>NW_024040263.1:26857504-27470611 GCF_014851395.1 Micropterus salmoides
TGCAGGGAAATTAAGCCTCATACCTTGTGATTAGTTCTGGCTTCTGTGGTCAAATCAAATCAACAGTTCATGTCATTCGGGTATATTCAAACTCTGAATAGCTGAAGTGACGTAGAGCCAAGACGAACATTAAAATGTACACCTTCCCCAAGCAGGTTTAAGTTAGAGCCACCCTTGCCTTAGTAAAAAAAACCCATCAAAGTACAACATAAGTACAGCTAAATGACTGTTTATAGAAGAGGTCACAAAGACAAAAATGTTATGTTAGCTAGTTCACACATTATAGTGTGCTTTGCATTTTCTTTTTTAAATAAAACAGTCAGTTGTAGTTATTACTTTATGTCACTAGTAAGTAGTATTACCTGAATGATGCACAAGGTGAAATGTCACTCTCTGCACCAATCATTTGACTACAGTTGGGTTTAAGTGCGAAACTAACTAGTTACAACGTAGCAGTTTATACAAAAAATTAGGTTGAGCAAACGGCTTCTGCCTAACTGGCTAAACTGTGAATGCACATTTTTATCCATCAACTGATGCATCGTTATATAATTTTCCAAAAAATGCATGAGCAAACATTTTATTCCAGCCACTCTCACCACCCCATTAGACAGAATTTTCACCTGGCACTAGCAATATATCAGCATGAATTTTTTTGGACTTGCTTTCCCATCTCACCTTTCCCAAAGAGGCAGCTCCTCTTAGGAAGTGCTGCCACTCTGCATCGGAGATCTCGCCACGCTGCTTCATGACCTCTACACACAACATGAAGCTATAGATAAGCTTGTGCTGCTCAAAGAGGCCACGGGACACATTGATGTAGGAGTTGAGCAGGATCTGGTCCAGCAGGATCTGGATGCGCTCTTCTAACACACTGCTCTTCTCTGATGTCTCAATGGTGGAGTTAAAGAGCTGAGGGCAGAGACAGAATGCAACCGAAAGAATGGGACAAAAAGATAACTGAACAGGATTTTAAAAGATTGTTTTCCATGGGGTCTTTTCATAATCTCTTCCTAACTAAAGCTTAAAAAGTTAGATGGCGATGTGTGTGTGGCTTGTAAAATTAAAACTGGTTACTCTCTCTCACCTGTTTGAAGTACTTAAGGGAGAACTGGTACATTGGATCAATCTCAGAGAGACTAGCGATGACAAAGTACAAGACTGAGCCTCGGGTGGCTACAGGTCGGTAGCGCTCCCTTGCAGAGTTGATCATCAACTCAGTGGCCTCTGCCTCCTCCAGACGATGCTTTATGGTCTCTGATGTCACCTGAGGTATGGTGGAAAAGAGAGGAAAACCAAAACAGAAAGAGAGGAGCAGCAAAAAAACAAGAAAATAAGAGGAAAGGAAACAGAATAGGACAATAGGAGAATAACAAGGAAAATGATCTCATCTGAAATGATCTGTGTAGATGATAAGAGCTGATGTCAAGTTCATCATCCTAACAGTACAGATTAAGACAAAACATATGACCTTTGCCTGAGCCCAGATTTACCTTTGACTCCTGGAGAGTCTGAACTAGCTCCTCGTTGTCAAGTATATTCCCCTCAGAGGTGAAAAGAAGCTTAAGGATGCGGTCTTCGATATTTTTCAGCTGGTTGCGGTCATCGTTGATGCACACAATCAGATCATTCCTCTGTTCCTCAAGATGTGGACTCTCCAGACGCACCACATCACTAAGGAGAGGAAGAGGGGTTGCAGGAAGATCCAGGTACAAAAAAGAATGTTGGGGAATCAATCACTAGCCAAAAAAGGCTGAGATTATGGTCAAGATGCAAGTGCAAAGTGGAAATTGTCACTGGTGAGGTACATGGAGTAGTATAGTGGTTTGTAAATGTGAACCAAGTGGTTTGGGAAGGACGCAATATCAGTTTTTCATGTGCGTCTATGCATGTACTCACCTGAGCAGTTGGTCCTCTAAGCCAGTTTTGGTCACAGTGAAGTTGATGACTGTAACTTTGATACACACCTGAAGGTCAACAGGAACGCGCACGCACGCGCACACACGCGCACACACACACACACACACAGTCAATGCATTTCCAATACCCTTCATTCAAACAGCCACAATTCTACATGTCCCTAAAACTTATTAAACTTATTCATTTGTAAAACAATTTTAACTTCCATGTCGTTTGAATCAATAATGTATTTCACACTTTTGTCCAAGAAAGAGGTTTTAACTGTGTTACTAACTGTAAGTTACTGACTTCATGCACTGGTTTGAATTAACACTGGGATAAAAGCATTGACATGGTGTTGGTGTTCTCCTGGGCTGGCGCTGAATAAAAGCCAATAGCACAGTTGGCCTGCTGGCAGGTGACTGCCTCTCATGATATTGCCTGCAAACTGACTGTCATTATGCTATTACAGGAAGCCAAGCACTAATTCTATCAGGCATTTTGCTCCCATTATAGGGTAGGGCTGCTCGATTATGGGAAAAAAAATTATATTTACAATAATTTTGGTCAATATTGAGATCATGATTATTTAACATGATTACTCATTGACAATGACATCAATTTTAAAATCAAATGCTTCATTTTAAAAAATTATTATATGTATAACCCCAAAAAGTCAATGAAATTAGAAATAGTAATCCAACATTATTAAGTTTTATACAGCATCTAGCTGAGTCAGTGAACTCTTTTAAGTCCCTTCTTAAAACATACTTTTATAGGAGAGCCTTTCCCGATCTTATTTGACTTTATTTTATCCCTTTTATTTTATTGTATTTTACTAATTTTGTATTAATCTGTATTTTAGTCTTTTCAATGTTTTCATGCTCTTATCTTGTTTTTTTGTATTATTCTTTACACTTGTTAAAGCACTTTGTAACTTGTTTTTGAAAAGTGCTCTACAAATAAGGATTATTATTATTATTATATAATTTGTTAAGCTGTTAGTATAGAGGAAAACTCCGATAGCTGCTTGGCTAATTTCTGCAACTTAAAATTCCATAGGCTCAGACTAATAATGGTAATTAGCAAGTTATAGCAGTTCTAACCCTTGTCATCTCGGCTCGAACATCACAGCCTGGCTGAGAGAGTTTGGGCTTTAAGAGAGGGGCAGGAGCCACCACTACAAAGGTGTGTGTTGCTGTTTCTCTTATTCCTTATTGCTGTCCTTACTTCTGGTAGGTAGTGTGGGTTGGCCATTTTGGTGGTCATATAGAACCTGAAGTTTTTGTCATAGTCGATATCTGAGTCTCCCAGTCGGATCAATGTCCGTCCACCAGCCACGAAAGTCTGCTTCAGCAGGATGGGCTCCAGAGCTGGATCTAGGTTCTCCTTTAACTATACACACAAAATACAAGAATGGAGGAACACTCCCACACACAAACACACACACACACACACACACACACACACACACAGTAATAAACAAGACTGTCCAGCAAAGGTCTAATAGTTTAAAGTATGTTCAATCAATGGAAGTTAATGGGAAGTTTAGTTAAATGCCAAAATTGCCAAAATAATTATGGAATAATGGTTTGCCATAAACAAGCCCTATGCTCAAACATGTTTTAGTGTTTTCAGTGTATTCCTACCTCCTCTAGCAGTACAGGCATGCCCATGCGTACGGCATTCTCTAGGGTACGGAGAAAGCTTGGGTCTGTCAGCTTGATCACCTTTAGACCATGCTTTGCCTCCTTGGAGCGGATCCATCGGTTGGCCTGAGGGTGAAAGGAATAACCTTTATCTAATGTGATAAAAATAATGAATGTTGGCACGTGATGTAATAAGGGAGACTGTAGTATTAGTAGTGCCTAGTAATGGTAGCGCAGCGTGGGAAAGACATAACAATACTGTATGTGATCGAGCTCAATGTAAAGCTTTTGTATGTAAAGCAAAAGAGATAAGCTGTACTCAGAAAAAGTACAAACGGACAGAGTTACTGGGATAGAGGCAAAATGAAGCTTAAATATGACAGGAAAGAAAATTGGACTTGTCAGTGGTCAGGAAGACATGCAGCAGTAAGCTACTTGGAGGCCTAAACACTGAAACTGTGACAACATTTCCATCCTCTACATATTTGTCTGAGTGAGCTGGTTTGTGTCCTTTCTATGAGGGGAAGCTAGGAATCGTGTGTCCTGGGGCCAGTATGTGACTTTGTCTCTGACTGTGTCTGACAGGAAGTTCTATTTTGAGAGAATTTTTTCTGTTCTTTGTGCTGGTACTGCAGCCATGTAGCCAACGTGTTACATCACTTGACATCCAGAAAGAGGAATTTGATTAACATATAGTAGCGTAGTGTGTATTCATTTATGTACATCCCAACACATGACACAATGCACAAAACGTTTAGTTAAAGGGATGAATGGAAAATGAATAGATAAAGTAAGTGATCAATCAAAACTAACAACAAAACAATCCACGACAGAAACACTCAATGAATGCTGCCTTAATTCACCTGATCCTGTGGGTCAATCATAAGAGGCCAGCGGCGGCCCTCGGTCACCAGGATCCCATTCTCTGTAGAGACAGTGTCACGTGGCAGACCCTCTGTGTTCCACTGGCGGACGACAAATGGGTCACCCAGAATGTTGATCAGGCTGAAGCTGGAACTGATGGGGATGTTCAGTTCCTGGCACCGTTTTATCCACTGGTCAATTAGCTGGGGAAAGAGGGCACACAGGCATGAGCGCACTAGTTTTTTTTTGTGTATTCATTTTTCTTTGAAAGAGGATTGGTTTGAGATGGGTTTTTTTGTTTTTCTATCTTGCTTTTTAATTGCTTTCTCTTCACTGATTTTATCACTGTACTGTGTGTTAATAATGTACAAACTTATTCAGTTCACCGCCAGTCATTACCACATATCTATTCAGTTCTGGGAATAGCATCTCAAAGCAGAGATACAAGTACAATAATGAGACAATATTGGGCTTAACTCTCTTTCGTACAGGCACTGCAACGTAAAGGGGTGGAGTGCACTGTATTGCAACAAGGTGTAAGACTCTACAGTCCACTCATACTGAGCCTACCAGTAGCCTATTCTACATACCAGAGTAGTCCTAAAAGTACCAAAATGCACCTCACCACACTGTACTTACCAGCTGTCTATAGTGGGAAGTGAACGCTCCATAATAGGCAACACAGGCAGCTGCAATGAAGACATTCCCCACAACGTTGGTGATCTCTAGCTCAAACAAGGCAACACTTTCTTCCCAGCGTACTTGCTCATCACCTAAAGCAGAAGTTAGCTTCCCTGCTCTGGTCAACCGAGCCTGTGTCAGAGCCATGGTGTTAACTTTGAGGAAACAGAGGGGTCAGAAAGAGAGAGAAAAAGAAAAAAGAAAATCAGCAAGGTAAATGCTGGCAGACTTGTTTTCTTCAATCCCAATAGGTAATAAAACAGTCTTGAATCCTGAAAGATAACAGACATCTCCATCTCTAGAGATCTTCACACAACAGGAATAAATTCATAAAATAGAAAGTGTCTGGGCAGTTTAAAACCCAGGTAGACATTAATGTGGTATCCATACCAAGGCCACACAACTTACCCAAATCCTCCTTCTCATTTACGCTGCTGTCAAACTGCTCCTGTAGGATCTTGATCTGGTTCGTCACCTCCTGAAGCTGTTTTTGCTTCTCCCTCAGTGTGGCCATAGTCATATCCAGCTCCACCTGCATGGGTTGGAAAAGAGGAGGAAAAGGATGGAGGGAAATACCATTACTTTACCATTTAGAGACTATTTGGTCTATTTTTATTCTCATTATTTGGTCCAATGGATGCAAGGCAGTCCTGCGTGGGACTGAGAGGGAACAGACAATGGATTGGTGTTTAGTGGATGAATGGCCTGATTGTAATAGGCAACACTGAGATTTTAAGCAAGAGTATGTAAAGCACTTCCCATTCAATTCATGTAGATGAGTATATGATTAAAACATACATGCATACTGCACTCTACTGTATGTTACCGACCTGCGCCTTGGCCAGTTTTTCTCTCTTGGGGCCGACTTCTTTGAGGACTCTGGAGTAAAGATTCATGGCTCTGACCCACATGCACATTGATCTGCAGGCTTTGGATACCTTCTCCACCTAACATCAACAACACAATAACACTTTGGAGCTTTCAAAACCGCCCAAGAATTAGAACTTCCATTTCACCACAATCTGTTTAATCTGACCCCTACTCTTTCTGAATAAAATCTGAATGACATTTGAGAGTCCAAACAGACCTTCTCAGGTACGAAATCAGGGTTGTTTATGTATTTCTGCAGCTTCAGCAGGATCTGAGGCTTGATATTGTCCTTGTCATAGTCTGTCAGACGCCTGAGGAAATTGGCATCTCCCAGTAATTGCTTGGCACCGGGCCAGTCTGGTCTGTAAGGAAAAAGGGATGTTAGTGAGGGCTTGGGGGAAAGAAGGGAGCCTAAGCAGATGCTTAATACGAATGAATACATGTGAATGTGTGGCTTAATTTATATGGGGATGAAATATATACATTCTTAAATAATGCCTGGAACTGTTAATACATAGTAATTATATAAGAATGAAACACTACTTACAAACAAGCAAGGCACATGCATTGGGCAGGACTGGATTTAGTGTAGCAATGCAATAGATTAATGGCTGATGGAATTTAAGGGTTAACAGAGGGATGAGTCATAGATGTTGGGGTAATCCCTCTGGATGCTGACTACAAAATATGTGGGATTAAAACACAGGCCCAAATCTCATACATTTGGCAGAGTAATGACTGTGATTATAACGATGATGATCATTGTTGGAATGACTGAAATTATGTTGATAATAATTATGCTGAAGACTGTAAGTGCCAAGATGATGAAGGTGGCTAAATTGAGGATTGTGATTATAATGATGGATCATCATGATGGATGGGATGTTTGATGGATCTTGTTTTGGGACACCGACATTGGGTGAATACATTTTCCTGTTTGGTATTCTTGCATTTTTTGTAGTTACTTGTCTTTGACTGAAATTGGATTAGGTTATTTAATTTTGATCCAACATAATTAGAATTGTTTATATATAGAGATTAGAGATTTCACCATGTCTTTAATGTCTGGTTTGTCCTCCATACTCCTATGACTTTGTTATGATAACGCCTTTTCAAATAGCATATGCAATCCCCCTTTTTCAAAAATAGATTACTGGGATGTGACAAAATTTGTGATAAGTGAGTTTCATAATGAGTTTGATGATTTAATAATGGATTATCAGTAAGTAAGAGAAGGGCACTGTGATAACAAAGACGGAGACACCTCTTTAATCATTTAGAATAAGAGAGAAGCACACTGACTTGCAGTTGAGCAGGATGCAGACAGCCTCCATGACGGTCATGACTAAGTCTGGGGGTTTGGTGAACACCTTGATTTCTGAGATGTCAGCCTTGTCGAGGGAATTAAGTGCCTGATTGGCACCCTCCAGGGCTGGCAGAGCCTCATCCAGGTCCCTCTGGGCATCATCGGCTATTGCCTGGGTGTCTTCAGCTTTGACTTTGGCCAAAGCTTCATCCTCTTTCACTACTTTACGCACCTGTGGCAAGCATATTTCTGTATGATACATACACATACACTACAGCAATGAGAAAATGCTACCATGCTTTTCTAGCAACTTATAGAGGACAATAGACACATTCTCAAGTTCTGTGATAATGCTACCTTATATCTCTCTAACACACACACAGACACACACACACACACACACACACAGACCTCGTCAGCGCTCTCTTGGTCTATAGACAGTTTCTCCATGAGGGCATCAACATCTATGGATTTTTGTTTAAGTACTGGCTCCAGAGCAGACAGGTCCACTTTCATTTTGTCCACAAGCTCGTTGGTCTCCAGCAGTTTAGTCAGACCGTTCTTCACACGGTCCCTGGCCTATACATAAACACCCCAACACACAGATATATTAAGCATATTTTGCATGCAGACACAATCTATGAAACAAGAAAAAATGCATTACAGTGCCTCAACCACAAAGGAGATGATCACATTTACCACTAAGCACTAGCTAGAAGAACTAGCTGCTATTTGCGCTTCAACAGTGTCATGTAAAGAGTCATCATCAACACCACAACTGACAACTAATCTCTTAATGATGACATGATATGATGTTAGACTTACAAGCACTAGCTGCTGTCTCTTCTTCTCTAGCATGGACAGGTAGAGGTTGATGAGCTCCAGGTAGGAGGTAGGCGTGGTGTAGTATCGGCGTCTCAGCTCTGAGTAGAAGCGCTCAGCCATGTCAGTGACACTAACATGTATCTCCACGCACATGGCAGAGAAGCTTTGCTTCATCTCCTCACTGCCAAAGTCCACATTCTGGAAGAAGGCCTCTGAGACAGAGAGCAGCGCCTCACGAGGCCACTGGACGCCACGGAGTAACGAGCAATGAGTGACATGAGGTTTGCAGTAAGGGCAAGGATATATAGCTTTTACTTTAGCTTTTGTTTACTTCAAGATTTTCAACAGAAGATTCAACAGAACAGCAATAGAAAGACACAAAATAATTTACAAAATGCAATAATAAAGACATTCAGTAAAGGTGAATTCACAAATTGGCAAAGGGACATAAATGGAACAATATGGATCGAAAACCACAACTACAATCCTGAATAAGATCTGGTGAAAAGAATAGTTGGTGAGGATAGCTGTAACACAGATGCAATCAGAGTAAGGGTGGTGGAAAATTATAATTTATAGGGTTTATGAAGAATTTACAGTTTGGGTATAGCTGCCAGGTTCAGTGTTAAATAGAGAAAGAATGTTGCAGTGGTCTGGTCCTAAAAGCATGTAGAAGATATAATGTTTGTACCACCTAGAATAATTGTATTTATGATCTTTTGCTTTCTATGTATAATGATCACATAATCATCTCAAAGTTAACAATCCCAAACCAAACTGAGTAATCATATATGACTGGACATGATCAGAATAATGAGAGTTATCTCAGCATACCTGCACAAACCAGTCAATGGTGCAGCAGTTGACCAGTGAAGGAAACATACGACAGCGGGACCTGAAAGCATCGCCCACAGGACTCATACACACCACAATGTGCAGCTTCTCTCGTACACGAGAGATGAAAAACTGGAACACCTGAAGCCACACACACACACACACACACACACACACACACACACACGCGCGCACGCACACGCACGCGCACACACAGAGATTCCAAAAAGTTTCAGTCTCAGCAGGCAGATAACATTAAAGGCTGATATTTTCTTACAGCTCGCTTGGGAGAACTGACTTTAACTGACTGCCATTTTGGCCCTTTGTGGGAAACACTGTGTATGCGTGTTGTTTCTGAAATGCTTTAGAGGTGCTGTTAGGCATTTTTTTAATCTAAGCTAAGCAGCTGCTGGTTGTGATGATCACAGAATCAGAGTCTGGACATTCATGGTTCTGAGCTCTTCACACAGGCCTATTTCCTTACATCTTGATTAACCATCTTCCAACATTACATCTCACTGAAGAAATCTTGGTATCATTTTTTCACAGCAAACTCACTTTTAATTAACAAGTGAAAACAATGTTCAACAAAGATCAATTTTAACTGCAACTAAACAAATCAGTTTAAAAAACACATTTGTATTAGTATTGTTTGGGTGTGTCAGGTTTGTGGTTAATGTAGAATAATTAAAGCTACCAAAAAAGAAGCTAACCATTGGTCAGGTTGTCTGTCTCAGTAACAGACTTGTGAATTTTTACTGCCTGAATCATACACTTTTTCTAAAGCAAATATTTGTGCATACCTCATCCCTGTTCTCCTCACTGATTCCAGTCTCTTTGGCTTTAGGGCGGGTGGCAGCTAGTACTTGTTCCAGCTCATCTTTCTCAAAAAGGTTGGGCACCTCACCAGAGTTCAGCATGTTGTTAATATCCTCCAAAAACTCTTCCACCACAATCTACAACAGGAAAGAGAGTGGGCACCTCTAGATATACTTAAATGTGCAAATAGAAAAAACAATCTTCAGGCCTCCAAATATTTATTAGTTTCCCAATCAGCAAAGACCTTCCATCATACCTGAGTATCTGTAAAGAGGAACACCATGTCTTTGCCCTCCACACCAGCCATCTTGTAGAGCCTCCTCAAGTCCTCATGGAAGCTGTCATAGTTGTAGCCTCGGCTCAGTTCAATCTCGAAGCAGCGGTACCCACACATGTGGGCTGCCAACCGAGTGAGTGACTGCTTGCCTGTACCTCCCACCCCCACTAGCAGGGCATTGCCTCTTTCCTGGCGAATCATACGGGCAATTCTAAAAGAAAATAAATAATATCTGCCATCATTTCTGTCAAGAAAAAAGCTGGAAATGTTATACAGGTCACAGGTTCCATGTGAGCCATGTATCCTGTTGGAGGGTCTTTCCTGCAACTCTACCCACTCACTACTCACGTTTATTGTTAAAGAACATATTTGTGTGGAGTGATATGCCTTGACACAACACTACAGATGGTCATAACCAGATACTTGGTAAATGCAAACACATGAATTCTATCAAAACTCATTTTAGAGTCACCCCATCATCACCAGTGACATACCTCTTGCAAACACTAAACTGTAATAGCACCATAGAGCAGTTTTACGCGCAGCGAAAGTGTCATTGTTAGTCAGGAAGTGATTGCGGCATTTGTCAACAACAACACGGTCAAAACCAGTATTTTCCTCCTATTTGAAGGGTGAGACCATTCAGACATTAAAATGCAGATGCATTTTCAATATCTGAATGGATTTGGAGTGAAGCAGCCATCCTCCTGATAAATCCTGCGCTCCATCAGAGCGGTCTAAAAAATATATAAATACAAAAGTTTAATTCTGTTTACTTTGGAGAGTTTCCTTTGTCCTGTCATGTTATTAAAGTTTTTGGTTTAGCTGCTTTAATGCCCCACAATATTTGCTGACATCACCACACACACATAAACATGTAAAATGACTGACAGCAGCCTCTCTAATCATTAAAGTACATTGTTAAACACTCAAACATCAGTATGATGGGACCCAAGCGTCCTTGAGTCCCGTGAAAGGCGCTATAAAAATATAAGTTCTTATTTTTATTATTATTACTACTACAACACACAATAAAGAAATTACCTGGAGAATAGAGAGGCACTTTAGACAATGCGCTATATGATTATCTCATTTAAATAGGGCATTTAAATTGAGCATGTCAGTCTTTCTAGATTGAAAAAGCAGTATCACTCTACTTAAGCGTAACTTCTACCTTGGTATAATCTTCTCACCATCTACAGCAAAAATTCTTTAACCACCTTTTATCACCTTACAAAAAAAATCTGGCAATTCAGTGGTGCAAGTTTGCATGTACACACCTGGAGACATGCTCGATGGCGTCCTGGAAGAAAACCAGCTTGGTCTCCTTGGAGAAGGTTGTGTTGTAATCATTGAGGTAGTCCTGGAGAACAGCCTGAATCTTATCCATGTCTGTCAGATCCTCATACAGACGATCTTGTTTCTCTGCACCCACCTACAGGGATTATTGGATGGAGAGCAATGGGAATACATACATGTTGTGAGGTATTTCAGTGTAAACATAAAAAAATCGAAATGTTTTCTGAAGTTTTCAAGAAATTTTATAACAAGAATCTGACCTTTATGAAGTCCCCAAATATGATGGGCTGATTCACAAAGTATGAGGGCTCCAAGTTTATGCCAAAGTATTTGCCTGTCAGAAGGAGAGAGGGTCAAAAACAGGGTATTCTTCAACTGGTAAAGATGCACAAGTGGATAATGGGTAGAGGGACACTTGGGAGTCCAACATGTGCAGGATTCAAACAGTGCATTTAGCAAAGCAAGCCATCGGGACGGTGACCGAGATCCTACCGGCCATCTCACTGACGATGGTGTTGAAATAGGTCTTATCTTGGTTGTTGATGAGTCGGTCGTGGAACACTCGCTGACACTCGTGGCAGAAGAGACGGAAGATCTGGTTCTTGTCTCTCACTTGACTCGGCTCACACTGCAGCATACCTGGACATAAAGAGAGGGAAATGTGTGGGAAAGAGAATTACAGCTCCAATAACATTAAATGTGTGTAATTCTGTGTGTGTAAACAATGTGTGTATGTTTTAGAGTGCCAGTGTGAAACATGGGCCTTGGTGAAAATTACAGACTGATAAGTGTCTCTTCAGCTGTTCACCTGCTCACCAAACCGCTTTACTTTGGTGGTTTGTACAGAATGTATAACATACTGTTAAACAAACGTAAGTACTGATGTTTTTCTCATTGCAATCAACCCAAAACAGAGCCACAAAAATCTAACTACCAAGGAAGATGTGTAGAGAGAGTCCATGTGATGCCAGCATAATAAGAAAATAGGAAGAGTGGGTGTAAGTTTATTACCCCTCACTAACAGTATGTGTTGCTAAAGGTAACTGTGTCTTTGAGTAATGCACTCTAGCTATGTTGAGCAAGTAGTGTATAGAAAGCAGTCATAGAATTCACTGCAGCTCATCTTCATGCTGTAATGATGCCTGCTGGGTAAAAGGAGAGAGGGAAGCAGGCAGATGGGGTGATGGTACAGACGATTTGGGAGCATGAGCCTGAGACAGAGCTTATAAAATGTTGGTAATGTGGCTTGAAGAGATAAGTCATAGCTGTGCTGTGGAGGTATAAAGATTTAGACACTCTCTGTCTCTGTCAGTCTCTTTCAGCAAAGCTAAACTTTACTTTGTTCTGTCAAGGAGAAGTGAGGTGTACATGCTCTATGCCTGTGCGACTCTTGTGTTTCCATACTTAAAATTAAAATGCATCTTTAGTGATTCACTCACCTGTGCCTGGGACTGCAAGTGCAAGTCAAAACAAACCCGCTGCTCAAGTCAAAGCCAAGTGAATATTCAAAATGCACTGAAGGCTACAAGCGGAAACATTGGACATATCTGGATACAAGATACTACACATGCATAGTTAAGTGGCTTGCCCATTAGGTGCTGCAATTACTACTAGTGCAGTATTTAGCAGAACAACGCATGCCTACATTTAATCTGGTAGCACCCTTTTCGCAGAGCGCTGTGTTTCCAATGAGCTACTCTTAATGTGTGGGTGTCTGTGTGTGCTTATGTCTCACCTTGCACACATTTGGAGAGGTCCCGGAGATTGAAGACATAGTGGGACTTAGCTGGAGTGGGCAGCAGATCGACACTCAAACGGTTGTAAATCTCAACAGCTGCATCCACAATCTGGCCAGCACAGTCCTTCACCGCCTGGGAAAACTCACTAAGGAAACCGTTCAGGATGGCCTGGAGGAGGGTTAAGAGGGAAAAGGAGATCATAACAAGCATGAAAGAATGAATAAAGTGTGAATAAAGAAACTGAATATTGGGGTGAAATGGAAAAATGAGAAAGAGCGAGAGAGTAAGAGGCAGATATCCCAGAGAACAGTACATGAACATTATACATTTTAGACACATAATAATGTTCCTGAACCAGTTCAGCACAAAGTGATTTATGATGAGTAAAGTTTTTCAACATTAAATGTAGTTTGTAGTTTTGAGCACAGCATAGACAACTAATTGAGGGCCATGATTCTTTGTGTATTGATAAAGGTATATGTGTCTCATCACTTTGAAGATCTGCTTGAGGCTGTGTTCCGAAGGTGTGGGAAGACATAGCATGCTGAAGTGGCGGATGAATCGGGGGGTCACCGGATTGCGACCTCCTCCCGGAGGAGCACACGCTGCGGCAATGGTCATTTCCTGGAGGACAGGCAGAAAGGAGGAGAAATCAAAGAGGGTGTGCCAAAATTTTAAAGAGAGGAAGGCAAAGAAAAGATTAACCGCATGGCTTCCATTTTAAACATCATCAAATGTCTCCAGTTACAGAACTGAAATTGGAACGGAACCCTGCAGCACAAATGTTGAATAAAATATTAGGGCTGCTAGTAAGATTATTTTGAAAATTAATTAATCTGTTATTTTCACAATAAATAATTTCATTTATCTGTCTATAAAATGGCAGCCCAATTTTCCTTAGCCCAAGGTGACATATTCATGTTACCTGTTTTGTAACAGTTAAAAACAAACATATTCAGATATAAAAACAAACAAAAAAAAATTAGCACATAGTCACATTTGAGAAGCTGGAACCAGGGAATGTTTGACATATTACTTAAGCCATTAAATAACTATCACAATGTGTCATCAAGTCAATCAGTTGGTTGACTAATTGTTTCAGCACTAGCAAATTTACTTTAATGCATGGTGTTTAGCATATAGGTAGATACAATTCCTATTAAAAAGATGATAGCTTATCAATGTAAATTCATTTCTGTCTAATAAACTACTGTATATGTATGCAAATAGAATACAGAATAAAGTCAAGTTCCAGTTTAGTTTGTCCGTCTCAATTACCCACTTGCATTTTCTTTCTCTTTCAAGATGTCAGGTACATTAGTTTATTTAAACATAAGAAAATGCCACCCCAATCCAATCTGATCTGGAAACACCAAGAAATGAGCTCTGAAGTCTGACATCCCAACATCTGGAACACTGTAGAAAGTTAAGTAGCTACAGTATATTAGCATTTCCTTGAGTAAAACAAATCCACAAGGTTTCTCCTGAGGGAATCTAATAAGACACATGTTGCCAGTGAAAGTAATAAGATTCTCCTTTTACGCAGGCAGTAGTGGTATGGAGCATCGGAGGGATATATAGAAATGGTCAGAAGGTCTGCGTGGGCAGGCAGGCGCAAAATACAGTACCTCCTTTTCTAACTTTCTTATGCTGCGTGGATTGTGACTTCGGTCAGTAAAAACACAGGCGTTAAACCTTGGACTGTTTTTATCCTGAACGTGATATATGTCATGACTAAAAGTTTAATAAAAAAAAGTACTACACAAGGAGAATATAAATGAGTTGAAAGGAAGGTTGGATGGAAAAACAAATATATTGAATAAAACAACGTTTTTTTGTTTTACTTTTGTTACCAAATGAAAACCACACACACGTCCTCCCTGAAAATAAGCCTTTCTTCTCCAATAAAACCCCAAAACTCTGCATGAATGTAATTACAGTGTGTGCAATGTGTATGCTATTTATATGTTTATTTGTTTATATGCGTATGACCTTGTCTGTCTGTGTTACAGTGCATTATCACACAAGATCATGAATGTATAGCTTGCACCTTCAACATCATGCATACACACCAGCACACCAACACACACTCATCTACCGTATACTGTAAAACATCACATGCAGTCTTAAGTACAATCAGTCAGTGTGTGCGTGTTGGGGGGTGGGGTTATATCAATGCAGAATACAAATATGGATTTGCTATATTAACACAAATGCCGATGCAAACACACACAGGCACACAAGATGAATGGGTTTCTTATATAAATTGACAAACTTCATTGAAAGTCCACCTAGAAAACTAATTAGCTGACTGTGTAAAAGCGAAAAACTAAAGAGCCATATCTACACTTTTTAAGTAAACACAAAACCAGTTGATCATTAAAAGGCACTGTGACATTTTGGAAAATACAGTTGTTCAACGACCCAGAGTTAGATAAGAACATCAAAATCCTTTTCATCTCTGTGTGTTAAGTACACCTCATTCATGTTCAAAACTAGAAACAGGGGGAAACAGCTTGACAAATTCTGTCTAAGGTGCCCAACAACAGCTCCAAAATGTTGTTGCAGGATGTATCTTCTGTGTTTATATAGAAATAGAAAGAAGCTAGTGCCAGTGAAGATGTAGGCTATGAACCTGCATGTAGAGTGTTTGTTAAATGCATAAGAATTGTGTGTTATTGTGCCAAGTACCTAGATTATAGATTGAAGAAATAGCTGAGCTGTTGACAGCTAACTCTGTAAAACAGCAAACAAGCCTTGTTGCCAAAATGTGTGAAGGTTCCTCTAAAACAACGGTTCTAAATGAATACTGAGGGGCATGTTTACTCATCTGTTTGAAGATTCAAAAATGGGACAACCACAGGTTATAGGACACTATGACGGCCATCTGCTGAACTCCATACAGGCAAAGTTAGATGTAAAAATATTACTGTCAAATGTGTCATTAGCATTTGGATTATCTGTTAATATTTATACCTGGATCTCCTTCCAGAAGAACTTGTTTCTGTCATAGAAGCCAGAAAAGTCCTGGAACTGACGCAGGAGTTCTATAGGGGGCTGAGAGCCATAACCGTCCAGCTTAGGCATATTCAAGTCATCCACAAAGACTACCAACTTCTTGTTACCAGGAGCACCTACAGGGAAGGAAAAGGAAAATGATGAAGAGAAGAGTAGAAAAGGGCATGCACTGACAGCTGGACAGATGGCAAGAAATGATGACATTTGATATTGTTTGTAGATGGCCTGAAAAAGCAGCATCGATGATGACGATGATGAACAGAAATGAATGAGATAGAACTGTCTTATTCAAGGAAAATGCCAGTGGTTTAGCATGTTTAAGCCCATTAACTACACATTACTGCCAAACATTTTAAACATTTTTACAGAGATTTTCTACAGTGCAGTCAATAAATGGGTGATTCTGTGGTAATTCAACTGTGCGCCAGTACCCAGAATGTTTTTCCTCTTTTTCTCCAGTTTGGACTCAATCATCTCCTGCGTGCGGGTGGAGGAGGTCTGAGCCGAGAAGTTGATGTAGACCAGAAGGTATCCTGCCTTTTCCTGGATACTGCTAAGAAGGCCCCGTGCCACGACTGACTGCAAGGGACAGACACATTGAAATACTTCAATAACACTGACACAAATTACTAACACTGAAAGTTTAATTAGTTTCAAAGCTTTTTAATAGTTCTCTTGGCATTTCTGTTAAGCAAACTTTGAGGATCTATGGTTAACTCAGCACCAAAGCTTAACAGTCTTTGATTATTTGTTATTCCATATGAATTTTACATTGATCTCAACAACCACTGTATTTTGTTCTATTTTAAAGTTTACCTGAATGGGTGCAGTAATAATAAAATTAGCTTTATTAATGATTTTTAGAATGTATTCGTAGCTTTCATTTACTCTTATTTTAGCTATCCCTTCTCCAAATTTAATCAGGGGGCTGGGTGTAGACCCGCAGGGGCTTCTGTCAGTACACATGAAGTCACCAGCCACACTTTCCACTTGACAGCAAGAAGTTTCACAAAAAGACTGGTTACAATATTATGCTTGGGCAAAGATATGCATAAATAACCTTTTGTAGGGACAGAAGCATGGGGCGTCCTTAGTTGTATTTTTGCAAATATTCACACCTTGAAAATCTCAACTATATACAATGTGACTGGTGTCCAACAAAAGGAATGTTGGCTGTGGGAAGACTTGCCACTACCAGTGAATGGATGCTTAATACATGCAGTGGGTCCTGGCTAGCCAGGTGCAAAAAGCAACCAGAAGAACTTTTGCAGTGATACTGTCAGTTGTACTCCCTGAAACACCTGGTAATGTGCGAAGTACTCCAGCTAGAGAATGGGCCCAGGTTTTAGCAGTGGTAGGCCAGTGATGTTCCTCTTTGCAACCTTATTCCCCTTCAGTGTCTTCTAAAAGTGGGCATATACTTAACATTGTGTTGTATCTTGGTTTTCTTGTTAAATTACTTCTATATTTTAGGTCAGTGCACATCAATTTAAAATACAGTATGTCACGGTGTTGCTACTTGCTTACCTTCCCCACTCCAGTGTCACCAGTGAAGAGTACAGAACGTCGCACGGAAATCAGTTTCTCCATCAGGTAGCCGTAGCGGACAGTGTCTGTGGTGGGGACCAGCATCTCAAAAAAGGGCTGCTCCCGGTTGTATTTAAATGAAGGGATTATCAACTCCCATTGCACCAGACGGTTGTGGTTAAAGTTCACGTACACACTCCACAGGGTACCATACTTCGGGAGCTGCACAGCACATATGAATGCACATTAATTGACACACATGAAAATACAAGAAAAAAAACTGGACAAATATAATGTAATTAATTTTACAAAAATAAAGTGCCTATGTTAAACTGTTTGATATTAGCTATAAAACCTTAGAAATCGGGCAGCAAGGAAATCATTTTACTCTCTTGTTGATTGTAGTTTCTGTTATGTGGTACTGAAAGTTTCCCTGTGGCATGTGGATTTCTATATGTCTGCCATATTTGTTTCCGTGAATCCTGCTGTTACTGATGTGTGTGTGCAGATTGTATTCCCTCGAGCTTCCCAGCTGGGAGCTGGCTGCACTGGCTTCATCTCATGGTAAACACCCAAACAGTTCTGATATAAATAATACTAAAATCCACAAATACAAACACCACCTCAAAAAACAGACAGATGAACAGATTTGAAAGCATGTGGGATGTTGTAGATGATACTCTGCAGCCTTCATACATATTTTACTTACATGATCACTCCACCTTCAGGTGAGTGAGTCATGTTCCTACCCTACTGTGTTCTGCCTCTGTCAGTAAGACATCTCCTCAATCATCCACCACTACTGCCAGCCAAGACAAACCTCTTAAACAATTAACTTTCCATTTCCTTCCAACTGAAGGACATAATATCAGCCTCCACCCTTCTTCATATATTTCTCTGCATTTTGTAACGGTTGATTCGTAATTCTCAATGACAGACAAGGTAGAATTATAATATGCAGGGGACTTTTATAACCTTGGCACAAAGCACATCCTTCTATCTGATGTGCCTTTCCAATATGTTCTTTTTAACCGGCTGAAGGTATTAACAAAATATACAATATGGATGCTCTTTTTCAATGGCTTCATTTCACATACTCTATACTCCAGCTAGATACATCCAGTGCTAAGTACTTTGATGTAATATATAATACGGGCTAGCCTTTAGGCCTTTTCACATATTTCATGCTATGCTATGATATGAGGGATAAAAATATGCCTTGAGTGTCGGAAAATAGTTTTAACATCAACACTGGGCATAGCAGTAATATTTTGTCAGGGTGTTATGAACATATGTGGGGTCTACAAATGTTAAAATATAGTATAGAACAAAAACCCATCCATCTTATTTCTGTACGTATCAGTGGGTGAATGAATGCATAATGTATATACCTTAGCATTGCTGTTGTCGTCAAACTGCTCTCTGATAAAGGTGTCAAAAGCATCCCAGTGAGAACTGGTAAGGTTGCCACCTACTGCCCACAGATAGCAAAATATGAAGGTCTGACATAATACACTGTAGAGATCCTCTGAATCCTGATACCAACACACAAACATAAAAGAGGAAGTTAGTAAGTAAGGGCAAGGTTTACATTTGCCTACACTGGGTGTCATGTGTGTTTAAGCAGAGGTGCCTTTGCCTTTTGTCATCTGACCTTGCCCAAAATAACAATGAATCTTTTTGATTACATTGCTGAGGTATAGTGCAAAAAGAAAACTAACAGACCAGTCCTTGTGTGCCACCACAGACGGAACTGAAATAGACAAACGTCACAGTTAAATCTTGTGTTTAATGTACCGTTTGGAGCTCTGGTCCTCCTTCACCCAGCAGCAGTGCCTCTAGCAGGGAGCAAAGAGTGGTGACTTTACTGATGTCCACCTGGTGAATCGCCTGGGTACAATGTTTCAACACGAACTGAAGACCCTTTTCCACATACTGCTCAAACAGCTCCAGTAGGTATGTTCGCACTGGGTCTTGGAGCTAGAGAGACAACACAGCAAGAAAGAGGGTCACAGAGAGATGGATGTAGGCAGGGGAGGGTAAGGTTACGTAGTAATCTTTAAGAGAAGTTAGTTTGATAAAGAGTGATATAATTGGACATTTTGGGGAAAAAACATTTATTCACTTTCATACTGATAGAAGAGAAGATCAACACCACTCTCACATTTTTCTGCTAAATATAAAGCTGCAACCAGAAGACTGTTCTTCTTAGCTTACCATAAAAGGCTGAAAGAAAGGGGGGCACATCTAGTCTAGCTCTGTGCAAAGGTACAAAAAATATCCACCTTCCAGCGTCTTTAAAGCTCACTTATCTTGCTTATTGTTAGACAGACCCAGGATGCCCCAGCCTTTACGCTAAGCTAAGCTAACTGTCTGTCTGTAGCTTTATATTTAACGGACAGACGTGAGATTAGTATCAATCTCATCTACTGTAACTCTCAGCAAGAAAGGGAATACGCTTGTAAACTATTCCTTGAACTGTCATCCAAGCTACTAGCTTTAAAGAGAGGGTTACACAGAGAGACAGAGAAGTAAAATAAGCATGGGTAATGTTCTCTGTGTCTCTTGGGGACAGGGCGAGCACTGCCCAGACTCCTTAGTCTTCAAATAGAATAAGTGGAAATCAATACAGAATTAATTAAAACGCTAATAAACTAACAACTCCACAAATGTGTTTAAAAAAAAAATAAGTTAAAAAAAAGTTTAATCAAAGTTATCCCAGACAAAGCAGAACACTTAGACTAAGAAAATAAAGTCTCTTATCCCAGAAATGTTGCCTGTTAACAAAAAATTGAAGTAGCTTAATGTTGAAATACTTAAGAGGGAGGGAGAAAAGAGTAGACACAAAGAAGGTAGAATCAAGGAAGACCGCAAAACAAATTAGCACACTGTCAACAGTCTCTGTCAATTAGAAATCGAGACACAGAGAGATACACGACATGAGAGAGAGTAAAAGGTTGAGGTGAGAAAAGACCCACTCACACTGTGGTGTCACGTCACCCTAAAAGGCTCAGGGCTAATGTTGTAAGCTATAAACTTTGATGTGATGTGCTGTCATCAACGCTTATGCTGATGCTGATGTTCTCCAACTTGTAATGGCTGAAAGGGCACATTGCTATTCTTGTACCAGTTTCCAAACAGACAGGAACACACAGCCACAGTTTCCCACGCATAGAATAAAGACTAATGATGGGGACGGATGAAATTTACTTGCCGATGATATATAGGATGGGGAAGTGCGTTTGATGAGACTGGAAGAATGCAGAACTCTGACCAGAGAGAAAACCTGATACAATTAATGTAACGACTTACTGTACAGTATGTAGAGTACATAATACTGACCCGCAAGACCACATGTCAAAGTGCATTTACAAACATGTTACATGCCAATCCTCAAGCACAAATCCATCGTAATTTCAAATCCTGTATCCAATGACAGAGATACAGTATGTACAACCTTGGCTCCTAGACCACTGATCCATGTCTGGACGTAGGGCATCCACTTGAGCTCCTCTGGGTCTATATATACCATCCCGCAGCGACTGACTGTGGCTGGAGAGGCTACAGCCAAGTCCTGGACCTGAAAAACACAGTTAATAAAGGAGATTAAATAAAATGACCTAGGAGCACAAAATACTGTAGAACCATGTAAGTATACATTAAAGCAAGAGGATCAAACTGTCATTGTCTTGGACCTGTAGTCAGCATTGTGCATTTGAATATAAAAACTGCTTAGTGACTAGACAAAACACTAAAATTCACTATGTGCAGCTCTAACCTCAAACACCATATGTATGGATGGAGTAAGTTTGATTCGCTCGCTGTTAGCCAGACAAAGCATCTTGTTGTCATCTAGCACCGTGTTCATGTTCTCAATCCACAGGGCGTCCACTGGCCCGTCGCAGATCACCCACTTGTGGTCGTCACTGGTGTCATTGACTGCATTACGGACACTCAGTGCCATCAGTCCGTCACGCCACTCCAGTGTTAATGTGTTAACCTGAGGAGTTAAAGGTAAATATTCAGTGAATGTAGAGAGAGAAGTGAAGAGGCTGTTGTATCATTTATTGTGTGTGTACAATACCTCTCCGTAGAGCTCTCCCATTGTGACAGATTTTGGGTTGAGAACATAGGTTTTGACAGGTTGATAGAAGGGGCTGTTAGCCTTGTGCTCCGTGCGATGGAGGGTCTCCAGTGTGTCTGCCAGGATGGTGTAGACAGTGGTCTTACCTCCACCAGTAGGCCCTACCAACATGACACCGTGACGCACTAACATGGTCTCATACAGCTGGATCACCTAGTTTTAGGAAAAGAGAAGAACACGGACATGCTTTGAGGATGGACCTGTTTTACTAAACAAACTAAATGCATACGCGTTAACTCCTACATCAAAGTAAAGCAAACACAAAGCATCTCAACTCTGTTCACCTACAGTCAGTCAGTCAGTCAGTCAGTCAGTCAGTCAGTCTCTCTCTCTCTCAATAAAAATTATAATATATATGTATATATTATAATTTTTATTATTGTCAAAAACTATAAGACATAATTAATTGATGCAATTTATACAGTGCAACGCTTTTATCCATATTGCTTATCACTTATCCATTTACACAGACACACACACTTTGTTTTAATCCACAGCTGAAAGTAGTCCCCCACCAATGCACAATGTACTCTATTAACTCTAGTCTACAGTGTCCAGATGTTTTAGGAAAAAAAATTTTATTTTAACCCTAGCCAATGGGATTGGGAATGTGTGCCACAGACAGGGTAGGGAAGTTTAAAAGTAAAAAACAATGAGTAATACCAGCCTTATCTTTTAAAATATATAAATGCAACATGCAACACAATTTTAAAGAGGTAAATTATTCAATGTGAAACAATTCAATATATTCAGCAAAATAAAGGAACACCACTTTTCCCCCTTATACCTTCTTGGTCATGCTAGCCAGTGGCTGCAGGTTACGCTTCACCAGAGACTCCAGGATGGTGGAGTGTAGCACACCGTAGTCATGCTCAGGGATACACACACCAGGGAAGAGGTCCGATAGGATACCACTGGAGGGGGATTGGCATAATAAATACCCAATAATAGTTTCACACAGCACACCTTTTTCTCATTGAAACTAACTATCTTATTTGTGTTGGCAATCTGGTGTAATATTCTAATGTCCTGTTACATTTCAGCATGTGTGCATTTGGATTACCAGAAGTAAGATGTCATCATTCCTTACCAAAATGTCTGATAGGCTTACCCAAACAGCACAGCATCATCAACGAGGAACTTTGGCAGGTTGGAATCCCTCAGGGCTCTGATAAGAACCACTTCCTCACTGAGGTGGGGGTTATCTCTCTTTAGAGACCTAAGAATACAAAAAACAATCTCCATTTGCATTTCATGTAAACTTTGTTATGCCTTTCTTCAAAGCAGGGTATTTGTCAAAGCACAATTGCAAATTTGCATTAGAAATACAATATGACTAGCTATACTTTATTGGTATCAATACTAAAGCTTCTAGCAATAAAGTGGTGGGCTTTTTTGATTTATACTGGATTTATCAACTTTAGATCATTGGTCTGTTTACTTGTTGGTTTATTCTTTTTTTGCTTGCTTAATTCCTCACTTTGTCTTGTTCCTGTACTGCAGAACAAACCTCAGTTTTCAGTTTACATTAAGTTCACTATTACCAACTGCCTCAATTAACTAGCCAGTTTCATAAAAACTGCATTAAAGAAAATCTGTGAAAAAGGAAAATACACAATAAACACGTCAAGTGACAACACAAGCCTCTCTTGCAAAGATGTTCAGTGCATTCATTGAAATAAATATGAATGAGAATATGAATGTGATAATGGGCAAGTTAATTGGTGGAAAATAGAGTACTTACAAATACAGTTGTAATAAAGATAATAGGCAGCCAATGTGAGCTTATTATTTAATACTGCACAACCTGATCTTCATAACAAGCTGGCTCCACTCAATTATAAAAAAAAACAAAGGAAAAATATTAGAGACATTAGAGTGGTAGATAATGAATGTGTGCTTAGTGTGGAAGGAGCAGACTCAAGAGGAGTAATATCTATGCAAAGACAGACAATGAATCACAAGTCAATTACAACAGTTCCCTGAGCTTCAGCTAATAACCAACAGGCGCAAGCATGATTTTCACTACATATGGTCAAGAACATCCATTCAACTCTAAATGAATGATCAACTTTATGCAGCCACGCAGACTAGGAACAACTGTGTTCTGCTGTCTCCAAATTTTTTTTTGCCTACCTAATCCTGTTCTTCATCTCTTCATTAGTCCCATCGCTCATTCATTTGGGGTATGATATGCATTTGACTAAGAATGTCACACACATAGTGCTTAAAGAATGGGGTAATTTCAACAATCAGAGGTTCTTACCCTTTAATCCGAGTTTTCACTGCTACAATGTTGTTTATACTATTAAATGTGACGTAAGTAATATATCCATTTAACAATGTCTAACAATGTACATGGATGCCAAATATACTGAGAGTACTTATGCATGTGTGTCTGTTTGAGAGTCAATAATTGAATGCACATGTGTGTCGGTGTATGTATGAGTGTGATGCTCTGACCCTGCCATGACCAGGACAGACTTGACGGCTCTCATGCCAAAGTCGTAGTGGTCCTGCTGGGACAGCTGCTCAGAGCACAGCTTATACATCTGGGTCATTTTCCTCGCTAAGGTCTTACTGGACTCAAATCCCTCTGAGTACAAAATCACCTGGAGGGAAAGAAATAAAGAAAAGAAAAACTTATGTAGACAGAATAAGTAAGCATATACAAAAATGCACACACAGGGAACCTGTTACCTCAGCAATGAGTGCGTAGTTTGGCACCATCATGGCTATGGGTCTAAAGAGAGCTTTAAGGTTGTCAGGTAGCTCTGTTCTTCCAGCATAGCCTGGGTTCATGGTGATGAATGCAGCACACGTCATCACCAGCTTGATCTCCTTGCCCTCAAATTCAAACCTTGACAGCTGTATAACAAAGAATTGAGTAAGACGCTCTCTATTATATGTGAGGGTGATGTCTTAAAATCTACACAAGCAAGTCAAGTCTGTGCTTAAATAATGGACCTAATTCATTTCTAATTTATGTATTCTGTGATAATAGTCTTTCTTTATGTTCTCTATGATACCGTGATGCTACAGCAGATTCCTGCCCGCTATTCAGTTGACCTTGTAGCATTAGATCAAAGCTGCCAAACCTGTGTGCTTTGTGTCATAAAATGCAACATGCACAATGCACAAGTTAATATGTGATGATGTCCCATTGAATTCACTGCCAGTCATCTATGTAAAGTAAAATGCAGGTGTTTTGTTAAAAATCAAGGTCTGAAAGCAGACCATCATCACACTGGTACAGTGGAATCAAGAGTCTGATGTCGAGTGACTGACTGACTAGAGATCCATAAGGCTTTTGGCTTAGAATTTTAGGATAGTATATAGGATAGTTGAGCAATATCTTTAATTCTTCTCCATACATATTATGCAAAGTACCATGTGAACAATGCAAAAGTGGTGTGTGTGGGTGTACCTTGGCAGCTTTTGCGTTTCGTATTGTTATAAGCTGCTGAGCGATGACAGACAACACTTCAATGTCAATTCGGTTAAATTCGTCAAAACAACACCAAGCGCCCGACTGAGCAAGCCCACAAAAGAAGCGCCCCATCATCTGGAAGACAGAAGTGTAATTGACTGTAATGTGTAACAGGTTACACATAGAATCTTGGCACTTGTCTATGGCAAATTCCTCATGCAGCCTTAGCTGTATTGATGAAGACATTCAACAGTAAACAAGCCATTAACACAACTTTGGGACAAAGAATGCGGAGAGAGAGAGAAAAAGATGTAACTGGAGTCAAAGTCTCAGTGGATCAGAGGAATACTTGAGACAAAAATAGCATGCATTAATGAAAATGTAATGCTGATAAAGTGATTATAAATTCTTTCTGGTTGTAGCTAAGTTCATCGTGGAAATACATAAGTACCACTTTTTTCATCACCAGTAACTAAGCCAAGTGCAAAACTTTGAGAATCAGTCAAATCTTAATAATTACATTGCTGACATATTCCCCTTTTAAATCACCTTGGGATCAACCTTGTCCATGGGAAATTATTTTTAAAAATTATTGTCTACCAGGGTAAAGAGCTGAACAAAGTATTAACACATAAAACCACAGAGAGCTGTGTTCGAGCCCGGCTTAATCAAAGCCCTGTCCACTTCTAACACACAAGTGTCTTCAACCAATAACTAACTACAGCAGACGCAGAGAGAATGGCTTTCCAGCTATACTGACTCCAACCTCACTGCACAGCAAAACAAAGTGCTGTTTAACATTAAATTGAAATGTACAACATGCTTCAAAGTTAAAAGCCCAATCTGAAGTTTTGGGGCTTATATACAGACATGTTCTCATATATAATTGAAGTTTATTACTTACGGATGAAAAATCAGAATTGTGTTTTCGTGTGATCTTTTTCTGATTATAATTAATGAAAACCAACAGCTGTAAATGAACTATAAACAAACAGAAACAAGTTATATTAAAAGATCTGTCCCTCAATGTGGCAGGTTCCCTGTGTTTTGAATTTTGATGAGGCATCATTTCACATGTTTACATTTGGATCACAGAATATGCCTTTTACTAGATTGTTAATGCAATAAATACACATACGCAAATAACAAATTTTATGTAATTATCGGCCAGATACAGCATTGTACATAGTAGTATCACCATACTATCACATGCTTATGTTGTTGTTATGGTAGGGCAGGCAGAAGATACAGACAATTTGCTTAGAGCATAGACGAAAGGATCAAATCTGGTTTAAGGAAATGTTTAGTAGCACACAACTATTTCTGGACAGTGTATCTGTGCTTTAACTGGTACAGGGCAGAAGGCTTGACTGCTTTTGCAATACTGCCATCTAATGGTATGGCTTAGTAACACAGTCAGAGTGAGACATCCTGCCAGAGCCAATTCAAATTGAGCAAAAATACATGGGGGTGAAGAGGTACAGAGGAAAGAAATAAACAAATCATTCATATTTGAGTGGAGAAACAGAACGTGTAATAAAGGAGTGCTTAAATGTTTAGATGTGGGTTGTAGATTAATACAGTTTGTCATGGCTGACCTTGTAGTCAAGTCCATCAGAGCAGTTGAAGACAACACACTGTATGGCCAGGGCCTTAGCCAAGTCCTTGGTGGTCTCTGTTTTGCCTGTCCCTGCTGGCCCAGCTGGAGCTCCTCCCAGGTCTAACTGGAGAGCCCCCATCAGACACAAATAGCATCGGTCCTGCATATCAGGACAGGGTGAGAGATACATCTGTGATTGTTTGAACATAAACAAATTAACAAGATAACAGATACTACAGGACACACATTATATAGGCTCAACAGTTAGCTCCCTGTAGTGGTTTGGTATTGTGTGTCTTCAACTTAAACTGTTTTGCACTTCAGTTAAATTCAACATAATGCATAAAACGGTTTCTGTGTAACACAGTGGTTAAATTACAGGTATAAGATAAGGCATGCGTTGATCATACACGTGTCTCTGAGTATTAGTGTGTATGTATGGGTTACCGTGAGTGGTGTGATAACCAGTCTAGGACAGGCTCCCAGGTATTCATAGCCATACACGTAAGTAGACAGAGCCATTGTGGCTACACAGTTGTCCAGGTCCAGGTCCCAGTAGTAGCGTAGCTGTCTCTGCCATTCAAAGTTAGAGCTAGTGTCCACCTGAAAAAGAGGGCTGGAGTTACTTTGAAGTAGTTGTTGCAAATGTTTCTGAATCTTCACCTGAAAATCCCCAGCCAATAATGGTGTCCGTGTGTGTTTGCACTATGGTACCTTCTGCCGGACTAGATCTGTGACAATGTCTCTTGCATGGACGTCGATGGTGATAAGGGCAGTGATGATATTGCGGTGTAAAGTAGGCAGTTGTCCTCGTACCAGTGCTGCCAGGGCATTCAGCCTCTGGAAAGCATACACACACATGCACAACCACACAAACACTATTGGGTTACAAATATGAAGTCAAAACGTAAAAATGACTTGGGCAAACACAACTGTAGATTTGTTTTGTTTTTATCTTAAGCAGACAATTAGTGGGAAAGCAAGCAGTAGAGTACTTAATGTGGTTTACATCAAAGTTAGTGAGTTCAAATTTCTGCAAGGCAGCAAAGTGGTCATGGTCTCCCTCCAGGCAGGCATCCATGTCCCTGCACCACATCATCTGTGAGATTGTCAGCACCACCTGGTGGACACAAACTGAACTTGAAGAGGTTGTATTACGCTCATTTTCAGGTTCAAAATCCTATTCAGGGGGGTGTACCAGAACAGGATTACATGGTTTAATTTTCAAAAAACACCATATTTTTTTGTCATACTGCACATTGCTGCAGCTCCTCTTTTCACCCTGTGTTGAAGGCTTCGTTTTAGCAATGGAGTGATACATCTTGTTTTCTAAATGATCTTTGTTGGGAGTTGCACATGCGCATTTCCTAGTTAAGGACTACTAGCCAATCAGAAGCCGAGAAAGGCGGGTCAGCGAAAAGACGGTAAACAGCTTCGATTCAGCTGTAGGCTACATGTTGCCGACCAGCTTGGCAATATGGACTGGCGCAAGAGTTTCAGAGTAGTGAGTTATAGATCTGTAACAATAGTATCTTTCATCCATAAAGTTTTAACTGAGCTCTGTCTCTACATCACAGTAACAACTTTATGTCCACTGACTGCCTGGAGGGTCCACCGGTGTTTTTGAGGGCGTGTCGGACTAGTCACTCAGCAAGCATTATGACGTATTTACTTGTGACGTCACAAGAAAGGAAGTAAAGGCTGGACTACAAACAAGCTGTTTTCAGGCAGTTCAGAGCAGTGTTTTCTGTGGGAGATGGGAACTCCCTTTGGGCTATACTTTGGGCTTTTTCACTTTGCAAACCTATTACATGCACAAAAAAGATATGTAACTCAATAAAGGGAAGGGGGGAAAAAGTCAAAAACCATTATACCACCTCTTTAAATCACTGTATAAAAAAAGAGAAGACTTTGCACAAAGCATCACCTGCAATAATAGCAATAATTCTTAAAGTCTTGGTTAGGTCCTCAAAGTCCCCAATCAGAGCATTACAAGAGTGCAACTTATGGTTAGAAAATATTACATCTATAAAACTGAATATTACTGGTAATAATGTATAATGAAGCCTGTGAAGATTCTCACTCAACCAGGTCAAAGTTTTCCAGTGATGTATGTATGATGATGGCTTGATGTTCCCATGCAAAGCCAAAGTGTGTAATACAACAGCACACAAGTTACTTACAAATTCTGAAAAGCCCTGGTCCCTAACTTTACTTAAATGTATGTGTCTGCGTGTATACCTGCGATGGATGTCCAGCCACCACCCAATCCTCTCTAGACTTCACCTGGTAGTCTGCAATGGCAGCCTTGCTGAGGCGTCGCAGTGAGGAGAACATAGCCTCCTCCACCTTGCAAAGCCAATCTTCCACATTACCTTGTGCCTTCAGACCTTTGGTCAAACCCACCTGCACTTAAACGCAGAAGGACAAGATCAGTTACAGTTAAGCACATTATTAAATGTGAATCCTCTGTGTCAATTCTCTCAGCCTTTATATGTCTTGTGGTCAAAGGGCTGCCAGGGTGATGATAACTAATAACCTGACAAGCGTTATGTCTGATACAGCGAGTGAAAAAATTGTTCATCCTTGTTGCAGAATTTAAGATGTCAAACACAATTATATCACAATGATTGCTTTGTATAATTTACAACTGATGACAGACTGGTCTTCAGCTGGCTACAAAAAAAACACTCCACTATCAAACATGAAATAGCTGTTATCCAATGTTCCTGTGTTTACAACAAACCAATACATTTTTAACAAAAGTGTAGTTTCTAAAACAGTACTACATAATTATTATTATTTTTCATCTATTCAAATCAGATCAAAATCATTTGGCATGCCCAATGTTTGCCTTAATTACTGCTTGCATAATTTGACAACCTGCTTTATTCTTGCACTTTAAGGTTGCTGAGTAGAAGAGTGGTGTCATTCAAGATATCTGACATGCTTAACTGTATGAAGTCATACAGTAAAATAGCTACCTTCAGGAAGGTAGAATAAGAGTGTATTTTTTCCTTGTAACTCACCTACTCTCATTCTCATCATTACTGAAAAAAGTACAACAAGTAGTAGTAGTAGAATAAAGCACAGACAGAATCTGGTCGAAGGTCTTAAGGATACTCAAACCTGACCTTCTCTCCCTCAGGAGAAACCATGTTCAGGATGTCTTTGCTATAGACCATCTCCTGTTCTCCAGCGTCCAGCGCAGTTCCTGTAGCACCAGAAGATTGTTCGGGCAGCAAAGCAAACTCTAGCCGTGTAACGGCATCAAAACACTTTCTGAGGTGCGGCTGCACCGCCTGGGGGTTTCTAGTCTGGGCCAAGATCTTTAGCAGCTCATCATTGGATAAGAAGTAGAACCTGCGAAAGACAGATAAAGGATGAATATCAGAGTAGTTACTACACATCATAGTGTTAATGACACATTGCTCACAGTGAATGTTTACAGTAACAACTGGTAACTTGTAAAGGGGAATATTGTATATTATAGTCTAACATTTTAAATCTAGTTGGACCTCAGGGAAACATACTAACTGATGTAAAAATAAATTAAACAGTTTAAGATGATAAAAAAAGAAGATGACGTATCATGTAAAAGTCTGTAATATATAACAAACCAAGCATGTGTACCTAGGGAAGATGACTCTTTTTGACTCCAGGTAGGCTTCCAGACACTTCTGGATCTCATCCAAAAGCGCGTTGTTGTGCTGAAAAGTCTCCAACAGATCTGTGCAGGATAAAACAACAGGTTTAATTGCAATGTGACAGTGTGATTACCTGAGCGAGTGCATGTGTGATCCTGTGTATATGTCTGGCTATGTCCACACATACTTGTCTTCTCGTCTATTTTTCTATCAGTGCGGTATGGCTACCTACCAGGCTGTGTGGCTGCTTTAAGGGCAGAGGGCATCTTGTTGACCTTTGCCATGATCTCCTTCCAGGACTTGTCCACCTTAAGAAACATCTTAGACTCAGCTGGCAACTGCCTCTTGATGTCTGGGGCCAGGAAGATACTCTCTAAGTATAGCCAGTTCCTTTGGCATGTAAGCCACTCATCCTAGAAAGGAGAGTAGAAAGAGAAGAGAGAGAAGAAAGAAAAAAATGGAAGAGGGAAGGCAGAAGGGACAATGTGAACAGAAGGAGAATTAAAATTATTCATTTGAATAAACTCTAGTCTTAAAGTCTTTCCTTACATAAACCAAAATATACATTCAATAAACATTAAAAAAGCATTACTACTTTTGCAAGTAATTTGGCTTCTGGTTTGCAGCCACTAGGGAGTGCTACTGTGTAACATTTGAGGTCAAATCCAAAATCTGCATCTATCATGTAGACGAGCTCTCAATATCTAGAGAAGAGTCACTTGGAGCCAAATGAAAGATCACTCTATGCTATTCTTTTCTAAAACTCTACCAGTGTTTGGTTGAAGAGGGTCAGCTGACTCAGCAATTTGTCGACCCTGCGCTTGATGGGAGCGACATAGCGAGAAGATGCCACTGTGCTGATATTGATAATGCTGTCATCCAGGAGTACCTTCACAGTAAACAAACAAACACGCACACACACATTATGAATACTGAAACACTACTAGTGTATTACAACAGACTGTGTGTGAGTGTGTGTGCTGCATGTTACCACCTGGATTTCATCCGTGCCTCCCAAGATGAAGACGTCTTTGGAGTCACCGTGAGACAGCAAAGTGAACTCTGTGGTCTTCCACACATTCTCCACCTGCACAGCTCATTGAGAGGACAGAAGTTAAACACTGTACTGCAATCCATAAATATCTTTGTTCGTGTGTGTATCATGTGTGTATTCTTCCACAAACATGCATTTTAGAGAAGAGATTATTTACGAGCTGACACTAGAGTTAAGAGTGGCTACAGTGAATGGGGCACAAACGAAAAGCACTTAAGACCAGACTATACTATTCCAGACTAGAGCTGCAAATCTTAGTAGATTAATCCATAAATTGACCGACAGGGAAACAGCTAGTCTGGCTCTGTCTGAAGATAAACAATTCACCAGCTAACACCTCTCAAGAACACTAATTAATACATCATATCTTGTTTGCTTAATCTGTGGAAAAGGTAAGCAGGTTTTTTTTAAAATCACTGGATAGAGCCAGGTAATCTTTTCCCCCTGCTTCCAGTCCTTGTGCCAAGTTAAGATAAGTCGGCCATTGCTTTATATTTAACAAAGATTCGAGAGTGGTAGCAATCATTTCATCTAAGTCTTAGCAAGAAAGTAATTAAGTGGATTTCCTGAACTATCCTTTAAAAAAAAACAAAAAAACATATAGTTATCCATCTTTGGCAGCATATCTGTGGAGCCATATATTTATCTCGTTTTGACTTTCTTTTCAAGTTCAGTTTAGTTTTAATTAATATTTAAAGCTGGTGTGCTAGTTTAGTTTATTTTTTGAAAATGCTTATTTTTTAGTTTGTTTTTTATTAATTTCAGGGTTTAGTTTTAGTCTTTTTTGTCCATCATGCTGCCTAGCCTAAGATTAGCTTCTGTTTTGAGGGAGGGGGGCTTGGCATTCTCCCTTCGTCTACAAGCTTTTCAAATGGACATTCAAATTTGTGTTTCCCCTTGAGAAATGTTCCAAATATTTAATCACCAGTTTAACAGTCATATTCTAAGTAATTCCAAATGCGAGTCTGCTTTCTCCCGCCTTTCTTCGCCATGATGCCAGGTGAGGGGCGTGGACTAAAACTGGCACAGCTAAGAATTTGGAAGATAGATTTCATATCCCCAAATACTAGGCTTATGTAGGCCCTATGAAATAAACTGACAAAAACTAAAGACATTTACTTTTTTATTTTAGTTAGTTTTGCAACCAGACAATACAGTTTCAGTTAGTTAATGTTTTTTTGTAAAGCCTTGTTTTTTTTATTTCAGAACACAAATGTTATTTCACACCTAGTTTTCGCTATTTGTTAGTTTTCGTTAACAACAATATCCTTGGTTGCAACCACCAGCACATCACATGCCACCAGCCACTAGCCATAAAAACACCAAAAGTGTCACGCCCTCTGTTACTGTCTCTTCAGCATAGCCAACAGTCTCCCTCTCTGTCTGTCAGATTGTGTTTTATTGCAGGAGTGGGATCAGATGTGCAGGAGTTTGGCAGCAACTGCTAATCATTGTCATCAGCCTCCTGCACAGTTGGTCTCACTCCAACTCTGATAAATCTGTTCAGTATTTTTGCGCCTGGTCTGACTCCTGCTTCCATTCCATTCGCTCCATCTGAACCTGCACTGGATCTAAATAACTCTTCCTGGCTCCCCTCAGCCGAGCAACTCGCTCCCCCCAAGGCTGCCATTCACCTGCCGTGAATCCTTCAAGTCCTTGTCTGAGCTCTTCCTGAACCAAGAGACAATTTAACAAATTTGGCCAAAAAATGTTTTACATGTTGTCCTCGTCTCAGTCTGTGTTCTGTAGTTGGGTTTACAACCACTGCATTTTGTGTTCATAGGTTTCTGAAGAGCGACTCTGAAGCTCAGCGTTGTGGCTCCAGCTGTAACCATTTTGACAGTAAGCAAATAAGTGGTGAGTGGGTGGAGCCAGCAGACAGCTAGCACCTAGCCACCTGTGAGAGCCCCCACCATTTAAAACGGTCACGCTCTCAATTATGCATAACTTTAAGCCTTAATATAATTTAAACAGGTGAGTTATATAAAAACTCACCCCCTTACAGTTGTCATGAACAAGGCAAAAAACCATGGAGACCTGAACAGTGATTTTTTTAGTACCAGGCTGTAAATGTGTTTATTTCTGCTGTAAAATTGGGCATTTTGACATTGGAGTTTATGGGGATTGACTGGCTTTATGGAGCCAGTTTTTTTAACTTCTGCGTTGGCTTCATTTTTCCACTTGGTCAATTCACATAAATAGGGATTTAGCATAATATGATATAAGGAAGCACCTTTGCAGGAGTTAAAAGTAGCAGAAATCTCTGTATGCCACTGTGTAACTGTTAGTCATACAGTATGATGATCAAATTGGCATATGTGGGCACAAATGGGATGATTAAAGCAATTAATAATCAGCAGACAGGTAGGTAGAGTACACTTCTACTGCAGTTTCCCCAGTAAATAAAGTAAAGTAAGTAGATGGACATATACAGTATCTGACAAAGTGAGTACACCCCTCACATGTTTGTAAATATTTGATTATATCTTTTCATGTGACAACACTGAAGAAATGACACTATGCTAAAATGTAAAGTAGTGAGTGTACAGCTTGTATAACAGCGTAAATTTGATGTCCCCTCAAAATAACACATCACACAGCCATTAATGTCTAAACCACTGGCCACTAAATTGAGTAGAAGTGAAAATGTCCAAATCGGGCCCAAAGTGTCAATATTTTGTGGCCTCCATTATTTTCCAGCACTGCCTTAACCCTCTTGGGCATGAAGTTCACCAGAGCTTCACAGGTTGACACTGGAGTCCTCTTCCACTCCTCCATGATGACATCACAGAGCTGGTGGATGTTAGAGACCTTGTGCTCCTCCACCTTCTGTTTGAGGATGCCCCACAGATGCTCAATAGGGTTCAGGCCTGGAGACATGCTAGGTCAGTCCATCACCTTTACCCTCAGCTTCTTTAGTAAGGCAGTGGTCATCTTGGATGTGTGTTTGGGGTCGTTCTCATGTTTAGAACACTGCCCGGCAGCCCAGTCTCTTAAGAGAGGAGATCATGCTCTGCTTCAGTATGTCACAGTACATGTTGGCATTCATGGTTTCCTCAATGAACTGCAGCTCCCCAGTCCCAGCAGCACTCATGCAGCCTCAGACCCTGATACTCCTACCACCTTGCTTGACAGTAGGCAAGACACACTTGTCTTTGTACTCTTCACTTGGTTGCCGCCACACATGCTTGACACCAACGGAACCAAATAAGTTTATCTTGAGCTCATCAGACCACAGGACATGGTTCCAGTAATGCATGTCCTGTGATCTGCTTGTCTTCAGCAAACTGTTTGCAGGCTTTCTTTTGCATCATCTTTAGAAGAGGCTTCCTTCTGGGACGACAGCCATGCACACCAATTTGTTGCAGTGTGAGGCGTATGACCTGAGCACTGACAGGCTGACTCCCCACCCCTTCAACCTCTGCAGCAATGCTGGCAGCACTCATACAGCTATTTCCCAAAGACCACCTCTGGATATGACGCTGAGCACGTGCACTCAACTTCTTTGGTCGACCATGGCGAGGCCTGTTCTGAGTGGAACCTGTCCTGTTGAACCGCTGTATGGTCTTGGCCACCATACTGCAGCTGAGTTTCAGGGTGTTGGCAATCTTCTTATAGCCTAGGCCATCTTTATGTAGAGCAACCATTCTTTTTTTCAGATCCTCAGAGACTTCTTTGCCATGAGGTGCCATGTTGAACTTCCAGTAACCATTGTGATGGAGTGTGAGAGCGATAACACCAAATTTAACACACCTGCTGCCCATTCACACCTGAGACCTTGTAACACTAACGAGTCACATGACACCGGGGAGGGAAAATGGCTAATTGGGTCCAATTTGGACATTTTCACTTAGGGGTGTACTCACTTTTATTACCAGCGGTTTAGACATTAATGGCTGCGTGATGTGTTATTTTGAGGGGATAGCAAATTTACACTGTTATACAAGCTGTACAGTCACTACTTTACATTGTAGCAAAGTGTCATTTCTTCAGTGTTGTAACATGAAAAGAAATAATCAAATATTTACAGAAATGTGAGGTGTGTACTCACTTTTGTGAGATACTGTAATATCCATACACCTATTCATAGGTAGATCCCTTTCCACGCACCTTTGCAACAATGTTCTCTACCGATGCCTCTCCCGAAGCCTGTCCAGACACCTAAAAGTCAATGGTTAAAAAAAACAAAATGTTTACTGCAAAGTAGTAGGTAAGGTAAGCCCAAGTAGTAGTACACACTTACCCTTTTCCCAACTTACTAGTCAGGACTGACTATAGTCTCACAAATATAAGAAGAGAAGCTCATAATGTAGCTATATTTATGTCACCTTGTGTGTCTCCATGCCATAGGAGAAGATGTTGATCTCCTCTAAAACAGCCACAGTAAGCTCCTCCACATTCAGGGAGGTCCCCACAACAGACTCCAGAATCTTCCAGTGCTCTGGTTTCATACAAGGGTTACGTAGATCAGTGAGCACAGGAATCTGAAGGAAAGCATGTGAATATGATTTAGATAGAGTCAAAAAGCTGTTGTCAAGAACCAACTAGCTAAATCACCAGTACTGGCCTGCAGTAAATATTTTAATGTGGCATCATTTCAAAAAGAGATTTGTGATAACATTAGTGTTGTTTTTTTACACACATTACTGTCAGTCACTACAGAACGCTTTGTCCTACCCACCCTCTGCTTCATGACTTCCACCTTATCCTTAAGACTTGTCACTGCATTGTTACGTGGCAGGCCCTTCTCCAGCTGGCTGACGTATTTGCTATATTTGTTGACCTGCGAACTGAACTGCTCTAGGTCCAGTTGCTCAAGTGTTCTCTGGATATGGGTGAACATGAAAGGACAGTGTCAAGCTTAGAAGAGAGCAAGAACTGTTTGCATGTGTCTGTACATTATACTGTATGTGTTCAGGCCTTCGCATACGTTGGGTGCTCCTCACCTGCCTCCATCCCTCCTGTAAAGAGTCCCATTCCTCTAGAGAGTCCCACAGCAGCTGCTTCAGCCTAAACTCTGCAGTCAAGTCTTCCAGGGTGTCAAACTTGGTCACCTCCACCTTTATTCATCAGAGGTTAAAGGGGGAAAACTAATTAGGCTAAAGGTGCTCGAAAACTCACAAAGCTTTGCACAAATGTCAGAAGAGGCAAAAATGTAAGCTTTAGGGCATGGGTGTGACAAAATAGCTCCACAGCGCCCCCTAAAAAATTGAAAGACATTTTCCCCCGCGTTATGTTTCACCTAGATTGAGAAACTTTGTGGTAAATGTATCATTCCAAGATTTTAAAAAAGCAATACAAAACAGAAACTCGGCCATTTTGAATTGAATCCGCAATTTTAGGGAATTCTCGCCATTTACAGGCTCTGCATGTCAATAGGTGTGTTCGAGATGACTGTGGCTGACTTTTGCTAACTTGATAGTCAAATGTGAGCTGCAGACAACTGCAAGGTAGGGTATAAATAACTGCTGTCAAGTCGGACACTTTCTACTTCCCGTAGAGTCACTGAGCTTATAACAGTGGGTTAGGCAAAAGGTGGATCCCACTTGGTGCAGCCAGAGAAAAACAACTCAGAAAACTGCAGCCACCTTTCTCCTGCAAAGTTTTAATGTCATGTCACATGGTGACATTTTGAAGCACCGACAAAAGTCGTACAAAATTTTTTAACCTGCATGCCTTATGTTAAGTCCAGCATGCATCACGTTAAGTCAGCGCTGTGAAGCTCCGTGTGAAACCAAACACACCTAATATTCAGTCATAGCACCACCTACTGGCTACAGGTAGAAAGTCTTGTGACAATCATTTGATTTACTTAAAATTCTCACGTCGTGGTTATATACTGGATAGTGATACTGGAACATATATATAATGAGTTCTATAGCGCCAGATAGCAGACACAGGAAGTCGCATTTAACATCTACGAGCCACATCAACTAACCTCCAGCAACGCCACTGCAGCTGCAGCGTGCTGCAACACGTGCGAGGGCACGTGTAATATGGATTAGGTTTGTTAGCTTGTTCGTTGGTAAATTTTAAATGACACGACCCATTATGCCGTGGACCCAGTTTTTCAACACAAAATTGTTATAACCTGACATGTTGTTTGCAAGAATCTTTTGAAATTACTGAAAGCTTCTAAAGATTTACAAAACCTTGAATTTCTTCTGGTAGGAGGTGTAGGCGGAAGACTGGGCCAGCAGCTCGTCTATGGAAATCTGGAGCTCACTCAGCAACAGACGGACTTGGGAGGAATCGGCATTGATGTCTAAGATTTGTGGATCCTACACATGAAAAATCACAAGCCAAACAAGTCAAAAAGGCTCTGCATGAGCTGTGAGTAAACCAACCGTTTGATTTGTATAAACAACCTGCATTAGTTGATACAACTTCTTCAAGTACCTGTGACTTAAGCTTGATTTTCATGACTTCGTGGTCCAGCTCCTTGATGGCCTTATGCAAGGAGCTGCAAAGCTTGTCCATGCTGGACTCTCTTTCCAACGCTGCCTTATCGATGATCCTTCGCAATGAGTCAATGGAGGGTTGCAAGTTCGCAAAAACAACCAGATCCTCAGGTGGCGTGGGAACGGAGTACATGTTAATCAGATTGTACATCTGACATACTGTCTCCTGCTCCTCTTCTAGCAATGTTATCTGGTGAGAGGTAGAAAAAGAAAGAGGGAGGATAGAGTTCAGTAGAACAGAGTCAGACAGTTAAAGGTAGAGAATTTGAGAAGAGGGGAGACTGGGTTACTTACTTTAAAAATAACTTTTGCTACAACACTTCTGATTGCTAAAGAAACTGTTATCATTGTGAAATGTATACCTTACCCTTTCCTGTATGTCATCAAGGAATGTGAGGGAACTGGCTAACTCAGATGTAGTGGAGGGACTGAACTCTAGTTTAAACTGGGCTTCACAAGCCTCGGCAATGACATCATCTAGCTTCCTCTTAGCCAGCTGGGTAAGCATCTCGTTGATGACCTGAAACAGATATTCAGACCAGGGCAATGATTCCTAAATAACTTTAACATGTTTTGCTATAGTTTTCATTTATTATTTGGTCGTATTAGAAAACATTTCTCCCAAATATATCACTCACTGAGGCCCTGGACCTTGCTGATATTTTCATTTCAGTGCGGTTTAATAAACACAGAATGGCCCCATTGCCTCCTGGTTTAAATCACTTGTTCTTCACAGTCAAGAACTCTCCATAAATCAAAACCAGTTGTGCAATGACAGAAATACAGTATGTGCTTCCATACTGCTAGTCCTCACCTCCAGACAGCGGAGCGGTGATGCCACAAGCCTCTCTTTGAGCTGTGTTTTGTCCACAAGCAGTAAGCCTAGATGCCTCGTCTGTTGGATGGCTAAGGCTTCCTTATGCTCACTGTGATATAACTCCAGTGCTTTTTCAAAAAAGGACAATCCTGTGAGACAAAGCAGTAAATCCATCAGTCTAAAACAATTTCGTTATTTTGCATGCTTATTAAAACCTGTGTTTGCTTATTGAATGTCTTTTAGGTTTTATGAGATGGGTTTTTTTGTTTGTTTTAGGAGCTGGAAAGGCATGTGAGAATTTTGTGTGCCACAAATTCACAAGATAAAGGGAAAAAAGACATTTGTTCATATATGACATGACAAGAAATCATATTACAGTAAAACTATTTCCTTTTCCATCCAAAACTCATCTGCCACTATACCTCTCCCATCTTTGAACTGACTCCCAAAGTGCACTGACAAAAACATAATTACATAGTAATCATTTCAGTCAACACAACCTCCAGTAGCACTGATTAAGATGAATGGTGAATGTAAAAAGAAACAAATACAAAAGAACAACTTACGTTTTTGGACATGCAGTGACCAGAGTCTCTATGTCAACCACTGGTTATGATATAACCCCAACAGTTTTAACATCAAGGGCCATGTATGTAACTCTATATAGATCAGTATGTCACAGTCAGAGCTATGACTGTTGTTTTCTGTATTTTTTGTTTTGTGTTTCCACCCTCCCTCTGTCTCTGTGTGTGTGAGTCGGTGTTCCTGAGGCGTGGAGAGGATCAGGAGTTTGGGGTGCTGCACACCTGTTTTCTATCTGCTCATCTCCTGTGGTATAAAGACCCCAGGCTTCCTCTGGCTCATCACGAGATTATTTCCTCACCTCAAGTGGTTGAGTACTTAAAGCCCATCTTGTGATCAGTTCTAGTCTTCCAGTGTTCTTTGCTATCGGTTAGTTGTTCCACCACAAACCTGTGCCTCTGTATTTGTGTTTTTTCAAGATCACCTCACCGAGTTTGTTTTCTGGAGGATTACCTGGATCACTACTCACTGCCGGCAAGGTGGATCCAGCCTGCTCTCTCTCCTGCCTGACCCCTGCTCACGCTGAACCTGCTTCACCTCACTAGATTCTCTGTGTTGTAATAAAATCTGTAAACCTTCACTCAGCATCCTGCGCTCTTCATCTGCGCCTGGGTCCAACCTCCATAACACGTAACAAAGTATTTATATATACCAGGAAATTTGAGAAATGCACAACGAGGGATTGATTATCTGACATCACAATGCATGAATGCAAACAGGTTGGCAATCTACTTTCACATGAGCCTGGACTGCTAGCAACATTCTGGATGAGTTTACAGAGGCTGTGACATCCTCGCAAAACTTAAATGCAACAACAAGGAAATGTTTCCAAAATTGTCTGCTCTCAAGTACACTACCATGCAATAATGCAGCTTTAACGAAAATGTCTCTGCAAGTTGATTTTCCTATTGCAAAACAATTTATCTTCATCTTGTTATACCATACATCTGTAAAATGATGAAGTATCTACCAACTATATGCTTTGGAAAATGGACATATGTAGTTTATAGACTAGAAAACACAAACAATGATCTGGTCTTTAAATGTGCTCTGTGGAGTTTTTGACCTCTTGTAGTGCTATATGGAGCCATGTTTTCACAAAGGTCCAGGTTTTTATTATATCACACATACGCATAAGGACACACATGCACTTGTGCAAGTAAGGGGCTGATGTGATACACATTCCTGCTGCTGTTGTTAGATTATTCTGCTGATAGCCAATTGGCAAGAGTAACACCAAGAAATGAAACAACAAAGACAGTGAAGAATAATACTGCAGGTTAGCGAAGAGCAGATGTAAACAATGCAGCATTTACATGAATGTATGAGAAAGGAATTTGTTTGACCTCAAGGATACACCTAATGTGTTTTGGTGAGAAACACAGAATGTAAACAGAAGTTTTGTTTGTTAAGTCAAGAAAACTCCTGAGGTACCTTTTAAGGCAGAGGAAAGCTGAGAGGTAACGTTACTTGAAAACAAATATATTCAGGAGAATATCCTGCAGACTTTTTATAGGCTACTTTTATGAGATGGGTGATGCTTTAGTGCACTGATATCACCCTACAACAGAGACTGACTGAGGCACTAAAGCCAAGTACTTGTTATACTTTTAAAATATGAAAGTAAGCAGCTCACTGCTTTGAATTATGTTTTTATATTTAGTTTTTATTTGCTACCAAGTGCGTTTCACACATCCTGTCACAGCTGTTAAAAGAAATGGTTTTATTGTTCTTTTTATGTTAGGCTAAATATTATGGGCATATATTTTGGTATTCAAGTTAAGTTTAATATAAATTTGTTTATTATAACTTTGGGTTGCATTTGTTTCTTATATTATAGTCTCGTCAAGTACTGCCCCACCTTTTGCTATTTGGGTGTAGGTAATGTGGATGAGTTATCTAACTGTAACTGAAGCCGTGGTTGAGATACAGTCTTTCAATCAATATTTTATTTATAGCACATTTTATGGCTTGAATGGATTTTTCATTTTGTTGCTTTGTGAAGTTAATTTAGCACAATGTTGGGAAAACGTGTGTTAGATACATGAATCAGATTTTTGAGGTGAAGTTCTTCAAAGTGAGTTTGACACTTATTCAGTGCCCATGGCATTAATGTTGAAAAGCCGACACACAGCCGCGTCAGCTGAAAGAATCAGGCTAAAATGGACATACATGCTATAAAAATACATCTAAGCCACACATTAATTTAATGGAATTCACAAATGCAATTATAGTCAGATCTACTTACATATTTTAATGATGGAATTCTGTTAACTTACCCATTCGAACAGTCCTTGATTGTTTGCCAGCTGTTCATCCTGCATTTGGCTGCAGCTGTGTTGCTTTTAGTCTGGATTATGAGTTTAACTTCTTAATCATCTAATATTACATTTTGTTCTTCGTTTATAAAATATGATGCTCTGCTGCCAGTAGACATTTTTGCAATTGGCCATATGCTGCAAACACCCCCTCTTTTATGTGAACATGCTCATGGCTGGATTGGAAAACCTTGATTTGGGAAAACCTTGGGTTGATTTACCGAGTTCATACTTATTAGTCTGAGCGTGGTTGTTACGGTTAGTGAAGCCAGATAACGAAAAGATATCTTGGGTATGTTGAACTTTGAACTTCCTTCATAGTACAGGCCCCTGGTTTAAGCAACCATGTTTTAATTCACAGCGTGTGAAGTATTTTTAAGTGTCCAGTGTCCCCAATACAAGTACATCTGGCCTCGCTCTTCCATGAGCACTATTCTCAATTCAACAGCTCTTGTATTTTGATGTGTTACAAAAATAATGTTTATCCTTATGTATAGTACATCACCATGATCCTGTTCCCGCATTGCATCCAGATCCAGACTCTCGTTCTCTTTATAGAACAGCCGAAAACGCTCAAGCGTGTGTGAGTACACTTTTGCTGCATCAAAGGCAAAGTGGAGTGATTCCTAAGAGGAGAAAAACCTTTCAGGCCCATACATACATAGTACTGTACAAACAACGCACAACCTTCAGATATAGAAACCTATGCAAAGTAAAAACTGACCTTAATTTTTTGGATAATACTTTGAAGGTGGCCATCATTGTCTATGATGGATTCCAAACAGGGGCCATCCTCATATTTATTTTCAGATTTCTAAAAGTAGAAAACAAATGCACATAAAAACACACTCACACTACATTACACATCAATCACTGTTCGATACCTTATTTTTTTGACACATCAACAATCAGGGTGAGGCTGAGGTGGTATGTTTGTACTACCTTGTGCTCTCCAGACAGATTTGTCATTGAATCAAAATCAGGATCTGCCATGAGTGTATTAACTGACATGACAGTTTTTTCAAACCACCCAATGATCTCTGCAACAGCCTCCTGTAGGAATTAACATAGAGCATACTAAAGATTGGTTTTCAAGTTGGTAACAAATAAGATAAAGTGTAACCGTTCATAACAATTTAGAAAACTAACCTGAAAGTTCTCCTCAGAAGGTTTGTAGGTTAAGGCAGCTGTATCCAGCATCAGCTCAGAGATGAACATAGGCTGGACTTGGGAAGTTCCTGACTAACAAACACACCAACCAAAAACAAACTTAACACTCGTATGTATCTGCTTGAAAAAAAAATTGTTGGATACAGCAATTATTACTGTTATTTCACTATGAATAATACTGAAACAATGCCCTACCATCTTATCCATGTCCTTTAGAGCAGGGTCAGTGTCAGCCTCCGAGTGCTGGCTCCAGCTCTGAATGACGGCATGGCTGGGCGTTTGACCTACCTGCTCCTGGAGCACAGCCAGTAGTTTGGCCACTGCATTCACCACCAAGATGTGCAAAGTGCTGAGGACCAAATAGTCAACAAGGCGGATGAAGCTAGGTAGGGGAGAGAAAGAGAAAGATACTGGGTTAATGTGATAGATGTGCCTGATTCATGATGGCATAGGCCTTTTTCACAGCAAACATTATGACTTGTCATAGTGTCACAGTATGTGTGTGGAATCCAGCCATGATTAATGTCATCATTCACACCTGGGTTTTCCAACTCTGACATGTAAAAATGTCTTCTGTTTTAGTTTGGTACACAAATAGCAAAGAAATGTAATAAAATGACCCACCAGATGAGGCGGCTAGAGAGAAAAGTCTTGTTGATCTCTGCAAGAATGTTCTTGTCCTTTTGATCATCTGTGACAAACAGAGAGTTTGTCTATCAGCCTTTTAACATTGTGGTCTATATGCCTGTACATTCCAGTTTTTCCATATGGTCAGTGTGTACGCACTTGACTTACTGAATGTGGATCGAGGTTCTGACAAGTAGTTGCGACAGGCGCAAACTGTCAACTCCTTTACCAGGCCTTGAAACTTCTCCAAGTCAGCCAATGCCTGACAATAACAAATGAGGGCAATGAGCTCCTGAGAAGGCACACAAAGACATATAAAATGTATGTTTGTACACTTCAAACATCTGGACCAATTTTTGCATTAATTTGTATACACCTCTTGCAGTTGTTTGAACTGGATGTCCTGGAACTCCTGCAGTGTGTTAGTCCGTTTTAGCTCCATGTGACCCAGGCCTGTGTCACTGATTTGGTAACACATTTTCCTTATGTCTATCAGTGCAGGACTTAGAGACTGGATGACATATAAGAATGTTAATCACAACATAATATCCACAAAACTTAAGCTGTTAACCCCAAGACTGTTACTCAGTACTTACAAGGTGTAGCTTTCCTTATTCAAAATCATTAAAGAGGTCATATTTTGCTCATTTTCAGGTTCAAAATCTTATTTAAGGGTTGTACCAGAATAGGTTTACATGGTTTCATTATCAAAAAAACATATTTTTTGCCATACTGCACATTGCTGCAGCTCCTGTTTTTTCACCCTGTGTGTTGAACGATTCATTTTAGCAATGGAGTGATACATCTTGCCTCTACATGATCTTTGTTGGAAGCTGCACATACACAGACAGGAACTCCCTTTGGCGCGAACTTTGGGCTTTTTCACTTTGCAAACCTATTACATGCACAAAAAAAGCCAAAAAGCATAATATGACCTCCTTAAGAAATACTGAGAGAAAACCCAGAACTCAATTTATACCCAGAGTCACATACCTGACTGACAATAAACAAATGGTTTCGCAGGAACTCCCTGGCCATATGAATCTTCTTGGTGCGAACTTTGGTGCGCCAGACATAGAAGGGTTTCCACTTTTTGAAGAGGGCAAAGAAGGGGATGCGGATCAGCTTGTGATGGTAGTTATACTCCTCTTCCCATCGCTCGAGCGTTATGAAGTCAAACTTGTCCTCACACACTGATAACACACCTCCATGGCTGATCATCAAATAGTCATCCTTACTGTACTCGTAAATTTGAACTTTAGAGGGACGGTCCAGCTGTCCACCACTCTTAATTGAAAAAGGCCGTCTTGGGAGACTAGGGGTTGATACCACATTCTGGGACAACTGAGGAGTGGTGAAGAGACACAAGCAAAGATGAATTTCCTCCTGCAAGTAGCTCATTTAAAGGCAACTAACAATTATTTGGGGCATTAACAAAGGCTTTGTCAAACCTTTACCTGAACAGCCTGATTTTCCAAAGACTATTTTGACATTACACTACATTTTGTGACCAGTCATTTAGACTAGCAGGTGAATGGGTGGCCAAGAAGATTGAAACATTTACCAGTTTTACTGGTAGTCTGGGTTTTAAGCATTGCCTTTATTTTATATTTATGAAATAATGTCATCATAAAGATACTTTTGAGGAACCTGTCCATCATGCACTATGGGCATCTATTAAGCAATGCTTATTCTCTTCTCAAACAAATCTGTCACTGACCTTGGTTGTGGGTTGCAGAGGAGGTAGGTAGACAGGCAATTGTTCGCGGCGCCTGTGTGGCTGCTCTGTTTTCGGAGAGGAAGGTGTCTGAGTGTACCAGCCTGGAAAAAACATCCGCTCACGTGCTTTTAAGTGGTGGAGACTGGGTTGTTTCCGTGTTACACGTCTCTTCAGCACAGCCTAGATTAAAGGGAAGTATAAAAAAAGAACACCCATTTCTACATACTACAACTACTTTCAAACTGAGCCATGGATAATATATATTGATAGTGTGGCAAGTAATAAATTGGATGTACAGGAGAAGCTACTTCATATTGTCTCAGTTTCATCATATTTGGCAAAGTCTCACCTGAGTGTCTTGAACATGGACTGGAGGCCTTGGTGAGATAGTTGAGCTCTGTAGTTCAGGAAGCTTGTGCTGCCGCTCTGGAATAGTGTGTCCGTGTGGAAATAAAGTTTACTACTGATATTTAATTAAGAACTTCATTAATGACACTCAAGACATAACTTGCACATTTCCATAATACCCAAGATGCCCTGTATCTCTGGGCCTACCTCTGGACTCATTGTCCCTGATCTGGCCTGGGCAGCTCGGATATGCAGAGGCCATAGCGTGTACAGTTTCCTCAGGCCCTGCGGAAGCGGCGTGACAGTAGGACAGAGAGCAGTTAGTAACGTCAGCTAGAAGGTATTTTTTCAGACAAAAAAGTAAAGAAAATTCTATTATTTACCTTTACGCAACTACATTTATACGTTAGCGTAACGTTAAGTAGCTGAAGTTGTATTTTGCGACCCCCCGCGCATTAGTTATATAAAGAAAAATCCAACACATAACGCTAACGGTAATTGTGGAAAGGGTAGACACGAGCTGTTGTTCGAGTTAAGGTACTTAGGCAAGTTAGTTAAGTTTGTTAACGTTAACTTATTAACGATAACGTTATTTTAAAAGTTCAGCGTTACTTTTCCAACTTGCTTAATAATACCTCAACTTCCTCTTATTGAGTTAGCATCAGGTATTCAAAAATACCTACCGTATCAAACATTCAGCTCCGAAATCTTTTTGATATAACTTTGCTACTTATAGCTTTATAAAACTGTCTATAACGCCAATGCTGTGTAAGGGTTGCTCACCAACAGACGAGGCTTAGCGTTTCCTAGCAACAAAACTCTGTCCCAGCATGCAACACAGCCAAACAAAGGCACGTGGCTGGTTTTGTGTTTCACCATTTATATACACAGTCTATGATTTCACCCTGACTGCAAGGAAGTTAAGACATAAAGCATTTAATTCCCATTAACACCCACCCCCACACACACAATCCCTATAACATTAAAAACAATAAAGACCAAGCTGTATTCTGAAGGTGTTTATTTTACATACCACACAAAATACATTATTCCATCCTTATGAATACAATTCGCCACAAAACCTTTGGTACAACATAAGTGTATCCACTTTGAACATGTTCCCATTTAATCACCAGAGCACTGACAACACCATTGCTGTCTTATGCCTTTGGCCAAAATAATGATATTTAAACAAAAAGAGCAACATGTTCTAAACACACATGACTACATTGAGCACAGTGACAGTCGGCGTTATACAGTCTCTAGATCAACCATGGCGGTTTTCCTTCGCTGCGACGCCAACATACTCAGCTGTCAAAAAACAAACAGATAAATAATGTAAGTAATAACAAGAGAACAGGAAACATACATCTTGTACAGTAGGGACATAGTTACCCATACTTGTTGTGTAGCAGTAATTGTCCTTTGTTCAGCTTGTGTCAGTCGTCTCTGGAGACGACTCGTCTTCTCTTGATACTCTGCTAGCTGCCTCTCATACTGCACAAACACACCAATTAGGAGTCAAACACAAAAGCTACCAAGGAACATATGGCACAGTAATCACTACGCATGAGATAACTGCTGGGTTACCACATACAGTCCCCTCCAAAAGTATTGGAACGGTAAGGCAAATTCCTTTGTTTTTGTTGTTCACTGAAGACATTTGGGTTTAAGATCAAAAGATGATTATGAGACAAGAGGTCCGAATTTCTGCTCTCATTTCGGGGTATTCACATCTAGATGTGTTAAACAACTCAGGACATACCACCATTTGTTTGAACCCACCCATTTTTAAAGTGAGCAAAATATTGGAACATGTGACCGACAGATGTTTCTTGTTGCCCAGGTGTTGCCTTTTAGGTTGACTGTACAAAAATTAAATAGCTCTGCATGACTAGTCTAAGTTTTCATCCTTGGTTCAAACCTATAAAGATTGCATTTCCTGTTAAAGAGGATAAACCAACATGAAGACCAGAGAGCTGTCTATGGGGAAAAAAGCAAGCCACTGTCAAGCTGAGAAAAGAAGGAAAATTGACCAGAGCCATTAGACAAACACTGGGCATAGTAAGCACAACAATTTGGGATGTCCTGAAAAAGAAAGAAACTACTGGTGTACTGAGCAACAGACGTCCAACAGGTCGGCCAAGGAAAACAACAGTAGTTGATGACACGTCAGAGCTGTGTAGAAAACCCCCAAAACAGTAAGTGACATTGTCGCGCTGATCTGGCAGAGGTGCGCCTGTCTCCCGTGTGCCCGCCTCCTCCTGCATGCCGTCTCACCTGCGTGCCGCCCCGCTCTGCATCGGCAGCCGCGTGTGACCGTGCGTGCGCGCCCTGGCGCACCCTCGACCAGGTGAATTAGATTGAGCAATCAGAAGCTCGCACACACTTCAATCAGCGGGAGCATATAACGCAGTCATTTGGCTGGTGGAAAGGGACTGACACGACGGAATGAGCAGCACACATCCACTGCGGGGAATGAGACTTTTGATTTTGACGGGCTATCGGTAAGCTCACTTGAATGTTGTTTAAATCTTTTCTGTTTAGGTGTTAATATGGGTGTGTTAAAGTTGTCGCTGCATGGTTGAAGAGAGGGAGAAACTATGTTCAAATGCATGGATATATGGTTAAAATGTGTGGGTTTTCTACCTAATTTGTGTAAAAGAATGCTTAAATAGTAAGCCAAAATTGTTTTGTTAAAGATTAATTAAAATGCATAATTAGTTTGGTGAAATGTGAAGAATAATATTGAATTTAAATATACTTACCGTTTTTGAAATATTTACCTTGACTTGTGTTTACTGTGGAAATACCTGTTTATTCAAAATGCTTTTTATTTCTGTGTTTAAAGGTTTTTCACCTATACTGTTCAACTCCTGTTCAATTATTCAAATAAATTATTCTGAGTGAAATCCGAAGTCTGGTCCTTTTCAAGTGTGGACACCTCACAGTTAAAAGAAACACTTGACAGTGAAAAACCGGCCTGACGGTAGGAAACCGGCCGTGACAAGTGAAGACTCCACAAGAGCCCACCACAAAGAGGGAGAAGACTCCACCTGGGGGCCTGGAGGAAATCAACTACCTGCCGTTCACCTGTCAGTCCAACAGCCAAAAAAGGCAACATGGCCGAGTCCAAGTCACTCGAAGAGCTGAAAACAGAGCGAACTACAGTAAAGAGACTTTTTTCCCGACTCACCAACCATATAACGAGGACCCACATGGAGATGTCTGTGGAGGAGCTGCAAGATAACTTCAAAAGACTCACAGTAGAGGGCGCTAAAGTGATGGATGCAAATGAGGAGCTTGAGGCTGCTTACATTGCACAGGGCAAAGGAACCGAAGCAGAGGGCGCACCTGAGTTAAGCGACCAACAGAGAGCTGACATAGAGAAGACGGAGAAAGAGTGTGAGCAGAAGTTAAAAGAGGTAAAGCACCTTGTCCAGGAGACATTATGGGCCTCATGTGGTGAAAGAGAACTGACCCTTGCTCTAAAAGCTGCAGAGGCAGAGTGCGAGAACGTCTCCTCCACTCAGCCTGACACACCCCTGGAGGCATATGACTTTATGCTCCGCCATTTAGAGAGCCTGGTGCACAAAGCCAAAGAAGCGCACCAGACCTGGAACCGCTGGGCTCCACGAGCCGAGAAGCAAGATTTCAATCGTCGGCTAACGGAGCTCGAAACCCTCCTTCCCAAGCTGGTGTCGAGGAAGGCCGCCCTGATTGGAGCAGCAAGTATTAAAGAGGACAGCAACAGAGTACCTGTCACAGCCCACAGCGCAGCCCCTGTTGCAGCCATAAAGCTAAAAGCCACAGCTTTACCAAAGTTTACCGGCAGCCAGTGTGAGTATTACAGATGGAGGAAAGAATGGGAGGCTCTACAGAAGCAAGGTGAACCAACCGGATCCAAAGAGGTGAAGAAATTTCAACTACTTGATAGCCTCGACGAAAGAGTGGCCAAGGATCTACGGCTCTCTACTTACACCTCAGCAGACGAGATCTTCAGAGTCCTAGAGAACCGCTACGGAAACCAAGCCACCATCGCTATTGAGATTGTCGAGGAGCTACAAGCTATCCCACCTGTTCGTGGTAACCACCCAAGAAGAATCGTAGAGCTCATCCAAGCAGTGGAAAAGGCCCTCTATGATTTAAATGAACTAAGCAATGCAGACGCCATAAAAAACCCACTAGTAATAAAATCCATCGAGAGCAAGCTGCCAGAGTCCCTGAAGAAAGACTGGCTTACCCACGCTGCTGACCCAAGAAATGCTGTAAGCCACCAGAACCGCTTTGACAAGCTACTGGCATACCTCCAATCCCAAGAGTCTATCTACGAGCAGTTAGAACAGCTGAGAGACATCGACCCTGCCAAGGAGAAGACCAGGTTTCAAACAAAGTATGCCCGAACAAGGACAACTAAATCCAGCAGTGAATTAGGAGGCTGCATCATCTGCGGAGATCCAAAACACAAAAGAAAGCTCTACATCTGCAGGAGGTTTAGAACCACCACAAAGCTCCAGGAAAAGAGGGACGCAGTGCAACAGCTCGGAGCCTGCAAGAGGTGCCTCGAAATCCACAATGAACCCTGCAGAAAAACTACTTACCTGTGTGGGAATCCAGAGTGCAGAGACCAACACCACTACCTTCTCTGTCCCTTACCCAGACAGCTGTCCCAAAGACCCAAGTTTGGTCCGGTGAGAGCTGAGGGGAAAAATTACACCGAGGCCCAGGAAGAGTTTCTTTCCAAACTTTCACCTGAGCTAGCGCAGCAGTGTCGCAATGCTTTCTGCAACATCGCATCTCGAGCATACAACTCCACTGCAGCAGAGAGAGGAGAGAGAGGCCTTCTGGAGGAGACTGGTCTGCACGAGTACCCTGTGATCCTGATGCTCCTTAACGTCACTGCCAATGACGGGCAAAGAATCGGAACACTTATTGACCTGGCGTCTGACACAAATTACATAACCCACAGAGCTGCAAGCAAGCTGAACCTTCGCAGTGAAGATGTCGCACTAGTTGTCCATGGCGTCGGAGGGATGAAAGTATCTGTCGCTACAAAGCGCTACCTCCTCAAGATCAGAGTCAGGACTCCAAAAGGAACTCTGAAGTCTCACCAACTGATCTGCTACGGACTTGACAAAATTGCAGAGGTGCACCGACATGTTCAACCTGACAAGCTGCAGAAAATCTTTCCTGATGTTCCCCTCAAAGACTTCATCAGACCCAGAGAAATCCAGCTTCTGATCAGCCACAAAGAAGGCCAGCTGGTGCCCCAAAAAATCCGTTCAATTGGTGACCTGGTGCTCTGGGAGGGTCCACTAGGCAAGACAGTCGGGGGCATGCATCCAGACCTCTTTGAGGAAGTCACCCTGATGGCCCATTCGTCCAAGACTCACTTCGCCAGATCAATGAGAACTTCAGCGGTCAAATATCTCGAATTCAAGACAGACCCAATTTCCTGCCAGTATCCCGACCACCCCGAGACCCAGTCTAACACAGCCACCAGCAGCAAAGACTTTCTGAAGTGGTGGAGGTGGGAGAGCATCGGAGCCGCCTGTCAGCCGAGATGTGGAGGGTGTCGCTGCGGGAACTGCCAGCCAGGGGGAAAGGAGATAACTCTTGCAGAAGAAAGGGAGATGGAGATCATAAGAAATGGTTTGACATACACGACTGGAGATGTACACAGCACCGAACCACACTGGCATGCTAAGTATCCGTGGACAGAAGATCCAGCAACCCTGCCAAACAACAGGAAAGCAGTAGAGGCAACATTCCTCAGAACTGAAAAGCGGCTATCAAAAGAACCTGAGTGGAAGGCGGCCTACGCTGCACAGATCCATGAGATGGTGAACCGCAGGGCCGCAATGAAGCTGTCCAAAGACATTCTGCAGAGTTGGACCGGGCCAGTGTGGTACATAAGTCATCTCATTGCACTAAACCCACACTCAGTCTCCACCCCAGTCAGACTAGTGTGGAACAGCAGCCAAAAGTGCAGAGGTCTCAGTCTGAACGACATCCTCATCAAAGGTCCTGATGTCCTGAACCCAATCCGAGCTGTCTTATTGAGGTTCCGAACTGGTGTCTACGCTGCCCTTGGAGACATCCGGAAGATGTACAACTCTGTCTGGCTGGAAGATCGAGAGGTCCACCTGCACAGATTCCTGTGGCGTGACAGTGAAGATGCCGAAATAGAAGATTTTGCCATAACAAGAGTCAACATCGGAGACAAACCTGCCGGTTGCATAGCCCAAGTCGCCATGCGAGAAACTGCGAACTTACCTTCATTCAGTCACTTCAAGGAAGAGAGACGCGTGCTGGGAGAAGATGTATACGTCGACGACATCCTGACTTCACATAACAACCTTGACCATCTGAAATGCCTCACAGCCAACATCAAACACATCCTGAAAGCTGGAGGATTCCACATAAAGCCCTGGGTTTACTCCATTCAAGGTGGGAGGAAAGAACCCAAGGATGAGATACCAAAGACTATGATCCTACCAAACCAGCTGACAAAAGACGACAACAAAGCCCTTGGCCTTGGTTACACCATCAGTGACGACAAACTCCATGTCATGGTTGCAGTTAACTTCTCAAAGAAAAGGAGAAAGATGCGCCTTGGTCAAAACCTGCTCAGACAGGAGGTCAGAAATCAAACACCCGATCCACTCACCAGACGAGAGCTGCTAAGCCAGGTTTCTAGCCTGTATGACCCACTCGGCCTTGTGACTCCTGTCAAACAAAAGGGTGCCATCTTGGTCAGGAGAGCTTTTCAAGAAGCCAAGGTAAAATACTGGCTAGAAGACTCGTGGGATGCTGCTTTGTCTGAAGGTCTCAGAGAAGACGCTATAAAGCTATTGGAAGAATATGCTGACCTGAGCCAACTTCGTTTCACCAGATCCCTGACTCCACCAGATCTCTGCGCAGAGCCCAGTGCAATCACATTCTCTGATGGCAGCCAACACGCATATGGCGCAGTGATGTATCTTCGCTGGAGTTGCAGCCGTGGTGTCGTTGTGAGACTGGTCGAATCCAAATCCAAGCTGACCCCCTTGACCACAAAGGGGATCCTGTAAAAGCTGAGATATGCGGAGCAGTCTTCGCAGCCCGCCTCAAGACCTACTTCCAGAGACACTGCCGACTCCAGGTCAAGAAATGGTATCATCTTGTCGACAGTCAAACAGTCCTGGGTGCAATACAGCGTGAGAGTTATGGCTACCAGACTTTCTTCGCAAATCGCGTTGGTGAGATCCAGAGCAGTACCGACGTCCAAGACTGGTGGTGGATTCCAGGGCCAGCAAACATCGCAGATATCATCACTAGAGGGGCCAGTCCAGATGCCCTAACTGAGGACTCCGAGTGGCAGTCGGGTCCAAAGTTCCTCCAACTTCCTGACGATGAGTGGCCAAAGAAATCCGCCAGAGACGTCGCAGCCCAAGCTCGGGACAAAGTCACAAGGATCCAGAAAAAAACATTTGTAGCACTACTCTCCAGATGTCGCCTGAAAACGGCACAAAATCCAGCCCAGCTAGAATATGAAAGACCACCAGCAGGAGCAGCAGTCCGGCATCTAGTCGATGGAAAGCGCTTCAGCAACCTGAGAAGGCTGATTGGGACTGTGGCTTGGATCTGGAGAGCAGCTAAAAAGTTCTTAAGTGCCGAAACCAGAGACCAAGAAAAGTGGGAGGCAGTACCATCCTCGGGTATCCTTACAGTCAGAGAGAGACGGGACGTGTTTCGAGACCTTTGCCTAGCAGCACAAGAGGGCGTCAACTTCCCAGGCACCACAACAGACAGATTAGTCGTCTACAGAGACCAAACAAGTGGACTTCTAGTTTGTGGTGGGAGAATCCAGACCTTCAAAGAAGACCGCAGAGCTGTTCCCCTCCTACCTTTCCAAGCCTGGTTATCTACCCTGCTAGCCAGAGAAGCACACAGTAAGGGACATGAAGGTGTGGCGGGAACCCTGCTGCGGATGAGGATAAAGGCGTGGGTCATCAGAGGAAGGGTCATTGCCCAAAAAGTCGTTGACAAGTGTATCGTCTGCAAGAAAGCAAAAGCAAGAACCTGCAAGCAAATAATGGGAAACTTACCTGATGAGAGGTCTAGTCCTGCTGCACCATTCGAGTTTACGTCCGTTGACCTGTTTGGACCTTACCATGTGAAGGATGATGTCAAAAAGAGAGTGACCATGAAAGTATGGGGCGTCGTGTTTTGCTGTATGTCCAGCCGAGCCATTCATGTCGAGCTGGCAAACACACTATCAACAGAGAGCTTCCTGCTTACCTACCAGAGATTCACCGCTGTCCGAGGCCATCCCCGTAAAATCTGGTCTGATCCTGGTACGAACTTTGTCGGAGCGAGACCTGTCCTAGAAGAGATGTACACTTACCTGAATCAACAGAGCAAAGAGTCACTTGAAGAGTATGCTGCCAAAAATGAGACGACCTGGATGTGGAAAATCCTCCCAGCCGATTCACCTCACCGAAACGGAGCCGCCGAAGCTGCTGTCAGAGTCACCAAGAGGGCCCTCCAAAGCCTTGGCAATGTAGAAGGTCTTACCTTCAGTGAGTTCCTGACAGTGCTCCAGCTAGCTGCTAATCTTGCCAATGAGAGACCCATTGACGCCAGAGTCCAAAGCCGAGAAGAGCGCATCCAGTACATCACGCCGAACAACTTATTGCTTGGTCGAGCTACACAAAGTGGAGACTTCAAAACTGTCGACTACACCACCTACCCATTCAAGAGGCTCAAAGAAGTACAAACGATAGTAAACAACTTCTGGAAGTCCTGGAGCCAACTTGCTGGCCCGAACCTGTTCATTCGCAGTAAGTGGCATACTGCTGAAAGGAACGTTACCATTGGAGACATAGTTTGGCTCTGCGACCAAAATGCACTGAGAGGGCAGTTCAGGCTTGCAAGAGTCATCGGCGCAAATCCTGATTTCAGAGGTGTCGTTCGAGATGTTCATGTGAGAGTCTCCCCAAGTTCCAGCATCTCTGTGAGAAGCTCAAGACCTGGTGCCACAGATCCTGGATCAAGTACCATACTGCATCGGGACGTCCGGCGCCTTGTGGTCCTCATACCATGGGAGGATCAAGTCAGAGACCAGCCCACCTGAGAGTACGATCTTTCCGGGCGCCGCCACGTAAAGATCGAGTGGGAGGTGTCGCGCTGATCTGGCAGAGGTGCGCCTGTCTCCCGTGTGCCCGCCTCCTCCTGCATGCCGTCTCACCTGCGTGCCGCCCCGCTCTGCATCGGCAGCCGCGTGTGACCGTGCGTGCGCGCCCTGGCGCACCCTCGACCAGGTGAATTAGATTGAGCAATCAGAAGCTCGCACACACTTCAATCAGCGGGAGCATATAACGCAGTCATTTGGCTGGTGGAAAGGGACTGACACGACGGAATGAGCAGCACACATCCACTGCGGGGAATGAGACTTTTGATTTTGACGGGCTATCGGTAAGCTCACTTGAATGTTGTTTAAATCTTTTCTGTTTAGGTGTTAATATGGGTGTGTTAAAGTTGTCGCTGCATGGTTGAAGAGAGGGAGAAACTATGTTCAAATGCATGGATATATATGGTTAAAATGTGTGGGTTTTCTACCTAATTTGTGTAAAAGAATGCTTAAATAGTAAGCCAAAATTGTTTTGTTAAAGATTAATTAAAATGCATAATTAGTTTGGTGAAATGTGAAGAATAATATTGAATTTAAATATACTTACCGTTTTTGAAATATTTACCTTGACTTGTGTTTACTGTGGAAATACCTGTTTATTCAAAATGCTTTTTATTTCTGTGTTTAAAGGTTTTTCACCTATACTGTTCAACTCCTGTTCAATTATTCAAATAAATTATTCTGAGTGAAATCCGAAGTCTGGTCCTTTTCAAGTGTGGACACCTCACAGTTAAAAGAAACACTTGACAGACATCAGCAATGACCTCCACAGTGCAGGGGTGAAGGTATCACAATCCACAGTTCGAAGAAGACTCAGAGAGCAGAAATATAGAGGCCACACCACAAGATGCAAACCACTCATCAGCAGGAAGAATTGGAAGGCCAGATTGAAATTTGTACAGAGATGAGCCAGAACACAATCTTATGGACTGATGAGACCAAGATTAATCTCTACCAAAGTGATGGAAAGGCCAAAGTGTGGAGAAAGAAAGGAACTGCTCATGATCCAAAGCATACAAGCTCATCTGTGAAGCATGGTGGAGGTGATGTCATGGCTTTGGCATGCATGGCTGCTTCTGGAACAGGCTCATTAATATTTATTGACGATGTAACTGATGATGGGAGCAGCAGAATGAATTCAGAAGTGGACAGAAACATTTTGTCTGTCAATTTACAGAGAAATGCATTGAAACTAATCGGGAGGAAGTTTATCATGCAGCAGGACAATGACCCAAAGCACACTGCCAACAAAACAAAGGACTTCATCAGGGGAAAAAGTGGAAGATTTTAGACTGGCCAAGTCAATCAGCTGACCTTAACCCAATAGAGCATGCATTTCACCTCCTTAAGAGGAGACTGAAGGGAGAAACACCCCGAAACAAACAAGAAGTGAAAGAAGCTGCGGTAAAAGCCTGGAATAGCATTACAAATGAAGAATGCAACAGTTTGGTGATGTCGATGGGTCGCAAGCTTGAGGCAGTTATTTCAAGCAAGGGTTTTGCCACCAAATATTAAATGTTATTCACTTTAAGATTATTTGTTCCTTAACTTTTGCTCACCTAAGAATGCTGTGGTTTAATACAAAGGGTGATATGTCCTGAGTTGTTTAACACATCTAGATGTGAATACCAGGAAATAAAAGCTGAAATTCTGAACTTGTCTCATACTCATTTTTTGATCTTAAATCCAAATGTTTTCAGTGAACAACAAAAACAAAAGGCATTTGCCTTACCGTTCCAATACTTCTGGAAGGGACTGTACATACTTTTTTATGACTGTTGTTAGTAGATGCGGGTTTTGAATTTATAAATTGCAGAAATTCCTGCTTCTTGCCTTTTTGTAGCTGCTTGTCTTAGCACACTGTCACAAAGGAAGTCTGACATTTGCAGAGACTAACAACAACTGAACAGGAGATGGCAGCCCCTCCCTTCAGGTAAAAGACAGGGTCGTACAGCGCAGGACAAACATGTTACATTTCCTCTTATAAGACCATAACTTTCTAAGAACTGCTCACTGTTTCATCTCCTCTGCTCATACTGGAAATCAAGCTGCAGGGTTGTGTGTGTGTGTTTGTGTGTGCGCATGTTACACAAACCTCTGCAATGGTATTATGGTCAGTTTCAAGTTGAATCTCTAGTTCGTGTGAACGCTGCTTCTGTCGATTCAGCTCTGCCCTGAAACAGACATTTTAAAAAAAAGAGCTAAGCTGCTTCTCACAGGGACAAAACATTTATAAAGCTTTATTTTCAAGTGTTTCAATATTTCCAACACATCTCAGCGTAGCACAGCTGTCGCTGAGGGCAAAACACCTTCAAGTGGTAAGTCAATTTTTGTTTCAACTGTTATCTTTGGTACTGCACCTTAACTTTTGCTTAGTCTTTGATCCAGTGTTTGTGATAAAACTGATACAACAAAAAACAGTCCTTTGGTAGTTTCTTATTTCATAAAAACGTAAAACGTGTATTGCACATAAAAGAGTACTGTATAAATTTTAATTAATGTATTTCATCTGATTTTAAACTGAATCAGAACAGTGTTGTTTTAGCAGTCTATCAGGTACAGAAAGTGTTTGCACAGTCTTCTTGCTCTTTTTGAGCACCACATTGATTCACATTTATCAACACAAGGAAAAAACCCGGTCATACTGACAGATGTTGTTTGAGTAGACTATTGTTTTCCCTATCATTTTAAGGATTTAAACTGGCGACCTTTTGGTCCTGAACCACATTTTTCAGTTTATATTTTGAATCCTTCTTTCCTTTCTTTGGCAGTGTTAAATCTAAATTCTTACTTGAGGACTGTGATTTTAGTCTCGAAGGCCTGAACCAGGTTCTTGGCCTCTTCTTTCCAGCGCTGGGTACTTTTCTGCTGCGCTGTAAGGAGACGCGTCAGATCAGCGCTAGAGCTTCGGCTGCTTTCCTCCAGCTCGCGCACCCGTGCGTCGAGTCCCTGCTCCTTCAGGCTGTACTCCTGCTCCATCTGTGACACCTGGGAGGAGGGCAGCAGAGTGAAGGTTGGGTGCATAAGGTCCCCTTGCTGGTCCACAAGTCATTTAAACAGAGGAAGAAGATTTACATGCCCCGCCTTGTCAGAACAAATTAGAAAGAATGCTTTTCATGTTATCATTTCAATAATATTATCACTTTATGTACGCATGAATTGTGTGCCTGTTTTTAACTTCTGCCAATGATCACATCACCTTCTTTGCAAGTTTTTAAATATTTCTTTCAGTAATAGCTTTCCAACTGTTAACCCAAATGGTTGTTTGGCAAACACTTCAGATCAGCAGGCTGAACAAACACATTTCTTTCTCTACTGCTTTCATCTTCTTTCTCCCACTCTTCTTAAAAGGGCAGTACACTGATTTTACACATTCGTTTCCTCGTTAGTACTACTGAGCTTGAAAACACAGTTGCACAATATCATCATTGGCTTTAGAGGGAGATTTCAGGACAATGTCGCTCAGCTTGGTCCCAGAGACAGTAAACTTATACAACAGAGGCAGGATTACAAACTGAGGGATTGGAGTTTTGAAAAATGTGGCAATTTGTCAGGTATGGTTGGTCTAACTATCTTGTGCCTCAAATCGCAGTTTGAAAGCTCGGGTTACTAATACATCTTTTTCCGGTTACTCATTTGGGATACTTTAAATGACAGCAGCTATGTTCCTTCTTTCGAATTTGACCATTTCCAGGCTGCTGCAGTACAGTCATACAGTTTAGTAGCATCAGTAAACACGTCTGTCTACTTCAACTAAATCTCAGTCTAGTCTAGCCCTTTCACGCATAGTGGTCACTACAGGGGGCCGCTATTCAAAAGCCATTTACTTGAATGATCAGAGGTTCTGATAGTCTAGTTGCACATCAGCCATACACTGCCACTATCTGGTAAGCCGTTGTAAGTGCAAATTAAATTCGTCAAAAACAAGATGGCCGACAGACGATCGGAAACGCTGAGCAGCTCAGGTAAATCTTGCCATTCCTTCAATTATAGGAGACCCCTGCAGGTAAATAAAATTTGGTAACATCTAGTAACAACTAAGGAGTAGTACAATTGTTAAATTTTCCAAGTATTGTTTTCATTGGAAGAAATTACCATTAATCATCTGTCCACTAAATTGGACATTATACATCGCTGGCTATATTTCAACTACATTTAACTATTACTGAGACTTTGTTTTTCTTTAAAATACTTCATGTGCACTAACATTTCTGGATGTAAATCTATGGATTTATGTTATTAGAATGTAAAACTTGAAGTTTTTTTTAACAAAAAACAATATTTTATGCAGATTAGTTTCATTATGTGAGTAACATTTAGTGTCTTGCAGCAAATAATAGAAAGGCATTCAGGACAGTGGAGCAAATTCCATCAGAATCAAGTAAGGAAAACAGTAGTGGTCTTGATGATGAATGGCTGCCAGAAATAGGAGGATCCCCAAATGCTAGTAGCATTGATAATGGAGCTGAGGATGCTGAGAAAGAGAGGCTGAGGAGTCAGAAGTGAAGTTCAACGTTTTTGCATTGCATTAAACTGTATTAGAATATGTTAAAATATGTGACCACATTAGTTTAACAGCATTAAAAATACTAATAACATACTATATAATTTTATTAATTGGTTTGTTAAATAAATATTTCAGTTAAAACTTTAGGTGCATGCTGTCCACCTCAGTGCAAAACTCCTAGAAAAATGGGTGTTGTTTCTAATTTTATTTTTCATGCCTAAAAAGCAATAAAAACACATAGGAAAAAAAATACTGACAGAGGCTGTCATAATTCATGCATGAAAGGGCTAGATCAAAAAGTTGACTATTAACAGGTTGGTTATTTACTGACAAAATGTAGCCTAATTCTACCTGGTGATTCCATCAGATATGTACTGATTTCCGGATAAGCAATGTCTGGCCACTGTGTTGGGTCATCGATCCACATGGATGTGGTAAGACTAAAGGGGCTGACTGATCAACCTTAATTCATTAAGTTATCGGGAAAGCTAAGATTCAGGCAAGATAGCAAAATAATTGTAAAGACATGTCTATAAAATAAAGGTTTGTTGAAATGAACGCATACAAACTTGTCAAAATTGTAAATTGCATTGTCATCTATCAAATATTCGGTTTTCTCTTCCCGACAAAGAGGTGCGGGCATAACATTTTGTGAAGTACCCACATGTGCTGGTCATGTTCATGTTCCACCTTGGATGAATTGTAATTTAAAAAAATATATATTTGGCCAATACTTTGGGTTTATAACAGTTCAGAGCACCTGCCATTTCCTTCCTTTTCCATCATTAAGCTACCTGTTGTTTGGCCTTCTTTTGGACCAGCAGGCTGGCCTTGCGCAGCTCATCCATCTCCCTGCAGAGCTGCAAGTTCTCCTGTTGCAGCTGGAGCCGCTCCTCGCTGACGCTGACACAGTCGTCCCGGGCTGCAGCCAGAGAGCCCTGCAGCCGCCGCACTTCCTCCTGGCACCGTGACAGCTCCTCGCTGTAGCTACAGACAGACGGATGAATAAAGAAAGGAAGGGGTGAGAGACGTAGAAGAGGACAAAATGTTATTTTTTATGCAACTTACATTATGGCAGCAGATGGAGCCACGTGGGTACGAGTGCTCCAGGATGTGAGAACGAATGGAGCAAAGGCGGAGAGCTTAACTTCCTGCCTATAATGTGTTGAGTTCAAACTGGAAGACTAAACCTACAATGCCAAGTCACACTTACTCCATCTCCATCTTTTTCAATTTGTTCTGGGTGCTTTGCAGAGTGAGACTCATGTCTTCCTTCATCCTCTCTGCATCAAGACACCTCTGGTGAAGGGCATCAATTTTCCTGAACTCTGGCTCTGCCCTTCCCTCCTTATACACCTAAAAAAAAAAATTAAAAATTAAAAGCAGCATTAAAACAATCATTAGCATTGCCTGAGCTCAATTATTAAACCATGTAATCAAACTCTGTCAGAACTCTGGGGCTAGCTTCAGCAGCTTCTCTCTTGTGGTTTCACTGATACCTTCTCCAGCTCCTCCTCTACAGCTTTCCTCTCTCGCAGGGACCTTTCAATCTGAGACTCTTTATCTGCACACTCCTGGCGAGAGGTGGATAGAATGAATAAGGAGAGTCCGAATGAACAAAAGGAATGAATCAAGAGGTAGAGACTGGAAAAAAAGATTCAGTGTAATGTTGAAAAGAATGTGTCCTTAACGGGCCGGGTTCTTACCAGCTGCAGTGCAGACAGCTCCTCGGCCATACGGTGGATTTGAGCATTGCACTGCTTGCGCACATTATCCACCTGTTAAGATAAAGTCACACAGTTTCAGAATGGGTAATGAATACAGGGATCCAGTTGAGTTTGAGTGTGTGAGGAAAGTTACCATAGTGAGACATTTGCTTTGACTGTGCTCATTTTGACTTTTAGGCAGCACATTCAGATTATTAAAATCATCCGAAATAACCTGTCCACACCACTTTTTTTTTTTTTAGAAATGAGGTTTTCCAATTTGTCAAGCTTTTAATACAAAAGGTTTTGGGCATTAGAAAAAGCAGACCGAGTATGGTATTAATGTGTGAAAAAGCAATACATGCATTTGAAATAGTACAGCAAAATGTATGAGAATATAATAGAAAACTCAAAGGTCAAGATGCAAATAAACATCTAGCTGTAACTTTGTAATGTATTTATTGACTTGAATTCTCAATGATAATCATTTTGATTTGCATTTGTATATGTCTATTTGACAGTTTGAGGAAACAGAAAAATAGATGTGCAAAGGTCTTTAAAGAAGAAATAAGAGAAATATTACAATGTGAGTGAGAAATCTCTGTATTATTCTTATTACAGTATTGTATAATCTTTGTGTTGATACAGTGTCATATGCTGTTGTTGTGGTCCAATGAATGCAAGATAACAAAATTATTAAGTAAAAATAATTCTGGATTACAATCACTAATAATAATAATGAGGCTAATAGCTTTCAGACAAATCAGATAACCTGAGCACTACATAACGACTCACTCAGAATGCCTCATAAAACTGGCTAATTTCTAGTATTTCATTTCTAAAATGGTTTATTTTAACAAATTGAATTTCCTTATGTATAAGATGTGATACTAGCTTGGGGTATCCTGGTGGCCTTGGATTTTAAAATGCTGAACATGTAATCTCAACGTCCCCAGTTCAGTTCCAGCCCAGAGACCTCATTTCCTGTCGCCTCTCTACTGTCCACTATGAAAATAATGGCACATGCCCCCGAAAACAGTAAGCACTTATGAAAGGTGAAAATCATTATTTTTAGGCTGTTGCATGTGCCCCTCGATCCCTGAAAGGAAATTAAAAAAATCTTTGGGCACTGAAATGTACTGTATGTCTTGCTTGTCCAAATCTGAATCAAGTCATCACCACTCTTCAGCAACAAAACAACTCTTAGAGGCAAAAATAAATAAATAAAAACTTCCTTAAACCTTTTTGACCACACAAACTCCACAGGGCACGTTTAAAACTAACCCATTCTTTTTTATAAATAAAGTTACTCCTAAAAGCACTGCTACATAGCACTACTAGTGGTTGAAACACCACAGGATACCTTGAGTCTGAATAGCAGACACACCTCTATTTTGGGAGGCTCCACCCCTCGTGCATATCTGTCTGAGTGGTACTTAAGTTCTTTGGTAAGCCTGAGGTCTGGCCAATATAAGGAGTTTTGGGATTAATTCTTCATTACACATGCTTATCTCATCACCAAATGACTTTAAGTGAAGATGAGAGGAGTCCTTATGAGAAAATTACCTGAAAGGTAATAAGGCAAAGGCAAGGTCCATACTTTACAGAAAGTCTAACAAATCAACAGTTACTCTCTAAAATACCTCCATTTGTTGACGTCCAGGCAGATACTGAGCTGACAGCCAGCGCTGCAGTCATACTAGGCTTCTTTAACAGGATTAAACAGTTGAAGGGCTTGATGAAGAAGACCCATTACTGGAGCATTAATCACCATGTCCTTGGCTGAGGTTAGGCAGGGGGGGGAAGACCAGCGCTTTGCTTTTGGCTTGATACACAAGTACAGTGAGAGGTTGCGCTTCTGTGTAAGGCTAATTACAAGTAAAAAATTCTACAGATTCTTTGAATTTTGAGTTGGCACTAAATATCTTAACATCATCCAGTGTTTTTAAGTAATGTGATACACACGGTAGCTTAAAAGCAGATTTTAGTCACACATGGAGCAAATTAATTGGACGGTATATAGCTGAAGCTGTGATTCTGAGATATTTTGTAGATGTTAAAGCTATTCCTACTCCAGACAGCTAACTTTCTTTTAAGAAGTTCCAGTGCTGTATCAACTTCTGTCAAAATAGCCCAGCAGGTCTTGCTCAGAGAGCCACTCAGTAACTCCACACCTCTTTTCTAGTGCGGACTGCAGCATCCTGGATCAACTGTTTGATGGCCTCCTTTGTCTTCTCCAGCTCCTCTGTCTTCTGTTTCTCTCTTAACAGGGCCTGAAGGGAGAGGGGAAAGACAGACACACTCACACATTTCAGTGGGCAAAGTTCTAAAGTGCTGAAGGGATGTGGATACTTGTCAGAGCAGTGCAGATTTAGGGGAAGGCTCTGCCAGTGAAAATGAGAAAAAGATGGGGAAGGGACAGAGAACAAAGACTGTCACCTGGTCCTTCTGCAATGCAGCCTCCTCGGCCACCTGAACACTCTCTCGGACTTTGGCCAGGGCCTCATACTTCTCCTCTTCCAGGGTGGTGCAACGTGCCTGGAGCTCCCCCACCTTTCTCTCCCACATAGTTTGTTCTCTGCGAACTGATTCTGCCTCCTGAGTTGCAACTTTTAGCCTAGCAATGGAGAAAAAGGAGTGAGTACCAGCAGCAACTGGAAAGACGGGGATATGCTGCTTGGCTCCGTGATGCTGTGATTCTGATGACTTCCAAAAAGATTCAAGTTGCACTGCAACTTGAAATTCTCCAAATTTCACACATTTTATTCAGTATCATCTACTCATCCTTTGTCTGGAATGTACATCTCCACAATGCCACATATATTTCATAGATAATTGAAAATCTTCAAAGGGCCAGAAAAGGGTGAAATCGGATTACATGTACTCACCTGGCCTCTAGCTGGCTCAAGGCAGCCTGAAGCTGTTGGAGCCTTCTGTCTGCTGCATCCTCTCGGCCCTGAGCCTCTGCCACATCTTCCTCCTACACACACACACACACACACACACACACACACACACACACACACACACACACACACACACACACACACACACACACACACACACACACACACACACACACACACACACACACACACACACACACACACACACACACACACACACACACACACACACACACACACACACACACACACAGGATTGATTATTTTGTTGTAGGCTACTATAGCCCAAAGCATTGCCCAAAGTCCAAAAAACACAAAATCTGATTTATGTTATTTTAATGAAGAAATGGAATCAACTGCTGTTTCCAATGTTTCAGAGCAACTTGCTAATTTGACACATTGAAACCTGCTCTCACAACAGCACACAGCTTTTAAAAACACTGATTACTCATCAGAAACCTCGGCTTGCGGACTTGAAGTTTTTGAACCAGGGACGGATACATGATACACCAGCACTTCACAACCCACACCACACTTTATGTAAACAAGATTACTGAACAATATTTATACCAGTAACTTTAGTAAAATAGAACGCGGGGAGTGGCTGGCTAGAAGGAGCACATACTGGCATCCTTGCTCTGTCTACAACCTGGAGGAGTAACTTGTACAAATGAGTGTAAATATAATATTATAACATTAAATGAAAACTACAATATTAATTTAATATAGTATAGTATACTGTCAGAGTAATATTAATATATTAATTATATGATATTACTATATGCATTAAAATGTCATAGTATACTATATAGCTTACCACTAGTATAACCTAATATGATTTCCAGTTACAGCAGTTTCATTTTTGTGTTTTTTTTTTTCATTTATTAAATCCTTGTGTAAGAAAAATGCACTCTAATTTGTTAATGCTAAGTGCTAACTCGTCAGTAATCATGACCATGTATGCATGACTTCAACATTCCTGACGTTTGCTGTAGCATGTCAGCCTTTTTAGAACCACCCGATCCATCAGAGCTGTACATTAAATGGGAAGATTACCGTAGGCTAGGTTGTAGTCTTGACTCGTACACTGAGTCATAAATTATATTTCCAGTTCCCACATATCTATTTTTAGGGGCACATGTCAGTGAATGTCTTCTACAACATATTTTTAATTCTGTGCATTTTTTTCATCTTCTCTGACCCGTCTCTGCATCTGGTCCTGGACATTCTGCAGCAATTTGGTCATCTCATCCACTTTGGCTGTGGCTGTCCTCAACTCAGCCTTGGCCTGTCTACACCAGGGGGACAGAGAGAAAACAATAGTTCAAGCATATAGCAACATAGAAACCTGGTAGCTATCTTCAGTTTATTGTCACCTTATTTGGTTATCAAAAATAAAGGGAACAGGTTTGGAAATACACTAGCTTTAGTTTCATATTTATCATACAGACAAGAGTGGCATCAATCTTCTAATAACTCTCAGCGGGAACAGAAGAATTACTTCACAAAAAATTCCTTTAACGCCTGTAGTATCCAATATTTGTGCATTTGACTCATAACAGTTCAAAGTAGCACTGTAGCAGCAGGACAGAGGGTCAGTGACCTTCTACGGGGAGACATCATCGCAGCATTATTGTTCGGACACCACACGCCAAAGGTAGATTCTAAAGTTTATCCATAATTAATATATACAGCAGACTTTTTTCACAAAGAAAATATCATCCACATTCCCCTTTTATTCTCATGCCAGTTGAACCATGAGTTGAACACTGTGAGACTCTTTCATTCAACTGCTTGCGCATGCTGCATCTAAACTTTTTTGTTTTCATTACTTCTGCTGGTGCAGCCTGTGGTACACAGGTCACTGATTATGAAACAAACCTTTCCAAGTGACGTTAAGTCCACAAATGATGTTGGGAATTGTTGTCAAATGGGTAAAAGTAACTTTAAAGAGCACATTCACAAAGTGACACCTCTGGCAGCAGCCATTTTGAATTTCTGAGGTATTTAGTTACCTGAGCTGGCTGTGTAGCTCCTCCATCTCTGTGCTCTGCTCTGTCACCGTCTTCAGGAAATGCTGGTTAGTCTGTGTGTGGCAAGAGAGACAAGACTGCCATTTGTGTGGCATGACTCCAAACACGCACCTCGAACTTTATCCCAGAACCAACTTTCCCCTAAAACTTATCTCTCAACACTTTCTATGTCCTTTTGGAACAAACCTTAAAAAGCCTGTCAGTCATTCAAGGCTACAAAGTCAATAGTTCTCACATACAGTGACTGAAAAAGGCTTCTTGTATGAGAAGTCAGAGAGGGGAAAGCCCAAGGCTTGCCCTCTCATTAAGAATACATCAGAGGCATATAGTATTACTCTCTCCTCATACACTGTATTGTGTCCTAAGTAAGCACTATGCATGTGTATGTGTGTGCGCATGGGTTAGTATGTGAATAAATATGCACAATATACTGTACACCTTCTCAAAGTAAGGTTGAGCCTCTATCAGATTACTCTCTAAATAGAGACTCAACAGTTTGATGCTGAGTGTATTTATGAGTGTCTGTAGGTGTGAGAGAGAGAGCTAGGGAGGGGGGGGGGAGAGAGAGAAAGAGAGAGAGAGAGAGAGAGCGAGAGAGAGAGAGAGAGAGAGCGAGAGAGAGAGAACGAGAGAGAGAGCGAGAGAGAGAGAGAGCGAGAGAGAGAGAGAGAGAGAGCGAGAGAGAGAGCGAGAGAGAGAGCGAACGAGAGAGAGAGAGAGAGAGAGAGAGAGAGCGAGAGAGAGAGAGAGAGCGAGAGAGAGCGCGAGAGAGAGAGAGAGCGCGAGAGAGCGCGAGAGAGAGAGAGAGCGCGAGAGAGAGAGAGAGAGAGCGCGAGAGAGAGAGAGCGAGAGAGCGAGAGAGAGCGAGAGAGAGAGCGAGAGCGAGAGAGAGCGCGAGAGAGAGAGAGCGAGAGAGCGAGAGAGAGAGCGCGAGAGAGAGCGAGAGAGAGCGAGAGAGACTAGTGTATAAAGTATGTGCTGGAAAAAGAAAAAGCTAAGATAGTTAGAGGATTACCAAGCCAGCTGACAGTCCATTATACAACCAAGACACCATTGGCTGACTTCCAGAGTGATTTAGAAACCGATTCACTCAGTTACAAGATGAATTATTAAAGCGGGGTTAATTTTGGAGAAGTGCACAGCATTTCGATCCCATGGCTGCCAGGAGGCAATAATTAAACATGCTTTTAATTACACTTACCGATTCCAGTTTCTGATTTGCCACTTGAAGTTTGTGTGTGTGCTGCTGGAACTGAACAAGCTGATCCTGTGATGGAAAAAAGAGGCATTCAATAAAAGTTAACTGCTTGTAATTACCTCATGCTTACATCAAGCATTAAGGGAGGCCAAACTGCTCTAATTAACCAAATCTCTATAATAATAGCTCCATCTAGTGGTGAAGGGCTGATCTACTAATGATGTGCCAGCTCTGCATGTTAATGTGGGAAAACTGAACCTTGAACTGTAATCTCTGAGCATCGTGGATCTGTCCATCAGAGATGGTCTTCTGGTAGACCTGTCGGAGGCGGTCCAGCTCCTGGGCTACTGTCTGCCACAGCTCTATGGCCTGAACCCGCTCCTAAAGAAATGCATGTGAAAATACACACGTGTTTCAACACAGTCAAATGCATTGAAGCATGTTAAAGACGTTTTGCAGACTTACTAAAGGGGAAGAGCAATACCAACCATCTCTGTGCATTAGAGAGACTGATCCAGGACATAAGCTGGTGTAGAATAGGCTCTAGCCATGTGGAAAACAGCTAGAATGTCAAAGAGAACAGCTCCAAAATTGTTTTATTTTCATGCTGTATCTTGTTAGCAAGCGAGTGAGTCACCACTAAATTCAAAAACTCATCTGGGTTTTGTTCAATATGAAAGTGTGCAGAGCTGGCAACTTCATTAAAAGGGCAGTGCTGTGTAGAGCCACTGGGACCAGCTGTTGTTGTTGTTGCTGTTGTCAGTTAACAGCTCCAACGTGAGCCAACTACTCATTAATCCATTATATCTTGTTTTCTGTTGCTACATATGTAAAATACTCAAGATACATCTTGTAAATATGACAGCCTAAAAGTGAGAAACAGCACGTTTCGCAGAGCTAGGCTGAGTGATTCCCCTCTGCATCCAGTCTGTGTACTGCAGCAATTTAAAGTGACAATATGTAATGCTTGAAAGAAGAAACAATTCGTAATCAATAACATGTCTTTTGCAGTTACAGCCTTACTTTGTCTGGTGTGACTAGTAGCTTATGGTGGGTAATGGTAAGTAAGGTTAGCAAACTTTAAGCAAATGCTGTATAACATTAGCATTTTAGCTGAATGCTAAACAGAAGCTCAGTTACATAGTTCCGCCTTAAACATGCCTTCACAAATCTCTCCACTGAATGCACAGAGATAAACACGTTAATATTGTTTTTTTCTGGTCAAACTCCCAGTCAGACAGCAAACAACTGGATTCCCCACAGTGTCCGAGCATTCCTTTAGATGACACCATATGGAAAATTATAAGGACCAAATAAACACATAATTGTAAATGTGGACTTAATCTACATAGGTTTAGAAAACATGGACATAAAGCAGACCTGTTCAGACAGCTGGACCTGTTCTTGGAGGTTCCTGATGACTGCTTCCTCCTCCAGAGTGCTGCCCTCCACCCCTGAAGTCACAGGCAGGGCATGAAGCTGCTTCTCAACAGACTCCCTCAGCTCAGCATGCAGCCTGGCAAAGGTGGGGGTTGATATTGAAACGGTAAATTATAAAAACAATGATAACAATAATCGCCAATAGCTTTTGATGGTAAATAAACTATCTCAAACTTAATTACAGTCAATAAAGTATACTTTATTTGGATTTAATGTAAATGGTTGAGATGCCTTTACAATCTATGAAGACCTAACTAATAACCAAGCTAACTCACTGTTAGCTCATTTTTCTTGGGACATGCGAATAGAATGTTTAATAATTCAAGTAAGCAAGCCGATGAATATCTGATATTCGCTATGAACACCTGGCATGACAGAAAAGCTTGGTTGATGTTGATTGCTGTGATAAATGGTTTTTCTGTCCTCTTCTGTAACTACTCTCCATATGTTGACAGCAGGAAAAAATTTCTACCTTTCGTTCTCCTTGACAACGCTCTCCAACTTAATTTTGACGTCTGCCATCAGCACCTGTTTTAACAAGTAGATCCACACTGACTGTTATTATTTTAGTTACGTCACCCTGATACATTTTGGGGCACCTGCAATCAAACTTAGGTCCAGATTTGTACATCTGAAAAGTAACACATTATAAAAGATCAGTATTCTTTAGAGAAAGCAAACAAAAAGATGTTTCTCATTAAAACAAACTCAGATTAAGAGATCTTGACTCTAATTACTATCATTCAGCTCTATCATTTAAAGTTTTGAGCTTTCTGCTACTCACTACTGCATATTTCCTGAGCTTAAATGTATACGTCCCATCACATCAGTATACCCTAATCAGCCTTAACATTATGACTGGGCGGCCAAGGTTCACTGATGTGTGGGGAGCGAAGGCTGGCCCGTGTAGTCCAATGCTTTGGTCAATGTTCTGCTGGGAAAGCTTGGATCCTGCCATTCATGTGGATGTTATTTTGACACATACCATCTACCTAAGCATTGTTGCAGACCATGTACACCCTTAACAGTATTTCCTGATAGTAGTGGCCTCTTTCAGCAGGATAGGCGCCCTGCTACAAAGCAAAATGCTTCATGAATAGTTTGAGGAACACAACAATGAGTTCAAGGTGTTGACTTGGCCTCCAAATTCCACCTTCAGAGGTCTAGTGGAGTCCATGCCACGACGGGTCAGGGCTGTTTTGGCAGCAAAAGGGGGACCTACATAATATTAGGCAAGTGGTCATAATGTTATGGCTGATGGTGTACATCTACAGTATATTCAAAATATTGCCATGAATGAAGTCAAGACATTTAATGTTTGTGAGTTTGTACAATATTTCATTTTGCTGTCCGATTTAATTAGTGTGTCTTATTGCTTTAGTCTTTTTCACCTGGTATCTTTGCAGCTGCTCAGTCATTTCATCCATGTGCCGGTCATACTCCGCTATCAGAGGAGCCATTACACTGTAACACAGATAGATAAAGCCCTCTTGTGTGTGTTTTTTTGTGTGTGTGTGCTCTCTAGTACACTCATATTAAAAGAGGGTTGTTTAAAAACAGTTAATAGACTTTTATTGTGCCTGACCTTCTATCTGAGATCCAGAGTGCAGGAGACTCTGCTCGTCTCGCCTCCTCAACCTGCTGAACATAAGAGATGCATGGGGTGAGTTGGAATTATCCGTGCAGTTGCAATTCGTTTTATTAAGTTTCCCATGTTAACAAAAGACAGATAAAAGTGGTTACAGAGAACAGAGCCTTTATCAAAATCCCCATATATGTATACTATATCTTGTTTAATAATTTCCTAGCAAAGTCAAATAAATAAACCTAATTGTTTACTGAAGATACCAAACAAAGAACTAAATCTTTGGTAGTTTATGGAGATTTTTATAAATGTCTTTGTACCTGAGATGAGGTGGACTGAGTGGAGTGCCCATGTTGATACTGGCTGAGTGCAGAATTTAACCTGTGGACTGAAAACAAACAAACAGTCAAGCACACACACTCATGTTGTTTTCCCAGTTTGTGTGGGCTATTTTACATATGGTAATTTTCACAAATGAGGCTCTAGTTTTAAATATCACCAATCATGTAATAGTTAAAGCAGATAAAAAGCATAGCAAACATCTTAGAAGTGCATTTTGACTTTGGCCTTAGTTTCTGGCAATTCAGGGGTAGATCCAGCTATGGCTGTGTTTGCAGGCAAGTACACTGCCAGTGCAGCCACAAGTAAAGTTATGGCAGTTCTGCTGAGAGCAGTCAAAAGTTAAGCTAGAAGTTACCATTATTAGACAGAGAACGTGAGTGAGTGACAGGGCTAACTTATTGTGCTGGACTGTGCTGTTCATTTACAAAAACAGGTTGACACCATTTCTCTGTTGTCATTTTGAACCTTTTGTCAGTTTTAGAAAAAGTCTACCCTTAGCCTTCATCAATGCTTAAGGAGCTTGTCATGCAATATCATGCAATTTTCAGTATTTATTTAGGACACTTAGGCAACTTTAAACAAAGATTTTTGTAAGATAATTTTGGGATGAACAAATCTGATAGACCAGTCAACCTGATGAAGCTATGCTTTGTCCTTACCTTGATCACGCAAAAACTCAACTTCTGCGTCCATGCTAAAGCTGTGAGGTAGCCTAAACAGAAGTAAAACAATTTGCGTTGCCAAATTAAAAACGATCACCAGCAAGTTACGTTAACTTAAGATAACAAACTAAACGTTAGAAAAAAAGCAGGCAGTTGCAAATTGTCAATGTTATGTCAGAACAGTCCCTCTTCGAAATTTGTCTTTCAATACTAACTAATGTTAGTGTTGAAAGCTGCTAAAACATAAAATGTTACAGCGAACTAGCTTGCGTTATCGGTGGTTAAGTTACCTGGTGAAGCTCGCGTTAGCTGGGAAGGCTAATCAATCTCAGCTAAGCTTAGCTAACTAAACCTTTTGATCTGTTAAACAAATTAGCTAACACGCAACACAAAACATTCTAAGAGAAAGGTGACGCATCCGAGTTATATAAATGAATTATCTGACACTTGGTAGTTGACAATATGAAATCATAAATGTGTTTTTAACTTTAACCACCGGTTCCGCCGTCCGTTTTGAAGTAAACAAATAACCAATGGCAACCAATGGCAATGAAGTGCACCGCAAAGGTTGTCGTCTGTTCAACAGAGTAAGTCCTAAAAGGTTCCGCCCTGTGTCAGGAAGCTCCAGGGTCGGATACCGTATGTTTGGAAGGATATGTCATTTCAAGAAAGCCAATGTTTTTAATGCCAGTTTTGCAAGTGGAAAGAGAGTTTTCACCCCGACGAGTTCGTCTGGTTCATCAGAAACGTATTGGTTTATAACATTTGATGGATAAGTTAGCTCTCCGTCAATCAGTCATATGACTTGCTGACAAAATTCGTGTTTGGTTATGCTAACGTTGCAGAATTTCTGTTAATAAGCATTTGTTTTCCATTTTGTTGAGAATACAAGTCAAGTCTAATCTGAAACCACAATCTGGACAGCAAGTAAGTTTGATTTGATAGATCCAAGTTTTCCATATCAGGAAGTCAGTTTTGCTATCTTGATAAGTTACTGAGTAACAGAACTGCCTTAACCTCATTTGATAACAGACTGCTTAAAGAGCTGGAGCACAGTTGACAGTATTTTAGCCACTGAGTCTTTGGAGCTTTGACATCATGGAGGTAGCTTGTGGACTACAATGTATGATACTGATTCACATTCTGCTGTGCTGTGAATCTCTGTAAGTTTGCAATGTGTTGCTGGACCGTGTCACTATGAACACATCACAGCATATTCTAATTTTGATTGATTTTTTTATTCCAGTCCTCCTACGCAAATGCAGTTTTTGATCCAGGACACCTGGGACAGCTCTCCTGTGAATCATGACCCAATCAAGATCGTTTTCTCTCCTGGGCAAGGAGGGCTGAAGATAGAGGTGTTTGGTCCCTTCTTCAATGACCCAGCAGCTCCTGCAGGGCCCCCCAGTCAGGCCTTCCCTGGTCTCTGGGATTATGAAGGTGGGTAAAAGTGCAGGGAGCTCAGGCTATGCTTTACGGCACTGCACTAAATGTTTTTGTAGACATGCAATATATTTGTTCCTTTTAGGCATTTACTGATAAATCCATGATGAATGGCTACAAATGAAGTGTGATCTTAAAGAAGACAAAATTAATGAGTAAATGGAATCTCATATGAAGTCACAACATTTTTAAACAAAATAGTGTTATTTAAATGTAAATGTAATTAATTACTTTGGAACTTTTTTATGTATTGCTAATTAAAGGAATGCTTTAGCATTTTAGGAAATGTGCTCATTGGCTTTCTTGTCGAGACTTAGATGTGAAGATTTTCATATCAGTTTATCAATATGAAGCTATAGCCAGTAGACGGTTAGCTTAGTTAACCTAACCTAACCTAAAATCCACCTACCAGCACATCTAAAGCTCATTAATGTTGACCTTTTCCTTTGACTGATTATAATTCACCAATTAAAAGGTGTGTATTTATTCCAGTGGCACACTCCATAACTGAACTTTTGTTGTAATAAACTGCACTGTATTGAACAGGTGTTGTGTTTATGATTCCCATCCCCCCAGTAGTTTTGCCTATTATAACATTGTTATTCCAGTCATGATTTAGTCTGTATGATGCAATTTTAGACCACTCTAAACGCTGAGGAATAAAAATTCAAAGTTCAATGAGGTTGTAGAGACTAGGGACTAACTCTGTTTGTGATGCCATAATAGTAATTGCATTATCATTATTATGGTGACACAGCAATTAAACCCTGCAATGAGGTTGAGTAATAACAATCCTTTCTAATTGACCTTAAGTAGGTTCGATTTCCGGTTAATGAGCCCCACATATTTGGCCTCATTAATGTTACTTATTAGACTGGAAACCAACCCCATTATAATCTAGCTAGATAATGAGCATCCTGTTAGGTAAGCGGGAGTGCTGGTCTTCATATCTTACTTCAAAGTTTATATATCTACAATTTTTACATAATATTGTTAAAGTGTAACTTCAAACAAACAACTCAAATTATTTAATGATTGTCATTTTTCTCTGAAATTGGTGTGAATGAGGCCAGTAGCATAATTTAAACTGTTTATTAATGCAGGAACAAAGGTCTGGATTCAATTGTTTTTCTTCTTCATCTTCTTCTCAGTCGTGGAGTCCTTCTTCCTTGATAGTACTAAAGAAAATTACCTAGAAGTGGAGCTTTGTCCGTAAGTACAGACTTAAGCTGTTGTAGCATCCATGTCCATATGTTTATAGCCAGTCTTTATACAAACAAAAATACAATTCATATTTTCATTTCAGACATGGACAGCACCTGATATTATTGCTGTCAGGAGTCGGCCAAGCATTCCAGGTAGGCATAGATCTAGGGTGTTATTGAAGTGGGCAGCAGTACTTGTTAGGTGTTTAAATATTGTCTTGAAATTCTTTCTCCAGCAACAACTGCCCATGGTGTTTAATGCCACAATCACAGGGGACAGGTGGATGGGTGAGGCTCTCCTCCCCTGGTCATACTTTCCTCCCAATATCAACAGGATGAACTCCTACGCCATCCATGGCTCAGGGGAGGAGCGTACATATGAGGCTCTCTATCCCATCCCAAAGGAGGAGATAGTGGAAGGACAAAAACCCAATTTGTGAGTATCCGGACAGTTGTTAGAGGTCATGTACACAGACATTATTTATACTAAAACAACATTTTGTTTTGAATGGGTATTCAAGCAATTTAGTAATGCACTTTCATGATGTCTGGGGACAGATAGATAGAAGAGGGATAGAAGAGCAGTCAAAATCAAAGCAGCAGAGGTCGAGATATCCTGACTTTCAGTCCCTATTTTGGGTCAAGCTCCAAGAACACTGTATCTTACTGTTATGACCTGGCTCAAAAGGCCACAACAAAAGGGAGACACACCATGGTAGAAGTTTAACAAAATGTGTTTATTAAACCAAAATTAACTAAATTAAGGCTGGTGCCAAAGTAAAGGTGAACAAATACGGGTATGTACATCAGTGGTTTCAGTCAGGTCAGGATTATAGATGCATGGAAAATGTGGGTGAGGGTGTTGTAATGTGCAAGAAATAATAACTATCAACTAAAACAACATGTCCAGAAACCAAGGCGAAGGTGGAACCTGTGGAGGGAAACAGATGGTAACAAGTTAGCAGAGAGGTTCGTCCGTCCTCAGCCCAGCAGCGACCTCAGCAGAATGAGAAGAAAGAGGGTGCTTCTCAAGTCTCTTAATTGCATCCATGTTTCCCTCACTTGCGTCTTTTCCAACCCAGGAGAGAAGGAACGAGGAAATATGTTTTTAGAGAAATGAAATGTCCTTTCCTTTGAAGCGTGACTCAAAGTGACGTCCATTTCTGATGATGGCGGCAGCTGGATCAGCTGTCACTGGGCTCTAACAGCTGTAGAGACTTTTGGTGGAGTTTGTGTCTGCACACATGTGCACTGTGTTGGTACTAATAAAGTCTCACAGTTATCAGTGCAGAGCAGCTGGATTCTCTGTTGCCTGTTTAACAATGAAATAATGAAAAATTATAGGTTACTGTAGCCTATATCCTGCTCAGAGGCACAGGATAATTTCTACTGGCACTATGCTGATATTATCAGCATTTATATGTATTGATTCTGATTGTAATTTCGTTATTGAATAACCCAGAATATGATCATGGTGTCAGGAAATTCAGGGATTTTTTCGATGAAATTTAATTGTAACTTGTATCAAAGTTGACGCTCAGTTTTTGGCTTTCCGTTTCTTTCCTGTTCTGTTATCCTTTAACACTACTGCATACATTTTATTTGCAAGTCACATCATTCCTCACCGATCATCACTGTGTTCCATTATAGGCCTATCAATCCAACGATTTTTTATTTTATTTATTTTTTCAGCGCATACTTTCATCAGCTGATTTTACTCGCGGAGCCGTCGGTTGCTTTCAGATGCTTTGTTCGCTTTATATACTTTGGTGCAGTTTAGTGACTTGTCCCAGATCAGCTGCAGCGTCCAAACAATAACGGCTACCCAATAAGGGGGCGTGTTGGTCAGTAAAAGACGAAGGATGGATGCACTGGTGTATCCTCGCTCATAGCTCCTCAGAGATCGCTCCTCAGTCCTCGCTCCTCGGAGCGCAAATAAGAGCTTTGGGACGGCCTGCAAGACGTCGGAGCCGAACAACGTCCGGTTCAATCGAGGAGAGAGGAAACGACAAATAAGAGACTTGATTAGCAGCCAGAGTTACAAATAGCCTACAGGGTAATTAGCCCAGGTGCCCAGAGTTACCACAGTCAGCTCTTCCTCTACAAGGAAGAGAGAGATAGGCCACATCCCCTCCTGACCCCACAGGGCGTCACATCTACATTTTCCATAATAATAACTCCATGGCATCTTTTGTTAGATTTCCCCTTACTGGTAAATGCCCAAATCTTGGATTCTCCACGCCCCAGTTTGTAACAAAAGGTTTCAGTTGCAAATTTAAAGTCCCCAGCCAAGATAACCCTACTGACATCATGAGGATTGTTTATAAGACATCAGCAGGGTTATTTTCTCAGATGTTAGTCCTTCCTCCAGAGCCACACAGGACATTTTACAACAGTTATTTACAGGCTGAGTTGTACTTTGCATGAATAGTAAACGGATCTTCATGTGTGAAATTTGTGGAGTGCCCCGTCAATCGATTAATTGATTAGTATTTTAATAAATGGTTAACTGTTTCAGTCATTTTTCAAGTAAAATTGTCAAACATTTGCTGGTTCCATATTCTTAAATGTAAGGATTTTCTTTGTCCTTTATGATTATCTTTGGATTTTGGCCAGTTGATTAGACAAAAGAAGTAATTTGAAGATGTCGCTTTAGGCTCTCGGAAATTATGATGAGCATCTTTCAGAATTTTATATATTATATTATCTCTTTTTGTCTCATAGCCACCGCCTGGAGTATTTCCAAAATTTCCGCCTGCAAAGCATCATGGGAGAAGATTGGGTCCAGCCAGAGTCTGATCTGTGGAGGGGAAAGGCCTGAGCGCTCTCTCTCTCTCTCTCTCGCACACACAGACACACGCATGCACACACACCACAGCGGCGGGGCAATAGTACTAACACTCATTGACAGGGAACAAAGAGCAATCAATCTTTATTAGCTGATGATGTCAAACGATATGACAAGAAATATATTATCAGCTTGTCAGAGGGTATTAGCTCTTACACACAATTGTACAAGCACACAGACACACACGCATTACAAGGTATTGGACTTCACCTTAATTTGCCTCGGCAGAGTGTGACCTACAGCAGTTATACTGTGGATGGTGCCAAGGAATGCTCACTTTGACACTCAGCTCCTGTGTAGCCTGTGCATTTCACTTCACTGACATAAACCACAGCAGATTCTTGTGATTCTTTGTCCTGACTGTTAAGAGACACTTACACCACATAAGTGATAAATCTGTTCTTTAGAAAAACATGCTTGAGCTCATGAATTGAGGCTGTACTGTATTATCTCCTTTTGCAATATTTTTTTTATTTTATTTTACAATTAAATGTGTTTTAATATGATTGCATATTGTTGGTGAAGTGTATTGTCAGTTTGGTTAACAGGCATCTTCTAATAGAATAATAGAATAGTAATAATATGTGATTATGTTTCAGTGCCATGTCCATCTATTAAAATAATGGTTCATCATTTTGAGAAATATGCTTATTGGTGTTCTTGCCAAGAGTTAGATGAGAAGGCTGCGGTGGAAGAAGCACTCAGATCCTTTACTTAAGTAAAACAACGCAACTGTGTAATTGGAGACAACAATGTAAAAATACTCCATTACATGTAAAAGTCCATCATTCAAACGTACATTTCAGTAGACGTACAAAAGTATTATCAGCAAAATATACTTAAACTCTCAGAAGTATACAGAAAAATGGCCCCTGGCACACATTATCATATTTTATTTATCACTCTTCTGTACACTAACTATGTAGCTAGAGTCAGCAGCCGCTTCGCTAAGCCCAGCATAGCACTGGAATCAGTGGGAAACAGCTAGCCTGGCTGTGTCCAATAGAGAGGGGAGTCCCCCCCCCCCTACCAATAGACCACCATGATCAATAATTCATTGATCCTGTTTGAATTGTGCATGAATTAGTTATATGATGTTTGTCAATTTAGAAAATAATTTTTCATGCAAGTGTAAGACTGAAAAAAGGTAATTAGAAAGACTACACTCCCAAATGTTGCATTATGGGCATCATGACTTTCTCACAGTAGCCACTTGTCTTGCTCATTTTTTCGCTCCTAGGCTGATGAAAGAACCAGGCGTTAACATTACAAGGGTGTTGGTGTTGGTGTTCGTGCAATTGTGCGAGACAAGAGATGTAGTTAACTGAGCGGTTTGACTCAAAACTAAATGGTTCTATGACAAATTTCTATACCTTCTTGACTTGCAAAATGGACTTTTAAATTGACAAACATAATATATCATGTAATTCATGGTATAATTCAAACGACTTGATTACCATAGGCCTACATGTTTTTTCCAAAATAAGGTCCCATGGGGGACAGTGGAAGGGGTGGGACTTTGCCTCTTTATCATAACAAACAAACAAAGGGACTTCGTCTGGCCAAGAAATAGTCCAGCACATGAGGTAGGTTTTGTTGTCTTTAGATGTAGTCAGGCCAGCTGTTGACCCCTGCTCTAGTCTTTTTGCATGAGCTAGCTAAGCAGCTACTGTTAGCGCACAGAAACGAGAGTGGTTGTCAATCTTTCATCTCGGTAAGAAAGCGATCAAACATATTTCCCAGTATGTCAAACTATTCCTTTAACTTGACAGATGTGGAATATACGTGCTCTCATTATGTCAAATGATTGGATGATGTGGATTTTTAATGACAAAAAAAAATCAGTAAACGTGGTTGAAAGCTGCTTGGAATACTGAATTGACTTATCCTGACACTCTGCAGTTCATCCCCCCTCATATATATATATATATATATATATCAAAGTCCCACTCACTTACTTTTCCACCTACTTTTCGGAGTTGAGATCACAGACCCTCTGATCCCCAACGCACAGCGGCACACACACGATGACAGGGGACTCACAAATCTCTGTCTCCTCTCCCTGACCCCACGAGTCTTTCCCCCTTGCCCCTGCTACAGCCCTTTGTAGAGCCTATGTATTTATCAGAGGCTCCTCTCGGATCACTGGCTGGCAAAGCGCTTCTCCTGACCAGGAGACGGGGGGCTGATTGATTTTCATGTTGGATGTGTTGCTCTTCGCTGTGGCAGCCCCAAAGCCCATATTGAGCCCTATCAGTTTTAATTGGCGTTCTCGCCTTTGAAATGCGTGCAGTGATTAGGCCTAGAGAGCCCACTGCTTAAGCCCCCTCCTTATCATTGCCTGCAGTGCCTTGCCACCGCACTGCACACTATTCACATGCACACACACGCACAAGGAGTTGGCACATTATATTACACCAGCATGTCTAATAAAATGTTGACTTAAAAATATGTTTCTGCACACATTTAGACAAAAACAAGATCTTCATAAAACATTTTGATGAATACATATGACTATGCACACCCCCTGTGCGCAGGCAGACGGTGTGTGTCCCCACTAAGATTTAAACCCAGTTCTCTTTAATTAGTGTGAAGAGATGAGAGGGGAGAGCAGAACAGGTAGCAACCTCTCCTCTACTGCCAAAGCCCCGGCAGACAAGCAGACACAAGAGCCGTCTTATCCCCCTCAGAAAAACAGACCAGCCTGCTCTAAAACATTCAACACCAGCTTAAGGGTGATTCTGCGTGTCAGAAAACTTTCTGGTGATCACCCCAGACCTAGTTCCTTTTTTTTTTTCTCTCCAAAAGACGTGGGTCTCATTTCTTCAAGTTTAAAAAGTGTTTGAGGGTATGAATAAGGATAAAGTTGTGATGAAAAATAGAACGCGAGGGATAAAGGAGTGATCTCAGAACATGAAAAGAGCGAGAGATTGAAAAAGTGAAAACGGTAATGACTTTGCCTAGTTTTAGGGGTTCTGTGATAGAGACCCAAATGAATGATTCATAGTGGAGCTAATAAGATACTGGGACAATTCGCAGGCTTTGCAGGCTAACAGTATCAGATTCTACAAAGCGATATAACTTATCAACACTATGCAGTACACAATCCTAGTATGGCTGGCTTCCAATAAACCACATCACACAAACAAAAGCAAACTTTGATCAGTGTTCATGTGGGACTTTATCTTACCTGATCACCATCCAAGTGCCATTTAGGCCTAAACTATGGCAACCTTAACACCAATCTATTTTCCACAATGACCAAGGCTAAACCAGTCATAAAATATGACAATAACAATACAGCTGTGTTGTGTCAGTCCTTCATTAAGGTTTAAAAAAATAAAGTGAAAAGATTTATAATAAAGCCCTAATGGAAGGAAACATGGCATCCCAGTGCTCCTGGACAAACTGAATGCTTATTAACACTGTCTAATTATTGTCCAACAAGTCCATCATTATTTAGAGGGCTGCAGGTGTGAAGGACAGGAAGAGAGGTGCTGGGCACAAAAAATGGATCTAAATGCTTGTGCTGTATGTGAGTGTGTGTGTGCGTGCATGTGCGAGCGTGTGTGTGTGTGTGTGTGTGTGCGTGCGTGCGTGCGTGCGTGTGTGTGTGAGAATGCATGATAACACAGGTACTAATTGCAGTTGAAGCCTGCTAGTGTTGTGCATACGAGGATGGCATGGGTAGAATGTGAGATGAAGCTGTAAGAGAGCCAAGCGAATGCCAGGGACATTAATGAGGGCCCGACGAGTTCTACTCCTCAATAACACTGCAGTGAGTTTGAGAAAAGAGAGAGAGAGAGTAGGAATGACGAGAACAGAAAAGAAATAGGGACAGAGGGGTTTCACCGCAGAAGAATGTTAGACAACCATTGCCAAATCAGGCTGGCAAGGGTCTTTTCTTTTCTCACATCCACACATCGATGGATATACAAACCTTTTATGTCAACATGACAAAGACAAATCGCATGCAGGAGCACACATACAAACACAAGTATAAGTTATGGAGTCAGATCAGTGTCAATATTAATGAATGCACACAGAAGGATTCACAAATTTGTTTCGGGGGTTTATATGATGTCCACAAACATATTTTTCAGTGCACATATAAATATGTTATGTTGTACATAAATGTAAAACAAATCCACAAAAAAAAAGGTTCACAAATATATTTCTGATGCACATACAAATATTTATTGTTTTAAATGTTATATGAATTCATAAATATATGTATTTGGATGTTGTTACATTTATTTACAAACCTGCATTTACAGACTGCTTGGACCCCAGCAGTTCAAAGTTACCCTGGTTGGCTGTTTTGTGTCAAATTGGGATGCTACAAGAATCCACAAGAAGAAAATGAGGGATTTTCGCTTGGATGGCGAATTGCATTCTGGGTTTTAGTATCAAGTAGGCCTTCCTCCTTCTGTTAATTTTTTTTCAGATATTTATTGAAATTATAAACACAAAATAATCCGGGGTAGCTGTATAAGAAGAGAAAATACATAAATAATAACAAAGAAAGGACATAGCAAAATAAATTTAAAAAAGGGGTAATGTGGATTGAAAATAATATATAATCTGTCCAAAAGAAATTTGTCAAACACGCAGTTAGTCTTGATTGCCTTCTTGTTCTTAATGTTTTTAATTGTGGTGCTATATTGATGCAGTTCTTGGAGAAAGTGTCCAAAGTGTGGTTTGGAGTCAGTCCATTTTTTCTTGTGGATGTGGATTTTATCTAAAAATAATACCAACTGTACAAAAAAAATTGTCTTTTTCCTTCTCGTTTCTTTCAAAACATATAAGAATGTCTTTTTCCTGAAGTTGAAAAATATGTCCAGTTTTCCTTTTCATATAAAGTTCAACCTCCAAACAAAAAATTCTACAGTATATACAGGTGTTGGTCATATAATTTGAATATCATCAAAAAGTTGATATATTTCAGTAATTCCATTCAAAAAGTGAAACTTGGATATTATATTAATTCATTACACAAAGACTGATATATTTCAAATGTTTATTTCATTTAATTGTGATGATTAAAACTGACAACTAATGAAAATCCCAAATTCAGTATCTCTGAAAATTAGAATATTACTTAAGACCAATACAAAAAAGGATTTTTAGAAATGTTGGCCAGCTGAAAAGTATGAACATGAAAAGTATGAGCATGTACAGCACTCAATACTTAGTTGGGGATCCTTTTGCCTGAATTACTGCAGCAATGCAGCGTAGCATAGAGTCGATCAGTCTGTGGCACTGCTCAGGTGTTATGAGAGCCCAGGTTGCTCTGATAGTGGCCTTCAGCTCTTCTGCATTGTTGGGTCTGGCGTATCGCATCTTCCTCTTCACAAAACCCCATAGATTTTCTATAGGGTTAAGGTCAGGCGAGTTTGCTGGCCAATTAAGAACAGTAAAACTTCCTGGTAGACGGCTACGTTGACCTTGGACCTCAGAGAACACAGTGGACCAACACCAGCAGATGACATGGCACCCCAAACCATCACTGACTGTGGAAACTTTACACTGGACTTCAAGCAACGTGGATTCTGTGCCTCTCCTCTCTTCCTCCAGACTCTGGGACCTTGATTTCCAAAGGAAATGCAAAATTTATTTTCATCAGAGAACATAACTTTGGACCATTCAGCAGCAGTCCAGTCCTTTTTGTCTTTAGCCCAGGCGAGACGCTTCTGACGCTGTGTCTTGTTCAAGAGAGGCTTGACACAAGGAATGCGCAGCTGAAACCCATGTCTTGCATACGTCTGTGCGTGGTGGTCCTTGAAGCATTGACTCCAGCTGCAGTCCACTCTTTGTGAATCTCCCCCACATTTTTGAATGGGTTTTGTTTCACAATCCTCTCCAGGGTGCGGTTATCCCTATTGCTTGTACACTTTTTTTCTACCACATCTTTTCCTTCCCTTCGCCTCTCTATTAATGTGCTTGGACACAGAGCTCTGTGAACAGCCAGCCTCTTTAGCAATGACCTTTTGTGTCTTGCCCTCCTTGTAAATGTAAATGTATAAATACAAAAATATGGAATAGAAGAACAACGATATATACATGTGCATTATTCTGGGTCTGTGCCGTGCAGAAGTAACGCAACGGAAGAGAATATTGTGTACATATAAATTATTTACTGGAGAGCAGGTATCAGACTCCATGTTGAGGTTGATGTGCAGGTAGTAACGTTGTGTGATTGCATGAAATGACACCTTCAAATCTAGACTTACTTGATTAGTTGAAGTGGAAGGAGCAATATAATTGGCCACAGATAATTCCCAGTCGAAAGTTCACCAATGAAATGCAGTGTGTCATTACAGGTTCTGCAGTTTATAACAACATCCAAATTTATTTTAGAAGAAAATTGCAAATACTTACATACATATATGGATTTAAATTACATTTATTTAAAACAAGAAATATTTGTGCATGTATCATGAATACATTTGTAAACCTTAATGTTTTATTTGTAGATTTGATTTATATTTATATACAACAATAAAAATTTGTATGTGTGTTAAATATTTTTGTGGAAAGAATCATCTATATATAAATCTCAATATGCATTTTAATCATTTTGTGTGCATTCACTAATATTGAGATTGATCTGACTCCTTAATAATTTACTCCAACCAAATACAAGCAGAAATTGGCTTAATGTTTATGAATCAGTGCTAATATATGCATTAACATTTTATAGTCAGAGTTAATAATTAACAATTACTTCTGCTTTATATGCTCACATACACAGTGTTCATACACCAAGTGCGTCCACACAGAAATATAAAGACAGGCACTGCAGCTCCATTTATATGTCAGAAGAGGGAATGGGATACATATGTTATCGGTGCATAAACATTAGAAACAAATGATATCAGTAAGAGGGGGGAAAGAAAGTAAATTAAGCTTTCTTTGTTATCAACACAGAATATAAATCACAAGTGTTTGCCTAATTGATTCCATTACATTCCCACCTGCCTGCTGACTCTCTCATCCATTTGTGTATTGTTTATCTTCATTTTAAGCTAGATGGATGAAAAAGGTCGTTATTGGATGTGAAGCCCGCTGAATTGCATCCTTTTTAGTAAGCACATCAATTTCCAAGTAGATGTGGCACACAATTATTAGAAAATATTTGTTCTTGTACAACAAACTCACAAAGAAGCAAACTCTTGATACGAAAGTTTGCTTGTTTGGGAGATACGGGATGGTGATATTCCTTTGTTTTTTAATAGCAAATAAGACGCATTACGCTTGAAGGTAATTTATGTGCAGCTTAATATTACTGGTTGTAAGTGAGCAAGTTCACTAACTCTTAATTGGGAAATAAATCACACTGTTCCCATAGCAACAAATACTTGAAAGTGGTAATGGCAAAATGAGAGCACACTGATAGTGTCTCAGCACATTGAGGTGGTGTGTGTGTGTGTGTGTGTGTGTGTGTGTGTGTGTGTGTGTGTGTGTGTGTGTTTGGGTCCACTCATGCATGTGTGTTTTCCTCCCCTCAAGCTCATTACCATAGAGCCTTGTTAGTATAGCTGCTGCTATGTACTGTACATGGCATGCCGTTTCATTCCATTAGGTCTTGTTTTGTTCGTATTGCTCTTACACAAGGAGCTACAGGCTTGCTTATTTAAACCCCTGACAAATGCTGAAGTAACAATGATCGCATAGTGACCCAAAAAATAAATAATTACATCATTAGATGTCAAAGCCTACGCATGCATCTCTTCCACTTTGTCCATGCTTGTGATTCCTCTCCTATATCTCCTTTTCCATTTAAAATATTTTCCTTTCTCACTCCCCCTTCATTCATTTCTCCTCTTCCCTTCTGTCCTTCTCATGGGCCCTGTACTCTTCTCTCCAGTCTCCTTCAGCTCATGAAATGGATGGAGGCAGAAAGGGCGTTAGCGAAATGAATGAATAGACAGGCCTAACACAATCTGGCCCACTTCAGTAGACAATTTAATATGGACTCGCGCACAGTGCAGTTACCCCGCCAGGGCGCTGCACTAAATCTCACTTTGACTTGCTGTGATGATACAGATAGATTTGACACATCAAAATGGTGTGTGTGTGTGTGTGTGTGTGTGTGTGTGTGTGTGTGTGTGTGTGTGTGTGTGTACATTCCTGTGTTTGTGTAGGCATGATGGATATGACGGATGATCAGCAGACGGGTGAGCTGTGAGAAGCAGAAGTGATAATTATAGTATTTATCTGGGTTAGGTGTCATGGCTGTCTATGCTGCATTATGAACAGATGAAAGGCTGAAATGTCTTCCACTGCTTTCCATCAATTCAGCACCTGCACCTCAATTTTTAAAGGGAGCAGACCATGCAGGAAAGAGGTGACGTGTGTGATTTAAGAATGTCCCTGAATACAGAATGTAGACTGTTGTGGCTTTACAGGTTATAGGATTTAATTTAACTAGAAGTTAGATCTATGTGAAGATTACAGTATACATACATGAACAGAAAATCAACCCAGATGAAAAGATAATTTATTCTGCTTTGAAAGATCAAAGCTGGTATTTATAAAGAAAAATAATATAAAGTATTAAGCGCATGTTGGTTTTGAGTGTGCCTTATTTTAAGATTGACTTGTGTTCATCTCCTTTCAACACTTTCACTTAACTCAAATCATAATTCAGCTTCTTTTAACACTTACACTTAGATTAACACTTCAACTTTATAAGTGCTTATACTTACCAAAGCTTTCTCTCTTTCAGCTGCCATTTCAACTTCTTTCACTTACTGTACTTAGAACTTACAACTATTTAATGTTGAAATGTTCAGCTGCGAGAACACTTTCCTCAGAAAAGTTTATCTTTTCTACTTGTGCCCTTATTCATAGAAAGTACCATGCATAGACTAAAAGTTGAGATTTAGTTTCCTGACACCTACAAAACATGATACAGGAATTCAGTCAATATATGTTGGATTTATCTGTTACATTGTAAAAATGGAAAAAAACAAACAAACAAACAAACAAAAGTATTAAGAGCCAACACCTGATCAGTTATATTGTCAAACTTGTAAGATTTGATTCCCAGTATTTATTTGTCACTAGTAATGCAGTTCCAGGTTTGATTTCCCCCATGCATCACACTGCGTGATGACATCAACATCTACAACAGTGTTAACAGGCACAGTTAAACATGAATTAAATGCAAGAACTGAAATAGAGCAAAATTAAAAGATAGAAATTAGGGAGCGTGGTTAGTTCACTTGGTACAGAACCCGCCCTATGTCCTTACTGCAGCAGCCCAGGTTTGAGCACAGTCTGCGGCCCTTTGCTGCGTGTTGCTCCCTATTTCTCTTTCCATTTCCTATCACTATCCACTGTCCTGCCTCTCAAATGCAAACAAAGGCAAAATTCCCCCAAAAAAATCTTTAAAAAAACAAAAAGAAAAGATAGAAATTACAAAATCTTATTATAATCTTATTCTACACATATAAACTCGTCAGTAAGCTTTTTGTGGGAATAGTTCATTTTTAAGTTTGACCGCTGCATTCACAGTTTCGGGAAAACAGGAATAATAAAACATATATTTGATTAACATACAAGACTTGATTAACATGAAAAACACAGGTGGTTACTAATAACATTAGCAATGACTCAATTCTATTTAGGTGTCACAACAGTGTGACAGTGAGCCAGCATGTCCAATACCAGGACTCTGAAACTGATGCAGCTAAATGGAATTCAGCTATAATTTTTATTTATTTATGTAGGTAGGTAGGTAGGTAAGTACATTTATTGTCACAATATAACAGTTTATATAATGAAACTGAATTTTGTAACTCCCTTCTGCTACATAGCAGACAATATACATTAATACAGAAGCAATTATAGAAATGGTAAACAGAAATAAACAATATTTATTATTATTATTATTATTATTAGTTGTAGTATTTACACTTTTCCTGTTTTGACATTTCAAAATGCATTCCATGAAAAAGGCTTATTCTTAACCCTTTCATACATACTGTATAGGATTTTGTCACTAAGCAGAATTATTCAAAACTTATAATGAAATAATCATGAATGCTTCTATTAACAAACTATCCTAATTTTAATTGTGTTTGATAATTAAGCATTTATTTGTTTAATCAGCTGGAGCCAAAGGAACAGGTAACACTAAGTGGCTTAGGTTTGAATAACCACTGCCACTCTGTCCTCTACTAACAGCATCTTATTAGCTAAGATAAGGGACAAATCAATGGCTTGAAAGTCACTGGATGATCAGTGCACAGCCATTTATCTCCACTGACTCAATTAATTCTACCACTGTCATTAAGCAGATCAATCAACGCAACAGAGTGTATTTCTAAGTGACAATTTTACTAAGATGTCCTAATTGCTCCTTATTACTGGAAAATACCGTTACCATCATTAATTTTAAAAATTACCATATGTTCCTCTGATGCCCTAAAGAGTCTGCAATTCTGAAGAGAAACAACTGTCTTCCATAGTAACATACCAGGGTAATAAGATAACATTTTATCATATGTGTTGCTTAACTTTGAGCTGCATCATGGCAGAAAATTGATTTCCTGTGAGAGTAGTTGTATTGAAGAGAGAGAATTGTAAAATAAAATGAGGTGGGCAGGACTCGGTACAATGCAAATTAAAAGTGAAAGGCTCAAAAATGTATAGCTATTAGGCTGCAGGAAAGTGTGATGTGATGTTCAGTGTTTTCCTTGTTAAGCTTCCGTGGTCTACCCGCTTTCCCTCAGCCAGTCTTGTCTTCTTCACTTAACGGTGTGTTACATTCACCAGAATGCCTTTAATCAATCTCCAAGGAAAATGACTGTATGTGGTTTTCCTTTGTAGGTGGATTGGTTGCGTCTATGTGTTATACTGTCTAAGTACTATAATGATAAATAACTATATATCACTCTGTATAATTAAACAAATCTTTGACATGCAAAACATGACAAATCTTGATGTCAAGATAATTCTATTAGCTTGATTCAAATTAGTATTCATTACACTAGCGCGACAAACAAACAAGCCAACAATCACAGACTACACTTTATTTTTAGAATCTGTGCTGTTAGAAGGGATCTCAGCATTAAGAAAGTTATAATATTGTGTATGTGTGTGTGTGTGTGTGTGTGTGTGTGTGTGTGTCTGAAAGTCCAAACTCTGCCAATTAGGTAACTTTCTCTTTCTGCCTTTTCGTTTTTTTTCTTCTCCCAACTTCATCAGTACGAACCTGTTAAGTCTGCCTTCGAGACCTTGCGCACATAGGTGCAATATAAACAAAAAAAACATAATCAGTTCTTTTGGAGAAATATGCTTATTCACTTTTCTTGATAGGTGAAAAGATTAATACCACTCTGCATGTCTGTACAGTATATATGAAGCTGCCATAAGTCCTTAAGTGCCTTAACTTAACCCAAAGACTGGAAACACACGGGAATCAACTGACTGGTGCTGTCATGTTTCTGCCTGGCTAGCATGTCAGCAATTAGTTCACCAGCTCTGGGGGCTCACCAGTGACATCACCAGGCTTCTAGGGACCTAATATTTCACAAACCGGGCCTTGGTGCTGCTTTGTGACGATTGCAAGGCCCTAGAGCTGCATGAATGCAGAAGACAAATGATGAACCTCGGGCCGAGATCCTCTGCAATGTACTCCTCTACTGTATCAGGGGGATAATGTGATAGTGATAACACTAAATATGATGTTAGCCAGCAAGGAGTTGAGTGATGTGGAGGGAAAGTGATCACCCATTTTCTTTACTATACTATTTTTTTACACAGATTTTTGCATGGTGGTGACATGTTGGACACACTGATGGCTTCTAGTCTCCTGAGCAGATATAAGACAGCACTTTCTCTTCTTTCTCTTCCAAACATCTACAAAATGGACAAAGGATAATGTTGCAGTGCAATCCCTGAATATTTCAGGAAAATGGGACAGTGAATTTTAAAACAAGACTTCTGCTTCAAACAAAGGCTCTTGAATGTCATGAGCAGCAGAGTCACTGGAAATTAAGTTTAAACTGGGTCACTGAGGCAGTCAAGAGAAGGCCAGTATACAATGCAATTTAATAAATATACTGAACATGCTGCACTTTCATCATGTTGACAATGGGTCCTTTCTCACTTCCACTGTTAACCTCACGTGGAAATGTTAATTTTAGTTCTTGTTGCTCTGCAGCTTGTAGCTGCTACACTAGGAACAGTAAGTACTTTCCGAGTCAGAAAACTCACAAAGAAGCGTTGTGTAAGTAGAAGGTCAATAACATGGAGCGTTAATATTCAGCTTTGGCTTTACAGCTTTGAAGGGATTATAAGCAAGTTTCATCACATGAAAGTGGTGCTTCCTGGAGGGTTGGCATCTTTGATATAAAGATGTGATCAGAATGTGATAGGAGTAGTACAAGCAAAGTGCAGCAAAGGGAGAGAGGATATACAAAGAGGTGGTTCAGAATCATATAAGTAAGAGAGTTGAAAGGGGAAAGAGGAAAAAGCATAAACAGCACAGAAAAGGGAACAAAATCGTAAACAGATGAAAGCAACACAAAACTTATCTATGACAAAGAAATTGTGCTGGGGGGAGAAATAGAGGGAAAGAGAAAGAGTGGAATAGGATATAAAAGAGTCAAAACTGGGATTCTACTGGGAATGTGCAGAAGAGAGGAGGTTTGCAAGAGGGAACTAAATGGACAGAAAAGAGGCCAACAGAGAGGTTATATAAAAATAAAAATGTTTTAATTATTGCTGATGTTTGCAGGCCGGCAACCAGTCAAATTGCTCTGATGATCAGAAACACCATGGTGATGAGTGAAGGAGATAAAACATTTCCACTTTCACAGATAAGAGAAAATTACAATATCTTTTATTTTATTTTATATTATTTTATTTTATTTTCTCCTTCTCCATCTTTTTTCTTTTGTCCCCTATTCCCCTGTTCCCCTTATATTTCTTTTCTATCATCTCTCTCTCTCTCCCCCTCTGTCTTCCTCTCTCTTTCTTCTTCTTCCCATTTATGCATCCTCTTCTCACTTTTTATCTTGCTGATAAGGATTCTAGCTGCCAGTCAACGCTGATGTCAAGCAGGCACTGATAATGCTCTGCCATCTCCTGCAACCGCAATTAACTAAAGCTCTGTGTCTTCCCTCAGAAGCAAAAAAAAATTCTGTCTGCTTTTTCTTCCCTGTCCTTTTCGTCTCACTCGGAGCCACCTTGTGAATATGTGATCACTGTTGGCACACGTCTAACTTTGAAACCTAACAGCACAGAAACAGTAGAAGGCAGCTTCACTCATCTGCTCCGTGTTCTATCTGTCAGTGTTTCTGCGTAGAGTCAGACTTGGGTAGCATGACTAATCTCAATTCCAAAAGTAGGTGCATTTAATTTAGTTAGCAAGTGTATGTGCACCAGTGTCTCAGTAAGTAAGTAAGTGAGTGTGTGTGTGAGTGAATGAATGAATGAGGATAAAGTGTCACAGCTGTTCTGCGTGTTTGCAGCTTTACATGGGTAACGTGTCAGCGACAGCTACTAGCTCATTCGCTACTCCAAATTAAAACACAATCACCTAATAGGAGTGGTGGTGGTGGTGGTGGTGGTGGTGGTGGTGGGGGTTGGGGGGATCTAAAAGGATTTATGAGAAAATGAAAAGTGATTGGATGTGAAGTTTGAATTAGAGGAAAGCAGTCTGGTGTCAGACTCTATGAAGGTGACGGACTGGACTGGTGAGCGGCCGACTCTCAGTGGACCAAATCCCATCCAAAACCTGTCTGTCAGATTAGTGTGATAGGTATGCCCCTCCCAACAGTTAGACAGGGCAAGCAACTTGCCAGCTATTAATTACGCTATAGTTTCAGTGGCCTTACAATGCCATTTTCTGCTCTTCATGTTGATGCAAATCTGTTTATCTACGTGACTGCATGAAAAAAGTAAACCAACACAACAAAAAACACAACCTTGCACAATCTGATATACTCAGGTGTACTTACTTGGTCTGGTATGACTGGTCTCATGGTGGCTAATGTTAGCAAACTTAAAATAGCTGTGTAACATCATTAAGAAGTCCCTTTGCTGACTTCATGACTTTATTCTAACTTTTGCTACTGTTATACTAAGTTCAAACACTTGATCAGAAAAGTGAGACAATAAGTAAGAACCTGCCTCACAGAGAGATATATTTGTGGTTTCCTTCTTGTGGTCCCATTTCAATTGCTCTCAGTCAGGTCGCCTAATGATGATGTCTTTAAAGCAACTGACTCAAGAGACACTTAAATGAAGGGAATTTCAATGTGCCATTGTGGTATTCACATTTTGTCCACAGTGGCCGCTTTTAAAAAAAAGTAACACATCCCTGATATATCACTTTAAGCTATAAAATGGCATTTATCCATTTATCCATTGCAATAAGAAAAATATACCACCAAACAGAAGCATGGGCTTTTATTTATTTACCATGAACTGCAGAGAGGTCATTTTTACTCGTTGCCTTGCAATGCCCATTGTTTAGTAGTCTTTTGATAAGCAGGCTGCCATTGGATTTTGGATTTGGAAACAGGGGCCAGAGCTGAAGAAGGATGAAGGTCTCTCCTGATTGAAATACTGATACTGACACTTACTGTGCGATGAAGGCTCTGATGAATGACCTCAATACACAAGCACCTGGACTGTCCACTGTCCAGGTGCTGATACAAAGACACACAGACACAGACACACACACACACACACTCACTTACTAACCACGCACAGAGCAAGGGTTCAGCAGGGGTGTTTTGTTTTTTATGCTATTTTCCTGATTTTGTGATTTGTAATTTTTCTTCAAATCACATTATCACTTGACACTTTGGCAATATTGTCTTTGTTACACTCATTCCAATAAAGCAAACTAAATCGATCAAGTGAGAATGGACTGTGTGTGTGTGTAAGAGAGAGAGAGAGAGAGAGAGAGAGAGAGAGAGAGAGAGAGAGAGAGAGAGAGAGAGAGAGCTCCGTTTCTTTATTCCCAGTCCCCAGTCTTTTATTTAATATTCTTCTTCTACAATAATTTATTTATGTAAATGTATTAATTATTTAGTTGTTTGTTTGTTTTAACCTGCAGTCTATTGATTTTGAAAATGTATTTCACCTTTCTGATCTGTACTGAAATCGCAAGCAACTGTAAAATCAACTGCTTCAAGAAATTACATGGTCTTGATTACTGACCCTCCCGGCGGTTCTAGGGCACATTGGAATGCTGGTGGTTCTAGTGTTAAACATAAATGAGACAATCTGGTTTCAGACCTCTGAATCATCTTGTTCAGTGATTCCAATACATTTGGCACTGTGGAAATTATCACACACCTTCTATTCCATTTTTATATATTTCTGCATTTATTTATGTCGACTGTATGTTTGTCCACATGTAGCACATTATCATCACCACAGCAAATTCCTCGTATGTGTAAAACACTGCTTGGCAATAAAGCTCCTTCTGATTCTGATTCTGATTCTGTACAGGTTGTTGTACACTTTGATTTAACACTGTGAAAAATGTCAGTCACTACAGTACGACTCTCATGCCAACTGAAAATGATATTGGTGCAACAGATACGTCACTTGCCACTGTTTTGTTAGGGCAAAACAAAATGAAATGATTTTGAATGAAATGTCAAGTACCTTCGACTATTGGGCTCTAAATTAAATGACATTTTGCCAAGACAGCGCCTTTAATTAAATGGAAGGCGTCTTTTAGACTCACCATAGAAAAAGAAGAGACACCAATTTCTCAATTGACAGTAGCCAGAAATCCATAATGAAATGCAATTGAGTAAGATGTGATAAAAGAAAGACTTTCAGAAACCCTTTCTCAAGGCCATCAAAAATAATACACTGAAACTAAGGCATGGCGTCAATGTTGCAACCTTCATTATTTACTTGAAATGATTAATACCTTCATTTTCAAGTAAATATTACATTTCTGGCCTTGAGAAAGTATCAGCCATGTTTATGGGCTGCAGCTCTCTTTGTTGTTTAAGTGAGGGCCATAACCGCCACTGTAGACATGCGATGGCAGTTACGACAAATGATCATCCATCATCATTTCTTTTTTTTACCCATCTGTTCGCCTGTCCATCCATTCCACTAAGCCATCATCTATCCCTTCATACATCTTGATACATCAGTGGGTGTCTAAGATCTCATCACTCACACTACCCTTGTTGAGGTAATAATGTTGCTGAACACTGAGCATCATATTTAAGCAGTGCAATTGCAACAGTGAGTGCATCTCACCATTCCTATACATCTTTCCAATTCTCTTTTCCTTACTGCATTATTATGTTACCCACACATCTATCTTACCAGCCCCTCAACTAAGTGCTCCCTTCCCTATTTTGGAAGCTGCTATGATTAAAGTCCTTCATGTATCTTGGAGACCATGGTGACACAGCGATCACTGGCAGCCAGATGGAATTGCCTAGGGTAGAAGAAGGCATATATTGTAGTGGAGAAGGGGGAGGGGGAGAAAGAAGGACAAGAAGGCAGGAGAAGGAGGGCAGAGGCAGTAGAAGTAGTAGAGGAGAAATGAGGTGGAGTGGAGGGAAAGAAGAATAAGGGGAGAAAGCAGAGGGGTAATGTAATCTTACTGTGGGAAGTCTGGTAATATATCACCTGCCACAGTTAATAAAATGTACTACGCCATGGCTTTAGACAGGAAAGAAAGGTTAACTGGCGCTTCATATAAATGTACTTCAACAAGCACAGGTGGGGGAGATTAAGAGTCTGTGCACACACCCATACATATAGTGTAAGCAACCGTACACACATAAAAGCATGCAGGCTTGTAGATAAAGTAGACAGATGAGCTCATAAAAACCAAGAAATGCTAACGGACAAATCAAGCACGCTCACAGATATGCATGCCAATGTATATGCAAGTACGTGGGTACAATGTGCACATTTGAACACACACGCGCATGTGTCTGCACATCCAGTATGCACTCTCAATTACTTGCGCCCTTTGATGATAGTTGTAATCATGTGTGGTGGAAAATCTCATTTTCATAAAGTGAGTGTTTTCTTTTTTCTCATTGTGCATTCTCACTATCACTCTTTTCTCCTCTTACCTCTGTCTGTCCACCTCTTTGCCTTCTTCCTCCTCCCTGTTGTCTCCCTCTGCTCCTCTCTTTTCCTTCCTTTCTTCTCTCTCCTCTCTATGCATATTTCCACTCTCCACCTCCCTCTCGCCCTCGCCCTCCACCTCCTCTCCTCCCTGTGGTCGCCTCATCCCTCTCTCCTACTCCTTCTTTTGCCCCAAGGATATCTTCCCTCCTACACGGCCTCGCCTCATCCCTCTCTCTCTCTCCATTTATTTATATCAATGAGCAAAAGTCATCCTTTCATCTTCCTCCAGATGAACAGACTCCGCTTGTGGAAGAGGACAGAAGAAAAGAGGAGCGGAACACAGAGGAACACAGTTCCTCTTAGTCCATAAATTCAACTGTACCAACCTGTGGGAATATTATATAAACTCTCACTTGTAAGAGGAGATAATTCAATGTGTTTTGGCTGGCTGGTAAAGGAATTGTTTCACCCCAAACGCATATTAATACTGAATTGGAGGAATCAAGACTTTATTCCAGCATTTACACAATGGACTACTGTGAACAAAAAAACCTTTTACAGCGTCAAATTCACCTCAGGCTTTTACTTTAGCCTTGAATCCACCAACCATACCAAAAACAAATCACATTTTGAGTGCAAAAGCTGCCTTTGTGAAGTAAAGAAAAAACTAAATGCAATATGATGTTTTGAAAATAACGGTTTTTAGGATAGTTTGAAGTTTGTGGCTTTGAGGATCCCAGTCTGAAAATTACAATGTGATTATTCTGCAATTATGATGTACACACATGAACAGAGCAACAAAAGTTTGGGAATAAAAAGGTAACATAAAGTATATATTGGTGTGATTATTTTTTAATAAGGGGATACATACGGTTTCCTGCGGGACACTAAATAATTGAACTGAACTTGAACTGAGCCAAAAAGCTCATGTTCTTTGGATTTGCCAATCTATGGTAGCATGTGCATAACCCTCTTGTTTTCTGTAGTCAATCCCAATTCTGATGCTGATCACAGAACTGTGAATCAGTGTTAATATCAAGTAATATCAAGTAGTTAGGTCTACATGTTGGTAACTGAAAAATTGAAAAATCAATAAACAATGTGATAATAATGCCAATATTAGTTATTCAAAATAATTCAATAATAATAACTCCAGTAAAGAGTAGAGTGTGTGTGTTACTTAAGTTTGACATCAGCTGGACTTCTGCTATTGGTTGGCTCTTGGTGTCGTCTTGGTGATTCCAGTCCCAGTAGAGTTCAACAATGATGGTTTTCTTTCTCTGTCAGAATGTTGGATTCTGGGTAGGGGGCAGTGAAAGAACCATGTGTGTTTGTATCTGTAGGAGTTTTGTTCCACTGAATTCCCCAGTGTATTCATTAAATATAGCCTATTATTTATGGACTCTTGGTTTTCAACATCATTACAACAGAAAAAAAAAGAATAGTCAAATGATTTGGAGTGAAAATGGTCAACGTCTGAAAACTGGGAATGAGCTGGTAAATGGAGAGGCTCAGACCTGGAAAAGGTAACACTTAGATGACAGAGTGCTGATGCCTAGCTAAATCCAACCCTTTCTACCTCTAACTAAGACACTAAAGCTTGTCTCTTACCAGTGCCTAACTGCAGAAGATGCTGAGACAGCAGTTTCCAGCTGTGTTGCTTGTGTATGCTTCCAGGAGTATTATTTCATATTAAAATGAATTGCCCAACACGCAGGTTAATTATAGTATAAAAGCAATTAACATACAGGTTTATGAAAAATAATAGTTTGGATTGTATCACATAGATTAAATAGGTGTATTCGTTATGTAGAACACTGCTTAGATACCTTTTTTCTCACTCGAGAACAACAACTTTAACTCTACTGTGACCTATTCAAAGCACATAATGGTGGCCAACTTTATATGTAAATGCCCCTTATTACACAATTTGTGCTGTGTAATATTTGCTTTGCCCAAATTAATATGTTGATATACCCCATAATTCATTCTTAAATTCCTCATAATTAAAAAAATCCATTAGCCTGGTTATGACCATATCATAACACTATAATAAACAAACAACAAAATAGTTACAGTGCAATTTCTGGGATGTAATGAAAAACATATTTGGTATATAATATTAGATTAGATAGTAGACAGTCCTATTAACAGAAATACAAACTTGCTTACAGTACCTTGCATTTATTTATAAGCTTTATGGCGATGCTTTCACATAATCTTAGGAATTATAATCACAATGACCTGGGTTTAAATTTGACATGGAGTCCCATATAACCTAATACATATCATCTACGGTCTTACCTATTCCCGTAGATTCTTTCTACTTTGCCTATTAGGTAAAATTAAACAAAAGCCCCCTGAAAAATGGGTTTCTTATTTTAACAATGAGCCCCGTAAATGTTTGCAAACTTCAATCAAACCCCATTGAAATTGCGATTACCCTCTTCACTCCTTTCAATTAAGCTTCATGTTTGATTGTTTACTAAGGAGTGTTGCTTTTTGCTGCCAATGAATCAGTCTTAAAGTGTTAACAAACAAATCTGACAATGAAGTGAGATCATTTTACGTTTTTTTTCAAATGCAAATGAACTTGATACAAGAATTAGAATTGTTCTCCTTTTGATACAGCAGCCTTATTATGTCTTGTTACAAGCTACTGATATACATTTCTAAAGAAACTGCTGAACAAGAGAAAAAATGATCGGATAAGATGTTTTTGTACCTTCCTACGTCTCACTTACGTCTCTATTTAAAATGTTATTTCTGCCTATATTTATTTCAGTGAAGTGTTGCAGGAGTGAGAATTCCTCTAAAGTGAATGGTAAGCTTTCAAGTTTATTTCAGCGTACTTAGGGGGTTGCCTGAGGCTCTGTGTATGTGAGACTGACTCGGTCAGGAGAGCAGATGTCTGACACGTGTCTTTCCAACAAGCTCTCCTGCCATGACTGGCTCATCCTTTGTAACTCAGATTGGTAAAAGAATTCACACCTGATGAGTTTGTTTTCTCAGATATAAAGCTTTTCTGGGACTTATTAGGGAATCACACACATACACAGACACACACACCGGTGATAATGGAATAACAAGCTCCGTTTGGAGAGTTATTGCGTTAGACTCAGATGAACGTGGAATGAGCCGGAACACCTTTAAGTTTTCCATTAAAGGGGAAGCTGTGAGGGAGGGCAAGCTGCCTGGAATCAATGGTCTGTGTCAGGGGAAAACCGCAGTGCTGGATGGAGAGAACGAGACAGAGGGCGCAAAAAAAAGGATGATGATGTTATTGGTTAACTGCTGGGACTGTGATTAAATCCTCATTGAGTTAAGTCTCTTTTTGTCAGCTTTCCTTTCGCTCTCAGCAGTCATATCTCTTTTTCTGCCTCACCATCTCAAGACTTACAAGTTCACATCATCTGTTTCAACATACATTTAACCTCTCTCTCTCTCTCTCTCTCTCTCTCTCTCTCTCTACCATTGCTTCTTCTCTCTGCTCTCTCTGTCTTTGCTTTCATTGCAGCGGAATCTCAGTGATATTATCTCCTGAGGATCACATCAAAGCGTTATTGCAGCGCCCCACCAAATTCTACCCAAACCCCATGCCACTGCTTGCTCTGTCAACTAGCTATCTATAGTGTGTGTGGGCGTTTGTGTGTGCGCATGTCAAACAAAATAGATCTAAATCCTGGAGTACATATTAGACACTTATGTCTTTGCTGAATAAAGGGATGGGCTACGACCGTATATAAAAGACCACCTGTGACTTCAAAAAAGACTTTTCAAACTGAGAAAATCAATATTAGTGATGATCATCATTAAAGAATCCTCAGCAGTGAGCACAGAACTGTGTTTAGATTCAATATTCCGTCAAATCATGTAGAAAGAGAAAATTATTCATAATGCCATGCGGAATAAATGATTTAAAAATCTCTCTCAAATGTGTCAGTTTTTAAATAAATGGTAAAGCTGGGAAGCGGAGGCACATCCTTCACAGACTTCACAGAAGTCTCTTTCATGGGAGTTTCACTTAGCAGTGTGTTATGGCTCCTTTTTGCTGTCTCTACTGCTTCCCCCCTCTACTTCCCAATTTCTTCACAGCATGTCATTTGTTCCCTAATATCACCTTGCACTCCAAGTGGAAGACTCATAATTACGATTCCTTTTGCTTTCACACCCTTTCAGGAAAAAAGGGCTTACAACTGCTATGAATGCCAGACAGATTTGTACGCATATGTAAGATGCAACTGTGTGTGCGTGTTTGTCACATGCAAACACACACCATGCCTGGCAACATGTTGACATGTTCGGAGTTTGTGTTCTACCGACTTTGGAGTGGTGGCTAAAAATGGAGGAGCATTTGTTTAAACTAACATGATAACATTAGCTTATTGCTTGAATTATTTACATTTTTTGTTACTGTCTGAAAATCTTTTCCAAATTGAATAGCATTGGGTTTCAAGGAGCAAGACAATGATGATGAGATGAGGGGTGTAGTAGATTAAGGTGTATTCAACTCAATGACACTGTAGCTAGGCATCCAACGAAGGTTAAAGTCAAGGGCAAGTGGACTTGGTTGAAGATACTGGAAGACATTTCGTCCCTCATCCAAGGGACTTCTTCAGTTCTGACTGACTGGTAGGGGAACTCAGCTATTTAACCTCAGTGGGGTCGTTGCCAGGATCGTCGATACTAGCTAGGCAGCATTTTTGTCACATGTCCAGCCACCATAGGATATTTTGGAGGATTCTTAGGAGCGACAGATCGATGATCAGAAAACTAGATCTAAAAACATGTGAATAAGATAAATAAAGGTCTTCATATCTTGTCTGTTGAAAACTCCCACCCTGACACGTCTGTCATCATGTTAGGTGATTTCAACCACACAAACCTGTCATCCGAACTCCCTGACTACAAACAACAAGTCACCTGCCATAGCAGAGAAAGCAAAACACTGGATCACTGCTACATCTCAGTTTTGGATGCTTAATGGGCATTCCCAAGGGCTCCACTGGGGAGGTCTGACCATGCTGTTACTCCTCATTCTGAAATACAGACAAAACTTAAATCCTACAAGAAAACATCCAAATCTGTCAGGTCCTGGTCCATAGATGCCATTGAAACGCCTGAGGGTGTTTCGAATGCACTGATTGGACATATTCAGTGGAGCTTGTGACTCCCTTGACGACCTCAGTGATATTGTGAGCAGCAATAAGGACAGCAAAGCTCAGTTATGGAACGAAACTGGAGCAACAATTCTCATCAAGCAGCTCAAGATCAATATGGAAAAATCTTAAGGACATGACAGATTACAAAAAAGCCCCATCTCCGCTCTTAACAATGATCCCAGCTTCCAAGACAGATTACATAACTTTTGTGCAAGGTTTGAAAAATCTACCTCACCATCCATCGCCCCTGACCCCATTCCAACACCACTCTTCTGCATCCAGGAGGACGAGGTAAGAGCTACATTTAAGAAGCTTAACATCAGGAAAGCAGCAGGGCCGGATGGAATCAGTCCTGCTTTGCTTAGTCATTGTGCAGCTCAATTGGCGCCAGTATTTGACACCATATTTAACGCCTCATTAAGCCAATGTACAGTCCCACAGTGTTTTAAATGGCCCACCATCATTCCTGTGCCAAAGTCCTCAGAAATCATCTGCCTCAATGATTTCAGACCAGTTGCCCATCTGTGGTAATGAAAGCATTTGAATGAATTATTCTGGCATACCTGAAATCCTGCACTTCTTCACTGATTGACCCATATCAATTTGCCTAACAAACCAACCAGTCCGTTGAGGATGCAATCAGCATAGCACCCCACCATACCCTGCAACACCTGGAATCACCAAACACCTACACATGCATACTGTTCATAGACTTTAGTTCCGCCTTTAACACTATTAACCCATTTGAACTCTTTATTACACTCTTGGACATGAACATTGAACCATATGCCACTGGATAAGAAGCTTCTTGTGGAATAGATCACAAAGGGTGAAGGTTAATAACATAACCTCTCACCCTCTCACCCTCAGTACAGGAGCTCCTCAGTGTTCTCTCCCCTTGTCTCATTTCCCTTTACACCGCCCACTTTACATCCACAGACACTTCAGTGAGAACAATAAAGTATGCAGACGACACAACCATTATAGGCCTCATCTCAGACAATGATGAAACCCAATACCGCATGGAGGTGGATCAAGCTGTCACTTGCTGTTCAAACACTTACCTCCAGCTCAACACAGCCAAAACCCAGGAACTCATTATTGACTTTAGATGTAGGCCATTTCCCAAAACACCCATTAATAAACGCCAACCTATTCACCATCACCTTTAAATTTCTAGGAACACACATTAGCAATAATTTGAAGTGGACAACTAACACTGAACACATCATTGCAAGTGCTCATTTACTTCCTAGGGCAGCTTAAAAAATACCGGATCAAGCATCAACTCCTTGTTCTGTTCTACTCCACTATCATCGAGTCCATTATTACATCATCGATCACAGTATAGTATGATAGCACGGACAGCCAAACAAAAAAAAAAAAACTACAGCGGACTGTCAACAAAGCATCCAAGATCATAGGCAAACCACTTCCCTCAGTTGATTCCCTCTGTACACGTCGGACTGTTAAAGCATGCAAAGAAAATCATCTCCGACCACTCACATCCTGCTCACCACCTCTCCCAGCTCCTTCCCTCAGGGAGGCGCTACAGGTCACTTTCCACCAAGACCAAACGCTTCACAAATGGCTTTTTCCCCACAGCCATCAGGGCTCTGAACTCCTCTCTTTAGTTTAGTTGCCTTCTCTTACATTACGCATGGTCATTTACCCACTATATTTTGTACTGTTACATGTTGTGAAGTGTATTGTCTATTTGTTGTTTGTATTGTATGCACATGATGCAGAGCTTAAACAACATACTGTACCAATGAAAAATTCGGCATTGTTGTGTGGCTAATAAAACAATCTAATCTAATCTTGAGCAGTGTTTTCACCATCCATTTCATCATGGCTACCTGGCTACATAGATGTCTTAAACATGTTATGTTTTTGTCTGGCATAATGGGCTCTAGATGGCACTCTTGACCATAGTAGGACCTAGTACAATCTTTGGGAAGGCTAGTGCCTAGCAAGCACTGGGGGCCTGTGATCACACGCTACTAGCTTACAGAGAATTCTAAGTGCTTCTAAATGTCTTGCTCTTTCAAAAAATATATTGTTTTTTCAGAGTCAGAGTTTTTCTGTGAGCGTCAGAAACAGATCTAAGCAACTTCTTATTCCCACATAATTTTTTCAATTTTCAGGATTACAAAACCACCAGACTACAGTCAGACCAGAGATGGAACAAATTCTGGGCTCTTACTGTAAAAATAAATGCCAGATGGATCTATGACAGCAGCACCTGTGATTTCATATCTTGATTGGCAGATGTACAAAGTATCTGAGTAAGATCTAAAAATGACTGCCTTATTATTTGTTATTTGATCCTTCAGATTCATGCAGGCGACCTGTCCAAAAATTTAAAGAAAGCTAATTAATGCTATGGAAAAAGACCAAATGATTTTGCAGTGGTGAAAATATGGAAAATAACACATGGAAAATAATGGGTAATGTTTAGACATGAGGACAAGTGTGGCTTTTGCAGCGTTTCTAAAGCATCCATTTTTCCTAACAATGGATTTAATGTGTAATGTGAAAGTCTCGCTCAGCTAAATGTAGTAAATGTACCATTATCATGTAACGAGCATGGATTGGTTCAACTTGCATCTGATAAAAATATTACTGTAACGTTGTAGTGGGAGTTTACCTGAGTTTCCAGCATCTTGTGTGAAGCTGTCTCCCTGTCTGTCTATAGCCACTTTCACACTGCCTTATTTTCCGGGATGTGCTGTCTGAAAGGTAACGTTACGGAGCTGAAAAGGGGTTTGATTTGATCTGCCACTGAGCACAAACCTACTTGCAATCTTAAAACTACACCACTAGTGGCCACTGAAAACTACATATTGCCCCTGTAAACTCCTAAAGAGCTGGATTTTTTTCCAGCAGGAGTTGGTGAAGGCCAAATTGAGCAAAATGGTGAGTGAATATTAAAAAAATATAAATCCAAATGTATGCAAATGTTGTACTCGATGTGTAAATAAGAATGTCAATATTGTGTTACAGTTTATTCCAGTGGCCTCAAGTGACCAAGAAATGAATTAATGGTGCTTTAAGCAGGAGTTTTCTGATAACATTAAATAATGAGAACCTATCAGAAGTTGGTATTGGAACAGCCAGTCCCAAGCAAAATTATATCAGTGATGTGTTTTGGTCCATTTTGGATGTGTAGGCTGCCACTGGCACCCACCTGTCAATTAACTGTGTTTGTGGTTTCATGCGATATGCTAAGCAGGCTGTGTGATTCTACGCAGCGGATTGGCTGTACTGAAAGTAAAGTCCCGCCTAGTTCCTGGGTTTCCTGCGACGGTGACTGTGATTGGTTCCCAATCGGGAAGCTCCAGCCAAGTTCGCCTCCTGTTTAATTAGCCTGTTCGGACTGCAACTCGGGGCAGCTGTCAGGCCTGATTAGCTTACCTCGGTCCCACATGCCTCAGGGCACATTTCTGATTATGCTGCAGCTTATGGGTAGGTTTGTAGCTGCAGTAGACTTTTTTTTGTAAGTAGCTTGGTTACCAGTGTAAGGGTGAGAAAGTGGGCTAGGAGTGAGTTCCAACACTGACACCGCTCTTTGCACTCACTAGTTTTCTCTTTGTTTAGCCACACTTTCAGGTTCAGGGGTGCTGTAGCAATCCTCGTTTTGAGGATCTCTTTTAGTTATATTTTCCGTTGTTGGTTTCCACAGCACCCATTGGCCCATTTACTGTTGTGTGTTCTGTTTTGCCCTATTTCAATAAACGCCCTTTTAAATTACCAATATCATCTGATACATAAGTTAAAAGAAATCAACGCTGACTTTGGAGACACAAAGTCCTGTGTTTGTTTGACCCATGTTGCTCTTTAAACTACGTCACCTGACATTTCTTTCTCTTTGACATTCACATGTAAAACCTGCAGGTCATTTGTGCCTACTAGGATTTCTTAACAAACAATGAAATGTGCGGAATCTCCTTAGTTTCAGTTGTAGAGTACTCGGGAGATGTTTGTATTGGTAATGCAGTTGCCTGGGTGTTGGTTTGTTGTTGTTGGTCTGATGTTTGCTGTATGACACACCATGAATTTCCGAAAGGACTAATAAATATTTCTAAAATGACATGTGGTCTCTGCACAATACAAGTCAGTACAGAATAAAGACTTTAATGAATATTAAATTACTACACCACACACACTACACAATTTACACGATAACAATATGATACAATATGATGCCCATGCATGCTCATGGAGTCCATCTCATCATCATTGTAAATATCCCCAGTGGTACACTACTCACAGGTTAATCGCAGCAGTGAGAAGTTGCCAAATAAGGTACCCCTTTCACTGAGCCTAGCTGATAACAACATCTGTTGTGAAAGTGACAAAAACATCAGAGAACACTGCCGCCTTCCAACACCACTACCTCCACCTGCAAATGAGGCAATGAGAGAATTAAAAGAGATTAACAAATGACAAGCCCTCTCTAAAAAGGGAATGAGTTGCTCATGGCCTTTTGCAGAGTGATTCTGAGCTGTGCTGCGAAACCATTCTGTCACCTTCTGATAAGGACTGAGAGAAGCAGAAGGACAGAGACAAAGGAAGAGGGAAGGAAGAGAAGAAATGTTTTGAAAAGAGAAGAGGTAGGTGTGAGAAAGAAGAAAGGGAGAGAGGGAGGAAGTGACTGGATTGGACGCCAAGTGGCCTTTCGCTGTTTTCAAGCACGTAAAAATACTTAGAACGGAAGCTGTCTGCTGAAACTGTCACCACTGAAATGGACCTCTAACTAGTGTTTGATTAACCTTTCTCTTCATGATCCACACAACTTGATATAATCTCTGATGCCCTCCTTCTTTACATCCACACACACACACACACACACACACACACACACACCCCACATTTAAAGCCTCCTAGCGCTTTAGACAATACACACACAATTTCTCCCCCGGTATGAAAAAAAGGTTGTCTAACCTTTGAGCATCTTTTCTCAGCTTATTAATATGCCTCAACGCTAAAAGGCAAGAAGGGAAAATGTCTAATTTAAATGTGGAGCAGCGATGAGATGGATGTGGGGTTCCATTAAAGGTATCTCTCTCTTTTCATGCTATACACACACAAGTATACACTCGCGCCCATACATACACACCTTGGCAGTGTTCAACGCAGCATTGCATGACTCAGAGATTAAAAGGATGGTGGTGAATCTCAGTCTGAGCACGTTCTTACCAAGCCTGACATTTCAACTCGTTGCTCTGTAATCTTGTGTCTATCACACAGTGCTAAGTGGCTAGTGGAATAGCTGATGTTTCTTTTTCTCTTATTCCCTCTTGTAACACCAATTTTTGCAGGTTTTTTCCCATTTATTTGAGGTTTCTTTTAACTTCACTTTGAGTTCTTCTTACTTCATCTTACCTTCATGTATTTCACTTTTGAAACTGCTATTTCAGGTTCTACTTTTGTCCACCCTAGAAGCAGTATATTGCCACTCTGACAGCAATGTTGCTCTCATCTAGCTAGTACATTTCTGGTCATGTAAATATTTGATAGCCCCCCTACTTCATTATCTAAACCAAACTTTGACTTGCTGTCAAGTGCTGTGGCACACACAAGCTAAGAGTAGTAAGCTAAATGAGTCTGTCCCTTGAATCAAAGAAAATGCTTAGAAAAATGCAGAAATAGCTAATAGTTTCGTCAATTAAAATTATTTAAACATTATAAAGTTTGACAGGAGTTTAACCATGAACATTCTGCTTTGACTTCTTCTTACCTCAATCACCTTTAAATTCACATTCACTTATGAAATAGTTTTTTCCTTGCCTACTCTTGTCCACACTAGAAACAGTTTTAATTCAAGTTTAAAGTTGAAATCAAACCCTGACTTGCTTTTAGGCACCGTAGCACTACATTATTGCTAATAAATGTACCAAGGCTAATAGTAGCAAGAAAATTGTTACGCTTGACTCTTGAACGAATCAAAAAGCTTAGAAAAATCCAAATTAGCTGACAGATATGACTTTTCTCAGTTAAAAAACAATATGTGACTAACATACCGAGATAATGAGAAATCGACACACTAGACATTTCTAAGGGGTTTCAAACCTGAGAATTGAGCTTTGAGTTTTTCTCACTTCACCTTTATATTTTTCTCTTTTAAAGATCTCTCATTTAGGATGCTGTCAGATTTTGCAGCTATGTAACATTAAGGCCGAGAACATTCAGGCAAGAACAATGCCAATGCCCTATCCCGGGGAGAATTCCAGGTTGATACAAGTAAGAACGTGGTAAAAGTTATACAAAGAGCAGATTTTCTGGTGTAAATTATCTTGTGTTCATGAGAGTCTGTATATTTAGATGTTTCTAAAAGGAATCACTTTATCAGCTCTCTTTCTACTAGCCCATTTTTCCCCTAACCTTCTGCCAAACCTATTACGTTTTCTTGTCATTTTCTTGTCCCCCTAATGTACGATAATTGCTTATAACAACACATTTGAAAGAGCACAGCCTGTGTCAGGACATCTCAGACATTCTTGCTAATGTTCGGATAGGATCCTCGGATAAATAGCTTCCTTTTTAGTTCTTGGGCCGAGATCTCTCTCACTGCTGTGCAATCGACAGGTTACAGCTTTTATAACAGCCACTTTTGCAGCAGCACATACGCTTCTCAGGGTCACTAATGATCTTCTGATGAATACCAATGCTTGAGTGCACTGCATTAGTGCTGCTTGACCTAAAAGCTGCATTCAAGCTACTGACCATGGCATCCTTGTTGACACTCTTATCCATTGGGTTGGCATTTGTGGAAAAGATTTTGATTGGTGGATATATTTTTAGGCCGGGTATTATGCTTTATTACACCAACTGGTTCAATATGGTGTGCCACAAGGTTTAGTTCTGGAGGCAGTTTTGTTCTCTATTTGTCTATGTTTGTTCTTGGTCATCATTAGTGTCCCTGCCTCTATTTCCAGTGCTATGTGCTATAGCCAGTTGTCAGTAAAGCTCAATAACCTCATTTACTTTGCCACTATACTTTACTATTCAGCTGGAATGAAAAGCTGACTTAGGAAAATGACTAAAGTTAGGTCAAAGCTAAATTGTAGAAATAATAGGAATGATTTGTGCATTGATAATGTCCTAAATAGGTGAAGTAGCTCTGCTCTAAGGGCAAGGAGATGCAATTATATAGAGCCACAACAAACTCTACAATGGCTGCTTGTCTGTTTTTTCCTACCGGTCTCACTTAATATTTAATGACTTCACAAATACTGCAAAAACAGTAGCTATGTGTCAGTGCTCTTGGCCCTCTATGAGCCAGTGCACAGCCTGGGATGTGCAGAGCCCTCTTAGCCTGTCCACAGTCCACATGGTAGACATAATGTGATCAGATCAAGGCCAGTTGATCCTGGATTGCCCAGCCTGGGGAGATAAGGTTTATGATCAGGCATGTTTTTGCTGTGTTGTAATTATAATATTGTAATATTGTCACAATGAGTATAGGGTGGAGCAGGTTGGAGGACCCAAGCATACGACACAGCATAGGTTCAGTTCAGAAAGGTTTATTTATAAAACAAAAGGCGAGCACACTTACAATGAGTGTCCAAGTAATCCAAAATAATTTCAGTTCAAACCAGGCGATCCAACAGAAAATCCAAGAAGGGGAAACAATACAGAAATCAGGGAAACAAGATGACACAAAAAGACAGAGCGAGACAGGCTACACACTACAACAATGACTGGACAAAGACTTAGGGAAACACAGGCAATATATATACATAGAGCTAACAAGCAGGGCGGGAGCAACACAGGTGACAGAGATGAGACTAAGAGACACAGGCAGGCGGAGAGACAGCAGAGGAAAACAGACACTAACAGGCTGCAAAACACATGACAAGAATCTAACTGGAACTCAAAAACACAGAACAGACAAGACAGACCAAGTAACTCAGAAACAATGGCAACTCCACAAGGCAGAACAGACTACGATCACTGAGCAGAACAGGCTAACACAGAATGATCATAAACAAATGAACAACAAATCGGGCAGAGATCACAATTAACACTTAGCAGACAGAAACCAAGCATGAAAGAAACATCAGATAAGAACAGAAAGACAGGAACTAAGCCAAGCACAGCTCAACACCAAACTAAACAGGAAACAGACTGAACAGCACTAAAGGCACAGAGTATACTACCAACTAATAATACAGATATACTACAACATAAGACAGCAGACAGGACTGAAAACCAAAGCACAGACTAAATAACAGATAAAAAACAGACTAAAATAACCAAACTGACTGAAAACTAACTAAACAGAGCATACAGGCACACAGTGTCACGCATATTTTGTAAATATTAAGTAAAGTACATTTAAGTAAATATTCATGAATCATTAATTTATTATTGGAAAATGTCTGAATACGTATGTCTGGATATGGACAAATTTCACATTTTTGCATATTCAGCTGACCCAGGCCTCTAAAAGTCCTTCACATCTGCGCGAGGAATAAAAAAATACTTTTTACTGCAAACAGACATGTCTGACATGTCCACACACAGGGGTCACAGGCTTCAAGTTGGGAACCACTGCCATTAACAATACATAAACAGTATTAACGCTTCAGAAATTGATATAGAGTCTCAACAAATGGACACATAAACACTCACACAGCCTGTCAGATTCAACACACCAGTCTGAATACCAGCTGTCATCACTTTTCATGTCTCGCTGTCCCCGTCTCTTTTACGCTGTCCCCCACACCCTGTCACTCTTTGTATTCTTTTTAATACACCCCACCCATATTCCTTGTACCTGCTGCTTTCTCTCACCTCTCAGAGTGTGAGGCAGGATCCGATATTCTTTGTGTTGTTTGCTGACATCGCCAACATCCGAGTTGTGTAAATGTCACACCCACACAGCTCCATCAACACGGTATGCCCTTGAGTTTACTGATTTTTCAACTGCCACAGCTCCAACTGAGGATTCAATAAAATTTGATAATTCACTGTTATATCCATGACAAAACACTTCATATAACTACTGAGCTCAAAACACTCTCTTCAGGGGTAATGATGCAGAATAAAGCACATTAGGATATAATGTAGTAGGTATAGTTCCAACATTTAGAGCATGGCAGATATACAGAATGGCAGTGATCATGGGGACCTGTTGCAGATTAAACTCATCCTTATTTTTCATAGAGAATTCTGGACATGCAGATACCATATCATCCATACCACCCACTGCAGCACAACACAAAAGCAATAAGGTGTAATAGTTTAATTTGCCTTTTCACGTCATGAGTTGGATCCAATGAAAATCTTCATTAACTGCACTGGAGACATTCATTTGTGCTGTGCAAGAAAATCAAAACAAATGCTCAATAAATATAAAGCTTGATTAATTGATGTTCTCTGACCTGAGATCACACAGGTTAAAATCACAAGGCCACTTTTCCACAGTATTTAACCACCAGGTGAAAGAAAATAAGTTAATATTAAATCTCAACTGCAAATCCGTATTCTAATTTCGACAGTGTCATCAGATCAGCTTTATATCACCTGAATGAATATTGCTGAAGAGCAGTGCTTTATCTACTATAGACTATTGGTATCTAGGGGCTTTGAGCATTCACTGTGCTTCAAACAAACTGGATTGTACAACGTGTCATCCAAACACGTCTAAAGGCAAAAGTGTTTATATCTGCTTCGTCTAGTTCACACTCAAAGGTGGGGTGAAAAACCTGTAGGGACTGAATTATACAAATGGAAATAGTGGCACACGCTTTTAAATAATCTCTACACAAATGCATTAATGGTGTGAAAGTGAAAGAAGTTGTGTGAAGAATGAAAAATGAGAGCTTGAGAAAGAAGACAAACTTCTTTGTGTTTGCTGTGTATATGGGTCTCCATCAGTTATGGATTGTCAGGATTATCCTGAGTTAAAGGTTCAAGTTGGAACAGTATATGAAGCTGTTCATCTAGACGTACAGTATAGGATGCTACAGTATGCATAGTGTATACATAAAGCTTAGCATAATAGCTAAAAAGGTCTGATGCTGAAGGTAACAACATATTTCAATGTCTCTGGAACACTCCCAGGTGAAGTTGCTGATACTTTCATTTTGAACTATTATGGGAGATCTTGGAGGGACGTTCAGAAAATGGTCAAACAATGTTGCAATGTTTGCTGTGTTGTCTTTGTTACAATAAAGAGTATGTTTTACAGGTCTGACAGCAGCTTGCTGGTCACTGGAAAAACCCAAAGTTATCGTAAATAAATTGTTGACTTTAATGGGGTTGGATATTATTTATTCAGAACATGAAGCAGTCAGTAGACATGGGGCAAAGACATGAAATGTGAAATTGTGGTGAAAAAGATTTAACAACCTTAACCATATACATGTGTACTAGTGCAATGTTTATGTAATCCAGGATGAGATAGGGAGGGGTTTTGTCTTTTGCCTATATGTGTATTCTGTTTGTGCCTGTCCTGTCTTGCTTGTTAATTAAATATTAAGTATTAACTGTTCAACAAACCCTGTATACTTTGTCGCATCTTCACATTTGGCAGAGGTGTGAACTGGATGCATGAAGTAGGTTGTCGTTTTGGAAAGTTTTGGAAAGAAATTTCAGTGTTGAAAAGGTGTGGAGGAAGGAAACCATTTTGGAACTTTCAACCAGAGAGTGAAACAGCTCCTCGGAGTGTGAGTTGTTGAAGCTTACCTGGAGTTTATCTGTTCTTCTGTGGATTTGCTTACAGTCTAAATACAGGCCAATTAGGCAGGCTTATGGGGAGTGTGTTAATGTATTTAGGCAAAAAACAAAACAACTATGAATGTGTGCACAATTAATGCAGAAATCGTGCTTGATTAAGGTCAACCCCCCTGTGATACCTGAGCGGGTATTTAATCTAACCATAGATGGGTTAAATGCACTTCTTTTTCATCACAGCATGTGAATTAGCTATTCAGACTTTTTATGCACTCACACAATACACGCTGGGATTGACTCCAGCTCCTCTACGAGTCACAACCCTGAAAAGGACAAGTGGGTATTGAAAATGAATGGATTGAAGGAATGGACCTACATTTTCTTTTTAACAGTTTATTATGTTTATACAAGCTCACATATATGAGCTCTATAAAGGTTACAATGTGCTGATGCACAAAACACATTTTTATTTACTCACATACAGCATACCCAAGCTCCCCCACATTCACTGTGTTGTGGTGTGCATACTTGTTTTTTTTTCTGCCAGTTTCTCTGTCAATCACATGCTCACTCTCGGCCCAAAACTGATTCCTTTATTGATCATTCATTCAGTATGTCAGTCAATGACTCAGCCTCCAATGCACCTCTCCTTCACTCTCTCTCTCTCTCTAAGCTCCTCTGTTGCGTCTCTTGTTTTTGCTACTCTTCTTCTTGCTCCAGGGAATTCAGTGAGGACAAAAGTAAGATCCTAAATTGTTGACAAGCCTCCTGAATGTCTCCAAGTTTATGTTACACTGATGGGCAAGCAGAGCAGCGCTGCAGAAGAGTGGTTTAACAGGCTGAATAATTCCTTTATTTCTCAGGCCACCAAACTGTTAAATGCTCACGATGACCTAACTGTTGATTTGTTTCCCATTTAACTACTGGGGGCCTTTGATGATGGCTTTAGCGATGGCTAAATATACTCTAGGTTTTCTGTTGTCTAGGTTTTCTGTTGTCACTGATTTGATGTGTTTTATCATGCTTTTTGTACCTCTACCTGAGTCTGTGTGCCTACCTATCTGTGTGTTTCAAGACAAATTTTCCCTCAGGGACAATAATGTTGAAGTTAAAGTTGAGATGGTGGTTAATATACACAGATGGATGCTGTGTGTGTATATATGCATATTTTTACATGTCATTTTGTAGTGTATCTGAGTATCTTAGTTCGATATTTGGTGTGTGTGTGTGCATGTACTGAGTGACAGCACATTAGTGGAAGGTTTGAAAAGTGAATTTTAATTTGGGTCAGAACCCTCCTAGGATATTCAGGGTTGTGTACCCATACATGTGTGTAGAAGTGCACGCACACATACTGTACACACATCCTGAGGAGAACATCAGGGACCTTTCACATCTCAGCATGAGTGTGTCTCTGTTGATGTATTGATGAACACACCGGGGCGCACACACACACACGCACACACACACACACACACACACACACACACACACACACACACACACACACACACACACACCATGGTGCTTGTTTCACAACCACCATGGAAACACAAATACACATGCTCATGTGCTCACAACTGTGACTGCTACCAAACCATCATATGTGTGTGATAGGTGTCTGTGAGTGTGTGTGTGTCACAGATTCTTTGACAAAGTGAACTTGTGCAGACAATTGACTGTTTGCTATGCCCCACCCAATTAGTTACTTCCAAGGGAAAAAGGGACTGGAGCCCAAGGATTGATTTGCAGCCTTTAATTTTGCAAACTAACATTTCAACACTAATTGATAAAATTGGCAAAAATATATAGTCAACCTTGAACAGGTATACAATTCTCATAATTGATTAAACATAATTTCAAATATATTGGATAATTTAAAGTCCAAGTGCCAGAGCCCATGCACTATAATCACATCAGAAACAAATGAACACAGATATATCTTAAAGTTACAAAGATAGAAGTAAAAAAAAACAATTTCTGCATCCATCAAGTATCTAAATTTCTCTGCTCTAAATTTTTGATGATTTATACAATAAGGTCTTTAAATTGAAACACCAAACACAAGTAGGTTTCTCATTTCTAGCCAATGACCACTCATTTTGCCTTCTAATCTTGTAGCTACCTGGTTAATTAAACTAACTTAGCTCCATATGCTGGCTTAAAACATGTCCCCAGCTGATTTTTTTTTTTTTATGTTTCAAGTGGAATAATTTTAAACAATATTGGAGTCTTTAATACACACTTGATGGCCACATTCATGATATTGTTCTAAAACATTGGGCCTAAGGCTACATGTCCCAGGCAAAAAGTCAGCATCCTCACCATTTGTTGATCCACATGGAAGAATAATAAAATAAAGTAGCAGCATTATTCTTGCATCGTGGTGTAGAGCTAGTCAGTCCTAGTATTGTAATGATCATAACGAAAAAGATTAGACTGTTAATTTGTTTTAAAATAACCATTTTTGGCTGTATGTATGATGTATTCATAACGATAACGTATAACGATAGAAAATGGCTTTTAGGATGAGGACTAACTGATGTGCTTGGCAAATGTAGGACAGAGCTGCTAATGTATGCTCAGATAGCATACAGGACCAGCTTCCTCACTGCTGGTGAACAGGCCTGTAACCCCACAAACTAATGTAGTTAGTTAATGATGTGGTCCTTGGCACTGGAAGTAAAGCTTGGTTTATACTGCAGGTAGTAAGTCAGTTAGACATGCAATTGCAACTCATACTAGAGAATGAAATTTCTGAAGAAATTGTGGTGTGAATGCTGTCTGTTGAAGGGCTTGCACTGAACTGAATTGCTGGCTTTGAAAAAAGTACAAATGTATGAAAGATGTGGAATATGCAGACGCTTTTAAACAATCCTTTAATTTGCATGAAGTGGAAATATGGGAAATGTTCTAAGTAATATGAATAAGATTTTAAAGTTGAATAAACCTCAAATTGCACTAAAATGTGTACAGTAGAACAACACTAGGTTTGAATGCAGTCTCATGATGTGAGAAAGTCCCAAGGGTTGTGAAGATATGACTTGAAAAACTTTTGAAAGGAGTATTAAGACTTGGAAAAGTTGGAAAGTATGAATGTGACATAATTGTATCAGTCCCACTGCAGGTCCTGAGAGATGATGGTACTCAGGAAGCAGAATGACTCCACAGTGTCGAACGTAGAGTCGCACAGGGGGATGGGAGTGAGTGGGGCTGGGCTCTTCCTAAAATCCACGACCATCTCAACTGTCTTCAAAACATTGAGGTCCAGATTGTTCTGGCTGCACCAGGACTCCAGTTGGTCAATCTCCCACCTGCAGGCAGACTCATCCCCACCAGAGATGAGCCCAATGAGGGTGGAGTCATCTGCAAACCTAAGGAGCTTGATGGTCTGGTGACTGGAGGTGCCGCTGTTGGTGGACAGGGAGGAGAGCAGAGGGGAAATAAAGCAGCCTGGAGGGGAACCAGTGCTGATGGTCCTGGAGTCAGAGACATGTTTTCCCAGCTTCACATGCTGCTTCCTGTCAGACAGGTCTGTGATCCAACTGCAGATGGAGTCAGGCACCCTCAGCTAGATTAGCTCAGATAAACATACTGTTTTATCCATTCCTTACACTTCTGCTCTTGTTTTTGACTTAAAAGAATTACACCAACCTCCAGGGAGGGCTTTAGCTAACAGTCAGTTGTGTTAGGTCCCCTGTGTGTGTGTGTGTGTGTGTGTGTGTGTGTGTGTTCCCTTCTTGCAGGAGTGGAGTCAGGTGTGCAGGAGCCAACGCTTGTTGGAGAACAAACTGTTCGCTAAGGCTGAGAAGTGTAACATCTCCTTTTTGGGTTTCATCATTGTGCAGGGGGAGATGAGGATGGACCCAGCTAAAGTCTCCACAGTAACTGATTGGCCCATCCCATCCACAAGCACACAGTTACAGCGTTTTTTGGGGTTTGCGAACTTCTACAGAAGGTTTATTCAAGGATACAGTCGCATTGCTGCCCCCCTCACAGCTCTAACCTCATCCTCTGTCCCCTTTTCCTGGACCAGGGAGGCCGAGGCTGCATTCCGGGAGCTAAAACAACGCTTCGCCTTGGCTCCCGTTTTGGTTCAACCCGAACCCGGACTGTAATTCATTGTTGAGGTGGACGCGTTGGACACGGGGGTAGGTGCAGTGCTTTCCCAGCAGGCAAAATGTGATGACAAGCTCCACCCCTGTGCTTTTCTCTCCCACAGACTCTCCCCAGCGGAGAGAAAGTACGACATCAGCAACCGTGAACTGTTTGCTGTTAAGTTAGCACTGGAGGAATGGCGCCACTGGTTGGAGGGATCTGAATACCCCTTTCTTACGTGGACAGACCACAAGAACCTTTCATACATCCAATCTGCAAAGCAGTTGAACTCAAGGCAAGCCAGGTGGGCTCTATTCTTTGACCGGTTTAACTTCACTTTGTCTTATCGCCCCGGCTCTCGTAATTCCAAGCCAGATGCCCTCTCCAGAGTGTTCTCTGCGGACGATTCCAATCCAGATCCCATCAGCATCCTCCCAGCCACACACTTTGTGGCGGCCGTGACCTGTAATATTGAGACCATTGTCAGGCAGGCCTAGAAACAACAGGCCGACCCAGGTAATTGTCCCTCTAACAGAATGTATGTCACAGTTTCTGTCCGCTCCCAGGTTCTCCAATGGGGGCACTCTACCAACCTCACCTGCCATCCTGGCGTTAAAAGGACTCTGGACTTCCTGCGGCGGAGGTTCTGGTGGCCCTCCATGGAGCCAGACACTCGCTCCTTTGTCTCAGCCTGTTCTGTGTGGACCCGGAGTAAGACCTCTATTCAGCACAGTTCTGGACTCCTCCGGCCCCTCCCAATCCCTGGCCGTCCCTGGTCGCACATTGCGGTGGACTTCGTCACGTGCCTTCCCCCCTCTTCTGGTAACACAGTCATACTCACCATTATTGACCACTTCTCTAAGTTTGCTCACTTTTTGCCCCTGTCTAAACTCCCCACAGCCAAGGAGATGGCTAATCTCCTGATAGATCACGTTTTCCGGCCTCATGGATTGCCTGCTGCGATCGTCTCGGACCGGGTGCCCCAATTCATATCTCAAGTCTGGAAAGCCTTCTGTCTCACCCTAGGCATCATGACCAGCCTTTCCCACGCCAAAAATCTCCCCCTTAAAGTTGAGTCCCAAAAACTGGCTCCCCGTTTCATTGGTCCCTTCAAGATCCTATCTATCATAAACCCTTGCGCCGTTCATCTGCAGCTGCCCTCCTCTCTCCGTATCCATCCCACCTTTCATGTGTCCCAGATCAAGCCCTTGTCCTCCAGCCCCCTGAGCCCTCCCTCTCGTCCCCCTCCTCCTCCCAGGGTTGTTGGTGGGGACCCTGTTTTCGCTGTCCACCGCCTGCTGGATGTGCGGCGTCGGGGTCACGGGGTTCAGTACCTGGTTGACTGGGAGGGTTATGGCCCTGAGGAACGCTTGTGGGTGCCCCGTGGGTACATCTTGGACTCTTCTCTGGTCGCTGACTTCCATAGTCTCCATCCTGACTGGGCTGGGTGGGCGCTGGGTGGCGCCCGTAGGGGGCGGGGTACTGTTAGGTCCCCTGTTCCCAGGTAGCGTGTGTGTGTTCCCTTCTTGCAGGAGTGGAGTCAGGTGTGCAGGAGCCTGTTGCCAGCTGCCAGCCTCATTATGCTCTGCCTTTTATACCTGGTCCTTGCCTCCATTCAGCGCCAGATCGTAGACTCCCGTTACCAGTCAGTCTCGTTCGAGCCGTTCTTTACTTAAGACTAGTTCTTGTACCTGTTCCCTACTAACCCTGTTCTTCTGTGCCGCAGATATCCCCGCCTGGTCCATCTCCTGCAACAATTCCACTCATGCTCAAGTATGCCCGAGACTGTTGGCCCATGCCCCACGGACTTTCCCCATTCCTGGATTCCCAGTCTGGACCCTCCACTCTCTAAACCCAGCCTCTGACTTCCAGCATATCATCTATAAATCCTGTCTCGTTCACCTACTGTGTCTCTGAGTCTGAATACTGCATTCGAGTCCGAAAACCCCTAATACAATTGCATGGCAGATGAAAACAAAACTTAACAAAAACGTAACAGACAGGTAAACTATTGAGTGAATGGGCGGCTGACTAATCAAGTGAGTGAATGAGCAGGTAAGTGACTATGCATCTGACTGATTAAGTCACCAAGCACTTAAGCAGAGAAAGCAGTGGAGGCATTTTATATGTTAATGTGTGCGAGACAAAAGTTTAGAAAGAATGAGGTGTGAAAAGAAATGAGAGGGCAAGCAGCGGTGACAAAAGGTGGAAGCTGGGCGGGGGAGGAGGGAGGGAGGGAGGAGTGGAGAGAGTGGGGAGTGGATGAATGTGGGGGAGCAGGGAAAGAAGGGAGAATCATTGGAGTGTGTAGGAGGGATGGAGCGAAGGAGTAAGGGTGGCTGTGGAAGCTGGCGGTAATCAAAGAGCAGTGATGGGTGGTCAAGCTGTGCGTATATACGTGAGTGTGTGAGTGTGTGTGTGTGTGTGTGTGTGTGTATGAGCCCCACTGTGGTCAGCGCTCTGTGACAGACCGACACCGACTTCCTCTGCCCTAAGAGTGTGTCGGTCTCACTGTGCACAGCTGTGTGTGTAAGTTGTATTTTCAGACACTGATTTACTGGCTGCCTCTACCAATGGAGTTCCTGTACCTACCAGTGAGCAGAGGTATAACGTTAGCATCAAATCTAATCGCACATTTTAATGGGATATTTCATTTTTTAAATAACCACAACCAGTAAACACTTCTGCTAAAACACTAACCCCTTCACATATTCAAAGAAAATTTATAACATTTTGCCATTAACTCACGTGTAACTGTAACCCAATCACTGTCAATTGCATGCTCTCAATCTCTTTTGGCATTACAACTCCAAAGGAGAGTTTATGAGATCTAACTATTTAATTGACCAGAATTATGCTCTTGTATTTGATTGGCCAACTAATCAAATCAAAGTAGCCACCAACACCATTACTACTCCGCTACTCCATTCCTACATCCTGTTGCAGCCTACTGCGTTTTCTACCCCCACTGCTCTGATGGACTAGCTCCTTTCAATGGGATGGGAATGGGACTATATTTTTATACTGAATGACATTTATTAGAATGAAATAGAAGACTCAGGGGTGTTGTCTTTTTCTTTTCTTTTTTTCCTGGAAGAATGAACACTTAATATGAACACTACAGACTGGGACAAGAATCAGTTGGGAGTACAGTGTAACAAAGTGATTGTACATGTAACTCACTAAGACAAGTGGATTTTGTGTTAAATTACTCTTTAAGCATTTAAATTGGAAGGAATTTAAATAAATTTGTTTAAATAACACGTTGATTTGCATTTTTTGCATTGTTTTATTCGTGATTTTTTTCCCCCTTGAAATGATAGGGTGTCTCAACATTAAGTAAACATTTGCTTTTTTTGACTCTTGTAGCTTATGCCTGGCTCGCACTAGAGGATTTTAAAAACGTGGGATGCCACAGACTTAATGACAGAATTAACAGATTTTTTTGTATTTTATTGCCTATCAGTCTGTGATAGGCAAATCGGACCTAAAATCGGACTAATTATCCACTAGTGTGAGGCCAGCTTTACAGCAGAACCAAGTGCCTGTCCTGCTGTCTAAACTGCTTACTGTGTATTTCTAATATTTCTGCATACTTAACTGTAATGTTCAAGACCACCAGAACCGAGACCAAATCATGACCACAGTGTGTCGAGAACGAGACAAGACCAAGACTTTGAGGGGTTGAGACCAGTCAAGTCAAGACCAGTACCAAGGGAGGACAAGACCAAGTCAAGACCAGGACCAGTGCACCACGCTACATGACATACGACAAAATTTGGAACATTTGGAAAATAGGCACTTCTCAAATTGATCTGAAAGATAAAAATTCCCATATAAACACCCACGTACAAACACTAAGAGCTGAAATCAACTTAACCATCTTTAGTCAACACTAATTTTCCATGTTCTACCATCCACCTAACATAATGAAAAAAATATGTGAAAGCATTAGATTTTCTGGGTGACTCTTGTCTTCCATATTTGATCCTTCATATTATGTATTTAGCACTTTTAAAGTAACATGACATCTGCCTATGGCCATACAGAGCAACCTATTTTATAAGTACATTTTTCAGAGAAGTGGTGGCTCATTACTCGGCCTCCACTGTCTGCTGTCTCACTCAAATGAGGGAGCAGTATCAACGTGTGTGTCTTTAATGTCGGGATCTGTATGCAGCTGACATCAGCTAATGTTAACTTACCTTACATATTAGCTACATAGCTTTATGTGGCCTGTCTCGTCATTACCACGAGCAAAAGTGTAACTTGGGAACAAGTTCTCACCACATGTCCTGTCCCATCCGTCTCTCACAAAGTTTACTGTATAAATTAGGTAGCTTGTGCACCTAGCTATGTGGCAAATAGTTGGAAAGCAACTTAAACTAGTGCACTGTACTAGCTAACAGAATATGTATAGCTAATAAAGTTTTTACATCCAATAAGAGTAAGGATATTACCAATAAATCAGGGAATCCAGAGACAATTTAGTGATACGCCCACAGCTGTGGTCTTGACTGGTCTTGGAAAAAAAAGTCTTTGAGACTGTGACAAGGCCGAGTAGAAATGCGGTCCATTCTGAGATGAGACAGAGACCTTCAAAAAGACCAATCTCAAGTACGACAACAATAGTGGGAGGTTGTGCATGTGTGTGCATGTATTTACTGTAGCTCAGTTAAAATTCCTTGCTGGAGGCTTTGCAATTATCAGCCTTACATTTAAGGAATCAAACCACCATGTTTTAGACCATGGTGTAATGCACACACAACTGCATATTTTTTACCTTCCAAACTCCTAATGGTTTTGATTTAGTACAATAAAAAAATTCAGATGCCTAAAACTTAATAAAGATGGTTGGTCCATAAGGGTTTAGACTACCTGCAAGTTCAGATATCCTGAAAGTTAACTGCTAAAAAATGAGATACAAATAGGTGCTTGGAAGGTAAGACAAATGCGTTCAGAAATATGAAAAAAATATGTTTAGAAAATGATTATCAATACTGTAAATTCTATATAATGTGCCCACAAATGTATTCAAATTCCTAGTGTTGTATTCATGTATTTATTTCCATGCCCTCATTAAAAACTGCACATTTCTATAATCATACAAAACTGGAGAATGGTTACCGAAAGTTCTCTCTGTCTCTATGTTTTTTCTTGTGGCTCTCTGTCAGCTCACTGTCTTCTGACTGGCTAAGCTTTGAGACCACCTTTCTGTGATCATTGTACTTACTACTGTGTGTGGGCGAGTGAGGGAGGGATGGAGACAAAGAGAAAGATAGTACATTTTCTCGTCTGTGTCATTCCCTTCTTCCTCTTTGCCACAGTTCTGCTTTGATTTCTCCTGCCTTCTTCCACTTCTTTCTTCTCTCACACCCTACACAGATACTACACACACACACAAACACAAACAACTTCAGAGTAACTCATACTGTGTGTGCACACACTAACAGGCCTCCCAGTAGGATCATGGGACAGTGAGACAAAGACACAAACCAGTACAGGCCAGTGTGAGCCCAGTCATGGATCACTGGTAAACCCTACTGTGGATCAGTGCCCCAGTGCGTGTTTGTGGGCTCATTTGTGTGGGGCTTTCTGAACTTTCTGGTTTCAGTCATGACTGTGAGCATGCACACATACACAGAAACCTCCACTTATCCAACACTTGCACACAGTAAGTATGAGTATCATCCACTTCCCTTGTTGACATTTGCTATTAGTTTAAATGCCAACATAAACATCTCTATTCCTTTTTATAGACACATTCTAACACACAAAAACAAATGCACACACAGACAAGCCATCACTCTGCTACTTTACATTCAAATCTTACCTTGGCTGTGCCTGTGATTAAATTCCTTGTCTCTGAGGAGAGCAGATGCTATTGTTTCTTCCCTTTGGCTGCCATGAACGCAATGAGACTTGAGATCCCCATTTTGGCTCAACCGCCTCACAGTTGCGCTGCATCCATGAGCTCCGACATGTAGCGGAATGAAACTACAGGGTAATATATGGTTGCCATTACCCCGAGGCCTGCCAGCTTAACCCCCCTCATAGATCTCCTAGCAGAATCTCCTCTATGTAGTATTCAGAGTTAAAGCTTGCTTTCTCTAAGTCGACTTTTGTGGGCGCAGCCGTGTGACCGGCTCGCCATTCTTATTCCAGCCTAATTCACATATGTATGAGCATGTGGAAGTTATCTGTCCTGCGTTATGAGTAAAAAATTCCCTTTCCTCCCCCAACATCATGGTTTGGTAGTGCTAAGGCTGGCCAACAGGTGGCACTGCAACACTTTGTTTTTCTCTGTGTGAGGAGCTATCCATGGTGCTGAATGTAAATCGCCCTGATCTGCCATTGCAAAGGGAGAAGGGGACAAAAGGAGGGAATGGATGGGTTAGATGGAATGTAAACAAGAAGAAAAGGATGAGAGGAAAAGAAAAAAACGAGGGAGGGATTTAAAAGAGGGGACAGGAAGGAATGGGTGATGGTTAATTTAGGAGAGGGAGATGTTAACAGTAAAGATGAAAGAAAAACATGATGGGAGTGGGAGGCACTAAGAAAGAGAGGAGAAAGGGGTTTAAAAAATATAAGGGTGATTACAATACAAAGAAAATGAAGGAGAAAATAAATGAAAGCAGGGATAAAAGGAAATTGCAGAGGTAAGACACAATCTGAATGGAAAAGAGCAATAAATCAGACAGAACACAAAAGAGAGAAGAAAATAGGAGGGCGAGATGTAAACTGAAAAAAAGGGAGGGATTATTCCATGCTTGCCACTTCAATAAACAGAAGGTAGGTTAAACAGGAAACAAGTTTATCCTGTAGGAATTGAGCAATATTTTTTTTTCAGTTGAATGTGGCAAAATATGGACACTGGAGGAGGACAACCAAAATGGAGGGAATGGAAGAGAAATAAGACTTAAAAGTACCAACTATGTTTCTGATGATGATGAGGTGGGGAAATGTTAAAGCTGGAGTGTAGGACTTTTACATATACGTATGTTCCATTCAAGCTCTTATCAAACATGTTTGCACTGTGGTGATTAAGCCAGTCACTGCCGGGTGTATTTGCAGTATACCAGAGTTTGGTGGTGGATCTGGTGTCTGTGGCGACATTCCTGCGTGTGACGAGTTTTACGTCAATTAGCAATGTTTGGTTTGCCAGAGCTGAAGGGGGGAGGAGTGGTCACTGCTAACTGCAGCTGCTTTGCCAATTCTATTACCACTTAACTCCTTATTAAATCTATGATCTAATACTGTTGTTTTAGTCAATAGTACAATGTAGGGTATTATGTAATACCTAAATGTTTGTGTTGTTGTGCTGTGTCTTGGTGTTGGTGTGGAGACTTGTTTTGCTGTGTTTTCTGTTGTACCTAATGATGTTGTTGTAATTGGTTTCTTATTGTTGCTTGGTTATTTGTTTGATCCTGCTATCTGACCCTGTCCTGACTAGGTCTCAATGGTAAAAAGAGGTTTTAACCTCAACGTGACTTTCCTAGTTAAATAAAGGTTAAGAAGAAGAAGAAGATTTGAAACTGAATGGCGATGACACAACTCTGTCTCTACATGGCTTTGGAGCAGCCATAGCGATGGAGTAGGTACAGCAACTATGGCAGCAACCTATAACCTATGGGAGAATGCTATAGCATAACATGCACAGCATAAAATAAAAGTTAATCAAATAGTCTCTATCAATAGTTATCACCCAAGAAGTGCTTTAAGTAGGTGGTAGCTGGAACAGGCACTGTGCACTCTCTGCTTTGGGGAGAAAAGCTGCTCTATTGTGCAGGCTCCTTTTGTATACACTTATCTTGAGGCCACGAGATAGTATTTTGAGGCCACAAGTTACTATCTTAAGGCCACAAGATAGTATCTTGAGTCCATGATTTGCATACACCATGAGCATGCGTCGACAGTGTTTGTGTAATTACTCGCACTGCTAGAAGGGGAGACAAAAGTTCTGCACTGCAGGTTTAAACAATGGAGGAGTTGATGGAGAAAAAGTGAAATTGGACAATAAAAAACTGCAGACAAAAATGTAAAAAGGCAATCTGTGAAGACTGGCAAAGTATGTGCTTGTATGTTTGTGTGTGCATGCATCGATATGCTCAGTTGCTGGTGTGTATTTCCGTGTTTGCTGGAGTCTGTCACAGTGACAACAGTGTTTATGTGCGCATGAGAGGGAAGAGCAGAGGAACAGACGTACACAGATGGGGCTAAGAGGGGTGGAAGACATTAAGTGTGTCGTGTCCGTCTGTGTGGGAGTGTGTGTGCTGATGATCTGTGTATGTGTGTGTGTGTGTGCTGATGATCTCTGATGCAGTGGCAGCAGCACTACAGTATGCATGACACAGATAGCAGGATTTATGCTCTCCACGAGACTACAGATGGTGACAGGGGAAGCCTCTGCTTCCCGCCATTCCCCCTGCATGACTCTCTGTCTGCTCTCACCCAATCTCTCGCTCACCAACTCTCTCCTCCGGCCCTTCTGTGTATGTTTGCTTTGCTTTGTCATCGTTTGACAATGATCCAGTAATGGGATTGTCAAAGTCAAAAGTCGCTATCATCTATGGCCTCTCTGTCTCTATAGTCCATTCAGTGGTGGAAAAAGGGTTTACTAAACACGGACCCTTAGTAGGACAGCAATGTTTCTCAGTGATGACAACATTATCATTTGATTCATTCATTCATTCATTTGGAGTTGTGTTTCTGGCCACCTTGATAATGTAAGTTCAGTGTTTACTGTCTTTGAGCTCAATTTTTGGTTTCTACTCCTGAGGGACATATCTGGCTCTGGCTGATGTTTGGTACTGAGCAGGTAGTGTATAGTGGGCTTTTAGAGAGTTTTGTCTAAAAACAGCTGCTGCAGATGAAATCGACGATATGTGAGCAGTGAGAGGCAACCACAACAGTGAAGTTGTGGGCTGGAAAGCTAAACAATGAGCTGAAACTCTATATTAAGCTCTGTAAAACCGAGGGAGGCTGCAGGTTCAGGTGATAATTCTCGGTAGGTTCATCTCTACAAGTAACCCCTTTCATTGTCACATTGTTTTCACATTGTCATTTGATAGATTGTTATTATAAAAATATAAATATATGAAATAAAAAATAAAATTATGTTTAATCCAGAAACATTGGATTGCACTTCCATAAAGTTGGGGGACTTATAAGAGACTATTTAAAAAATGGTCAAAATCAAAGCAGCAGATTTTTTATCTCTAGTATGGGTAAGGCTCCAGAAAGTCCTTCTTTTCCCATAATGCAAATGGCTTGCATCTTTCAGCAGTTGCCGCCCTGCCTCTTAAATGCCCACTTCTTTCAAACCCAACATGCCAAATTTTTAACACAGGGTTCCTGTTAAAAAATGTAAATCTGATGCCTAAGCTGAGATAACCCTGGTGACATCTTCAGTGTTATTTACTCAGACTTTGGAAAGCTCCTTCAGAGCCACAGAAGGCCTTAGACTTAGTTTCCACAGGATGAGTGGTACTCCTTATGACAAGTTAACTGAACTTCATATGTAAAATGGTGAAGGCCCCCTTTAATAAAGCTGTATTTAACACAGGCTTTGCTCTGGCAAGGCTCAATATACATCTTATTGGGTAAGGGACATCATCCATACACATTTACATGGAACTGCAGCAACTGGAACTGATTTCTGGCTGAATTCTGTGAGGTTTGTAAGACCCTATAGTTTTTAGCCATTTGTCTCAGCATTCCCTAGAATTGAAAATTACAATACAAGTACATAAACAGTAAAAGATACATCTTTGTTATCAGCCGATTAGGATCAGTCTTCTTCAGCTGCACCACTAGGGTAAAACAGTCAAGGATGACGCAGAAGCTTACTTTGTATGCTTCTTGTGCTTAAGCAATGAACACACTGCTGCTGAGGTTGACAACAAACCGATGATGTGTTGCAGCGACTCCCTTAAGATCTCAGTATGCTTTAAACAAGCTCATATAACATGTTGTCCGACTGCATCTTAAGTGTCAATGTAGCTCTTCCAAATGGCCAGAATAGAGGGCGGGGCGAAAAGCCTGCCATCATAGACTCCTCCAGGCATTCTGTGTCTTTGTAGTCTCAACGCAATGAATCATACCAATGGGGATAATGGCCCGAGCCTTCCAACAGTCTTTTCTCAAAAGCATTGATGATTTTTGACTAGGCTGTACACACAAAAAGCGTTGGAAGTAGATGTGTGGAGAATGAGAAATGGGTTCAAACCTTTCCAACTTTAACTCTGCACACCTAGCGAGTTGCTGCGTGAAGTGTGCATTGGTGCATTCACGTGCACTTAGTAAGTTAGTATAGTCAGCTTTCTCCAGTAAGCTGATTTCTTAAATTTCATGTAAATGAGAAACCTGTTTTGTAATCTGGGCTGGGGATTACAGAAACCTGATTTCCAATGGTGTAGTTCTCCTGGAGAACCAATTTCACTGCCTTGTATCAAATCAGCTCTTAACATGTACACATGTGCGTGACAATAGTGTAAATTTAGTCGACCTTTTTAAAATTTAGTTTTAGTCCTGTGTCAAATGTCCTCATTAGTTTTTGTTATATTTAGTCCATTGTATACTATTTTTGATCAAGTTTTAGTTGACTAAAAGTCTGCGTATTTTGGTCTGATTTTAGTCAAAAGAAAATCACAATTATTTTAGTCTAGTTTTAATCATCAAACCATTATGTTTGTCTTTTCTAACTCTTTAGTATAATTTTAATTAGCATTTTGGTCAATCTGTGGCATGGTGGTACAGTGGTACAGTGGTTAGCACTGTTACCTCACAGCACAAAGGCTGTGGGTTCAAACCCCATTTGCCCCAGCCTTCCTGTGTGGAGTTTGCATGTTCTCCCTGTGTCTGTGTGGATTCTCTCCAGGAGCTCTGGCTTCCTCCCACCACCCAAATGTATTTTGGTCAATCTGCTCTAACCAAAATAGAGACATTTCTCATTTTTGTCTTTATTTCACTCATCTCACATATAGATAAATTGTTTTGTAAAATTTGAATGTTAGCTTTGTTCTCATTTTTAATGCAAAGGAGACATTAACTTACCTCAAATCTCACGTGGTTAGGATATGTCGCTTCAACTTTGTAGTGTTTTTTCCAAAAATCTTATAACCACATTGCTTGCCGTCTGCTTTTTCTGCCCGTCTCACTGTATTTGAAATATGACCAAATATCTATGTGCCCCTTTCTCCCCAAAATGTTGTGTTCATAGCCAGAGTTCGCATCCTCCACAGTAACGCTTTTCTCATGCACCAAGCATCGCCCCGGTCAGTCAGCATTCAAAGCACAGGAAGAAAAAAACAACGAATGAACACACTGTTCAAATGAAAATTTAGAGGGAGAAAATATGGCCTGTAATATTTTTTGTCCTCATCATACTGACAAAAAGAAAGAGAGATTTTATTAACGTTTTGATTTTATGAATTACATTTAGTCTCGTCATTTTTCGTAAACAATGTTCATTGCATGTTAAGATAGTCACAGTCAGTGTTTAAGTACATTGTCGCCGTCTTGTCATCGACTCGTTTCAGTCACGGAAAAAAAGGTCGTTTACGAGTATATTTTGTTTAGTTTCATCTGACGAAAGTAACACTACATGAAAAGAGATAAAAGCAGAGATCACAGTGCGGTGCGTCCTTGTATTTAAAATAATTCCATCGAATGTCTGACAAAAACTTGCACAGTTTCATCTTTAAGGCACTGTCCATCACTGAACATCCGACTATTTGTTAAATTCAGACAATTTCGTGTTGTGAGGAAAAACTGTGCCTCTCACTGATCTGTCAGTCTGCGTGTAAACAAAATGCATGATTGTCAGATTCTTGCCTGACGCAGTTCTCCTTTCTTCACAGAGACAAAGGGGGTTTTGGACACTGTTAGATGATCTAACATTATTTGCAGCACACCAACGCCTTTTTACTGGGCCACTCTCGATCTGTCTCAGACCTTTCACTTCTCAGTCTGTTGGAGAATAACGAAGGCTCCATGCAGGTTGGCAAAACTGAAGAGAACATTAACTTGGCTTACTTCTCTGCAGAATTACTGTATGCCTTTGCAAGGAATATTTTTCCTCACTCCCCTTGGTAGTGAGAAAGGACTTTTAGGGTGTAGTGAAGTCTGCTGTTGAGTGTATCAGTGTTGAGCTTTCCAACTAAGCCTGTGTGTTATAGGTCACTCGTGGGCTAGATGAAATTACTTACAAAGTCTTCATTGCCTTGAGACGGACTCTGAGTGAGAAGGCATCATGGTAAGAACCTCTCTGCATCAATACTCATCTTTTTAGCTTTGCAGATTCCCCTTAAGTGGAGGGGAAGACCGCCACTTGCTATCAAGGGAATTCCCCCACATCTTGCAGCCAGCTCTGCACTTCATTCTGCAAACTTGCTCGCAACTAGGAGAACTATATGCTGCAGACCAAGAATAAGAAGACAAGATGAAGGTGATTTTCGCAGTGCTGATGGGGCTCAAAATATGAAACGGGATGTGTCTTTGATGAAAGCATATGTTTACTGTAGATGCAGTTTTTCTTTTTTTCTTTACCACCCGTGGGTCTATATCTATTCCTTCCTCACTTGTCTGGAGTCCACTCGTGTATTCAGCCTCTGTCCATTCGTGTCTTTTATATTCTCTGTTTTTCTGTTCCTACTGCAAAGGGAATTACCTTTCTTCCTCACCTTTTTCAGTCTCTCTTTCTTGCTACTATTTTTTTTTTTTTTTTACACACACTCACACACACACACACACACACACACACACACACACAAACACACACACAGTGATTTGTTCTTTCTCTCTACACCTCTAGTTGTGAGATCAATGCCTCCCCCAGGTAGGCTGAGTTATTCTGCTACAGTGTGGGAGAGTTAAAAGGCAGACCAGTGGCATATTGAGTCAAATTTTATGTGCATCTCAATACTCCTTGCATGTATTCTGTATTTGAAAATCACTAAATGGGAGTCAGACTAGACAATTTCTCTTATCCTGCAAAGATCTGAGGGGAGGATTCAGTGCTGTGAATGAAATGTAAAATAGCACAAAGATTTAGACAAGAGGGGCTGTAAAATGAAGATGAAAATGATCAGTTTGCCTTGGAGCTAGCCATTGTAAAACTGTTCTATCAACTTAAACGCAAAGATTCTTACAATGAATCAGTATTTAATATTGGAAAGCTTTAAGATTTTAAGTTGTTTCAACTGGTTGCTGTTTCTTTTACTGATTTATATGTTTTTGCACTTACTAACTCAGCGCTGCTGGTGTAATAAATCCCATAATGCACCAAATTCCATGTTTTACTTGACCACATGCTGAGAAAATATGGAAGTGCTCTATTCCCTCCATTGTCACATCATTGTCATTAGAGATATACAACACAGCATTAGGGGCTGTCTTACAACAAAACATCACCAGTGCTAGCAGATGTGTGTGTGTTTGTTTCAGCTTAAATGCAGAAGTGTGTCTGTATTAGAAGATAGAACGAGAAAAATGGAAGGCGAGACATCAGTGAGACAAAGAGAGGGATTGAGGTGAGGGCGATACTCCAGAAAGAAGGATTAGTAAGTTAACCAGATGTATTTAACCAAAATTCAGGAAAAATTATGGATTTTCTGTTCCAAGAACAGGGCTCACAGAAAAGCCAGAGATTACCTCAAATCTGTGTCTGTCATGATGGCAAGAACTGCCAGGAAATGAACCTATTGAATACCACATGAAATTTATCTTAGTGATTAGGCTAGTGCATGTGCAGTTATGTTGATTGTTTAAGCCGTACAACAAACCCAACTTAGAGTTTACATAAGGAGGCTAAATGGTTAAAAATGGTAAAATGTGTGTAAGTTGAGAATGGTCGGTTATGGTGATGAGTCCACAGGGAGTTATCACCTGACTCTACTGTCCCCCTCAGCTCTACAGAGCATTTAGGCACCTTTCAGCTCATTGTTGTGGTTTTCATGGGCTGTTACTTTTTTGGTTTAGTCTCACTGCTTTCATCAATGTAGTTTCCAGCCGCAGCAGTGTTGCTGAAGCTCTAAAAACCCAATGTGACTACCTGACAGACAGACCAAGTTAGCGACTAGCTGGTGAACACAGCAGAGCATTTAGCAGCTAAGCTGATGGAGATCAAAACCAGAGCTAAAAGGAAACTGAATATTGGACTTCCATTCACTAGATGGCCAGAAACACAAGTCCAAAGCTAATGTTGCTTTGTTGCTAAAAAAGCAACTGTTTGCTATTAACCATATCAACTTAAAATGTGATGATATTTCAATGTTGTGTTTCTTGTTTATGCTTCCCCCAGGTGGACAAAAAGTCCAGAGTTATTGCAGGTTTAAGAAAATTCTGGACCCTGTACATATGATTTCTCAAAGGGCCCCTCCTCACATCCACGACTATTCATTGTAGTATCTCTGTGGGCCCTCCTCACATGAGGGCCCTTCTACATACAGTCCCCTTTATCCCCCCTGTCTGATTCCCCTGGGTGAACCCCACCCGCTCCACTTCCCATGTACATGTTGAAATGGTGTACAAAGAAGTACACACCCATCTATCTTGGTGTCTTAAGTTGTTTTCAATGTTAAAGTTAAGACTGACACCCTCTAACACACACACACACACACACACACACACACACACACACACACACACACACACAAAGGCAGCTGGTTATGCAGGTCCTGAGGTATTATCTCACTGTTCTTTCCACAGGGCACGGGGCATTGATCAATCTCAGTTGCACTTCACACCCACACACTTTCACACTGGCTCAGTTGTCTTTTTTCTGGTAATGCTGTGAGTAGATGTGTGTGCGCGCCTGTGTGTATTTATACCCACAGAGTGACAATATTGTTTTATTACCAGGAGGGCGAGGCTCCTAATTTCCCTTGAACAAGGTCATATCCTGTCTAGCGAGAAAACAGGAAACAAAGGCCACGCTTGTCAGGAGAGGACCTGGATCCCACTGCTGCAAATCACGGATGTCATGCCTTCTAAGTAGAGCCGGTCCCCTTCCTCTTTTTAGCGCTCATGAGTGTACACATGCTTGAATGCATAATGCAAGCCGAATCGCGATCTGACTCAGAGCCAAGCTGTTTTGCCTCACTGTGACAGATAAATCCGAGTTGTGGTTTTGTGAGTCTGTGTGTGCATGCGGCACCCAAGGCACCTGTCAGTCAACGCTGTCGTTTTTGAATGAGCTTCACTGGGAGATGAGAGCCTATTTGATTTGATCGCTGAGGGGAAGCATACAGTCTGTATCACTGTATCACACACACAGAAGGAAGAGAAAGTTGCTATTCCTGCAATACCTCAGATCCTCTTGAATATATACACACACACACACACACACACACACACACACACACTAGCAGCTTGCATAAAGACCAACAAAGACCCAGGTAGACACACATGCACACATGTGCAGGAACTCTGCATAGTTCCTGGTTATGTTCTATTATAGTAATGCTCTAGTGCATTTAAATGAACACTCCTCATCATTTAGAGCGAAAAATCAACCCGAAGAAGAGAAAGATCTAGCTAACAGCTGAAGGCATGAAAAAAGTTCAGCATGTGTGAGGGAGAAAGAGGGGAAGGGAGGCGGGATGACAGTGTGAGAAAGGGAGACAGAGAGAGTGGTCACAGGGCGGGAGGGTTGTCTTCTGCTGTAAAGAAAGTGAAGACAGAGTGTGGGCTAGCTTGGCCTGCTAACCTTGGAGTTCTAGTAATTGGCACTTAGCATTAAACAGCCCCTCTCCCTCTGGGATAATAAGTCTCACGGAGAAAAGAAAGAGCTGTAAGCTTTGAGAGACTTAAAAGAGTTAATCAAGCATTAGCTCCAGACTAAAGATACAAATAGTCTGTATATGGTGGGAGGAAATCTTATTTTCTAGAAATAATACACATGTGATATATAATTTAATAAACACAAGTATTTCAGATTTAAACATTCACGAACTGCCTGTTGCAAAGCGAAACCTCATATACTTTGCTGAGGACAGAGTAGAGCCACCTTCAAAAGGGCTGTTAATCATTCCATTCTCAGTTGGGGTCCAGATTCAGCCTGCTTTGATTCACCGCACTAAGCAGTAATATATACTGTTCTTTTGGGGTGGGCCAGGAACTCATGTTTTACGAGTATTTGTAACAGATAATATCCTATACCGTCTGAGTACTGGAGACCAGTATCTGTAATAGAAAAAACACACTGCAAATGCCATATCTGAATAGGACACAACAAATGCTGTTCAAATACTGAACAATTTTAAAGCTGCATTAATGCATTTTTCTGCTGCTGGAAACTATGCTGATAAGAGCAGTGAGACTGAACCAAAAAAGTAAAGCTGCAGAAAACCTAAACAATCAGCTGAAAGATACTGAAATGCTCATTAAAGCTGACGCAGACTGCACAGTTGGAGATGACTCTCTTTGGATGTATCACTACAACTGATAACTTTAACATTTCAAATAGTCATTTGACCAAAATTATTTTGTTACAATTCATCTACAGCTCTCATGGGTTTTAGACACAGCCTGTCAAAGCACTATTGATTTAATATATTATAGTATATTATAAATATTGTTCAGAATATTGCTACCTTAATGTATTTGAATCCTTGGTTCAGGGGACCCTGAGTACTGTTGCTCGTTATCAGGTAGTTATCAGGTTTTAATTTATCAAATAATGTGCACTTAAACCAGAAATATATGTGAAGGAAAATGAGGTTGAGGGATACATGATTCCATTCATCAGACTTATTTTAAAATGTAACTAGGAGCACTTTACCAATATTCAGAGCTGCTCTTCTTTTCATATGTCTGAAAGGCAAATGAAATAGTTCAGCAAACAAGACTGATATATTAATTAACATTTATCATTACAAAGTACCATACTCAGCTGATGGTATTAGCTGCATAGCAAGCATATTTTTCTGTTGCTGACCACTATTACTATATTCTGAAGAGCTTGTGATGATTAAATTAGAGCTACATAAAACTCAAAATAATACATTTAAAAAAAAACTAAATACAGTAGATACTGAGAGTTTGACCTTTTGGGGGCAGAACAAGCTGTTACCCCATTCATCTAATTTAAGTGATTGGAGAAAAAAAACAGCGTAAGACTGGCAAATATACACTGTACACTGTAATATACACCTTTGCTGCACCAGGCTGATGTGGTGAAGAGAAGGGTATAGTGTGAAGGAGAAGCACTTTGATTTAGCAGTAGGTTTATGCTCCAACCCTCACTTATTCTCATTACAAGTGGTATGTTCAGGCATCCAATGTGTTATTTTTTAAAACAGTTGTTCAATTTTATTTTAATTTTCCTTCAAGTTTTATTTGACAATACCTTACCATGAATGAAAATGACCAATCTAGTTGTTTTAGTCTCCAAAATCCAGAATGACACAGTTCAATTTATTTTTTCTGCTGATGAATATGTTAGTGATCGGCAAATGCTAATGCTAGGTGTGCATATCTCATAATATTGTTAGCTCATTTTCCAAAATCACTGACAAGTGGTCAACTTCAGCAAATCACATTGTCATCCATTTCCTGCTGAAACTTATTCTGTGTTGTGCACTACTTGAAGCATTTCTGTACAGTATTTGCTTGTGTTTTCCTATTTGCATTATGGTTTGGTATGCTGTGTATACATTGTCAAATTTGTTTTGAGCTCTCTCAGCCACTGTACTTAGTAGTTAAGTATATTCTAAGGCCAGTGGGTAGTATAACAATAGCACTACATATACTGAGTTTGTGAGAAACGGTCTGAGATGGATGGATTTAATGGATGGATTTGGTTTAAGTTTAACCAAGACACAATACAATTGCTTGCACTTGTAATTTCATCTGACAGATGTTTCGAACCCATAAAATATTTCTAATTTTACCTTAAATGAAATTAAAAAAAAACAACTATAAACTAATTCAACTTATTAGACATCATGTATATCTTAGAACTCCCCAGAGCTTGTTTCACAACACAGGCTGAAAGGCTGTACATGTGATCTGTAAAAATAACCTCGTAAGTTGAACAGAAAACTAAATATGTCTTTCCTGGGTCTTTTCTGCTGCATCTCACATGAAAGCAGACTTTGTTCCATCATCATGAAACCCTAATGATGCTATTATTGCCAAATGTAATGGTTTGATTAGACTGTGCTGAAGATGTGTTGAACATTTACTTATGTTCTGGCTGTGGCTAGTGTTTAACCTTGGGGAAGAAAACTTCCTCATTCAACAGGTAGGCAAAGCCGTGTTTTATAATAGTAGATATTTACAAGAAAACTCTACCTCATTCTTTATTGCGTCTTTGACACTCATTTCATTCATATCCCAGAATTGTTATTCTTCCATGCACACGACATCCTCTTAGTGTTGCCACAGTACGTATTGTGGTCATCATGTGGTCATCACTACACCACTCATGTGGACAATGTGGCAACCATCATTTGTTTTAAAAAAAACCACTGCACTGATCTGTCTGTGGTACTGTAAGAAACGGTGAGTGGAAAGTGGTTGACTTCAACCTCAGGGGAAGATGTTTTACCTTTGCACTGGTGAAATTGTAATCACCATACAGTACACACACAGAAGACCCAAGAGGGTTTTAATGTCTGTGTTGTCACTCAGATCTAATTATACTTTCCTTTTACAGTTTCCATTCTTATTCTTTATGAATATTGTTTTAAAGGTGCTGTAGAAGACTCATTCTTGGGTTTATACTTGTATTTAGGGTTTGTGCCAGAAACACATTATTTTTCTTATACCGTCCATTGCTTCAGCACTTCTTTTCACCCTCTTTCTGAACACTCTGTTTTAGCTCCTGTCTCTTTAAGGCCCCCCACTCTGAAAGCCCACTTGCTTTCTTCGGTCAGACGGTCAGGGCTTAGCCGCACCGCACTGAATCCGTCTGAATCAAGGCCTGATATGCGAGACTAGTCCTCACTGATTACTATACACAAACACAACTTAATTCACTGATTTTCCTGAAACTGGTTCAGATTTGATGCCGGAAATATTGTACTGTTTTCCCTCTGATGTCCTCTGGCTGCTCTGCCTCCATTTTTGCCAATTTATGGATGGTTTATATGTTACTGGTTACTTTACTGGCTAACTACTACTATCAGCAGCTGCTGCTGCTAGCTACTCAGTTAGCTGTGCAGCTAGCCATCCTATTGCTTATTCTGCCTCTAACCTGGGGATGTAGTGCTGATCTGTTTGATGATCCATAGGAGTATGAATCCGATCCAGACGACTTTCATAGGTCTAGCATTTTGGCAGACAAAGGATACTTTAACCAACTCACAAAATTATACAAATCAAGACAGGGCAGGACAAGCAGACATGGATGCTAACAGCAGTTTTCAGCAATTCTTTAGCATAACCATTAAATGTATTTACATTCTGGTAGTACCTCTCTATTTTGTAGTTTTCATTGTTGCTGTTTGTTTTGGATTTCTTGACTGGTTTGGAGTGGGCAGGGCTCAGCTGGAAAAAGTGCAACCTGCCCTCCATTCAGGACTTATACATTTCCAGAGTCAGGAAACATCGCTGCAGATCCATCTCACTCCAGACACAATCTGTTCCAGCATCTCCCCTCTGTTAGGCGCTATAGAGCACTGTACGCCAAAACAACCTGGTCTCACTCCCAAGTCGTCACATATGGACGCTTGGTCAAGAGCCATAATCGTCAGTTTGTGACGCACTAGGGATCCCTTTGACGTCATAGTTCGACGTATTGAGGGAAGCCCTGTTGTGTCAGTTTTTGATGGTAAAGGCAAGTATGATATTTAAGAGAAAAGACGAAGTAAGGAGGTGATTGGGGTGGATAGAGGGCCAGAACCCGGACCTTGAAGCAGGAGAACAGGGTTTGTGTCCCGTGTGAAACAAAACATTAAATGTTTTTATTTAGGCGAGTGAGGTAAATTGACATTAACGTTAGTTAACTTAAGTCTTAATTGACATACATAGCTATTTTAACCCAAACCATGATCTTTTCCTAACCTTAACCAAGAACTTTCTGTGCCTAAACCCAACCAAGTACTTTCTGTGCCTAAACCTAACGAAACTGCAACGTTTCACGACTTTAATTATGCGCGTTTCAACATGGCAATGTATCGAAACGTTACGTTTTATCTTGAAAGTGTAACCGGATATTGCATATTTATTGTTGCTAAGCGTTGCTAACTTGACTGTGGATCCCTAAACGTCAATAATTGATGCAAAAGGGCTACCCAAGTCTTTAAAAAGCGACGACAAAGGGCCTTGACCATGCGTCAGACATTTGACGAGTAGGGAGTGAGACTGTGTTGGCCAAAACCAACAGACTCAGGAACAGTTTCTTCCAACAAGCCATCATGGTGTCAGGAACAATTCTTGTGCAATAACCCAGTAACTCTGCCTCTAATCAGCCACATGTTTACTGGCTAACACTTATTTACTCACCATTCTCTATTTCAGTGCTGTTCATACTGTTATATTGTCATATTGTAGATACTGTATACCAAATCCAATCTCAAGTTATTACTCCTGCACAAAATACTTTTTATTCCAGCATACCTGTCAATAAAACTGATTCTGATGTTGGCATCTGACACCCACACAGTCCTGATAAACAGATTAGATTAATTTTTCAGTGTAATTAACAACTAAGATTTTTTTTTATTAATGTCAACTTATGTTGTGAATATTTAATGTTAGAGAAAAACACTTAAAAATATGAAGGTTATGAAGGTTTGTCTTTTGAATATACTACATGACTGTGTGTAATGCCAGTAGGTTAAATGCATATGTTGAACTATGATTTTACACTTGCCGTAGAATGGAAAACTGTATTTACCTTGGCATAGCTGAATGAAAAGAGTTACATGTCATTGACATACCATGCAAAACACCCTGGAAAGCGCTATATGTTATGTAACATCTAGGATGGGAAGTTACATAGACCAGCCCATGTTCCAGAGTTAGCGGTCACACAAGCTCATAGAGCCACAACAAGCTTCCAGCCCCCTCATCCCTCCATCATACTGGCGAATGTACGTTCTATTTGGAATAAAATGGATTTACTACACGGCAAAAGCCTAGTGGAGAGGGCCTTCAGGGATGCCTGTATCATTGCCCTGACTGAAACATGGCTCGACGAGGCCATCCCCAGGTCAGTCTCCATCACTTTACCATCACACAAAAGGACCAACAGGTGGTGTAATAACATCAAAACCCACAGCATAGTCTGTACACCTGAGATGGAGATGCTGACCCTATCAACAACCCTTCTGCCTCCCAAGGGAATTACTGTTGTTATCATCTGTGTTTACATCCCACCCAGCACTAACACGAAGGTAGCAGAGGAGCAATGCTTAATGCTGGCTAAATACTCTGAAGTTTTCATTTTGGATGACTACAACAGCTGCAGACTTAAAGATGCCTTCTTTCCACCAGTATGTGGATGTTCCCACGAAGAAAGATAATACAGACCACAGTGTTGCTTTCCTGCTTCCACGCTACAAACCAGAACTGCAATGTACAAAGCCTCAAACCCACTGCGTCACTCAGTGGTCGAAGGAGGCTATTACACAATTCCAGGGTTCAATGGCATGCGCCGACTGGGACGTCTTTCAAGGTTATCTGGAAGAGTTTCTGTTATTACTGACAACATCAAGTTCTGAAATAACACCGCCATAGCCAAGACTGCAAGACTGTATAACAGGCCAACAACTTTAAATATCTTGGACTCACATACACAATAAACTCAGTTTGGATCACTTCTATCCATAAACAATCCTAGCAGAGACTCCATTTTAGCCATAAACTCAGAGCACTGTTTGTTGCCCCCCAACTTCCTTTTACAAAAGCATTTTGTAAAAGCAATTTAAACCCATCCTGTTGTACTGTTCTGCCTTCCATGTTAACTATCTCCAACAAAAACAAACTTACCAGCATCACACATATTGCCTCTAAAATCATTTGCCTTCCCACACCCAAACTCTGTGACATGAACAACAAAGCCATCACACGCCAAGCACTCGTAACAGTGAACGGCACTAATCACCCCCTCAATCTTCACTTCACATTACTGCCATCTGTGACGGAGATACAGGACCTTAAAATGGAAGAGGACTCGCTTCAGCAGGAGTTTTGTCCCCTCTGCCGTTGCAACATTAAACAAACCGCACATGTTGTGTGCTGAGATAAATTAATGTATTTATATGTACTCTAAGTATTTATCCGTATATTGCTGTGTTAATTTCTGTGTGTTTTGATATTGAACTAGCTGAGATAACAACTCTGACTCTGGGACAATAAAGCTAAATCTAATCTAATCTGTATCAGTGTATTACCACAGTTTGGGTATTTGAAATTCAAGGACTCTACTGGGAAGAATCCAAAATGGTAATATTTACGCTACTCCCTTTTGTCAAAATGGCATCTCTTTGGCAAAGTTCACAGCTTATGGCATTCACAACAATTGGTCTGTCACATCACAAATGCACATTGTTTGTAAAATTCTGTTCTCTCTGTGACTGGACCCCATCTGCATAATCAAATCCACAGATCATTACCATGTGTGGCATATTAAATTTCTGCCAAACCCCAATTAAGGTAGGATTACCTATGCATGGCCAGTTATATCCCCATTTTGGAAGTGGAGTGTGTATCCATAAGCAGCCCACAGTTAATTTGGGCTTGAATCTAACATGTACCTGTATTTGCTTTTGCCTTTGGAGCTGGTATTGTCAGTACATATTGCTGCATATTTATACTTAAAAACCCCATGCTCCGTTTATGAATAGTGGAAACTTTTTGTTACTGAGACAGCAATAACCCCCCCCCCCCCACACACACACACATTGCAGTATCAGTGCAGGCACATACCTGATTCCCATTAATTGCAGGTGCTACTGCAAGTGAGTTGTGCATAAAATTAGCGCTGCATACACACTGTCCCCATCAAGACATGTATGTCTGTATGATAGACAGTGGAGGCTGAATTAGGATTTTAAGATGATGAAGAGCTCTGTGCAAAATCATTAAAATAGTTAACAAGTGACATTGCTTTATTAAACATGTGATTACACTATGCTCACACGCACACATGCGCACATCCAAAGACACACATTCAGTCAGCACCACTCCAGGGACTTAATTATTGCCACATATGAGCAGAGGAAAGCTCCCTTGTATTATTAACATAGTTTCATTTTCCTTTTAATATTCAAGAAAATCCTATTAAAGGAAAAAAACTCCATTGCTGAAAGCAGAAAGGAGATCTTGATTAAATAAAAAAAAATCTTTGTTGCTTGCCTGTCAGAATGAAAGAGCGAGAGAGACATGTTGTAATGATGAGGCCGGCAGGTTTAGCCTTTGAAGAAAAGGGATATACCAATATTAACAAGACTCACCTTAACCTCCACCCTGACCTCCTATTCTTGACACTTTTCGCTCTCAATGTCTTTTTCCCTTTTTTCCCCACTTCCACTTTTTATTAGTGCCATTGGACATGGATATAAAGCACGGTCTTTTATGCTCCTACCATGAATGTAGTGAGAGATCTGAAGAGATCCTTTAACCTGTTGAAAACAGGCACCCTTTTCCAGGAAAAACGCCTAAAATAACATACCCAAAATAAATAACTCCTCAAACATTTGGCCAGATGCATAATTCTGGTCTCCTTTGAAAGGTCAGAAGCTAAGTTAACATATTTATTAACATATTTATTTTGCCACAGAGTAAATGGAGATGCAATAAAGAAAAAATGGAATATTTTCATCCTCGCCTGTTAAAAAGCTGTATTTTAATGCAATAAACCATCAAAACCATCATTAGATAGAATATAATGCAACTGCATATATTTTAACACACCTGGAATGCAATTGTAACAAAATTTGATGAAAACTGTTATGACCAGGCTCGAAGGCCATGACAAAAAGTGGGAAAGGACACAACGATTCAATTAACAAGGTTTATTGTAACATAAGATGATCAAAATAATGCTTAAATTATGGAATGGGTTAGTCAGCAACATCAGTAGTGTAAGTGCGGATGAGTGATCGTGGTGTAGAGTGTTGTGGTGTTCAAATAAAACAAAACCAAAGGTGTAGCTGCTGGCAGGGAGGATGAGAGAGAGATGATCTTGGAGGTAGAGCTTTTATCTCCTGTGGAGCACTGGGACCAGGTGTTCCCGATCGGGGAGTGACCACTGCAATCAGCTCCTCAAACAGAAAACCACATCACCATTGCAGTACTGACAAACATACACAGTCAAGCCACACAGGGGTGCCCCCCCCCCCCTTAAAGTTGGTGTCCCAAAGGGAATCACCGGCCCACTAACTTACCCCCATTATCCTACTACACCATGTTAATTCAAGAATTACTTACTATAACAAAAATATGAACATACACTTGACCTTCCGCCTGCACTTGGCCTGCTATGACTCACACCCAATCTTCAGCAACCTGGTACCTAGGAAGCAAATTTAAGAAAAACAGGCAGAGCAAATGCAAGTAACAAGGCAGTACAAAGGGTCATTGTACATTCAGGTAAGAGGGGCACGAGACAGCGCATCTGCTATGACGTTGTCTGCTCCTTTAATATGTCGAATCTCAAGGTCATATTCCTGCAAAAACAACGACCACCTCATGAGTCTCTGATTTGGACATTTAAACGACTGTAAAAAAGTTAGAGGGTTACGATCTGTGTACACAATGAGTGGTGCGCCTCCTATGTACACCTCAAAATGCTGCAACACCCAAATAAGTGCCAGTGCTTCATTCTATATTACCGAGTAATTAAACTGGTAACGCCTGAACTTCTTAGAAAAAAAACTAACTAGTCTTACCAACCCCTGATCATCCCCCTGAAGCAAGACCGCATCTGCAGCATAAAGGTTTTATCAAAACCTGGGGCTACTAACACGGGAGATGAACATAAAAGAGACTTGATACTATAAAAGGCTTGCTGACATGCAGCTAAACTAAAACAGAACATTTATCATGCAATATTTTCAAAATATACCAGGCGAATGTCCATAATTTGGCAATACTTACTGTTTAAATGTTGACTTTTATTGGGAGTTAAAACACTATTTATGTCCATACAACCAAGTTCCAAATAACATAACACTGAAATATTGATAAAAACTGTGAATATTCGTCAACATTTCTGTCACCAAAAGCACACCCATGCTTTACAGGCCTGTAGCTTGAGAACGGAACATCCCACAGTGATGGGGGGGGCATCAATCGATCTGGCTTGAGCAGACCTTTCATTTGGACGTCTATGTAGCTCCTATGGGTCGGCCAGCAAATGGCAAAAAAAGACCGTTTGTTGGAAAGCGGCACTTCCCCTGCTCTGAAAAAAGGCGAGAGAAGGCAGGCAGCCTGCCGATACTTGGAGCAACAAATCTGCAGATTTTTTAACTTAAACTTTCTCTGCCTCATGACTGATTGACAGTCCTCACAATGGGGAATTGTTTTTTGTTTTTTTTGCATGTACCCAAAGACAACTTTATATGTAATGAAATCACATCCGTCTTGGTACATATCTAGATGTTGTAATTTCATTTTCTGCATGTTTTTTCATACAGGAAACAGTATGTTTTGCATTATTTAAATAGTGATTTGCCATGTCATGTCAAGTGGGTTACTTACGTCATACTAATGTAATGTCTGACACTGATGTGTGACATGACTCACATAGCACTAATAATTCCACTGCAGTTATTATATCAACATATTAATCTGCACAAACCATCAAGCCACACAAATCTGGAAAACACTAGAAACCACCATCAAGGGTGCATCAAAATACAGCGATAGACAACCATGTGGCAAATTTCTTTCATTCCATTTGCAGTATACTCCTACATCTATCTGTAAAATAAAGGCTCTACTGCAATATGGGCATGTTCTGTCTTTGAATTGTGTGAATAGGCTTGTAACACCTACACTCTAAACAATTGTTTAACTGCTATATTCTGTTTACATTTATATTTTTCTTCCACTGTTGTTGTCATTCAAGAGAGTAAAGCAGTTCATGACAAAATAGAGAAAAGTTTATATATGCTATATTGTGCGATGTTATACTAGCACTAATTAAAAACTCCACGGAATTGAAATCTGGGAACCCATTTTTGAGAACTTGCTAACTACCAGAGAAACAAATAGGCCTGAAAATATACGTCTTTGTTGGAAAAAATTATTAACTTATTTTACTGTTACATTTTGTCAGAACTATGTCAATTGTAAAGCAACTGAAACTAGGGTTCCTATGACAAAACTGTGTAGGATCACAAAATGATTAAAGGGCTCAGGAAGAAAAACATATATATATAAATCTGTAACACAAAAATGATGCTGACTTTTATCTCTACGGGGGCTCTAAAAGTGCTTCTAATCTGAGGAGAAATAAATCTTTAAGGCAATAACCTGTGATCTAGGGTCATGAGTAAACATTGCTTTTAAGGGGTCACACGCCTGTTGCAGACATTCATGTTCCCCTTAGGGCAGGAATTCATTGCTGTGTGAAGACCGGTAAAGAGAAGAAGTTACAAGTTGGTCTTTCTTAGGGCAGGTTCACACCCAAAGGTCCGATTCCTGAATCAAACCAATGCGAGGATGACACTTTGTTTCAGTTTTCCATCTGGTCAGGTTTGGTTCACAAAGGCAAAAGCCATGTGGTGGAAATGTCGTTGGATTATTGGTCATACAGTCGGCAGGTCAGAAGACAACAAACCCCTACAAATTTCTACCAGTTTATCATACATCATGGAACACCATCAGGTTCATGTTTGTCTGGAGTGCATATCAGCAGACTTTAGAGGGATATGAACGGCTCGTAAGACAGCCGGTATTAAATCATTCTATAATGCCGGCATTTCGAGGAACACGCTCTGCCATCAGACGGTCTTATCACAGATCATACCACGATTTGTTTGCATCTGCCATACAAAGTGGACCAGTGAAGTATGTGGGCCACAATTGCAAACTTCCAAATATCATGAAGTTGCCCACTGCAAATAAGCTAGTAAAAGGATAAAAGCAGGCTTGTGTTGTTTACATAATCCATATGTATCCCCTTGGATAAATGAATTAATGCATATATGGCCCTAGAATGTTACGTATACACTTCAGTATATCAAAAGATGAAGATTACGTATATAATATTAGAATAATTATCATAAATGGTACGTATTTGTTGTTGGTATTTTTATAGTATATTTTTCATACTTTATCATATCACGGATCTCGAATACCGAATAGCTTGCCAATTTTTACCATTGCATAAATGAAATAATCAAAATGTGCTTTTTAATTGGTGTTTCCCACAGGATTTGGGGAGACTATGGGGGATGGGTCAGAGGCCTGAGAGGGTCCGGTAAAGTTAATTACATGTGTCCATTTACTTTTAATGGACACATGTAATGTGTTTTATACTTTCTGGGAATATAATCCAATTAATCTTATTTCCATACTGCATCATAGACTGTACTGTATAGACACCTTATTTTGAAAACCGTACATTTTCATATGTGCATCCTCGTGCTAAATTCATCAAGTACGACCCAATTAGATAAATAATGTTGTATGTGGTTCTCGTTTCGTGTAACATGAAGACTTCATAGCCTCTCTTCAGGTAGGACTCTAATACCGCAACACTTGTCTTTGTAAAGAGAGAAACTGACAGGATAAAATCGCCAACCTTCCTGTCAGCTTGCACTGGTCCGTTTCAGTGGATCTAACGTTACCGTAAAGGCTTGAATACGTTTGCACTCCAAATTTAGGTGCGATTAGCTTAACCACCTTCTCAGAAACGAGTGACAGAAATACTTAAAGCAGGTTTGACCGTTTGTTGCCTTTCCTAAGAACTCAGCCACAGGAGACAATTTAGCAGAACAGTATCTGCAAATGGCGATTTTTACGTCTTTCTCTGACGGACACACACACACACACACACACACACACACACTACTGATATGTCAATGTAATAGTTCGGTAAAATTTATTCAGTCTTTTGACTTATCAGGCTGAACAAAAGAAGTGCTTTTTTTTGCTATTTTCAGCCGATTAATTTTGGTTGCCGAACATTTAGTGTATCCCTAATTTAAAATTACATACAATGATTGTTTCCTGTGATCTTAGGCGGAAATCACTGGGGGGACGGGGGGGTCATGTCCCCTCCTCTCTGAGGGGTGTCTCCCCCTTAAAAACCATCAAATAATATAATGATATATACTTAAAATAACTTTGTAAATAGTAAAACAATAGAAACGCAAACTGGGCAATTAAAGTGCTTTTTAAGTTTAGAATCATTTTGAGTCACCCCTCTCTTGCCTCACAGTGGTTTGGTCCACTGCCTGCTTTCCCTCTCACAGGAGTCCGGTGGCAGAAAACCAGTTCAGATCCGTCAGTAGTTGGGGAGCTCCAGTAATGTTAAGCAGGCTGGCAGGGCTGTTTTATGCACTTTAAACATTGGATGAACTAATTCTTGTCTTTAATACAGATGATGCTGAGTCATTAATAAATTAATCATGACAAAAAGTTATGATAACCGATTATTCTTCTATGAGCCCACTTTGTTATAACATTACCTTGCTTATTTGTAGCTTGTTTAACAGCTTATTGGACTGGAACTCATCTTCTACAGCTAGAGATGCGCAGATTGATCAGCTGGGGACCGAAATAGGCCATTTTTGTGACCGGGGCCAAGCAGTGTCAACTATACAATTTTCTGCCGGTCACATTCAACGTTTCAAACAGCCTGCACTGCGCCGTGTTTCACATGTGTGCACAGAAAGTAACCTCATGTTGCAGCCACACACACACAGACGCTAAAACATGGGCCTTTCTCATTTCCCAAATTTCCACCTCCTCGACTCCTCGAGGCGTACCAGGCGGTGTAGAAGTTCATCGTCTTTGGCAAGCTGAACTTCTTCAGTTGCCACAGGAAGTACATCCTCTGCTGGACCTTTTTGATGCATGGACGTTTTAACCCCACCTCCACCGGTCCCTGTAGCTTTCCAGGTGATTTCTTTCTTGTGTGTTGTAGCTACTATGAGTGTTATCTTTAACGATTTACTTTGGTGATTAGAGAGGCTGCTGTCAGGCATTTAAACGTTTCCATCCGTGCAGAAATGTAACTGCAAATATCATGGGAGAAAACAGAAAAAACCTGCAGTAGTCTAATAAACTTGACAGGACAGAGAAAGGAAACAGAATTAAACTTTCAGCTTCTATAATCCACGTTTAGACTCTGATGGAGCTCAGGGTTGATCAGGAGGACGGCTGCTTTACTCCAAACAGTTTTACGGTATGAAACTGGACTGTGTGTGAGACCTTTTGGATGTGTAGAAGAACACAGAACATGAATTAACATCAGATCTTGACCGATCCTGTCGGCGTGTCGGGAGATTTGTTATTATTAATTTGTGGCTCGTGTGTAAATGAGCACAGCGTCACTGGGGAGACGCTTCATCTAGCCGCTATTTAATGTTCATTTTTACAATCCTGCTGCCCATCCACACATCACATTCAACAATAACGTCACTGATATCAAAATGAAATGGCATTGAGGAACAAACGGTGAAGGGCAGAAAGTTTGATCGTGCATTTGATTATTTTTAATAGGCTTAACTAATACAATGTATGAATACAACAGGAACACTGCAGCGTCCTGCTTCAGCTATGAATTGGTCCAGCTGCTTGTCATGCCTCTTGTAAACATCACAGCGGCTGAAAAGACTTCCGCAAAGGATACACCAATGTATCCTCGCTTATAGCTCCTCCAGCATGCCTCCTCGATTTTCTATCCTTGCTCCTCAATGTGCATTTTAGGAATTGAGATTTCCTTGAAGATGGCGCGCTGAGATCAATTTCCGGGTCACACGCTCGAGGATCGAGGGGTCGAGGAGGTGGAAATTTGGGAAATGAGAAAGGCCCCCAGTCTTAGGTGTGTGGAAGTTATTCACGAGTGAAGAAGATGCATTGCTCACTACATCTGCAGAGAAACACACAGAAAGAGACTCGTTCTTGTATCACGTTAGAAGACAACAATGGATTAATTGCTCTGTGAAAACGGAATAGGGGGTGAAACAAACGCGAGTTCTTTTAAACAAAACTGCTGACAAATAAAGTCAGAGCAGACAGAGACAGACAGACAGGTGTAGGTCTGTGCTTGTGTGTCTGAAAGAAAGGTGAGCAGATTACTGTAGTTTGTGATTAAACACAAAAGTGAATTGGAGAGTTAATTAGAATTAAAATGGTGTGCAATTTATTTTCAGCTCCTTCCAGTGAAAATGCTAATGTTATTTTATAATCAAAGTTTCATTATGACCATACAATTGAGACCAGTGAGAATAGCTTACATTTCCTATACGGGTGCTGATGGGGATCCTAATAAAAATAGATTTTTCAAATAAATAGTTTCAAAAATGTTTGTGTATGCTGTCAGATATAGATTTTAGAAAGAAATAAAATCAAAATTGGCAGGTCAGACCTTTTAAAAAAAAATCAGTAATTGGAATCAGCCAGGAAAAATGTAATCTTTGCATCTCTTACTACAGCGATAATCCTGTATGTGAACCGATATTAGGCTAATACCGTAGATCCAGCGTTGTGTTGGGTTTTGCATATTATAATGTTAAGTGGCAGATCAGTTGGCCTGCTGCCGTTAAATATCAAAAAAAAAAATAAATATGTATGTATGTATACAGTATATGTGTGTGTGTGTGTGTGTGTGTGTGTGTGTGTGTGTGTGTGTGTGTGTGTGTGTGTGTGTGTGTGTGTGTGTGCCCTCTATCCCAGATTAAACCTAAATTACTATGTAGCCTAGAGGACACAAGTTATTTAGGATAATATGGCCGCGTGGTGGACCGATGCACTTAAGTCATATTTAAACAACTATTGCTTTGTGTTGTTGGCCAGAAAAATAGTAGTAAGACTTCTCTCTGTGTACACGTATCCTATACAAGTACAATTTTCGCTGTATTATTTATAGTACATTTATAGTGTCCCCTTCAAAAATTGCTCGTGAGAAATTTTATTGTCCCCCCTACTGTCAGATGAAATTTGACAGTACTGCTAACGTACTGCGGTAAGCGTGTTGACTCATTTCTGTTTCCGGTGCTTGTGTGTTGTGCTGCTCTCGCTAAATAACAGTTACATTTGTTAGATTACAGCAGCCAACTGTCCGCTAAACACTTATTCTTACAGTAATTTTGCCTAAGCACTCACAGTTCTTTCCATCTTTTAGTGACTGCTGTTCAATCTCATAGTTGTTCTAAAGTTTTGGTAGCTGACGCTACAGTACTTAAGCTTAGCTGTTTGCGACTTTAGCTTAGCAGCTAGCGATGGCTTCTGGCTCTGCACCTTGGTAGATCAGTCTTTAGCTATTGTAGCTAGCCAGTCCCCGGTAGTTGGTGCGGAACGGCCTGAGTTAGCCTCTGGTAGCCGTCCTCCGGCATTCCCTGTGCAGCCAGGAAGGGGTGGCTGGGTGACTGTCCGAAGGAGGAATAGTCGTAAGCATTCAAAGTCCACGGGGCATCATCAACCTGTTCACGTTTCTAACAGATTTTCCCCACTCAGCGACACACCCGCTGAGAAACCAACTCTGATCATTGGCAGCTCCATTTTGAGAAACGTGAAGTTAGCGAAGCCAGTGGCCATAGTTAAGTGCATCCCTGGGGCCAGAGTGGGCGACATTGAGTCTTATTTGAAACTGCTGGCTAAGGATAAACGTAAATACAGTAAGATTGTTATTCACGTCGGCGGTAATGACTCCCGGTTACGCCAATCGGAGGTCACTAAGATTAATGTTGAGTCGGTGTGTACATATGCAAAAACAATGTCGGACACCGTAGTTTTCTCTGGACCCTTGCCAAATCTGACCAGTGATGACATGTATAGCATGTCGTCATTCTGCCGCTGGTTGTCGAGGTGGTGTCCAGCAAACAATGTGGGCTTTGTAGATCAGTGGCAGACTTTCTGGGGAAGACCTGGTCTGATTTGGAGAGACGGCATCCATCCTACTTGGGAAGGAGCAGCTCTCATTTCTAGAAATCTGGCCAAGTTTATTAGTGGACCAAATCCATGACAACCCAGAGTCGCAGTCTAACACACTTCTCTGCCCTTCTAATTCAGCAGTTACCCACCCATAACCCTATGTAGAGTCGCAGTCTAACACACTGCTCCTCCATTACAGGAATTACTCAGTGAAAATCCTATAGTGACGGTGTCTGCCCCCCGACCATCGAAATAATTTAAATCAAAGGTAAACAGAAGAGGAGCTGTACATAAAAACCTCATAAAAATTAAAACCACAAGAGCAATAGTGCAAACGAATAGGAGAGTTAAATGTGGACTCTTAAACATCAGATCTCTCTCTTCTAAAGGTGTACTAGTAAATGAACTAATATCAGATTATGATATTGATTTATTTTGTCTTACTGAAACCTGGCTGGGTGATGGAGAATATGTTGAATGAATCCACCCCTCCCAGTCATATTAATACTCACATTCCTCGAGGCACAGGCCGAGGAGGTGGAGTTGCAGCTATCTTCGACTCTAGCCTACTAATCAGCTCTAAACCTAAACTAAACTATAACTCATTTGAAAGCCTTGTTCTTGGTCTTTCACACACAAGTTGGAAATCACTGCAGCCAATTCTTTTTGTTATAATGTACCGAGCACCTGGTCCGTACTCTGAATTCTTATCTGAATTTGCTGAGTTTTTGTCAACTTTAGTCCTAAAAATGAACAAAGTTGTTATTGTAGGGGATTTTAATATTCACGTGGACGTTGAGAATGACAGCTTTAGTACTGCGTTTATCTCTCTGTTAGATTCCATTGGCTTCTCTCAGAGTGTTCATGAACCGACTCACTGTTTTAACCACACCCTCGACCTTGTTTTGGTGAATGGTATTGAAATTGAACATTTAGTGGTGTTCCCACAGAATCCCTCTTTGTCCGACCACTATTTGATAACTTTTGAGTTTGTATTGCTGAACTACACGCCATTGGGCAAAAATTTCTATACAAGATGTCTGTCTGATAGTGCTGTATTAAATGCTAAATTTAAGGATGCGATTCCATCAGCTCTAAATTCATTATCAAGTCACAAAGTAACAGAGGACTCCTATGCTAGTTTCAGTCCCTCCCAAATCGATCATCTTGTTGATAGTGCTGCAGGCTCGCTGCGAATGACACTCCACTCTGTAGCCCCCCTAAAAAAGAAAATAATAAAACAAAGACAGTTAGCTCCATGGTATAATACTGAAACTCGCAAATTAAAGCAAATATCGCGGAAACTTGAGGAATTGGCGTTCCACCAAACTGGAAAATTCTCGTTTAATTTGGCAAGACCAGGTTTCTTTTCAGCACTGTAGCCAGGCTGACAGAGAGTCACAGCTCTATTGAGCCAAGTATTCCCATAGCTCTCTAAGCTGGTTTAAGTCCTATTTATCAGATCGATTTCAGTTTGTACATGTTAACGATGAGTCCTCCATGCACGCCAAAGTTAGTCATGGAGTTCCACAAGGATCTGTCCTCGGACCAATCCTCTTCACTTTATATATGCTTCCTCTAGGCAATATTATCAGGAAATATTCCATAAACTTTCATTGTTATGCAGATGATACTCAGTTATATCCATCGATCAAGCCAGATGAAACTCATCAGTTAGCTAAACTTCAAATGTGCCTTCAGGATGTTAAAACCTGGATGAAGTGTAATTTTCTAATGTTAAACTCAGATAAAACTGAAGTTATTGTTCTGGGGCCTAAGCACCTCCGTGACGCATTATCTAAAGATATAGTTTCCCTTGATGGCATCGCCCTGGCCTCCAGCACCACTGTGAGGAATCTTGGAGTTATCTTTGATCAGGACATGTCGTTTAAGTCTCACATTAAGCAAATTTCAAGGACCGCCTTTTTTCACCTACGTAATATTGTGAAAATCAGGAACATACTGTCTAAAAACTAGTCCATGCATTTGTTACTTCTAGACTGGATTATTACAATTATTATACATTATTCCTTATTATCAGGCTGCTCGAAAAAGTCCATTAAGACTCTTCAGCTGATTCAGAATGCTGCAGCACGTGTTCTGACAGGAACCAGGAAAAGAGATCATATTTCTCCTGTTTTAGCTTCTTTGCATTGGCTTCCATTAAAATCCAGAATAGAATTTAAAATCATTCTTCTTACCTACAAAGCTCTTAATGGTCAGGCACCATCTTATCTTAAAGAGCTCATAGTACCTTACTACCCCACCAGAGCACTGCGCTCCCAGAATGCAGGGTTACTTGTGGTTCCTAGAGTCTCCAAAAGTAGACTAGGAGCCAGAGCGTTCAGCTATCAAGCTCCTCTCCTGTGGAACCAGGTTCCAGTTTGGGTTCAGGAGACACCATCTCCACATTTAAGAGTAGGCTTAAGACTTTCCTCTTTGATAAAGCTTATAGTTAGGGCTGGTTCAGGTGAGTCCTGAACCATCCCTTAGTTATGCTGCTATAGGCCTAGACTGCTGGGGGATTTCCTATGATGCACTGAGCTCCTCTCTCCTCTACTTTCTCTCCCTCTGTATGCATCCTCATCCCATTATTGCATGTTACTAACACAACTTCTCCCCTTTCTGGCAGTCTTGTGCTTTCTCGTCCCTCTCCTCTCTCCTCCTATCACTTCCTGCAGGTGTTTCTGGCTCTGGAGCTGTGGAGTCTGGATCTGTGGCTGCGGGTCACCTGCTGCCCCCGTGTTCTTGCTCGGCACCCTCTGCTACAACGACTATTGTTACTAGTGCTATTGTATTATTGTTATTATAATCATTAACATTACGATTGTTATCATTAACACTACTATAAATATCTGTACCATTTTTCATTTAGTCTATAGCAACATCACCTTTACTGTCTGTACCTCTGTGTGTATATTGTGTAGGCTGCCTCCCTCCCCTCTCTCTCCTTCCATCCCTCTCTTTTTCTCTCTGTTCCTCTCCTGCCCTCTCTTTCTCTCGCTCCCCCCCCCCCCTCTCCCTCTCTCTTCTTCACCCCAACCAGTCGAGGCAGATGGTCGCCCACCCTGAGCCATGGTTCTGCTCGAAGTTTCTGCCTCTTAAAAGGAAGTTTTTCCTTGCCTCTGTCGCCTAGTGCTTGCTCTTGGTAGAAACTGCTGGGCTTCTGTAAATAGCATCATAGAGTACGGTCTAGACCTGCTCTTTTATGAAAAGCGCTGTGAGATAACTGTTGTTGTGATTTGGCGCTATATAAATAAAAATTGAATTGAAATTTACGCCCATGCCTGTGATTGGTCCGAATGGTGTTCACACCAATAATGAACCGCTCCAGAGTTCATTTGACAGCAGTCCTACTGCAAGACCACCCCTTTGAGGTGGACCAGAGAACAGTTGTTTGGTTACGCCAACTTGTTAAATCATGCATGATTTTCAGTCATCCAGATCATAGTTATCCAAGGCGGGTTAAAATCAAGGGTGACTGGACTTGTTTGTAATGTAAGGAAATAATGCTGGATTTAGGTTTATAGTGCACGGCCACTGCAGACTGCCATTGTGGGTTGTCAGGTTGTTGTAAATTGCCTGTTTCTGCTTGTTGAAAAGAATGCTTACACCAAATGACTCTCGCTTGCCCAGTTGCATCTTTACATGCAAATTGTTCAGTGGTGGCAGCGCCTTGTCTGTCATGTGTTTGCACCCAAGTTCAAATGAAGTTCAGTCAGCCTAGAAGGATGATAGGCCCATTCAGTTACATGCGAATGATGACATAATGCAAAACACCTCAAATATGATACTGTGATACTGTGGCTCTGGTTGCAGGGGTGTCAGTGACTGCTAAAAGAAAAGCTGTTTATTTACTGAAGTGAAGACACAAAGTTGAGCTTACTACAAGAGCGTAGAGTAGCCACTTCTGATGTTGGTTATTTATGACATGTTATGGAGGGATGTTCACTATAGCTGTCAACATTTTACCAAAGTTAAATTTACCACAGACTTTTAAAGTCCTTGAAGTCCTCCAAGTTTAGAGCCCCTCTGTATAATTGGCAGCCTCTAAAAATGATTTATAGAGATTCACTGGGGAATTCGATATGTAGGGATGTGTGGTGAGTTTCTTTCCACCTTGAGGATCTGTCCACTTGAGTGAAGGGAATCCGGAATATAGGTGTAGTGGAGGGAAAAGCTAGAGAGAAAGATATGACATAATCCAAACTGAGATTGGTTGCTGTTTGATATCTTGTTCCTCAACTTCACAGACTCAATCAATAGCTGCCAGTGAGGGAGAAGAGCTCTCTCTTTCTCTCTCTCTCCTGCTCTCTCTCTCTCTCACTCTCACTCTCTCTCTCACACACACACACACACACACACACACACACACCTGTCAGTGAGGAGGAAATGAAGCTAATGAGAAAAGCTTTAACACGTCCTCTTCTGGGACACATGGACACACAGATCTACCTACTCCTCCTCTCCACAGAGCAAATCAACATGGAACTCAGTGTATTCTTTTACAAAACACATGCTGTGTATTCACCTTTCATAACCTGTCTTTCCAGTGTAGAATAATTCATGACATCACAGTGTGTAATGGGAGCTTGTACAACCGTGCAGTGCAACTTTCATTTGGCAGAAGAAGAAAGAAAATTCACTACCTTATTATTTGCAACAGATTTCTTGATGTGAAAAGAAGGGTTCAACTAATAAAAAAGAAAAGATAATTTTTAAGTGGGCAGAACTGATACATTGAAAAACAAAAATGGTAAATATCATCCCTTCTTGCAGTCAAAATTTATTGTTAAAAAGGAGTTATATGTAGTTTTTTAGTGAAATTAATCACTTTCATTGCTTTTTTGAATTTGGTAATGGGTTGTAACCTCACAGAAAAACTCGACAGTCTGTATGCTGTTTCCTATATGAAGAAATCGTGTTGGTTTACTTAGGCTGTGACATCCATGCACTCTTTCGAATCTCTTACCTACTAATTCTGCACTCTGAACTCTAAGTTACACACAGTGACAATACCTCAGCTAACAAAATGGAGTCCGCTAACACCACGTTGCTTCCAGCACAACACAGACGCCAACACAAACTCCACATAAGAATGAAAAACAAAAGTTTTATGTGCTGAAGCCTGTCAGGCCAAATGAGAATCAGATTGACATCGGCCAAAAATATGGTCAACAGAAAGAGGTTTGAGTCACGGAGAGACCTCGGCTTTGTTTTGGAGATAAAAACCGACCCAGAGTTGGCTTTCATCCTGTTGGACAGGTAGACTAACATTACTGCAAATCATGTGAAATATTATGTGATTTTGTGCTTTAGTTGGCTCAAGTTAGATAACGTCAGCTTGCCGGCTAACGCCGACCAGTTACTAACGTTATTCAAAACACTATAGTTGTGTGGCTTGCCACATTACTTCACCAGCAGACATGTTCCATATTACTATCCTATGTACAGGTATTATGTCAAGTGTTGATTTTAGCCTGCAACACATGATATAACGTTACAAATGTGGAGCAATTTGTTACAGTAATTCGAGGCAGGGGCAGCCAACTAGATTGACATGGATCTGACATTGTTTGTGTCATAAGGTTAAATTTTCGCTGCTGCCAGCTTACATGACCCACATTATTATTCAAAAATGCAACATAACGGTGCAGTACAACACATAGTGGAAAACCCATTCAGCAACTCCTCAGAAGGATTTTTAAAACAAAAGGCCGGAAATTGAACTTTACACCTTTAACTAATGTTACCTGCGAGCGAGCGAGCGAGCGAGAGATTGATTGTTATTATTTATTCTCCTGCAAATTAGTGAGAATAAGATGATCCAGCTGTAGCTGTGTGTCTGTCCTCTCTGCTCCACCTGAAGTGGCTATGAGCTGTACTGCATCCAAGGCGCTGAAATAAACTTTTGTGGATTTGTGGTGAGGTTAATCACCTGATAGGCAGAGGAGGCATTATATATATTTCATTTCAAATCTATGTTTGGTCCCCCCCTATTTCCTAATGTAAAGTTTTATTTGGCATTGCCATCCTGGCTCTGGCAATTTCGGAGCTGGCTCATATAGGAGGGGGTTTACTAAGTCTCCAGTCAATCACTCGCGGACAAAATGTAGCCTATAGAAATGTTAAGGGGGGAAAAAAGAAGTTGCTCGAGGCCGGTACAGCAAAGTGCCTCAATATTACAAACTTTTCTTTTGTGCTGCTGTTACTTCTAGCTGAAGGCAGTAGTGATGATGTCTGCAGCAGGGGTAGGTACATCTAATGTAGGCCTACTCTTAATTTCGCTACATTTTCCATTCATACCTTTTATAACTTAACCAGTCTGTAATCTGCGCGAAGTTACGCAGTAAAGCGCTGGTTGGGCGCTTGTCACAGTCTTGGAGCTGGGCTTTATTTTTCTACTAATACAACTGAAATGAGTGCACACTATGGCACTGGTGGCCTGTTGGGAAGCAGCCTGCGTCGCTCTTTAACAAGTCGGCAAGTGAAACACATGCGCATTAAAAGCGTCTTTAGTCTCTGCAGAGCAAATGAAGACTACACACTGTAAGAACTATGTCAGATGATCACTGCATTGTGAGTGTGTGTGTGTGTGTGTGTGTGTGTGTGTGTGTGTGTGTGTGTGTGTGTGTGTGTTAAAAAATAAATGAAACAGTAACATGTGTGTGCGCGCGCGCGCGTGTGTATATATTAATAGACAAAAAAATAAAAAAGTAATTAATTGATAAAAAAATTATAATGAAAAAAAAATCAGCGTCAAATGTAAAAACAACAATTACTAAAATATCAAACGATCAAAATAATAATAATTTGAAAATCTGTAGAATTATTTATCAGTCTGAGACAGACAGACTGGCTACAACAAGAGGAGAGACTCCCAGTGTGACAGGGGACAGGTAGAGACAGAGCTGCACTTTCTAACCTAATGCCCCAAATATAAAACACTAAGACAAAAACACTTTGCAAACATTCCCCAAATATACCCCGAATTCGAATTCATATCAGACACACAGAAACTCCCCTATTTACTGGGAGAAATGCCCAAATATGAAATAATTGCTGCAAAATATGTCTCCTCATGCCATGAAGTGAGGACAACCAGTGGAACCTCAGACTGATAAATAATTGTACAGATTTTCTAATTATTATTATTTTGATCGTTTGATATTTTAGTAATTGTTTTGATTTTACATTACACTGATATTTTATTTTATTAGTTTTTAATCAATTATTTAAAAAAAATTGTCTATTAATATCTACACACACATGCGCGTTACGGTTTCATTTATTTTTTTTATTTTTTTTATATATTTTTATTTTTTAACACACACACACACACACACACACACTTACAGTTTTATTTATTTATTAACATTTCTTCAATTTTTTATTTTAACAAAAAAACACATACGCTTTGATTACTTTACACTTTAATTATTTATTTAATGAAATGTATGGGGTTGATTGTCTTATGTTGTATGAATGATGCGCTTTGGCAATATTGTTGTTACACACTCATGCCAATAAAGCTAATTTAAATTGAATTGAGAGAATACGGTGGATAAAACAGTGCTGTGTTTTACGCATGACGCACAGCTTCCCCTGTATGTAGGTTTACCTGCTTCAACAACGAGCTGCTCTCGTGTTACTGCCACAATAATTCTTTTTAGATTATTTAGATGCTTCAGGAATTATCAGATTGTATTGGCAGCCTGTGCTACTGCAAAGCAAGTGGTTTGGTTGGCTACATCTCCCTAATAAAAAGGCACAGGTAACAAAAGTTGGCTGGGAAGCAAAAGTGATATTTTAAAGTGATCTTATACATATACAACACCTTCATGAAGATTTAAAAAAGGAAAATAATTGTAGAAATAGAATTGTAGAAATAGCTAATTACAGATAATCAGTTTCTTCACTGCATTTGCAGGAATATTTTTTTGGGCTACTTAAAATAAACTCAACAAGTTGTCTAGTCTAATCCAATAGTCCATTAATCTGATAGCCTATCTTGACCTTTCCTCATGTGGACACATAGGGGATGTGATTCTGCACAACCAAACATGCAAGAATTATATCCCCACACTACTATGGATAGTAGTGTGGGGATGACAAGATGTGTGGTATGGAACCCTTCCACACGGTTCGGCACGCAGGTGGACCGCAGATTGATTACAAAGTTAATGATGATGTTGATTCTATTTGACCTCTCAAAATATCCTTTATTCTGGAAATGTCAGAGAACCCAGTTAGATTCTGAATGTGTAGAACTTTGAACATGAGTAGAAAACCTGCTGAAACACTGGAGCTATTAAAGTCCAGGAGTTTATAACTGAATTAAAATGATTTAATTTATTATTGATTAGGTTATTATTAAAATGGTGCCACATGCATTTAAAGAGGTTACCTCAATCAGTCACGTCTGCATGTGTGTTGATTCAGCAGTGACGATATTAAAAGTTGATCTACAGGAGAAGAGAGAGCTGCTCTGAATTATATTCTGTTACAGTTTTAGATTTTAAATTGTTTTATTATACCTTTATTAAATCAAAAGACTCTTTTTCCAAGAGTGTCCTGGCCAAGGCAGGCAGTAGCACAATTGCACATTTAAGATGGGAATAAATAATCAATTACAAGGTCATAAAATATCAATGTTCTTAAATACTCACCACAATTCACCAACACCTGAATTTTGTGTCTCTCTTTACATAAACAATTTCCACAATAAATTGATGCAGAAAAGGCAGAAACTGGTGCAGAAAAACACCAGAATGCAGGAAATTAAGTGTTTAACACTTACAATTTTCTCGGGGAGTACCCCCGGGCCCCTGCTTTACAGAGTTAACTTTGGGGGGGTAGGGTCAATTATTATGTGAAGAGATAAAGTTTTATGGGCTGGGCTAAGCCCCCAATGTTTCAAGATCCTAAAAACGCCCCTGCCATTCAGTATGTTAGAGTAACGTTACTGTCTATGGTCTGTTTTATTAAAGTGAGGCAACAATGTAATTTATAATATTCAGGAACTGTTTTCGTTACCATCCAATAAATTTTAGCTATGTTGACATTGCTGAGCCTCTCAGGTGAAAAATACACAACAATGGTTGCAATCTGAAACCTTAACATAAGAGGCCAATGAAACTACACATGGCCCCTTGTGACGGCCCTGCCTAGTTGAGTGTTTAACTGTGTGGTGTTGAGCAGTTTACTGTTCTCCTTTTGTCCCTGACGGTATCAGCGCCCGTAAGCCAGATTGGGAGCACCTGGGCCAGACGCTGTGAGAGGATAAATACTCCAGCCCTTTTGCTCTCGCTCTTTCTGATCCCACTCCTGCCAGCAGCAGCAGCACCACATCATCTTTGTTTTGTTATCACTCCTCAACACTCAAGCTCCATACTTGTCACTCATCCACATCTACACCACTGATGACACTGACTAACACATTCTACATTGTTAATTATTAGTTTAATTATTGAAGTTGTTACAATAAATGTTTACTTTTGGCAATCCTCAATGTCCTCTCCACATTTGTCATGGCCTTTGAGCCGGATATTTATTTATTTTTGAAAGGATATACAAAAGGTCTCTGGATATACATTGGAAATGATCCTTTAGCCTTCAAGTCTTTGACTGGGCGGGCCACTGTAGGTGTTTGACATTTGAGATGACAAATTGCGCTGGTAGCTGTACACCACGGAAGTAAACTTGGAAACTAGAAAACTTTTTGGGCTTATGCCATCAACAAGCAATTTTCATTCAAGTGGAATGAGCTCAGTTTCCAGTTCTTTAAATACATACATAAGTAATGGCTACTCCATTTAGCAAACTAACCAATGTTGAATTTTTAGGCTATTTAGTGTGCTACAGCTGGTTAGCCAATTAGCTAGCTCATTAATCCTGCCTGCCAAGTGATGTTAGCAGTACACTTTTACCTGGTGGGTGTTTGGTTTGCAGCTAATTTAGCAAACTAAGGTGCCATGAAACATGTCCATGCTTGTAGATGGATAGGATATATTAGCTAGAAAGCGCTGTGCTTTTAAAGTCTGGTCTACATGTGTTATGTTAATGGATGAAGGTGTCACTGCAGTTCAAGATGAAATGATTTGAATGGCTGTATGCAAAGAAGTTGTATTTCTACAAAATAAAAAAACAATATTTTTGACTACTGTGCTCCACCATGAAACAAAACAAAAAAGACATGTAATTTAATTTTAGTTGGACTAAATCTTTTGAACAAAATGATACTCTATTCTCTCTGTCATCTTTATAAACTGGAACACCGGGTCACACAGATGTGGTACACAAAAGCAGATGGTAGATGCAGTCTTAAGACGGTCCGCATAGTCGACAATGAGTTGGCAGACCAGGCAAGCAGATCAGAGGGTATATAGGCAAGTAGGCAGGCTAGTCAAAAGACAGACAGATAGTCATACCATGTGTGCAGTCCACTGTCTTGTATGTACTATGTAGTGAGGCTAACTGCAAATGGTGGGCCATGATGTTGTCTAACAATCCAGTGAATGCTCTGCCAGAGGAGACACCAGTAGGGAGCCACGCCAGCTTCACTGCAGGAGAGATAAATAGACATTAGTACTGACGACCCAATTACCTGCAGCTGCGACTGCAGCAGCATGCCAGCTACAGCTGAATGCCAGCCCAGACAGACGCACCACACCCCACTGCCATAGCCACATCTCCCCTGGTTGCTTCCCACAGGTGCTCTGAGGCTGAGTGAGCAGTGTAAATGCTATCAATTAAAAGTATAATGAAAAGATACAAAGAAAACCTATTTAGTTAAACATTTACAAGTTTGAGTTTCCTTTAACTTTAAGTGCCAAAAAGAAAATCTGCCCAGTTCTGTCTCATGTGTTGTGAATATATGAAAACGTTGATTGCCAGACCTCTCTTTAAAGCTGACAGATGCTACTAATTGGCATTGAACCAAAGTGAGTATTTGCCATGCAATTAAGTATAGCTGTATTTACTACAAGTTTCCCTTAAGAAGCAGAGGCAGCAGCGTGGGTCAAAGTTTCATTACAGGGCCCATTTTTCAAAGCCTTGATTTCTCATTAAAAATTCACAAAAGAGTAAAAGTGAAATCTGGGATGGACACCGGGGCCATAACACAGCTTGAAGCTACAGAGCCTAGTACGTAATGTACCGGGAAAGTATGTCCAAACTTTTGATTGGTACTTATGGTACTTATATACACTGAACAAAATTATAAACACAACACTTTTGTTTTTGCCCCCATTCATCATGAGCTGAACCCAAAGATCTAAGACTTTCTCTATGTACACAGAAGGCTTATTTCTCTCAAATATTGTTCACAAATCTGTCAAAATCTGTGTTGTGAGCACTTCTCCTTTGCCAAGACAATCCATCCACCTCACAGGTGTGGCATATCAAGATGCTGATCAGATAGCATAGGTATTGCACAGGTGTGCCTTAGGCTGGCTACTTTGTAAAGTGTTTATGATTTTGTTCAGTATATATGCACAACCACAATACCAGATCAGGACTATAGCGGTGATGCATGTACGTACATGTAAACATATTCATTAGATATCCTTTTTTATAATTAAAACCCTACCATTAGCTATTTTTTCATGTACGCTAATTGAGCCAGATTTTAATCAGTGCTTGTGACTGAGGATTGTCGTAGATTGGGGTAGGCAATTTATTTCAAAAACATTTTTGTTATATGTTCAAATTCTCTTTACATCCCAACAGCAATCAATGAATCAAATGCTCTGACACAAATGAAAAAAATCTGTTATCTGTAGTTGTCGCAGGACTGTAATAAGCCTGCCTGGCAATTGCCTACATGCGCACACTTTGCCCGCTCACTCATTGCGTATGAACACTGGGGGATTGACTTTGGAGGGAAGCCTGAAGGGAGGGGGTTGCTAAAGCGTCATATTAGCTTTGACTAATATGACTCTTACATTTTCCTACATTAAGAATGGATGAACTTCTTCTTAAGACCAGACTGCAGTTTCCCTCTTAAGCGACTTAAGAAAATTAAAAACACATACAAACAGACATACGAGTAAATAAAAAAACATCTTAATCACTTTTACAACATATAGCTGGGGACTGATCATATTTGCTATCTGGTGGAAAATTGCCAGTGTCAATAGTTAGTTAAACACTAGAACAAGCATAGGGAGGAAGCAGAGGAGGCTGAGCCTGGCCTTCAGGTCCTGCGAAGGGTAAGCCGCATCCTTCGACCAATGGAGATGGAGCTTTTGTCTCCATAGTCACAAAAACACAAGGACATACACACTTACAAGTTTGAATCTATACATAGCATAGCGAGAGTACACACAATTACAAAAAGGCACTGAATAATGTGGATGTTTGAAAATTTTCTCGCACAATTTCACAGCTCTTTCTCTCACCTCTCTGTTTTTTCACTCACATGTTCCCCTGCGAGCGCGCGCGCACACACACACACACACACACACACACACACAGAGAGAGAGAGATGCATTTACAGATTTATTGACTCTCTATTTATATTCTCCTTCTATCCAATGAGCTTCTTCCAAACTGAAATACTGCATGTCTTTCTCTGCATATCCTTGACTCTCTCCCTATAAGCATTCCTCAAGTACAAATGTTTTTCTCCGTCTCTGAACTGTGTGTGTGTGTGTGTGTGTGTGTGTGTGTGTGTGCTGTCATTCAGATGTGTCTGAGAAAAGTGAGTGAATGCATCAAACAACAACAGGAGCTAAATGAATGCTGTGGCACCAGATTACATGTTTCCTCGCTCCAGTGCACAGATCTCTTTTGTCCATTTCACATTCTCAGAGACAGGTTTTGATCATATAGTGCAATGTCTGCAGGTCCCCTTCACCCCCCTATTTTTTTCTCTCTCTGAATTCCCCCCTCATTGTTGTCACTTGGGTTCCCTGCTGATATATACATATATAATAGATTTTCCATGTTTAAAAACTCTATCTCATTATCAAGGTTGTAAGTCAGTAAGCCTTACCACCTGACCTGCCTCTGCCTCTCCCTAATAATCATGATTTAGTCTCCTGTTATTTAATATGACGAAATCAGGTTCAATTCACTTTATTGGGTGTGGAACTGGTTTGATGATGTGTAAATGCGTCTCCAGGTTTGGTGAGAGTAGTTCTCGCAACTATGACAAAAAGTGCGTTCATCAATGTATATAATTACAGCATATGCTCACAGAAACCCAAATGATGGACAGGTTTTCTTTTAATTTCCTCCCACCCCTCCTCCTCCTCCGCCGCCGCACCCCTGGGTTCATTCTGAAAGCTCTTAGTTCTCTCTGGTCCTCTACTCTCCACTCCTTATTGTGCCTAAACCTCTCTCTTTCTCAAGGTAAAAGTCCTCGTACTTCATGAAGTAGCAACAGCACGTATTTTATCTTTCATTCAGCAGGCCAAGTACAAAGTGCTGAAACTTTGTTTTTGTGATTACTGTCAATGGTCAGTGTTTGGGAAGTATTCACATAAACTTGTAAACTTCATACTTAATTTGGAGTGTCATTTTTATGTTACTTTAGGACATCCTAGCCCTTACTTTTCACAGACATCTTGCTTGTCTGACAGATTGGCAGCATTTATGTAACTGTTGCACAACTGGTCATAAAAATGATCTTTTAATTTCAGTTTACTAGTGGATAGGCCCTTGAGATGCAGCATCTCGTTTTCAAGAGGGTCCAAAAAACACATACATAATACAACAGAAAAAATCAAAATAAAATAATAATAAAATAAATAAAAAATACAGCTTTATTATTTAAAGCTTTATTCTCTTTCCTTTTTATCTTGACAGATACTGACATTATAATTTGTATAAATTTGATGTGTCATTTTTTTACTAATGTGGGACAATTAATGTGATTACAGTAACACGTTAACTTGTAATGTGTTACACTGAGTATTTGTGGTAATAGAAGCAGTGGTAATACTGTAGTAGTAGTAATAGTAATAATAATAATAATAATTGTATTTATGATTAATGAAATGAAATAATGATAATAATCATCAGTCACTATGGTGACACAACATTAACAAGTTTTATTCTTTCAGCTACTTAAAGGAATTAGGAATCCAGCATTTTGGGAAATATGCTTATTTGCTTTCTGTTGTTGGCTTAAGCCTTAAAGAATTTAGTTTTACAGCCTGTAGAGTAGTGACTCTGTAACATACTCCAGCTATAACATGTGAATAAGTGAGCTTCTGAGCTGCTGGTAGGCAGACTTTTTAGTCTTTATGCTAAGCTGAGCTAAGCGGCTGCTTGAGTTCGAGCTCGAGTTTATCCATCGATTAAGAAAGAGGAGCATGCAGTTATAATTAAAATTAAACATTTAAAATTGGCAACAAAACATACTTATTGGATCAGTTCTGCTTACTACTACCGGTGATTCGGCCTACACAAATCAATGCAGTTGTAGACAGTGCTCGTATTTGAGGAAATGAGCCACAAGGTCCAATCTTCACCAAACATACTTGTATAATCGGTCAGTTTTCACCAAAGGCTGCTTATTAGTTAATTAATTTATTTTGCTAGAAGCTAAGCTTTTTTTAAGCCAATTTGTGAAGCAGATTCTGTGCTCTTTTATATTTTATGTATGTGTTTTAATATGCATATTTGTACGTCTGTCAGGAGGAAGCAGGGGGATGCAAAGGAGGAAGAAGAAATAAAAGATAACATCTGGTGCATCACATCTGCCCCGGGCCTGCTCACCATGGGGAATCATTAGAGAAATCACACACACACACACACACACACACACACACACACACACACACACACACACACACACACACACACACACACACACACACACACACACACACACACACACACGTCCTTCATAAGATACTGGATGGATGGTTGGATGGATGGATGCATGACAAATCTCACACATGCAAACCCAAAGACCGTTATGATAAAGCCCTGGTGGGAGTTATGTGTCTCGTTGCACATTTCCATGCAGCCACAAGCTATGATCACTATCAACCAAGCTGGCTTTGATGTGCAAACTTTCAGTCCCTGTGATTCTCTCTTCGCTTTGTCTCACAATTATCTAGATGACTTCCATTCCAGGAGACTGATAGAATATGGTTGTGTGTGTGCTGAGTGTTTTCTGTCACTGAGTGTTTCTCTCTATATTTGAGTGTGCGGTTATGTGTGTTTGTGTGAATGTGTTTGTACTTTGAGCGGAGATAGTGGCTCATTTGTGGTGTCACATCAAAGGCTTGAGACAAAACCTAGTGGCTGGAAGCGTCTCTTCATCACCGCTTATCATTGTTTTACTTAATTGCTTCATCAACGGGGGATGATGTGTGTTTAGCTTGCGATCTGGACTGAAACCAACACGTATCACTGATAAATGGCATCGTGCTTCTGTTTTTTCTTTGTCACACGAACATATGGAATATAGGTAGCATGCTGCTCTATCTGCATACATTTGTAGATGCACACTCCTTTAGCGACTGTCAACAGAACTTGTGGCCAGTTCACAGCAGCCTCAACAGATGATTACAGATGAGTCAGCCTCAGATAAGTCTATCTAGTCCTGCAACCAAATGCATACACTGCAATTATGCAAAGATACAAAGATAAAACTGTGTAATACCAAAGCTCACAACAATAAAGCATAAAAATATTAGACAGTTCTAGCTCAATTAACCTATGATATAATGTATGCATTATTGTCTGAAAATAATTTAAGTTTACACACCTCCTGACTCAGCAGCACACACATACATACACATACAAAGCAGTGCAAAGCTGAGCAACATGACCTGAGCAATAGCAAACAATATAAAGCCTCTCATGAACAGACTGAGTAAGAAAGGTTTATGCAGTCAAAATGTATGTTAGGCCCTGTTTTGATATTGTGCCATGAAATCTGATATGGTGAATCTATGTTCAAATAATGATGTAAAATAATGAAACAAACACAAATGTCACTGGAGACGTTCTAATCCAGTGTCGAGCTGAAGGGATGAGTCAACTGACAGGAAATTAATAAGCAACCATTTTGATTGATTGACTGTTGAAGTGATTTTCCAAACCAGAATATATTTTCTAGCAGCTAAAATGTGAAGATTTGCTGCTTTTCATAATTTTTGGCTATGGGAAATTGTGATTGTGAATTTTAAACTTTTTTGTTTTTTACATTTTATAGACAAAATAATTGATGGAAAATTATTTCCAGAAGCAATAATGAAAATCATTGGAGTTGCATATTTCTGCCACTTGAGGCATCTATAGTCAATATTTTTTTAGGGCCCGAGCACGAACCGTGCGAGGTCCCTATTGAATTTGTAAAGATTATATATATATAATAATAATAATAATCCTTATTTGTAGAGCACTTTTCAAAAACAAGTTACAAAGTGCTTTAACAAGTGTAAAGAATAATACAAAAAAAAGATAAGAGCATGAAAATTTAATATAAAATTAGTAAAATACAATAAAATAAAAGGGATAAAATAGAGTCAAATAAGATCGGGAAAAGCTCTCCTATAAAAGTATGTTTTAAGAAGGGACTTAAAAGAGTTCACTGACTCAGCCGACCTGATTTCCTCGGGCAGGCTGTTCCAGAGCCTCGGGGCCCTGACAGCAAACGCTCTGTCCCCTTTAGTTTTCAGTCGAGACTCTGGAACAGACAACAGACCTCTGCCCGAGGATCTCAAGGTACGTGCTGGTGCGTATGGGACTAAAAGGTCAGAAATATAACAAGGCGAGAGGCCATGAAGAGCTTTAAAAGTGATCAATAGAATTTTAAAGTCAATTCTAAAACATACTGGGAGCCAGTGTAATGAAGCTAAAATAGGAGTAATGTGGTCATATTTCTTTGTTCTGGTTAAAAGCCTGGCAGCTGAGTTCTGGACAGTCTGGAGTCGATCAATAGATTTTTGGGTTAAACAGATGAAAAGGCTGTTGCAATAATCCAGGCGTGATGAGATGAAGGCGTGTAAAATGGTCTCGGTGTCCTTAAAAGTTAACACAGATCGAATTTTAGCTATATTTCTAAGTTGATAAAAACATGATTGAACAAGCTTTGTGGTGTGCTGCTCGAAATTTAAATTACTATCAAACCAAACACCAAGGTTCTTTGCCACAGGCTTAATGTGATTTACTAGGGAACCAGCAGATGGCAGTATTTGATTTGCCATCTGCTGGGACCCGATGACCAGGATTTCTGTTTTGTCTGAGTTCAGCTGGTGGAAATTATTTGACATCCATTTTTTAACTTCACAAAGGCAGTTGTTAAGTGAACTCAGCATTCCAGGGTCTGTGGATCTGACGGGCAAGTATATTTGTGTGTCATCAGCATAAATATGAAAAGAAATGCCATGTTTATGGATAATATGTCCAAGGGGAAGCAGATACAAGGAAAACAAAATGGGTCCTAAGACCGACCCCTGAGGCACACCATATTTAACTGGACAGAATGAAGAGACATAGTTGTTTACAGACACGCAAAACTTCCTATTTGACAGGTAGGATGAAAACCATTCTAGAGCAGTACCAGAGATCCCCACCCAGTGCCTCAGTCTGTCTAACATGATGTTGTGATCAATGGTGTCAAAAGCAGCGCTAAGGTCCAGGAGTACAAGGACTGAGCACATACCTTCATCAGCAGACATTAAAAGGTCATTGGTGACTTTAAGCAGGGCAGTCTCAGTGCTGTGGTACTTCCTAAAACCAGACTGAAACTTTTCAAATATTTTGTTATTTTCCAGCACAGTGAGCAGCTGTTTGGACACAATTCTTTCTAGAATCTTTGCAATAAAAGGCAGTTTTGAAATTGGTCTAAAATTTTGTGGGAGGGAGGGATCTAAACCAGGTTTCTTTAAAAGTGGGTTCACGCAAGCCGTTTTAAAATAATCAGGGACACAACCAGTAGATAGGGAGCTGTTGAAAACAGAGATCAAATGGGGCCCAACAGAATCTATTACTTTTAGTAAAAATTTTGTAGGTATTATATCAAGTGGGCTGGAGGACACTCTCATTTGTGATATTGTTTTTAAAAGCTCAGACAAGTTGATGGGATAAAACTGGTTAAAACTCTGTTGTTGCTGGTGAGGAACCTCTGAGTAAGAGGCCACGGGGGTAATAGAGGCTCTGATTGACACCACCTTATTGGTAAAATAAGATAAAAACAATTCACAGTCATCATTACTTCCAGCTGAGGCACAAGGAGGGGTTGGGTTTACCAGCTGATCCACAGTCTTAAACAGAAACCTGGGATTGTGTTTATGTGTAGTAATGAGTTCAGAAAAATAGTGTGTTCTCGCATCCTTAACCATGTTATTGTAGTTAATTAATAAATCCTTCAGACTGAGGTAATGGACTTGGAGATTGGATTTTTTCCATCTGCGCTCTGCTTTCCTGCATTCCCTTTTTAGGCTGCGAATGCTGTCATTTATCCAGGGTTGCTTACTAGCTTTAGACGTAGGCCTAACCTTTAGAGGAACAGTAATATTTAGTGACGACAAGCAGATATGATTGAAGTGATCAACCAGATTGTTGGTGTTGGAATCAGACAGGTGTTGGCTTTGGCTCTGAAAGACTGCGCAAAACTTTGAAACACTTTGTTCATTAAAGATGCGACAACACACGGAGCTTGGTGAGGCGGCATGAGTAACAGGCGAATCGCAGCTAAAAACAATACATCTGTGGTCAGATATGGTCATGTCCACTAATTCCACAGAGGAAATGCTGACACCCAGGGTAAAAACCAAGTCCAGTGTATGACCACGGTTATGTGTTTGCCCTTTGACATGTTGTTTGAAGTTAAAAGAAGTGGCCAATTTAAAAAGTCAGTTGCATTAACATTGTTGGGGTCATCAACATGAATATTAAAATCGCCACAAAGAACAATTCTGTCATAATTTAAAACCAGAGTAGATAAAAATTCAGGAAGTTCTGATAAAAATCCTCCAGGCGGTTTTGGGGGGCGATAAATTATAACAAATATGATAGGTTGCAGCCCTCCAACTTTAAGAGTGAGAACTTCAAAGGAGCTAAATTCATCACAGCGTACTTGATGACATTTAAAATTTTTCCTATACACGCTCACTAGCCCACCACCACGACCACTGACCCTCGGTTGACTAAAGCAATCATATTGAGGCGGACACAGTTCAGCTAGCTGGCTATAGTCATTCATTTGCAACCAGGATTCAGTTAAAAACATAAAATCTAGATTTGCAGACAAGATAAAATCATTTAAGATAAAAGTCTTACTTGAAAGTGATCTCACATTGAAGAGAGCCATTTTAAATGAGTTTGTTCTGGGTGCTGGAGTTGGTGCAGTTGTCCTAATCCTTAAGAGATTACTATGATTTCTGTGTGGGATGTGCACATTTCGGTTTACTGGTCTATGCGTGATGATGACAGGAATAGAAGTCTGTGGAACAGCGCTGGGAGCAGACGGCTTTACATGCCAGCAGGTGGAGACAGTTGTTTGTGGCAGTGAGGCAGAGATCTGTTCTGTGACCGGTGGTGTGTCCAGGTGTGCTGCATGAATGATGAGTCATTCACGTAAGTCATGTGTGGACCGCACCACATGCTGTATGTGCGCAGCTAACATTTCTGAGCCCCGTTTGTTTGGGTGAAGTCCGTCTGTCTTAAAAAGAGACATTCTTTGCCAGAAAATATTAAAATTATCCACATAACACACACGGTGAGCCCTGCAGGCGGACTGGAGCCAGTCGTGGAGGCCAAGGAGTCTACTGAAGCGGCCAGCACCGCGACCGACTGTGGGAATGGGACCAGAGATAAAAACGGACTTTCCGCACTGCTTTAAAAAGTTAAGGAGACGGTTAAAATCTAATTTTGTCAGCTCAGACTGCCGAAGAGCTGTGTCATTTGTTCCGACATGGACTATCACTCTTGTGATGGAGGACGGGAGCGATGGCATCAGGTCCTGGAGTTTTTTTAAAATGTCAGCTGTGGTGGCACCGGGGAAGCAGCGAGTGGTAGCGTTAAAGAAACGGAGGTTTCTGGTTATGGAGTCACCAATTATTAGTGTGGTTGGGGAGAAAAGAGGACGAGGAGATGCTGGTTGTTGGGATCCAGAGCAGGACTGAGCAGAATCTGCTTCAACACTGCGTGCGGACTGAGGATGGAGTGTGTGAGCTGCCGAGTGTTGTGTTGGAGTAGCAGTAACAGACCTGAGAGAAGGGCTACCCGACGGTGCAGGGTGGAGACGGCCTCCGGAGCGTCTGAGCACAGCCTCCTTCAGGATCCTACGTCGGGAAGCGGAGGTTTTTGACCGGGATGACGGCCGCCGATCAAGTCCGGCGGCAGACCGGCGGCCCAGTGCAGGAGATGTAGCCGGTGGCGGAGATGCAACAGTGTCGGCAGGCACTGTGCGCCGAAAGAGATCCGTATCAGGGAGACTCGAAGCCGCAGGTGAATCCGCTGGATGGACCGGAGTGTCGTTAGACAGGGCTGCATGGCGGTTGGAGAGGCCGATGTGCGGAGGAGAGGCAGCCCCATCCGAGCCTCTCTTGCAGCCACGGACCACCACTTCAGCCCAGGTTGACTGATGCTTCGGAGTCGAGCAGGATGAAAGCCTGGGAAGACTAGAGGGGTCCCAAAACACTGGATGTTAGCGGTTGCGCTAAGAGAAACAATCTGTTTGGCTTGTACTGAAGCTACATCCATAAAGCCAGTCAGCAGGGAATCTTTCTCTTTGAGTTCCTCTGAAAGTCGTCGGATGTCTTCCATAAGGTCAGCAATCTTCTTGTTCGCTTTCTTAAGGAGTGAGCAGTCCTCAAGGGGCAGAGTTATCTCGGCTTGCATAGTCACCGGAGCTTTGTTGCGATCAGTAGCGTTGATCGCGTTTTTACGGTCATCTATCTTAAAATCCATGTCGGATGACTAAAAGCCTTAACCCACGTAAAACTTAAATAAAGTTAAGTTAAATAAAAGGATATAAAAAATGTAACGAAAAAAGTGGATTAAAACTGGATAAGAGTCCGGTTCAAGACAGAGCTTCCGACAGGTGGCTACAGACGCCAACGCATGCGCAGAGTGCAGATTTCGTCAGCAATATATATATATATGTGTGTGTATATATATATATATATATATATATATATATATATATATATATATATATATATATATACACATTTTTTTTGCAAAGTAAGCTCCATTTTGGGGACCTGAGCATACTCGAAAACTCACCAAACTTTGCACACATGTCCGAACTGGTGAAAAATTTCGTATTTTATGGGTTTCGCGCATGGGCGTGGCAAACTGACTCGCTAGCGCCACCTAGAAAATTGGAGAAAATTAGCCCCTCGTTCACGTTCAACCTACATGCACAAAATTTTCTGGGGACATGTATCCTATCAAGACGCACATAAAAGCATAGAAGAAAGAACCCATACCCTAAAGTCAACAGGAAGTTGGCCATTTTGAATTTTACGGCCATTTTTGGATAATTTACACACTTCGTACTTTAACGAACTCCTCCTAGGGATTTAGTACGACCGACTTCAAATTTCTGCTGTGCCTTCTAAAGGCATTGAAGATGAAAAGTTGTGCTATCTGTGAGTTTTCGTCAATGGGCAGATATCAAGGTGACTATCGTCCCATAAAAGCTGTGAGTAAGTGCATCAAACAAATCAATAATCAGATTCGCCAAAGTTTTATCCAATTAAACAAATATAAAACTGATATTCTTTGGCTCCAAAAAACAATAATAAGGATTAAAGGCAGTGGTCAACAGTGGTCGCTAACGTTAAAGACCACAAACCAAGCCTGAGGACATGTTTTGGCAGGATATAGAATAATTTGTATTGCATTATCTTCAGTAGGTGACAACACTGTAACTCTGACTTTACAGGTCTCTCTCAAAAGTCAAAAAAGAAAGATGCAGCTGATTCATTATGCTAGAGTCCTCCCTAAGACCAGGAAAGTGGATCACATCACTAATTATTCATATATTGCTCTGCACTGTAATTTTCATTCCAACTTTTAATCTTCTATTTTATTTTGTTTTAATCATTTTAAATCCTGTTTGTGTGTCTTTTTATATTGTATTTTTATATTGCTTTGTTTCTAACATATCCTTTTTCTTATCTTATATTGTCTTAATGCCTTTATGTCTTATGTAAAGCAGTTTGAATTGCCTTGTTGTTGAAAGGTGCTATACAAATAAATGTGCCTTGCCTTGCTTCGCACCGCAGATCTCTGAGCTGGCACAACCTAATCTGGAGGATGTGTTAATAACATTCAGTTTTAATCACCTGGTATTAATGATAAACTGTTAATGTTCAAGTACCAGCTTTTTTAATTGAATTATGTAAGTCAGGTTTTTTGTTATGTTGCAAAAAAAATGAAATCTAATTGTTCTGTACCTTGTGGTGATCCAACCTCCTCTGTGGTTGGTAAATGCCTTTCAGGGATGTCTCACAAGTGACTGCTGCTGTTCTGTCATCTTTAGAGGACACTGAAGAGGCACTCTGCCCCCGTCCTGATGTCTTGTGTGTCACAATCCTTTTTTTGCCGAACCAGTTTTCCTTCACCTTTTCTACATTTGTTATTATGGGTCACAGTGTTTGTAACATTTGTCACCTGCCCTTATGCAACAATATGTATTTGTTGTTTTGTTTTCTTTGACAAGCCAATTGTGAAAGTGCCAAATAAACAGTTTGGTTTAGCTGAACCTCATTTAGCTGTAAGAAATTCCCTCACTTGCTCCACTTCAACAACAAGTAGTCATGTTCAGAGATGCTGTATACTAGATATTGCAAATTTTGGCAACCAGAGTAAATGAGAGATTATGGGAAGATCAACATGATTTACTTTTGCAACATCAACTGCATGGATTTCAAAATGAATAGGTGGAAAATTTAGTATGAAACCTCCTTTTCAGCTCAGAGTGCATTTTAGTTATTAGCATCTACTGATCTGGTCAGAGCCCAGGTATTTAATAATGTGGTGTATGGTTTAGCACAATCTCCACCATCGTGATCTGTTTTAAGTGCACACTGTTACTGTTTCAATTTTAGAAACAGTTTGTCAGGCTCTGTGTTCACTGCTTTGGTAATCAGTTTGACGTGTGTTTCACGTTGTCGATGACAAGTGAAGAAGGCTGACTGATGATTTTGGACTCCATCACATTGTCACACTCGAATTGATGAAATTCAATGAAAAGCATGTGTGCAAAGTATATTTACACGATTAAACTGAATTCTATGACTATAACGCCAAATCACAACAGAGTTAAGATCATATAAAAAGTTATCATAGGGCACTTTTCATATAGAGCAGGTCTAGACCGCACTCTTTATAATATTATTTACGGAGGCCTAACAATTCCCACCTTAAGCAAGCACTTTGACAGTGGCAAGGTAAGAGAAAGGGAAGAGAACAGTAGCACAGTGAAAATTGTGGAATTGATATTTAATGTAATAGTAATGGAAGTGGAAATAATATTAATATCAATAAAAACATTTTATTATGAGACATTTGGCATATGTTTAGTGTCTGGTACAATTTGATGACAAACAGCTGGAATTCCACACATGCTAATCTACCAATACCTACTACTACTACTACTACTACTACTACTACTACTACTACTACAGCCAGTGCTTGAAGTGTGCCGGTATGCACCAGTACACAGTACCGGCACCTCGACATCTTACTCTTCCCAAACTGCCAGTACTCTCCTCTGCCAGTACTCTCCTCTGCCCTCTCCATATCAGGTACTCTGGGCACTACGTGCCGCTCACCTGTTCCCAGTCTTGCCTGCCTGCTAAACGAGGGAGAAGAGAAGCTTGGGTGCCTTTCAAGCAGCCGCGTGCTGAATGTAGCTCTTCAATGTCACTTTTCGTGAACCGACCAATCACAGCCTGGAAGGGGTGGGACATTTAAAAATATTGACAGAAAGGTGTCACTTACACTGGGGACGCTGGGGACAGATCAGACTCAGAATGTCTCCATCACTTTTTGAAAGGTTTTGTTAAAAATGTTCTGAACAACAGCAACAATAAATGTTAAATAACAAATGAAACAATGCACAATAAGAAAACATGCAATGCAACTGAAATATAGAAGAAAGAAATGCATTGTCCAAAAGCTGATTACTGCATTAGATTCCTTTTATATTTTGAATTATCACCTGCCACCTTTATTTTGTGCTACTACTGGTACCTATTTCTTTCAACTTCAAGCACTGAATACAACTAATATCCACGATGATGGGACTTCTGTGTTCTTAGCAGTAATTTCCAAGAGGGACCAACTGCACATCTGGAGATCCCAGCTCTGTGAGCCAATGGGAAGAAAGTCACGTCCCCAGACATGACACATGCCACGTCCTTTATGGTCCCATCTTTCAAGGCAGTTACTTTAATTTGTCAGAAAAAAAAGCACAGGTGTAATTAATAATGTAATGATCCATTTAAGCCTCGACAGTGAGCCAGCAGGTACAATACCAGGACTATAACTCTGTAGTGCAGCCATAATTAATGTAATTAGGTTCACTTGTGTTTGACTTCCTTCTGAGCATGGCCGGTTCTGGCACACAGATTTAAAAATTGTTTGCCTGCTGTGAAAAATGTGGTCTCAATTTTTTTGAATGAAATTCAGGGATCAGTATCTAAAAATCCAGGGACCCAGTAGGTATTGTTACTATTTTATCAAGTAAGAGCTTATAATAACTAATCGCTTGAAAAGAAATTCCATGAATAATTTTATTTTTGCATCATTCTGTGGTAGCCTGTGCCACTTTTTCTCAGATGGTAGATATCTCATTTTGGAATAAAAGCTTTACAGCATGATGCCAGCCATGTGTGACAGTTTCTGCCTTCCAGTGGGAACACTATGAGGTTGTTTAAGAATCTGTTTTCATAGGACAATATTACAATATTAGATGATCAGTAAAACAATTGTTGTTATTGGTGTACCTTCGCAAAACCTGTTTATTGTTGTAATTATGCATCGTGTCCAATTTATTTCCGCTAATAGTGTCTTTGAAAAAGATCAGGGGTCTTGGGCAGCGCAATTACGATGAGAGCACAGAATATCGCATTTGATGTTTATTTCACACAAAAGTGTAATAGCATTCTATTTGAGTATTCTCTAATGTAAACTAAAACCCTGCAGAAAGATAAACAGAGATTGCACTTCAAAAAGACAGCAGTGGCAGGAAATGTCTGTGTATTCTCATATTCCTTTAGAAACAATAAACACAGTCTTTTAACTTTCAAACTCTCCATGGTGGCATGGCACCGACTAAGATCGGGTGAGGCAAGGATCTTTGAAGGAGAGCGAAAGGAAGCAAAAGAGACAGCTTCTGAAAATAAACATTTCTCCTGAGATGCAGTGTTTTTGTGTGTATGTATCATTTTGATGACAACAATTCTTTTGATTTTATGTGTGTGTGTATGTGTTTTCTACAGTGCATTATTCAGTGGCTATTTCATCAAATTTTTCACCCCCAACACACAGCAACCTTCTTGAAGTGCGCGCCTGCATTTGTGTATTATAGAAACAACATGTTTTGCTCAATTTACTTCAATTTATCTATGTAAGTGGGTGTAATATAAGACTTTTACAGTTTGCTTTATAGAAACAAAACATACTCAATTTACTTCAGCTCACTGGTGTGGATAGTTATTACTGTATATCACTTCAAGGACAGACTGGGAGCGAAAAATTTGCCCCAGGCTTTTTCGCTCAAACTGGTCCACCTGTTCAATGATGCACCATCACTCAAACATGCCATGACACATTGAGCATAAAGAACTCCTTGAAGTATTGCAAGGGATTGCATTAAAGAAAGTTAGACTCAAACACTAGCAATTATACATTTTAAGCGTGCAGCATTCAGACGTTTTCTAAAAGATGTAATAGTAGACGTGCTCAGTAGTTCAGCAGTGTTAATTATTGAAGCCTTCATCGACTCAGTGTGTTGCAATAATTTTTTAACAGATGTCACGCACTACAAATAGATAAGCATTTAAAACAGGGATAACTATTATTAGCCAATGTTGGACTGGCCATCTGGCAGATTAACGGCTTCACAATTGGGATGATCCTATGCAATTGAGCTAACTCTGGCTTTGATTTTTTGTGTTCCTAAAACAAAGGCACATTGTTGTAGGAGTGAAAATATAAAGATTGGATTATTGCTTTCTGTTATTGATTTTATCACTGATATTAATTCTCCAATTTGCACCTATTTTCAGCTGTTACAAATACACTTATTCATTTTCTTGCCTAGTTTGGTTAAAAGCTTGATACCACTATGGAGCTAGAGCTAGGAGGTGATTAGGTTATCTTAGCATAAAGACTTGAATCTGGGCGAAACAGCTAGCATGTTACATTGGGGTGAGAGAGTGCCAATAGGAAAGAACCCAAGACAGCAGGATTACTTCAGTGGCTTAATGACCAAAAAACATGCTTACAGGTAGGTACAGGTAGGCAGGTCCAGGGCGCAGCCACTCTTGAGGTTGTCCCAGAGGTTGGCATAGAGGGGACCGCTCTGGAGGTCGGCCCAGCAACTTATGCTCTGACCATAGGTCACGGCAGGGTACAGGACAGATGAACTGGTGACCAACTGGCAATCAGTCATGAGCGACTGGGGAGCAGACTGGATGTCAGCAAGCACTGCTAACTTGTGATCAGGCATGACATCGGCAAGAGTGGCTAACTGGGGTTCCATGGAATTGGGCAGCTGAGCCATTGAGTCAGGAGCTGCCCTGAACTGGACACTTTTGAGGGAAACGGTGAATCGTGAAAGACAAGGTGAAAGTTGTGTCTTTCTGTAAAATCATCTTCCTTTGCTGTCATGGTTGTTCTTTAGGATTCCTTTTGTGCAGTATATGTCTGCAGTGTGAAAACTTTCTCAATTAATTAAATTAACAATAAGGGTTACTGTAAAACTTTGATTAGTAGCCCAGACTATTATTTGCTAAAATCACTGAATTGACCCTGCACTATAAAAAGATCAAGGTGGTTCAACTTAAAAACTTCAGTTCAATTGCTGCCTTAAAAATGTGAGTAAACTCAACTTTAAGAAAAGCTTTGTTTCACCTCATGATGTTACATTATACAATTTCTTTAATTAATGATCATTTATTGTTTGAACTTTATACTGTGAATTAAAATAACTATATGTATTACTTTGTTCATTCAAGGACTTGCTTTCTCTTGTCAAACGAACATACAATTCTACACCCTTTCTACTTACATTTTTATGTTAAGATAACTGAATATAAGATATTTCAAGTTAGTTTAACTTGGAAATGCAAGTTCATCTGCTGCCTTAAAAATTCAAGTTAACTCAACTTGAAGATTGCCTTTTTTTCAAGTCATAAATTGCAGTCAAAGTTCAAAGTAGCATCAGATACCATCTCCTTTCTGAAAGGGCATTAAAGACCTTTCCACCGGTGGCACTAGTCTTTTACCACAGAAGTGTCTATAATTTGGTTGGAATTTGAATATATGACTTATATGCAGTGTATAATTAGTAGGCATGAGCAAGTACACCACTACCTGCATCTATTTCTGTTCAACAAATAAAATTTTCTGTATCCATAGTCAGAATGGGCGGGGCTTAATCTAGAAATGGGTGGGACTAACTGGAATTTATTTAAGCCTGCAATTGGTATCAGAACTTGCTATATTTATTAGAGAAACTATTTACAGAACAGCCTTAGAATTGAGCTTCAGAGCCATGTTTTTGATCACAATAGTAACAGATTTTTAAAAAAAATAGGTTCCTATATTTATAGTTTATTCCACAACAGATATTCACACATTTACTGATGATACTAGTAAAAAGTATCTGTACTGGATACTCGTTTCAACTGAGTATTGTCATCCCCTTGCACACCTGTGCATCAGACATCAAACCAAAAGTCAACAAGTTGACTGGGATTTGGTAATCATGGCGAATATAAAGAGCTAGATAGGTAGATACAATAAGACTGAATGGAAGGTGGGTGGTAAGCTGCAAAAAGTATGACTGGGGGCCAAGAGGCATGGCTAAGATAGAGTAATGAATGAGAGAGAGAACCTGTATTCAGACTTGCCTAGGGGGGTAAAGTAAACAACCCATTCTTTACAATGTTCTCAGGCACCCAGGTGACGACACTACTGCCGCTTCTTAAACTGCGAGGGCTTTGATGTGCTAGGTCTGCCAAACGTTTTGAAGTCTGCATGACACGCCATCAAAGCATGTTTTGTTCCTTAGCACTAGCTGCCAATGCCTGTATCATTTTTGCCTGTCCTTGACAGCATGCGGGTGTCAAAACAGAGGGAGACACACACTTAAAGATAAGCATGAACATCACACTGCTTGGAAAGGGAAAACACTGGCCCAACTCTAAGAGGGAGCAAGACAGGGCAAGAGAGAAAGCAAGAGAGAGATTCAGTCAAGATGAGGAGTGGCGGATGAAGTGCAGGTGACATCAATAACCTCAGCAATGGGACATCATAAGCATCTCCTCTGTCACAAGCTGAAGGACAGAACAAGTGAGAGACTGGGGATGTAGAAAAGAAAGAACTTTTTCGAGTGAATGGGCATGATAGAAAAACAAGGGAAGTTACACAGAACATGAGCCTTTTAAACACTAGTGTCTCTTTGATGTAGTAAGAACCATATTGTACTTGTTTAGGTGGGCTAACCTGCCCTTCAGTGGCACCCGCATCACATTTTCTCACAACCTCCTACACCTTGGATCTGCTTTTCATCATCTTCTCAAGCAGATATGGGTCCCTGGCATCAAATAAAGAGAATGCATGCTGGTCGAGAGGAAATTTTTTTTCTCAGTATATTACCTATGTGATAGTCAGTGTTTGTAACCATAGCAACATGTGGCTGAATAAGAACACTGCTTTTGTAACAGGTTGCACTGCCTTGGCCAAGGATATGGCAAGATGCTTAAATTTCCTTAAAGGTAGTGTGATGTTTGGTGGGTTTATAATGCAAGACTATGAGACTACACTGAAGCTAGAAACACTGTGTTGTACAAAGTCATCCTTTAATGTTGAAGAGATGTAATTTACATACCATAACCTTGAGTGTAAATAAGTCCTGGGTTTGCAACAGTAGAAAAAAACTGTGAGGTTTTAAATTACATTAATTCACTGTCGATATCAGTCTCAACAAATGGAATGAATAGATCAGTCTTTCTGTCTATTATTCCCCCAGTCCATCAACACTTCATTTATCTTACCAGTTGTAGTGGACCAACAGTGTGGATTTGTGCATTTTATATTAAATAAATTTGGACTACTCTAAATTATTCCTCTCTCTCTGGTGGGAAGATAGGACGGGGTTTGATTATCAACCCTCTACAGACGGCTGAAGAGACCCCAACAGAACGGGGTGGAAGGGTCGCTTTCCCTAGTGCTATTCCTGAGCAGTTGATCGTAAAACTGGCCACCTTTTGCAACAGCCGAGATAAGTCTCCCGGTGCCTGAATTGATAAAATGACAAAGATTACAAACAGCCTATCAGAACTCTTCTTAAAGAAAGGGGCAGGAAACCCTAAACTGCCCCACACATGTAACCATGGCAACTGACCTTCCTCAGCTTTTAATTACCTCTTATCAAAGGGATACTCCTGGTCACACCCAGGTGTGACAAAATCCAGGACACCAAGGACAGCCCTGAACTTTATGTAAACAAAGACTGCAGTCTCCAAAGACTCAAAGCATTACCTGTTTAATTAAATAATCTTTTAGTTACTTGATTACACTGCCTCTATTTGAGTAGTTATGTTACCATGTTGTTGCTATCTGTTGTTGATATTATTGCTGAAAAGAATCTAAATAAAGTTACTTTTACAGTGTTTAAATTTTCAGCAAGGTTAAGGACACTCCTTCATTGTGTAACCAATGCTTGTTCACAATGCTTTAGACATGATGATAAAGAAATGTCATATTATACTCTATTAATTTGAAGCTTTTTAACTTGAATTTAAGGCTAAATAACTAAATTTTCCAGCTCCTGAGAAGATTGTTTTGGGATTAATCTAAGCTGTCGTCATGTAACCTGAGCTCCGAAATAAGTATTACATGCCATCATTCTGAAATGCTAACCTTTTAAGGTCTAATTACTGACAATAGTTTTCCTGTTACCAAATGCTTAAACATAGAACGGTACAACCGTTTGACCATTGAGGTTTGATTGTGGGAAGGTATTTGATTATAATACGCGCAAATAGATTTTCTTTTTTCTTTTATAGACATATTAAAAGTTTAGAAAGACAGTCCCTCGGGAAACCGGAAAACCGGAAATGGCCTGCCCTGGTGGAAACTAAGGACTGCCCTTTGGGGAACCACGCCCCAGACAACAAAAGCGCGACACATGACATCGTTTGCTCTCTTTCCCGCTGCTCTCTGGACGCTTCCCTCTTGTCTGCCGGCTTGTTCCGGGCTCTTCAACGGCGCTTCGGCAAGCACCCGGCGTGCCCTCTCCTGGCAACGCCCTAAGAATTCGACAAGCGCAACAAAGTCTTTGTTTCGCTTGAAGCTACACACGCAAATTGCCGCGACTTTAGTTTCCCTCAGTTCCAGCAACTTTACTTGTTTTATTTTCTTTCTTTTGTTTTGTTAAAGTTATCAGTCCGTTAAGTTACACTAGTCTAATTCAAGAACGACCAAGTTCCCTTTTTAAGCTTTTTCGTCGAGCTAACTTCACCGAGGTCAGACCAAGCCACGTGGTTTCGCCAGCGACAACAAAGGACACCTGAAGAACAGCTGAGTTGCCAGATGGAGGACGGCCAACCCTTGAGGGTTTTTCTTCAATAAGACACGGAAAACCCCGGAGAATACCCTAGCAATAAGCCAGGAATCGGGCAGCTAGCGTGTGACCCGTGCAACAGGCCAAGGCAGGCCGCCTACCTACCGTAAGGCAAAACAAGGCATTCTAGTAATCATCTAATTGCATTCATTAGTTGCCGTATGAGTCAAATGCTTCCCACAATAGGAACCCCTTCTCATTGTTTAGCCATTGCTTATTTCTTTGTTGTATTTAACCGCAATTTTATATCTCCTTAGTTAGTTAATAAATTCACTGCAATCAAGGAATTGTGTGTGTTGCCTATTTCTAAGTCCCTGCCAAGAGAATTTACCCTTTAGATATAAGACTGACTGATTGATTTAAGATAATTGAGCGATTATTAACTAACTGATCACTGGTGAATAATTGTATAATTATTAAAAGCTACCTAGAGGTCCGGAGACTCTAGGTTAATATCAACTCCGGTGGTGCCCCTTTCGAAACGAGAGCTTTTTATGGATTAATATTTTCCGAATATTAAAATTCATAATTGGGTATTAATTCTCATAAATGTATTAAAATTCATACGTAGTTTAGACCTGCTACACAGTGAAAAACTTTTTTTATTTTTCCATGAACAGAAACAGCTGTAGGGCAATGATTCCAGCAGGTCCTTGAATTGTTAGTATCATGTGTTCCACCAGCATGCTTACGAGGACATACACCATACCCCCAGGAACAGAGCTCGGCTGTCATGCGATTTTGTAAATTTCGGGGTACAGCAACATTTGTGTTCATCACATGGTCCCACAAAACATGCAAACCATCATTAGAAAACAGTGAATTAGGGCTGCAATGATTAGTCGATGTAATCAACAAAGTGGATTATAAAAAATCGGCAACATGAAATTTCATTGTCGACGCGTCAATACAAAGAGGCCGTTTAAGGGAGAAATAGCAATCTTCCTATTAAGAACATTTCTGGTTGTTTATTTCTAATTGCAATGCACTACAGGAAGTGCTGGGGGCAGGATCTCTTCCACTGTCTGATATGACTGCTTCACTGTATGACTACTCACGAAGAAGAAGCATTCATGCGAGAATCAGAAAGCTACGGAGAAAGAGGCTAACAGCCGACCGTTTTTTGTTTTTACAAGTTTTGTACTCCATTTCATCAGTAAATACACTTTTGAGAGGCGAGAAATCAACTGTGTAGAACCTGATTATTGGCAGATTTATGCAAAGTTGATGGAGAATCCAAAATGTGCTCAAACATTTTTGGGGTTAAGAAGCTCCACAAGCGCCCACAAGGTTGGCGGCCGGAAGGCCAGTCACGCCAGAGATGTTTTATAGAGGAGACACACCACTCAATCACATCCTAAACACAACTCTATGGACAAAGCCTGTAACAGCAAAGATGGCGGTTATCCCACCCCTCCCGCTAGAAAGCCAGTCGTCTGCTTTTCAGAGCCAAAGCAGGAATCATATTTCAGCCAATCGTGTGGTTCCACTGACGTAAGGGTCTGTTTTACTGCTGATTCTAGTCATGTAGTTTTTATGTCCCGGTGACCAGTAAAAGTGCAGTTCTAGCTCTCTCTCCATTCATTCAGACAGGAGCCTGGTCTTGTTGTTCTGAAATAGCTGCCTGGAGGCGTTGCCGAGATGGCGGCCGAGTGGCAGGACTTGCCTATAAGGACTTTGGTCACGCCCACAGAGCTCTCTGGTCCCAGTTACACATACCACTGCAGCAGCAACAACAGAGCAACAATGACCACAACTGTAAGATAGTGTCAATGTTCGTACCGCTGTTATTCTGTCTTTACAATCTGAGTAAGGGTTTAACGTTTTAAAGTAAATCAAGAAACATCTGGCTCGTGATGCAGCCTACAGAACATTCACTGCTTATAAAACGTATCAGCACTTTGGAAAAATAGAGAAAAACTTCAAAAGTATTATGCAAGGGGTTCCTTTATTATTCTAAATATACATTACATTGTTAGTGTACAGTTGTGGTTATAGTACTTCCTTTTATTTTATATAGTTCAAAGCAAAAATCTTTGTTAAAAAGTTAAATGTTTTAAAGTTAAAACCTACTTAGCAATAAATCAGATTGTGAGCTTATTGTTTTGGGTGATAAAGCCTGGCTGTTATCTTCGAGCAGCCTCTCCATAGTTCTTAGCATTCTTGGTATTGAGGTCTCATGGAAGGTGCTGTCTAAGAGAACACTCTTTTAGTTGTGTTAGCAAACACGTTAAGTGCAATAGTAAATCAGTGAATTATAGGAGTATCCTACGCTGTCTTGTCTTCTTCCCTGGTTTCCCCCAGGCGTTGATACTTGTGTTCATTCTGAATAGTAAACCTTGTTCACTAGCTAGAGCTAGTTAGTCTGTCTGTTGGAGATTCACCTGAAAGATATTTAATTAGTTAAGTCGACTACGAAATAATCATTAGTTGCAGCCCTAAAGTGAATACATTTTTTAACATCACAAACACCTCAAAATGACTTAAAGTCTTGAAGAGCTGTATGATTAAATTATTTTATCTAATTTTTGTACGAGGAGTCGACAGCAAATCAGCCATTCTTGGCCAGCGGAAGTCTCGGACGTGCATGCTCTCAACTAGCTTGGACTCACACTAGGCGATCCGTACTGTGCTCAAGCACGTTTAACCCCCAAAGTCCGGTTCGTTTGACCAGTTTGATCACGGTACACTGAACCACTGGACTCCGGTACGGGCACAGTACGCATCTAGCGTGATCATTAACCGTGCCCGAACACGGAACTCTGTCACAAACACCACTATGCTGTGGTGAAAGAGTGCTTTTTTTTTTTTCAAAAGAGTGTGACGTTTCCCACAACAGACAACCTAACTGTGGCACTGGGTAGGGGAGGGGTCGTACTAACCTCGACAACCCAGCGGTGATCTTACATTAACATAGCTATCCTTATTAGCTAGGCTCTTTACATGCTTGCTAATAACTTTTTTTAAAGGTCAACATTTACAGCTTTATGTTGTGTGCAGCGGTTATCATGAGAGAGAAAGGGAGCGAGCGAGACAAGGTGCTGAGCAAATATGTGCTCTGCATGTAGCTCTGCAATCAAACATAATTTTAAATAGGTCTGATAGACCTGAAAAAATCAATATGTGGCAGTTGGCGTTGATACTGTGGCAGGTCACCACAAAAAAATCAATGTATGGGAAACAGTGGAGCGATGACGTAAACATGCTCTGGCTCGGATAGTTTGGCGCAACGTGAGCGCAGGCCATCGGGGGAGGGGGGACAATCGTGCTCGGGCATGGGAAAGAATGGGGCATCAATGTATCGTATATTGGCAGTGGCGGTAAAATGCTGTGACAAGGTAGCAGTTTGCAAATAAATGATCAGACGAAGACAACAAGGTGATGTAACAATGTAGGTTTAAGGCATTGCAAATGTTAGCAAATGCAATTAACGTGTTTGTTAGACCTTTTGATAACGTTGTTAAAAAATGTGTGCCTACAATAAAAACACCATAATGAAGTTTTCTAATCTAATTGGGGAAAAAATTGTGACAACCCCTTTATAAAAAATAAGTAGCAATAATAAGTAAGTAATAAGTTAGGTATATAGTTTATAGTTGTTTTAAAATGTCATACAAGGACTGCATTTTTACAATTTATTACTGTGATTACATCAACACTCAGTGTTGACCTTTAACCAATTTTCAACGGAAAATGCATTAGTTTGTTGTTGTTAGTGGCATGGCTCTAGGGATGGCACTGGTTTGTCTGTTGGTTTCCATATAAATGTGTACAGACATTTTTATCAGGGATGCAAAGTCATCAGGGTTGAAAAAGGTGACAAAGATGCGTACAGGAAGTCGTTTTCAGTGAGCTCAGCATTTTGCCCATTCTCAAGCAATAACTTTGGTGACACCTTGACTTTTTCTCTAGTTTTAGTGTAGTGCTCCATCCCCCCGCGACCCTGTACGCAGGATAAGCGGTTGACGATGGATGGATTGATCGATTTAATTCAGCACAGTGAATTGTGATTTTCACCTCTAATTGTCACTCTAAGCATGTTAGCATGCTAATGTTAGCACTGACCTCAAAGCACTGCTGTGCCTGTAAAACTCACAGAGCTGCACAGACATTTCCTTTAGCGGTGCTTCACAGAAATGTGTGTGGACACGCACTTACACACTTTCTTCCAACACAGAGTGGTCACAAGCATGGTCGTATGAGGTCACTGAGGTTCGGACCTAATTATAATAAGAAGGCTATGTATAAATAAAATAATTTGAATAAAAAACATTGATAACACAATCGCCTTAAAGGAAGGCCATAGGGACGGAGCTGATTACACCGTTGCTCCCCTCATTTCAACTTGAAAAACTGTTCCACACTCAATGTCCAGATTTGGGGAGAAACACATGAAGCACATGAAAACCTTGTGCGTGCAATAACTGAGAGTACTGCTGTTTGCGGGCAGAATTTCGGGCTGGGTGGTGAAGCATCTCCCCATTAATAGAGACGCATTTACACATGGGGCACAGCAGCGTAACTTCATATTTAAATCTCCCGACACGCAGACGGGATCAGTCAGAATCTTATGTTAATTAATATTTTGTGTTCTTCTACACATGCAGAAGCTCTCACACTCAGTCCAGGTTCATACAGAGAAACTGTCTGGAGTAAAGCAGCCGTCCTCATGATCAATCCTGAGGTCCATTAGTGTGTCTATAATTTTTTTTAGAAGCTAAAAGATGAATTCTGTTTCCTCTGCAGAGTTTCCTCTGTCCTGTCAAGTTTATAACCACAGTTTTTAGTTTTGCTACATAAATATCCCACCACGGTATTTTCTGTGATGATGCTACGCCCATGGAAACATTTACAAAGACTGACAGCAGCCTCTCTAATCATGAAAGTAAAAACTCATACATCAACACAATAAAGAAATCACCTGAAATGTTAAAAGGACCGGTAGAGGTGGGATAAATCTTAGAAAATAATTTGTTGGGTTGGGGGCTGGTGGATGATTTGTGCATACATGATTATTCTGCTGATGTCAAATTATTATTAAAAACATGGAAAAGGTAACAAAAGCAAAAACAAAAGCCATGTGAAAAGTAATTATATTTAACTAATAAGTGAATGTTCCTCCCAGAAACTGTGTGTGAAGCCAGATGCTGTTTTCTTGGATGGGGCACTTACTAAGTGGGGGCATGGGGGTCCTCCCCCAGAAGATTTTGAGCATTAAACACTTAATTTCCTGCATTCTGGTGAAAATTTCTCCTCCAATTTCTGCCTTTTGTGCACCAATTTATGTTCAGTTTATGGTCTGAAAATTCAGGTGGCAGGTGACAATTCACCAATTGTAATAGAATATAATCTAGTGAGGCTCTCAGGCATTCTTATTGCTTTTAAATATTTTTCTCCTGTAGATCAACTTATTTAATATCATCCCTGCTGAGTCAACACACATGATTAAGTCTTACCTCCTCTTTTGAGGGGAAGTAACCTATTTAAATGTGATTGTGTGATCTCAGTAATAAATTAATTCATTTTAATTCAGTTATTGACTGGACTTTATTAGCTCATTTGTTAATAACTTATCATAACTCAGTGTTTCCCACAGAATGATAGTGTAACTGTGGCGCAGCTATATATAGCATGCTAGCCTCAAAAACCCAGCTATATTCTAACATTAACTTAGCTCTCCTTATTAGCTAGGCTCCTTACATGCTTGCTGATAATTTTTAAAAGCTGGGTCTCCGACATTGACAGCATTGTGTTGCACAGATTTGTGCAGCTGTGATCACGAGGGAGAGAGAGCGAGGGACGGATGAGAGAGACGAGTGAGAAGATGTGCTACGCGAATACCTGCAGCTCTGCAGTCAAATATGATTTTAAATTGGCCTAGTAAAAAAAATCGAAAATCAATATGTGGTGGTCAGCGTTGATATTGTGGTGGGCCGCCACAAATAAATTAACGTATGGGAAAAACTTCTGCATATTCTTTCCAACATATCTGAGTTCTCTGACATGTAAAGAAAAAAAGTCTAATGGGAGACTAACGTCTTTAGCCTATTTAAAGAGAATTCATAATATTTTACTACATGCCCTATACTGCATTATGTTACTGATTCGCTAGAAGTATCCCCTCGCCGTCTAACAGACAAAACTGAATGAGACGAGGAGGTGCTCATGCCGGGGGAAAACGAAACTAACCGACAACACCTGTGATCAGGCAGGAATCTCCGACTCCGTTAACTTCAGCACTTCTGATAAAGTGCCGCTTACAATCCCCAACAGAGCAAGTCAGGGCTTCAGGTCTTAGCGTTACATTTTTATAGCCTACTGAAACTACTGTATATGTGCGCTTTGGCACAAACTGTCTTCAACTCAGGGGTGAGTCCGACAGCGGAATATCCCTCTTGTAAATGTGTAGCCACTGCGATAACAAGACATTCACGGTGATTTTTTCTTTTCCACCAAGAAAGAGAGCGTCAATTTTCCAGAGTTTACACAGTAAACGCCATGTTTGCAAATTTTAGAGATGATACTCTGACTTCTCGTTCCCGTGAAGGCAGCACGAAGCTTCACCACAAGTAGCTGACGGAGAAAAAATACACAGTCTCGTCCAGTCGCAGTGGACTAAACTGGCAGGTTTTAATGTTGCAGACGACAGTTTTTTGCAAGTAGTTTAAAGTTTAAACTCGTTGTGGATCTTAAGTAAACTTAAGTAAACTCGCCTTAGAATTTTCAACCAACAAATGCCCCCCAAAAGCAACTCAGCGCCCCCCTTTCCAAAATATTGCTTCCAGCGCCCCCCATCATCCTCGGAACGACCCCTGGGGGGCGGTACCGCCCCCGTTGAGAAACACTAGCTTAGACCATGCTATTGATAGCTCACCTAGTATTTCTTTTGCTTACTTACAGGATATCTCACTGGAAGATCTGTTATCAGTTTTGCTATCTTAAGCCATTTCAGACACCATTTCCAATACAATACTTCCCTTAAAATTGACAGCATTACTGTCACAATGATTAATGTATATCTCTGATGAGCGTTTTCAATGCATTCTGGATATCACCTGAAGTTAGAAGATGAATCAATTTCAATTTGAAGTTTCTGATGGGGAAATGGATGAAAGACAAATAGTTGGCCATATAAAGAGAAGGTCATTGCAATCTTCTGCAAATAAAGAATTTATTCAATAACACAAAGAATCTTTAAAGAATTGTACAACAAAGTAAATACTTGGCAGCATATGCTGGCCTCCTTTCTGCCCTTCCTCAATAAAACTTTGGAAAAGACTTGCTGCACTGCAAGTCAGACACCTGATACTAAGTGTGCATTTGTAGACCGAATACATCATGGGTCAACACGGTCTGTTCCATTTCAAAGGCTCCTCCAAATGCAGATGAGAAATGAAGCATTTGGAAAATGCAATTGGTATACTATCTTTTAAATTTATCTTAAAACAAATGACAAAACACATTCATTCACATCAAGCCACTCATAAGTACAAAATGCGTACATCCACAGATGTGACATTAAGTGCTGCTTTTGACACCATAGACAATAACATGCTGGCCAAGTATCACTGCAACTCAGATAAAGTACCATGGACAGATATACTGTTCCGTTGATCTGGCAGATCTGCAAATGTCACTAGGTGTTGAACAAGGTTTATTCCTTTGTGCCATTTTATTATCTCTACATAATAGAACATAGAGTTATTGACCGATATGGTTTCGCCCCCATTTTTATGTAGATGAAACATAAGAATTCCCCCAATCTCCACTGTGGAGATGCCTTCTTTACCTGCTTTTTGGAGACTAAGCATACAGTGGATAGGGCATACAGTAGCTAAAACAATGACAAGACTAAGGTGCTCTTAGTTGGCATTCCACACCAGGTTCAGCGCTATTGCATATCTTGCCTCCCCTTTTCTGACCAAGATTTCCTGTTACAAATCTAGACGTGAAGCTTAACTTTCATTAGAACTTTGAAAAACACTTCAAACACATCAGAACTGGGCCCTTTGCTGCATGCCATCCCCTCTCTATTTCCCTACTTTTCCTCTCTCTCTCTCTACTGTGACTATCAAATAAAGCAGAAATTATCTTAAAACTAAAACATCTCAAAACTTTTCAAGGTTGGCTCCTACGATGCACTCTTATGAAAATCCAATACATTTATACCGGTGCTACTAGGATCCTAATAAGAGGAAATGCCAAGATTCAATCTCCAACATTCACACTGCGTTTAAATCTCTAGTTTAAAACTCTTCTCCTGACTCACCCTGACTCAAGTTCACCAGAGTACCTCACCAACCCCCGAAACCTCAGATCAGATGATTCCTTGACCCTTTGCACTCCCAGGACCAAGGTTAAAATGATCAAAGATCAGACTTCAGGCTCAGTTTTCATCTTTCTTTCAGATCTTCAGAACATTGTACATATTTTGTGTTAATTTTTCTTCACATACTATTGCCAATTTTCTATTTTCTATTTATGCTTCTTGACTTGCAGTACTTGCTTTGTCTTTTTTTTTATATTTTCTACTTACTATGTTTATTGCTATGCACCAATATACCAAGACAAACCCCTTGTATGTGAACCTACTACTGATTTCTGGTTCTGGCTCCTAAACACTCCTCCTAGTAATTGTCATAACACAAAGAAGGCAGGGGGAGGAAGACAATAATAAAGACAATAATAGAGTGGGTAAAATAGAAGGCCAAAACAACGCTATTGTTGATCAGACAAAGAAAAAGTTTGATGAGGAAGAGTGTGTTCTGATTGCTATAAAGTGGACTCGGCCCACAGCGGGATCCATAAACACTAGCTGGCAAATACTCAGCAGGCACGTATTCAACAACACCCACACACAAACACGCACACTGAGATCTGTCCTGAGCACATGAATAGGGGTCCTTTCTGCTGAGTAACAGGGGAGGTGGTGGCCACCCCACTGCCTCATTGATTTATCCAACAGCCTGCTCCTGTTTAAAGCCCAGCTGTCTCTGTCAACACACACATATACACATGTACTATGTGGCTATGCACACATTCACACGCACTAATGTTCTCCCATACACGTGCTGTCATTCGCTGATATTCTGCCAACTGCCGCTTCTGTCACTCTACTCCATTGCTGCTGAGTTTGGCCATGCGCCAGAGGTGCAGTGGGTGTCTCTGTGAGTGTGTTTGTGTGTGTGTACGCGTGCATGTGTGTGTTTGTGAGGACAGAGAGATGAATCTGGAGCCTATTTGCTGTTAATATCTGCTGGGCAGCATCTCTACTTCATGCTGACTCTGTTATTATTATAGTTACACTGACACACACACACACACACACACACACACACACACACACACACACACACACACACACACACACACACGTTCTACTGACCCATCATCTCTGCTGATGGTCATGTTGATGGCTACAATCTGAGGTCTCCTAACTGTTTCGCCACAAACACACTGCTGGGACATGTTTATTTATTTTTCATTTAGATGTGGCCTCAGTTTCGTTCTCAGATATGTTTATGAAGGCCTGAGCAGCTGCAGAAACACCCTGCTTGCATCCACCTACAGGGAATAAGCAATCAACAAATATTATGAAATATTATCATGTTAAATATGGAGGCCTGTGGCAACGGTAACCTACAGGAACATATTCCTCTTCCATATTTAGATGCCAGGTTAGTCTTAATCGTGTTATGAGGATGTGAGATCGCCAAGGTACCTCAATTATACATTCTCCCCTGCCTTTCATTCGTTCTGCCACCTCTTTTTCTCTTTCTTCACCTCTACCCCGTCACACAGATTATGCTCTCTCCCTCTATCCTCAGCGGAGAGGCAGAAATCACACAAGCTAAGCTTTGAACATGAAAGGCAAGACAGAAAAACAACAACAAGGACAACAGATCACTCTGTGTGTCTAAGTGTGCTTGCGTGTTTCTGCATGCATGCACGCTTTTTACTCACACAGGAATCTATGTATGTATGTATGCATATTTAAGATGTCATTTGTATGTGTCTGAGTGTGTCTGGGGGGGGGGGGGGCTTTCATGCTTTGCTTTTGCATTTACCTGTGTGCTCCTGCATGTCTACGCTCATGTAGATATGAAAGCTTTTGTGTGTGTGTGTGTGTGTGTGTGTGTGTGTGTAGGAAACATTTTTAGCATGTTCAAAGACAGCCATTTGCCATTCTATCTTGCAGGCTTGTACTGCAGTCTAAGTCTTGTTGTCGAGTCATTAAAAATTCTTTGTTATGCTCGAGTCTCAGTCCAAAATCACAATAAAACTTTTCAAAACATGCCCCAGCCATGTCCCTTTAAAGTTCACATCCACAAGTTTAAAGTAAGTCCAAAGACTTTGAGTTGTTCTCATTTTATTGTGAAAACATGCAGCTCCCTACTTTAATGTATTCTGCTCGGGGCCCTTGCCTACTCAAGCAGACCTAACAGATGATAAAGTACTGTGTGAATATGATTTTAGGGTAGGCTGGAGGTACAGTGCTCACAATATAATTTTGACAGTTTTAGCGCACAAAAGAGCAACCCAGCAAGAAGTTAGACAGAATAAAGCTTGCCATCAAATGACACTCAGTGGGCTGTCAGTTAAAATGAGCTGCTGGATGAAAGAGAAAGGCAGATAAAGGATGCTGTGCACACAGTGAGTGCAGGTACAACACTATTCCTTTTGCATACAGACAATCACATTTGAGAAAGCCACAAGACATCAGTATGCGATCAGACTTGTGTTTAGTCATGAATAGGTGAGAAAACTGCATGGCCTGAGCTGACACGCAACAAACCCAGTTTGAACCAAGACACCTGCATTCAGTACAATGTCTAGCCAGTTGAGAGCGGAACAGCACTATCTGTTCGGTAGCTGTGTTTGTGTTGTTGCTGCCATAATGCGACATCAGCACTGTATTTGTGTTTATGTGATATGGCTGCCCTTCAATTGACCCCCATTTAAAGGTAACAAAACTATGTCTGAGAAGCTGTTATTTGCTGTATCCTATGCGGTGTAGACAGCTTTTTTGTAAATAATACTGACAGCTGAAGTGAAAAATCGATCAACCACGGTTTCAATGGGCCCTGGGTAGTGATATATCGTCAGCTCTTTCTCTCTCATTCGCAGCCTCCCACCCTTTCTCCCTATAGAAAGATTTTGCCTCTCTCAGAAATTGCTCTCTTCTTCTGTAAAGCAGGATAAAACCTGCTCTTGTGTGACTTGGCGATGATGCCTCGGCAGGAAGAAAAAAGAGTAAATGAGCAGAGCACAAGGGGAAATATGGATTTATTGGTATTGGGGCACGTCCCACTGTCATCTCAGGATACGTTGTTGTCGTCAAGTGTAATGTATTACAGTGTTCAGGCGGGGCCAGTTTTAGTTTTACATGTAGCATCAATCACGGGGACTGTCGTTCAGCTTTTAACACATTCGCACACATTCGCACGCAGGCACACCAACACATACAGTCTCACATTCACGCCTTCACACACAAATACTGCTTTTAGAGTGAAAGCCAGGTCTAAAAAATGAATGCTGCAAACAACCATCCATCAGGCCTACAAAATAACAACAGAGGCGACACTGAGCTGGTATGTATAAAAAACCTGCAATATCTGCAATCCCCCTGAGTACACAGACAATCAGCAATCACTGGCAACACTGCACCGTCTCTGTCTGCAGCTGAGCCTCACAGGAACTCTGTCCCACTGTTGTATTGAGCTTATGGGTCCCATACTGGGATTTTAGGACAGTTTTGCACTTACTGGTTTATTGTGAACTTTGATTGGCTAAGAAACACACTATGCAGTTGACAGTTCTGTTCTCTTTGTTTCTGCCACAATCATCTTCAGCCACCTTGGGCAACATGATCTGTTTGGGAATGACATTTTCATGTACAAAAAATACACTAACATAAACATAAAACAGACACACATAAGATCTGATGCAAAGGAGTGTACAGTTTCAGTCATTCAAACTGAAATTTGAATTCTCCTCACTTTTTGTGTATAGGGGAATAAATAATTATAATGATACTGCAGCGAATGTGCATATTTAAAAATTTTTAGAGACTAAAACTGGTTATTTGTAGGAACAGTTTGAGTTAAGGGGCGGGGGCGGGGGCGGGGGGTCCCATTGCAGCAGCTTACTGTGCTACTGACTGAAGCAAGTAATAGCCCTGTGTAGCCTACAAACATTTATATGGTCATTTTCCTCCTCTTTCAAAAACACCAAATAGTGCTGGTACCTTTAGAAGTTTAAACCTTTTATAACATCCAGCATTTGGGGGGAATGCGTCATGCTGTTAAGTTTGTATTTTATGAGGAAAGTCGAAGTTTGCAAGCGAGGCTGAGTAGCCTCCACTCTCAAAGTGGAACCTAGTAAACTTAGCTTGCTTACATTAGCACTGATTCCCACTAGATATTTTATTTCATGTTATTTCATCACCTGCTGAGTTATCTCCAGCTCCTACACACTCAGTGTCATGTTCATACCACATTATAGAGGAAGGGGTCTAGCTAGCGTTAGCTGTCTCTGAGTGAGTCCAGTTGGGATGACGTCAAATGACCAGATTGACATAACTTAGAGCAACAGGTAGTCCTGAAGCCTCAACACGCTGTATGTTACCCATGATTCAAATCACAACACAGAGTAACATGCTTAAATCACAGACAGTACATGCAACAGCTATCAATGCTGACATCCCAACTGGTTAACTGTCTGTGTGTCTGCTGGAACTGATGTAAAATAACAAACCTGACCATACAGCACCACTCGAAATTACAGTACGAACAGGGTCAGTCTTTAATAAAACTTCACTTCATGTAAAGGATGCTGTCACTGCATATAAATAAATAAGTAAAACTTCCTCTTTCTGGTATTACAATATTGACCTCAAAAATACAAAACAACTTATCTCTAAGCAAAAATTAAGTTTAATTCAGCTTTTGGGGACTACGTCCTCTTGCTCCCTACCCAGGGTGTCACCAACAAGGCTTTTTCTGCACAGGTCTTGCCCTATTCCAACAACCATTTAGCTATATACCTAACATCTCGCCTGTTTAGGTCTACTAACTGGTGACATAAAAAGAAGGGCCCTTCTAGTGTTTCGCTCTGCTACCGTTTCTAGCAGAGCTAGCACCACTAGGAAGCCCAAAACCATGTCCGAGTTTGTGTGGGTTCTCCCTCTCTGAGACAAATACTCATGATGCTTGCCTAGTCTGTGTTGGCATGTTGCACCCTAAGGCTGCACTTACTGGCCCAGATTCCTGTGCACACTGCCACCAGCTCCGGAAGACTACGCTGGAGAGAGGTGTTGCTTTCCTCCACTGAGTTGGAACTTGACTGCACGGGGCCCAGCCCCCCGTCCGGGAACGAGACTGGCCCCGGTTTACAGGGCTCAGGGGCTGCTGGCTCTGGCTGCACTCTGGGGAGGGATGCCTCTGGCTGGGCTGGGGCACTGTTGGTCTGGTTCTCCCACTTTATCGCTCCCTGGCGGCGGGGAGCTTCCCGGTAGGGCTTTTTGCTGTTCTTCCTCAGGGCGGGGCGCAGCTTCCCCCAGGACATGCGGTCTGGGGTCCTTTGTGCTTTGGGGGGGTTGTATGGAGGCATGGAAGTCGACAGGTGTACTGTCCGATGACAAGTTGTAACTGACCACTTCAGAGCCAGAGACAGCTTGTCATTCAGAAGACTTCCACCAGCCATCGACGGCTCCATCCAAGTCCCGGACGAAACCGTGTACATGGGCTGGACATAATTTTGTCCCTAAACGGGCTGTGGCCCTAAAAGCAGCACAGGGTTACGGTTAGACCTTGCAGTGGGTTATGGGTACTGTAGTCCAGGGTTACAGACTACAATTCATGAAGTGCCCTACGCTATTCAGAGAAGCAGTGGTGTCAAAGTGCATCCATCCTCTGCCACTATACTGAGGAAAGATATTCGCTCTCTTCTAGAGAAGCAAGCAATAAGCATTATCCCCACACATGAGGCTCAGGGACAACTACCTGGACCATCTATTGACCCTGGCAGACTCAGCTCATCAGGCCAGCGTCCACATGTCCAGACTGTTGGCTCACTTGTCTCTGGGCTTCGTAATAAATCAGGAAAAAAGTTTCCTTGCTCCCAGTCAGAAAATCGGTTTCTTAGGACTGGAGCCTGATTTTGTGGAGAATCAAGCATGGTTATTGTCCTGCAGAATAGCTGCCTTGAACCGCTAGGTGTTTCAGCTATACCACATCGTCCACCTCTGCCAGTGCCAGCAGTTGCTGGGATTTCTGGCAGAATGATTCCAGCGGTGCCTCTGGGCCCGCTGCTGATGAGGAGGTTTCAGTGCTGGGTGAATGCCAAGCAGGCATCCCTCCACCAAAGAGGGAACAAGAGGTTGAGAGTCACGCCATCGTGCATGGACTCTGTTCCTGTGGAGAGATTCACATCAATATACTAGAACTTTTAGCTGTGTTTCTGTCACTGAGATATGTTTAGGGCCTGAGCACGAACCGTGCGAGGTCCCTATTGAAACTGTAAGGATTTTTTATTTATTTTTTTCTGCAAAGTAAGCTCAAGTTTGGGGGCTTAAACATACTCAAACTAAACAAACTTTGCACATAATTCAGACGTGGCAAAAGATTTCGTATTTTCTGGGTTTTACGCATGGGCGTGGCAAATTGGCTCACTAGCGCCCCCTACAGAGCAGCCCCCGGACAAAGTTTCACGTACGTGTACAAAATGTCTGTGGTACGTGTATCAAGTCCAGACACACAAAAAAGCCTATTGGAGCCATTGCCTAAACCAAACAGGAAGTTGGCCATTTTGGATTTAATGGTCATTTCTGGCGATTTACACACACTGTACTTTAACGATCTCCTCCTATGGATTTTGTCCGATCGACTTAAAATTTCTGCTGTGCCTTCTAAAGGCATTGACGATGAAAAGTTCTGCTATCTGTGAGTTTTCGTCAATGGGCGTGGCGTGGCATCCAAAATCGATGATTTGCCATGAAACAGGAAGTTGTTATAACTTCAGTGTGCATGCTCAGATCTGCACCAAACTTTGTGGACATGTAGGATGAAAGTCACGCCCTGAACACATCCATATGCCAACAAACACACAATGGCATAGCACCACCTGCTGGCAACAGGAAATGACACATTTTACGCTATGATGGACTACTCCTAGCAGGTTGGCCATATCAACTTCAAAAGTATCCCAGAAAACCCTTAACACATTGACAATGCCATGTTGTAAAATTTGTGAGTTTTCGGTAAATGGCGTGGCGGTGAAATTACAGGCTTCGCCATGACACAGGAAGTTATTGTAACTTGGCTGTACATGCTCAGATCTGAACGAAATTTTACACGTTTGACAAGAGTCCCACTCTGAACACATGTACATGCCAACATTCACCTATAGTCATAGCGCCACCTGCTGGCAACAGGAAATTACTTTTAACAAAGCAGCCCCCGCCAAACATTTGACCTACATGTATGAAATTTCAGTGGCATGTGTATAATGTCCAGATGTACCAAAAAGCCTCTTGGAGCTATGCTCCAAACCCAACAGGAAGTCAGCCATTTAGAATTTTATGGTTATTTTTGGATGGATTACACAACTCCTCCTAGGGATTTAGTCGGATCGACTTCAGATTTCTGCTGTGCCTTCTAAAGGCATTGACAATGAAAAGTTGTGCTATCTGTGAGTTTTCGTCAGTGGGCGTGTCCGTGGCGTGGCGTCAAAGATCAACTGTTCGCTATGACACAGGAAGTTGTTGTAACTTCAGTGTACATGCTCACATCTGAACAAAACTTTACGTGCTTGATAACTGTCCCACCCCGAAGACATCTACAAGCCAATATTAATTTATATTCATAGCACCAAGTGCTATGTAGCGCCACAATGGGGACACAGGAAGTGACATAACACCTTCATGCAACGCGGCCGCCTCACGCCCCGACACGCTACAAGTGTGAGGGCCTGCCCAACGCTGCTTGCTTTAATTACTACATGCGTTTGCTGGCGGGGCACTACGTTCTGGTGTGGAGCAACAATGTGCACGTATTTGCGCACATAAACAAACAAGGGAGGATATGTTCCCCTTCCCTGCTCTCTCTCTTCCACAGCTTGCTGACATGGAGCAGCACGTGCCTACTGTCTCTAAGGACGACTCTAAGGTAATATTGTGTCCCAATCCGGCATACATCCCTAAAGTGTCCACCCTGTCATATAGAATGTCAGTTTGTGAACTGACTTCCTTTTCAACACCCACGTTTGCGACTGGCTAGGAGCAGTGCTTCTACAATTTGTGCCCAGAGTGAACTCGGTGAAGTGCAGTTTAGATTGAGGAAAAGAGACTGTGCAGGGTTTTTTATAGCCCCAGAGGAAGGTGGGACTTACCTTGCCTGCAACAGTCTCTGTCAGGCCCTGACAGGCGTTTTGATAAACATTGGTTATATTCAGAACCTCTAGATCAGGTATACAAGTGAAACAAGGTGAAGTTAATCACATGAGTACAGGAGGAGGAGAAAACGCTATTCTGTTTTCCTACAAGTGAAAGCCAACTCATGCAGTTTAAACTGGAGTGTAACTCATTTCTTGACAATGCCAAATATGTGACACAAGCCTTTTTCAGGTATAGACATGAGTGACCAGTGTAGCTCAACTGTAGCCCAATTATTCTACAGCACTGTGGTACATGGACTGCTTTGTCATCATCCCTGGGAGTTCAGAAAATGAGAGGCAAAATGGGATGCCCAACATCTTGTTCAGTGGTTCACAAGACCCAGGGAGTCAGGTTTTGACTCCAAGCAAAGAGTGATTAGTCCCTCCTCTCTGGCTGAAGGTGTGCTGATATTTGGTTAGAATAAAAACTTTTAGAATAGACTAAGAGCACTAAGAGGTATCCAGTTACATTCCATGGCATACTAAATTAATGAAACACTTTAACCAATAATATCACACATTCTCCCACCATTTCCCAAGATGGATGGAAATTTGTTCATTTTGGATAGAAAAAACACCTCGTCATCATTCAGAATGTGGATAATACAGTCTGTAAAGTAGTTTTGAAAATCTTCCAGTGTTTTCCAAATACTAGATGCGTCACTAAATATCACTATGAATTAGAATGCAGTTAATTTGTTTTAAAACTTTAAAGTGAGAAAAATAAGTGAAAGCTTTTACTACTTATGAAGCACCAACAGTATTACAAGCACAAGCAATAATTTTTCACAGTTTCATGTCCAACCAGCTATCCAAAAACAGCTGTCTCCCACTTCCACACTGGCTTGGTAAAAGCATCTTGGTAAAAATGTGCCTTTTCTTTTAAACAGATGGCTTCAGTGACACATTTATATGAAGGCTTTTCAATGTCGTGTACTTTGAACCAAGCGATGTTTTCAAAGTAAGGCAAGCTTAATTCCATTAAGGGGACATGAGACAGACTTGCCATTAGGCAAGGTTTGGTTATTGCATTAAGGCTCGAATATACGCACACACAGACAGCTGCAGACCCCACGGACGCGGACTACTTCTGTTTATACTACTTTCTGGAGTCAGCTTGGCGGACAAGTTCCACACATGCACAGTAGATCAGTTGGTGCCCTGGTAGCGTAGTCCGCGTCATAAACAGGAGGCACACGGACATTTTCATTTAGGGCTGTACTCACTTTTGTTGCCAGACGTTTAGACATTAACGGCTGTGTGATGTGTTATTTTGAGGGGACAGCAAATTTACAGTTATACAAGCTGTACACTCACTACTTTACATTGTAGCAAAGTGTCATTTCTTCAGTGTTGTCACATGAAAAGATATAACCAAATATTTACAAAAATGTGAAGGGTGTACTCACTTTTGTGAAAAACTGTAAATTTAAAACAAATGCATTCATTGGAGAGGGAGACAAAGAGAGAAGGTATATTATGTTTATTATTTTTGTATCTTCATTTTTGACCCCTTATTATCTTGTGTGTTTTCTTCTCACTTTAGAAACACAAGATAAAAGACATAAGACCATAAACAACTTCTCATCTTGCAGCAATAAGAAGGTCCGGTAAGGAGATTTTATCAGAAAACCTGCTGGAAAACCAAAGACAGACTTTCAATGTGAATGGACGATAAAGTGTAATCTTATCATACAGAGATCATATTCTTCATGGAAATAAGATTTTATAGTGGGTGCATTTGTTAAACTGAAAATATTTTGTCGTGTTTTTTTACAGATGTATTTCTAGATGTCTGGAATTTATTGCTTTGTGAAGACTGGTAAAGAGAAGAAATTACAAGTAGGTCTTTCTTGGGGCAGGTTCACACCTAAAGGTACTGTTCATGAATTGAACCAATGTGAGGATGATAGATTGTTAAAATTTTCCAGCCCTTAGGCCCGTCACTGACTACATCTCCCCCTGCATGAGGTCAGGGATAGTTGTCTAGTTACCTGCAAATTATTGTAAACTGAGCTTCAACAATTGTTTTAAACTTTTGGAACTACATACTCTCTGCTGTAGTTTAAAAAAAATACTTTAATGTTGTTTGCAACCAGTCGCTGTGTTACACATTTAAATACTGTCAATTAATGCATGGTATACTAGTTAGTGACAACCAACCCTGGTTGTTGAAGGCTCCTGCTATTAACATTGAATTGTCATCAATTCTAGATTGTATTTTGAACTGTGCATTGACTTTAGAACGAACCCAATAATTCATGTTTTTCCATTTACTGCATCTTTGACAGAAGGAAAAAAGCTGACTCAAACATCTCAAAATGTTTGTGGAAAAATAAACCCCCACGAATCAGTTTCAAAACTATGCAAAAAGCAAAAGATTGTGGTGGTTTAGAACTGCCAAATTTTTTATAATTTCTTCCTGTCCAATAGACTACAATAGATCTCAAAATGGATCAATCAGAGCCCCCCTGGTTGACTGGGGGGGCTGGGCCCCCGTCCGGGAACGAGACTGGCCCCGGTTTACAGGGCTCAGGGGCTGCTGGCTCTGGCTGCACTCTGGGGAGGGATGCCTCTGGCTGGGCTGGGGCACTGTTGGTCTGGTTCTCCCACTTTATCACTCCCTGGCGGCGGGGAGCTTCCCGGCAGGGCTTTCTGCTGTTCTTCCTCAGGGCGGGGCGCAGCTTCCCCCAGGACATGCGGTCTGGGGTCCTTTGTGCTTTGGGGGAGTCGTAGGGTGCCCTGGCTACTAGGTGTGGGGGTCTCTGGGCACTGTGCGGGTTGATCCGGTTGCAGTTTGGAGGGCTGTGGTGGGATTGTAGGGCGATTGCAACTTGATGCATTGTGTTTTTGTTTGTTTTTTTCCTTCCCTGTGCAGGGTCTCTAGATGGCTGCTGGGCGTTTAGTTTGTGCATTGGAGTCCGGGGGAGGCATTTCCTCGTTGGCTTGGAGGGACCAGTTTGCGTCCCTGGTTTGCTTCGTTGGCCTCAGTTCCATGCATTACTGTGTGTGCCAGTTGTTGGACCCCTCTGGATACTGAAGTATAAAGTTAGTTTTCGGGATGTGCAGTGTGGGTGCGGGGCAGGGCTGTGCTCCGGTTTATTCTGGGCTGGAGTTCTCGGCCCTTGACGGGTGGGTGGGTTGGTGGTGGCATGCAGCTGAGCTAGTTGGTTTTGCCTCGTTGCTGGTTTGGCTGGTGTTGAACGGCGGCCTGGGGGCATGCTGTGCAAGGGGGATGTCAGCTGGTGCGGGCGGCCTTAGTTTTTCCGGCGGTTGGGGGGACGGCGGACTTTTATTGGCGGGTGCACGGTGACCTTGTCACGCTCTGCCGGTTGGCCATCCTTTGTGTTGCACTTTTGAGTTTAGTATCTGCCTTAGTATGTTGAGTTTTCGGTTCTGTCCTGTCTAGTGTCCAGTATCTGCTATATAGTCTGTTGTGTTTTGAGTTCCTCTGAGTTATTGTGTGGTCAGTTCATTATCTGTTATTTAGTTGGTCTTTGATTCCATGTCATGTTCTTAGTCTTGTACTTTAGTTCATGTCTTTAGTGTTTACTCCGGGTCTTGTGTTCTCTGTTAAGCTCTGTACTGTGTTATAGTTCTGTGTTCTGATATTTTGTAACATGTGTGCGTTTCTGTGTTGTCGCTTATTCACTCTGCCCCAGGTCTGCTTGTCATGTCAAGTCTCTCTGTTTTCCTCTGCTCTCTCTCTCTCTGCCTCGTTAGTCTCATGTCTGTCACCTGTGTTGGTCCGGCCCTGCTCGTTAGTCCCTGTGTATATATACCTGGTATTTCTGTCTTGTCTTTGTCTGGTCATTGTTCCTGTTACCCCCCCCCCCAGCCTGTCGTGCGTGTACTCTGCCTGCCTGTAACCAGCCTTGCTTGTCTTGTCTCCCTGTACCTTTGGATTTCTGTTTGGATCACCTTGTTTTTTGGACTCTGTTAACCAGCCACTCTGTCCGCAAGTGTGCTCACCTTTAGCTGCTCCGCTCTATGTCCTGCGTTTGGGTCCTCCAACCTGCCTCCACACCACCCACTGTGACAGACCTACGCAGCGCGTTTGCTGCCGGGCTGAGACTTGCTGCTGGTGTTTCTCTCTGCTGGTTTTCGCTGTCATGTTCTGCCGCTCGCTCTCTCTTATTTGCCCGACCTCACACCCGGGATTCGCGGGGGGCTGCCGGGCATTGGGTGTCGCCATGCGCGCGCAGTGCGCGCGTTGGGCTCATCACTTGTGCATTGATGTTGATTGCATGGCATTTGAGCGTTTTGGTTGTTTGCTGGATGTGGGGGGAGCACTGGTCTGTGTGCGTGTGTGTGCACGCCGCAGTCGGTCCGGGCGCTGCTCTTCCGTGGATTACGCCTCTTGCGTTCCGTTGGCATTGCATTGTCAATTGGCATTTGGATGGGCGTTTTTTATTTATTTTTTGGGGGGCGTCTGTTGGTTGGGTCTGGGTCTTCTGCGTTTGCATCGCGGTGCATCTGGGAGTCATTTTATTTATTTTTTTCTTTCTCCCACCCCTATTGGCTACTGGGGTTCTTGCCTGCCTGTTGCTGGGGTCGGTGTGGCACAGTCACTCTCACTAACATCTACATTCTTTAAAAGGCTTATGTGCGCGCGCGCGCACACGTGTACACGCACACATACAGACACATTCACCCACAGACACACATAGACACAAACAAATTTAGGTTGTCCCTGGTAGAATTATTCCTGATGCTTTTCTTTCAGTTACTTATTTAAATGAATTATTATTCCAGCTCTCATGGCTGTGCTGTGTTGCTTATTTATTGTGTGTGACTGTTTCTTGTTTTCATTTTTCTCTTAGTTGTCTTACTATGTCAGCTGTTTATTGCTGCTGTTCGGCTGGTTTTCTTTTACTATTTTTATTTGTTTCTCCTCCCCAAGCCCCCCTCTCTGTTCTGTTGCAGGTTTTGTTGCTTTCTGCAATTGGTGTTTCCCTCTGCTATTCCCTGTTGTCCCCACCTTCCATCCCCCGTCTCTTGCAGGTGTTGCCCTTTCTCTGTGCTGTCTTTTTGTGCCCCCCCATCCCCATGTCTGCCGCCCTGTCCGGCCCGGTGACAAATCAATACGCAATTAAATAAATAATAAAACAGACAAAGGAATATATTAATACTCTCTTGTTAAAGTAAAATCTGTCTGGCACAATATGGTATCCAGCTCATCATACTCTATACCAGGCTGCTGGGCAGCACAGGTTTAAAAAAAAAAAAAAAGGAACAAAGCTGATGGTATATGCAGTAGCTTGTAATACGAAGATAATAGTTACACATTTCAGGAAAAGTTACAGGACACATTCCAACTCCACCTATTAGAACAGGTATAATTGAGATTGACATGTTGAGCTCAGTAGACTCTACACAGCACAGCCACATAAATAAATTGGGGAAATCTCACATTCATATTCCTTCCTAGCACTATAGAGTTTGTTATTAAGGTAAAGCAAGATAAAGCTGTTTACTGTTGTCTAGATACAGGCTTGTGTTATTTTAGCAAAATATCGTCCTCCAGTTCAGATTTTTTAATTATTTCAAGCATACATGACAGTGAGCTGGATTGAGACTTTCAAAGTGAACCTACTAATGTGGCAATGAAGATAAGTATAATCATCTGTAAGAGCCTGATGATCTGCATCAAATATAAGTGATCGTTGGTATTCCCTTTTATTTCTTTGAATTACAGAATGCTAAACACCCACGAGAGGGAGAAAGACTGGCCATTAGCCATTGCAGCAACAAATAGAAACATTGCATTACAAAAAAGTGACCGTTCAGATGCAATTCCTCACCAGAGAGAAGCACGATCCCATTAACATTGTTTGAACTTAAGAGACTCAAAACCTTTTATGAAAAACACAAACATTGCAGCTGCAGACACATAGTATGCACTGGTCATAATCAAGCACTGATTAAGCAAGTTTCAATTTCAGTGGGCAAACATTGTAAACTCCAAGCTTTATATAAAATGCATTTCTGTGAAGTTACCAGCTAAGCAACCACTGATATCGGCAGAGAAAAGCTACTACAGCCAGCATTTTGTTATAATCAGATTAGTCACCATAGTTGTGCACCTTTAGTTACTTTACACTGTTTGACTTATGGAGTTGGTTGTGGTCCTTAATTACCAGTGTCATTCTTGGTAATAAATAGCTTCCTTGTGCAAGTTTATTTGAGTCTTGGTGTTAATTTCATGTCACCTAGTATGTGGACATGGTTGTTTTTCTCTGCATTTTGTAGGTGGTAATAGGGCTGACTTGTGCCTGTGTGATTGACAGATGGTAGACAGGCTACTCATACAGTTGTCCCGATGGGCTTCGTAATAAACAAAACATGGGCCAACTACCTGGTTTTTAATGCAAAATCTGAGGGTTTCTGCACAGTGTATAGTGCTGGATTTTCCTCATGGAACTCCATTTTAAAATCACTCAATTAAACCGGACCATAACTTGCAGTTTAACATCCTCATTAAGACTACAAATATACAGAAACACCCTTGCACACAAACAACTCAGGATTTGTGTGCATGGGTGATGCTGGTATGTGTTCTATGTGCTTACCAGCAGCACCAACAACAGCTTTCTCTTTTCACTTTTGCTGCACTTTTGTTGATGCTGAAATACAATTTTCCATTCCAATGCTAATATCAAATTCAAGTATCACACTCAGCCTGAACTAGCTGTCAACATTTTCAGAGAATGTTCATGACATGAATGCAGGTTTGATCATCTGGGAACTTCAAGAATCTTCCACATTCATGGTACTGCAGTCTGGGATTTTTTCAGGCACATTCCCTGAAGCTGTTTTCAGTCGACTACTGTAGAAGTTAATCTTGTGTCCTCATTGTCCCAAATTAAGTGCCCCAAAAGAACCTTTGTGTAATTTTACTGTCTCATTGACCTACATTAAATGAAAAACAGAATTTACCACCAGTGGTTTTAATTTAAGCGGAGGTCGCCGCTTACTCCTTTTATCAGGCTGTCTTTGTAGTTTGCCCTTGTAGTTCAATCAGTTTGTTAGCACATGGTAAAAGACAAATTACTGTTGGTTATTTTGGCATAATTTTAGAGTTTGTTCCCTATTATTCTCTTGGACAAAAGGTTGAAGATGTGACAAATGGATGAACTTACCCCCTAAGATTTCCAGATTTCTAATCATTTCACTACTGTGTCTTTTGGATATTTTTCAAATGTTTGTCTTGTGTGGTATTTCAAATCAGGCAATCTGGCAATGTCATTTTAGCTAAATGACAACTGGGCCAAATTTCACCAGAGTCTTTATTTATTTTTCAAAATTATCCCCTCAGTGTCAGAAAAAAAACATACACACACAGAAGCAGGATGAAAGGTAATGTGTTCTTTTTGTGTTACTTTTCTTTCTTGAAAATAATGCAATTAAAATGGTTGACAATCACAACTTCTTATTCAACACCAACACTCAAAGGCAAGGCAAGCAAAGGCAAAGAAAGGCAGCTTTATTTATACAGCACATTTCATTACAAAGAAACTAAAATGTGCTTTACATTTAAATAAGAGACATAAAGAATAGCATGATGAATGATTATAATATTAAATATGTCTTCCAGTATCTTCAACCAAGTCCAGTTGCCCTTGACTTTAACCTTTGTTGGATAACTATGATCTGGATGACTGAGAATCTTCATAGACATTAAATATATGTGTTTCTCCAAGTTGAGTTCAGCATCCGGGATGACTTCCAAGTTCCTGATCTACTCACTTGCTTTTATGGTGCGTCATTAAAGGTATGAAGTTATTTCCTGCGGCTGTTTTTTCTGGCCAACAAAAATAATTTCAGTTTTATTCATGTTTAGTTGTATGACCTTTTTTTGCCATCCAATAATCTATATCTGTACTGCATTTTATCATGTTGTCAATTGGGCTAAGGTCATTGGGAGAAACAGAGATATAGAGCTTTGTGTTATTTGCGTTTGAATAAGATGTGATTCTTAACGATTTTACTAAGTAGGATCATGCATAGATTAAAAAGTAGTGGGCCAAGGATTGACCTCTGTGGGACTCCAGAGAGAATTTGAAACTCTTGTGACTTTAAATTGTGAATGGACACAAAAAATACTCTTGCATTTAAGGTAGGAGGAGAACAGATCAAAAAGGAGCCTTGTTAATAAAAGTTTATGTAGCACTTTTCAAAACCAGGGTTATTTTTTTTTATCAAAGTTTAGCAAAACATAAGGACAAAGAAGCATCAATAACATGCCTTTGAGCATAAATGGGTCATTAGGTTTTAAACAGTCAACAGAGTTTACTGACCGGACCACAAAAGGGAGACTGTTCAGAAGCTTGGGACTGCAAATCTTTGTCACCACATATTTTAAACTTGGAGGTTCAGGAAACAACTTGGTATGAGATCCGCAACTGGCTGATGTATGGTGGAGCCAATTGTGCAGCACCGGAAAAGTATGTCAAATGATTATGAATTCAATACCAAATTTGCTAGGAAGCCAATATGAACACTGTGACATTTTATTTAGAGTAGTGCAGCAGAATTACAAGAACACAGCACATTACATTAGCTAAGAGGAGAAAAAGCTATGGATGATTTGTTCGAGCTGTTGGAAAGATAAAATAATGGTTGTTTCTCAAAGTCTGACTAGAAATCAAAAATGACCCCAGGCTAGAAGCCTAGAGCTGAAGTACTGATGTAAAATTTAAAAGGCCTTCAGTTGTGTTTAGATTGTGTTGTAGAAAACTATGAGACATTCATTTACACTGATCTTTTTTAGATAATGATGTGAAACAGATTAATTTGGAAGTCCCCCAGGTATCAAAATAACACAAAGCTGGACATAATAGTGCCAATCTGTTAATTGCCAACTCCTGCATTGAAAAAAACAGTGGTGAAAATACATTGTAAATATATGCTAGAGATATTGTGTATTGTGTGAAAACTGGAAATTGGAACAAGACCCTCATTGTTTGCTGCTATTACTGGGATATTTCTCTTTGGCCCTTCTGTGTTAACAGTTGAACAAGAATGGAGGTCAGTCACCTCTGCCTTTTCAGACTGTGACAAACTCATGCAGCAATAAGAAAATAGTTGCATGTTGAAGCTCACTACCTGGGATGACCATCTGTGTCGGTGACCATTAGTGTAAAACAATGTCCTTGTAAGGGGTGTTTGGTAATGCGCAACATTAAATGAATTTAATGGTGGCTTGATCTATACTTTAAATGGTCTAATCAATTATTTGTTGTCAGACTGAGGATGTTTTCACATCTGAAAAAGGTGTACGGTGCCTCAGAGGTGAGCTGTTCATTGGCAATTTTCTTTTCTGGCATTAGTCCTGGAACTAATTGGACTAAATAAATACACTGTGGACTAATTTGATTCAATTGTGTTCTGTGTCTGTCAATATGTCCGCCCTTCAATTGCTTCCCTGACTAAATTCATCTTGTTAGCTTGGTGTCTGTCTCATTCCCTTTAGGTCAACTGACTGACGGAGATGGAGTTTTTAAAATGCAGTAAAATGAGGTGGAATCAGGCATTCGTTGCATGGAGGGGCCAAAATGGAGACACACTCCATCTTGCTTACAGAGAGACAAACACCGAAATGTTCACATGCACAGATGTACACATACATACACATGCATTAATACACGTGCACACACGCTCAGTCCTGCAGTAATTGACTCCAATTAGCCGGCCGCTGGTCTCTCTACTTCCCTCATCAGTGCAGGAGTGAGAGCCTCATCATTAAGAGAAGATGCTTAATGACGGAAGACCCTTCCTGGTGCAGGCACTGTTTGATATTCCAGAGGTAATCCTGCACACCTTCACTTTGCCTGCCTCCATTACAGTCTTTGCCTTTTCTGCTTGTTATTTCATTTCTCATTTATTTAAACATGTGTTGGCTTTATATATGGACATGCAACTGAGATGAAAATAAGTGACCCTGCTACTGTTTCATAATGCATCACATATTTGTATGAATTAATTAGCATTTCTTGAGAGATGGCTGCTTTATTTTGCTGGATAATACAAGAAAAATAATAAGCAAACATGAACTTTCTCTATTGGAGCTTTCAACCAACCTATGAATACACCACTTAAGTAGACTTTTGAAATCAATTGTAAAAATATACTGAAAATCTGTGTTATTTAAAAAAAATCTTTTTTAAAACAGTGATATAACTGGTACTTCATTTCCAAAATAAACTCATCACACAAAATAAAAATATTATGAATGTCACTTTGTTAAAATTTCATAACACATTAGAAAATATAGACTCAAGAAACAACCTTTATACGTAAGTATTTTGCATGATTACTTAAAGCAGCTGTATCCAATATTTAATAACACATGAAATGACAATGTGAAAACAATGTGACAATGTGTAAGGGGTCGCTCGTAGTGATGCACCTACAGAGAAGACCTGAATCTGCAGCTCCCCTCGGATTTATCGATCTTTATAGCAAGTTTCAGCTGTGTTTAGCGGTCTGGCTTGCAACTTTAGTGTTTTGTTTCACTCTCACCCGCTCAATACCATCATTTGTAGCCACAGCAGGCAGCTGTTTTCAGCAAAATAGCTCTAAAAACTCACTGTACAGTATCTACTAAGCACCAAAAAGCAGACAGGTGCCGTTTAGCTTGTGAACATAGTTGAGTATTTAGAAGCTAAAGAGCCAGCCATTTGCCTCAGAAGTTGGCAGAGATAAATAACAGAGCTAAAGGAGAGTGAATATTAGACTTACATTCACCAGGTGCACAGAAACACGAAACCAAATGAATGCTAATGCTTTTCTGTAACTGCTAGATGTGTAAATAAGCAACTAGTTTGCCATATCAAAAGATGATGATATGACAGTGTTATTTATTAATTTTTTTTTTATTTAACCTTCATTTAACCAGGTAAGTCTCATTGAGATTAAAATCTCTTTTGCAAGAGAGACCTGGCCAAGACTCAGCATAAAAGAACATAAAGGACAAGTTTCCAACATATAAAAGACATAACATCATACATACATAAGTAACACAAGCCCCTGTGTTGAATAAGGCAGAATACAACTTTATAAACAGCCACATTAACCAATGTTCACCTGCTCTATATCCTTCAAAGCTGAAACAAACTGTCTATAAGAAATAAAGGCAGTCAGTTACAACGAGTTCTGAAGAAGGTTCCAAGCACAAGTGCAGCAAACATGAAGGCTTTTTTACCTAATTCTGTTCGGACTCGGAGGACCAACAAGTGTAGGACGTCTTTTGAACGTAATCCATAATGGCCTTGAGTAATTGTTAAAAAGATACTCAAATAGGTAGGAGCTAGTCCAAGAAGTGCCTTACAGATAAAACACAGCCAATGAGTGTACCTTCTTGCATAGAGAGAGGGCCATTTAGCTTTATAGTAAAGGGTACAATGATGTCAGTCACCAGTCTGTCAAGCTCCGTAAGTTTGTGGATGACACCACCCTCATTGGGCTTATCTCAGGTGGGGATGAGTCCGGCTACAGGTGGGAGATCGACCATCTGATGACCTGGTGCAGCCAGAACAGTCTGGAGCTCAACGCTCTGAAGATCGTGGAGATGGTCGTGGACTTCAGAAAGAGCACAGCCCCAACCTCCACCATCATCCTGTGTGACTCCCCAGTCACCACTGTGGACTCCTTCCGCTTCCTGGGCACCATCATCTCCCAGGACCTCAAATGGGAGCTGAACATCACGTCCCTCACCAAGAAGGCCCAGCAGAGGATGTACTTCCTGCGGCAGCTGAAGAAGTTCAGCCTGCCAAAGACAATGATGGTGCACTTCTACACCGCCATCATTGAGTCCATCCTCACTTCCTCCATCACCATCTGGTACGCTGCTGTCACTGCCAGGGACAAGGGCAGGCTGCAGCGTATCATTCGCTCTGTAGAGAAGGTGATTGGCTGCAATCTTCCTTCTCTTCTGGACCTGTACACCTCGAGGACTCTGAGGCGAGCAGGAAAGATTGTAGCTGACCCCTCCCACCCCGGACACAAACTGTTTCAGACTCTCCCCTCTGGCAGGAGGCTGAGGTCCATCAGGACCAAAACCAGTTTCTTCCCGTCTGCAACTAGCCTCATTAACAAGGCCCAGGTCCCCTACTGACACTCCCCCCTTGCAAATGATACAAATGTCTCTGCACATGTAAATACTGTTACATCTTGTGTCGGGCACAGACCTGGTACGTCGCACATATTTGTTGTTGATTGTTGATCTTTGTTGTTGTATATTTTTATGTTGTCAGTTTATATATTGTTAGATCCCGAGTTACCCCTGTTCAGGAGGTACTGGACCAGCTCTCCGTCTTAAAGGGTCCGATCCTCTAGGCCTATGGGTATTACCCTATTAGGTATAACTGAGGACTGTTTAAGCTGGTGTCGAAGAGATTCACCCAGCTTCTAACTGTCTTCTTCCGAACGCCTACCCTGCTTACTCTGAAATGGCACCTGACTGAATAGCCAAATACCACCCCAGCCACGCCCGTTAACGACAGCTCTCTTCTCATTAATCAGTGCACCTGGTATAGTTGCTAGGATTGTGTGTAGTGGCCAGGAAAATAGGCTCCAAGGATAAGTTAATTTCGTTGGCTAGAGCAACCTATAAGCACCTTAAAGATGTTAAACACACTTTATCTATGGATTACGACCTTAGTGAAGAAATAAATTCAATGTCTACTACTGGTACTTTAAATGCAGTGATTATATATTTTATTGCAGAATTAAGCAAAGGCAAGCAAACTACTTAAACTGATTAAACTTGAGTAAACTGATAAAATCTCTAAAATTCAAAACCTGATTATGATAGCTGAGCTTGAGTATTTTGATGTCTTCTTCTTTGGTGAGAAGGGGAGGGGAAGGAGTTGTCCTGGCCAATGAGTTCTTTCCCTCTTCTGCGGATCTGTAGAGTCTTGTAGTAACTTGAGACTTTGTCCAAAGCCCTCAAATTGTCTTCAAAAGTCTTCAGTCTTCGTTGCAGTTTGAGAGAGAGAAAATCTTCAGAGTCCGATGATTCTTCAATTGGTTTGGTCATTGTGGTTACCCTCTGTGGCGCGATCTCTTGAAGTCCCCTGAAGAAATCTCTGAAGTGTTCTCTAGTTGTTTGCTGTTCAAATCCCCATCTCTTGTCTTGGGCTCTGGGTCCGGTGCGGTGATGGTCTTGCTCCGAGTCCAGTGCCTCCGAAATCTGCCGAAGAATAACCCCGATCTCTTTCTGACTCCTCTTTATATATCCTACTCCGTAGCTGAGTTTCTTTGTCAAATCAGCCACCACCCTTTTCCTGTCTACGTGACTACTGTCACATAGCTTGTTCATCCGTAAATTCATTTGGGCCAGAGATGTCCTTATTTGGCCATTTCATTTCCCCTCGCTGACCCTTCTCTCCCAGTGAGTCATAGTCATGATGTCTTCACCCAAACTTAGTGACCTTTTGCACAGTTATTTAACCTTTACCCTAATTCTCCTTACTTTAACCATATTATTTATTTTACAATCGGAAGATCAATTCAATTTATTAATCTTCAATATCAATGAGATATCCTGATCAATTCCTTCCAATTTCAATCATCATCATATCATGTTTAATACCAAATATCTTTCTTTTAATCATTATTCAATATATTTCTCATAGCATTGTTAACCTCTGTGTTTTGCAGATGGAAGTACGTTGCACTTCCCTTTTCCAACTCACTGTTGTTACTAAAGGGAGAAAGGCTCCAGTTTTCTTCTTTGTGACCTGATAGTGAGAGCGTTGGGATCTTAACTTATTTGACAATATTTATATGTACACAATATTCTCTTCCATTGCGTCACTTTTGCACGACACAGACCCAGAATAAAACACATGTATATATCCGTAACGTTGTTCTTCCATTCCATATTTATATATTTCTACATTGATTTATGTTGGCTGGATGTTTGTCTACGTGTAGCAACTTATCACCACAGCAAATTCCTCATATGTGTAAAACAATACTTGGCAATAAAGCTCCTTCTGATTCTGATGTGTCCTATAATTACAGCCAGTAAAAAAACGCAATGCACAATGATACACAACATGCAGTTTCTGTAGGCAATGGGCAGAAGCATTCATATATATCAGATCACCATAATCTAATATGGGAAGAAAAGTGGCCGTCACCAGGTATTTTCTAGCTCAAAAGCATGATTTTTATCCGTAGAGAAAGCCAAGCTTTATCTTGAGTTTAGAAACCAGATTGCTAATATGAGTTCTGAAACACAGTTTACAATCAATGATTATACCTAAATATTTATAACTGTAACTAACTCAATTTAATTTCCTTCAAAAGTTGAGATGCTTGAAGTAGTAACTGGAAGTTGTCTTGAGTTTGTGAATACCATTACTTTGGACTTTTCTGCATTTAAGACCAACTTAAGATGTTTTAAACCATTCTGAACAATATTGAAAGCAGACTGCAAAAGCTCAAGGGCTTGTGCAGTAGATGATGCAGTGCAGTAATAACAGTATCATCAGCATAAAAATTATACATAGCAGATAGATTATCACAAAGATTTTTTACATAAATTGAAAACAATATGGGCCCAAGTACTGAGCTTTGAGGAACCCCCTTGGAAATGGGCAAAAAGGAAGAAAAAGAGCCAGCCATCTGAACACTTTGGGGTCTACCTGACAAATAATTTGCAAACCAATCTACTGAATGCTTAGACAGGCCAATGCTCAGTAATCTATTTGCCAGAATTCCGTGATCAAATGTATCAAAAGCTTTTGAAAGATCTATGAACAGTGCAGCGCATGTGTCTAATTGTGTCTAATTCCTGGAGAGCTCGATGGACTTTAGAAACTGATAGAGGGGAAATATAAAATAGTTTGTCAGGAGGTAAACATGGGTCAGAGGGGTGCTATTTCACACTGGGACCAGAAGAAGCAAGGCATGAGGAGTCAAATAAGGATCCTGAAGAAATAAAGTGCTCATTAAAGCAAGCTAACATTGTTCGTTTATCAGTTACCTTGCTAGAATCAATCATAGCATGAGGGGGTAGTTCACTACAACTAATATTCCCAAAGGAGGCTTTAATGATTTTCCAGAACTTGCTTGGATATTTTGGATTTTTTGCACTTTCACTAAGGAAATATTCTGATTTTGACTTTTTAATGAGATATGTAAGCCTATTTCTCAGTTGCCGAAGGTAGACCCAATCAGCATCAGTCTTTGATTTCCTGGCCCTTGAGCAGGCAGCATCCCTATCTTTGAGAAGGCAGGAAATGTCAGGCAAAAAACAGGGATTGTTTTGGCCTTTGACTCTGAATTTGCGTACAGGGGCATGCTTATCTATGATCCTAAGAAAACCATCATAAAAGTAGTTCCAGGCCAATTATACTTTATCGATAAGAAAGATTTTGTTCCAATCAAAATGAAACCGGTCAAGGGAAAAGGCTTGTTCACAGAAATGCTTCATATCCCTTTTGAAAATAATCCGAGGCCTCTGTTTTAGCATTCCTAACTGCTGCAAGTGTACAATGATCACTCAGGTCATTAGCAAACACACCTATATCTGAGAATTTGTGTGGAGCATTAGTTGAAAACAACTAGATCCCGAGTTACCCCTCGGTAAATACGAGTTTTCAGGGCATTTGGGGTTTGGGCGAGTTGGATTACCAATCAACTGGGTAAGATTAAAAGAGTCACAGACAGATGTAAAACTATCTGAAATGGAGGACAGCCAATCCAAGTTACAATCCCCGGCTAAAAGTACCTCTCCAAATTCAATGCTCGATAGATGATGATTTAAAGAGCAAAGAGCCTCAGTACTGAGGGTAGTCTATAGCAACCTATGACCATAATTGTTGCCCCAATGCGAGCTCCATCTTCAAGGCTAAAAGCTCTAGCTGCTTACCCTTCCTGGGGCGGTCACAACGGTAGACATTGTAGCCCTCGATTGCTATATCTTGATTGCTATATCTAAAATAGATTTACTAAGCCATGTTTCTGAGATTATAAGATTATCAGTATCTGTTGAGTGGGTATAAGTTTGTATAAAATCGAGTTTGGGGAGTGACTTCGGGCATTAATATGAATAAAACCTAGTCCAGCTCTAGTTTTGAATTCGTCAGGAGTATTCACCCTGCACCAGGGTTAGGATGAATACTACCAGAGAGGAGGAGGGCAACTAAACATTTTTTTTTTGTATTGTATCTTGACAATCCCCCTGACACTGTATGCAGGATAAGCGGTTGACGATGGATGGATGGATGGATGGATTGTATGTTGACAGTGCTACTTTTCTATATAAACAGTACATCATTAGCATTTCTAGAAGGAAGATAAAAAGAAAAAACATTGAAACCAATCACATAGACCAAGTAACCTAACAAGATCATATAAATATAAAGTTCTGTAGTCACCACTAGTCTGTGGATTCCAGCTGAGTTTGATGTCCATAGGGCCAAAATCAAAGATGGTGCCCAGATATTTCTTGGAATGTGGGGAAAGCTCATCATGTTCACCATTTCATCACCTCGCTAGTAATGGTCAAAGATAAAATGAGGACTAATGATAAAAGCACCATGTTGAGTCCTTGCTGCTAGCAAAACCAAGAAAAAACGTAGAATGTTACTCCACTTTATTGATGGAATCAATCCAAGCCAGATTCTCCCTCTCAGATCCAGCCGTGGTGGTGAATGACGTGACGGTGTGAACAGGAAGAGTACTCCGGGATTGTGCAAACTAGCAAAGAGACAGGACACTCTCCCACGTGGCAGCCGGTGAATCGGCCCTGATGAGTGACCACTCTACTGGAGACCAGCGATGGGCGAAAACAGTCGTCTGGAGAAGTAGATGCCCCCAGGCAACCTCCCACCAAGCAAAGCGTCCAAAATGATACACCCACAAGCCTACCAAGGATTCACCCGCAGCTACTGGGAAACGGATTTCAACAGCGGACGAGCTGGCATAAAAGCGATAAAATAACGTTCGAGAGAACACTGTCACAACCTAAAAATACCTACACAACCAGGGTGGCTTGTGAAGTCGTCGAATATGTTGACAACGCCCAAGTGACCAAAAAAAATAAGTAGTAGTAAAAATAATGCAAAATGTTCACGACTGACGGTTTTTAAAAACATTCATACTGAACATTTTCTAGTTATGTTAATGAAACTAAATAAGGATAAGGGAAATGTTATGGGCATCAAAGATGTGCTTAACATATAACTTTACACAACTTAAGAACTTGGTCTGGGAAAGATAACCTTGGTTAACGCCTCAGTGTGCCACAGCTCAACCTCTGGCTACTGATCTTTGTTGGCTTGATTTTAATTCAAGTTGTACTGAAATACATTTATGAACTGAAGAACATTTATAAGCACATATGTTAACTAAAGTGTTCTTTTAAATTGAGGCATGAAAGCTAGGCTGTAACAGGGGTTAAGATCAAAACTGCATTAAACTACTATACAGGCGGTTTGTTGCTCCTGAATAGCAGTTGGGAGCTCTTCATGTGCTTAATTGTATTACATTACTATCTGTGCTTAGAGAACCGTGCTGGAAGCCCTGAGCTGGATTTGAACCCTACTCCTGCTGTTCAAATGGCAGCAACACTGCCGCTGCACCATCCAGCTAAAACTGATAATGATGGACTTAAATATTAAATATATTAAAGAGAGTACAATTTTCCTTTACTTAAAATAGGAGAAATACCATATCCACATTTAAAGTCTTCAAAATTCTACTCTAAAAGGTATAAAAGTATTTCATGGTGAATGTACTTAAGTATCAAAAGTAAAAGTGCTTATTCTGTATGAAAGATACTTGTTGTGTATCAGTTCTTGTGTGCATTCGGTCGTTAATGAATTAATCTCTAAACGTCATGTCAAAGTATTGGTTTTACAGTTATGCTGGCTGTCACTACCTTAACTAATTGGAAAGCATGACATTTGAAAGTGCATTATTTTCAATGTCAAAATTTAGTTTATTTTTCTCAGTAACACGTAACAGATAATTAATAATAAATCCAACAAGAATTTGAAATTAAGGGGATTAAAAGTACAAACCCCCATAAAAAGAAAATACTCAACCTCAACATTTGATGTAAGTAAAGTACTTGAGTAAAATAGTGGGACCAAACTGAGAAATATCTTGGAGCTGGACTGAAATTACACTTATTTAAGATACTGTAGAGATCTCATCCTTTGATCAGAGTAAGACAGAGATGAGTTATTTGCTCCTGAGGCCAATATGAGAGAACTGAGACATATTTGAGAAGAATCATGAGATCCCAGGAGTCATAGCTGAGTTTTCTTTGAGCTCTTTCTCTGATCTCATGGTCCGATGTTCAGGAGACTTAAATTAAACTTATTTAAGATCAGTTAGAGATCTCTTGTTTTGATCAGAGTCAGACATAAATGAGATTTTATATGGTTGTTTCTCCTGAGATGAATTTGAGAAATGGGAGAAAAGGCCTTTGGTCTCACCTTTGTATTAAAAGCAGCACATTTGTGTCTAAGACAAAAGAACTATGAGATCTCATCTTGGATTTTGCTTTCCTGTGGGTCCTAACAGACACAGACCTTCAGTATTCCCAGTTTCTGGTGTAGCAGGATTTTATGTGAGATGGGTTCTTACAGTTTTTCTCAGTTGCTTTGGTACATTTCTCGAATCATCATTAACATTTGCAAAACAGTAAGTGGATTTCTCGAAACAGGTAGTACAAACAGCACAACACAGTGGTTTACCTGCAAAAGCCCATAACTTGCTCAAAATCCTTAGTCTATCTCTCAAAAGCAAATCTTTATGTCATTGAACTTGTCAGTGCCATCAGAACGACAAGTCCCTGTGTCTTGTTTATGAACAAGCAAGTCAAAATGCTTAGCCATCTTGTCAATATAACAGTGTACTCTGTAAGTATTTTCTGATGTACAGTTTTGATGACAATGATTGAAAATGCACAAAGCTGCACTTTTTTTGTATGGCATATCACTTTCACCAGTACAAAGTTATACATTGCAGGAGAGAGGACAGAAATCACAGCTATGCTTTTACTGTTAGTACTGTAATTTGTTGACAGAGCATGTCATTGAAATACAGAAAAGAAAGAGACAGGACTGTTTTATGGGATACACCCCTTTGGCTGACGTTCCGGTCTGTTGTATCACAGATTCTCTTCCACATCACAACAGATATCTTCATCAATTCAGGACACGTTTACAAATAAATTCAAATAGACATGTATAGAATGTATCTATATATCTACATTCCTATATATACATACGGAAGCCCTAAGGTACGGAAGCCCTAATCAAACATTTTTTTACTCTGTTTTCCTGTGATGTACAGCACAGGCCTTATAGTCTTAAGGTTGTGTATTCAATCCTCACTGAAGATAAAATTTTTCTTTTTAATATTTTTCATAATCCCCTTCAACAAAGTTCTCATGAAAAGACTGTTTCAAATGCTCACATTACTGTAAAGCACGTGCTGGACTCCGTTCCTGCATTTGGTCCAGATCCATCAACCTATGGACTTTTCCTTTCCCCATCATTCCCAGGCAGAGGAAATTCCTTCTCATTCAGTGGAATCCATGTAACGTTACACATTTCCCGACGGCTTATGGGAACCTTTGAAATAGCCGCCGGGAAATGTGTGATTGGATTCCCCTCAATCTCTTCATAACAATTTTGCTGAAGAGAATAATAAATAACACACAAAAGAAGAAAAAGAAAGTCAACAAGAACAGGAATCAAACTAATCAAACTGAGCCCTGTGCTCTACCAACTGAGCTTACAAGTGACACTGGTAATTGCTTTGAAATTATCCTAAGGAAACGCACTTGCCAGCCCCTGTATTCAGCTATGGTTTGTTATCCCGTTCTCAGGAGAAAACAACATTCGTATATATTACTGCTCGCTGTGTATTGTTACTGTTTACTGGTATTTATGGTATTGTGGGAGAATGGTGTGATATTGTTGTTATCTATTCTTACTTTGTTTATGGTCCGTAAGAAACAGCATTTCGTTTAGCTATATACTTGTAGGCAAACGATATGAATAGAGTATTTTAACTTTTATTTTTGAAAACGTGTTCAGCCATTTTGCATGTAGTGACTAATGCAATGAAATTATGCCTAGATGTTTTGGGGGGTAAGATTATTCAACAGAGATTGGTATAATTAATTGTGATCTTTATGACATAAGCAATTGATAATGTAGGAAACAGCAGACAATTGTACATAATCATTTGCATCAATTTGTTCAAAACAATGAGAAAGCGCTTTTATGATGTACACAAGTGACGAGATGATGTGGAGGTTGAACAATTAGTTTTGAGAATTTCAATTCTGATCTGAGAAATGTACCAAAGCAACTGAGAAAAACTGTAAAATGGGAAATACAAAATGAATTTGAACAAATCTGGTTAACTGGACTCCCCTAACCTTAAATAAGACATATCCAGATATGAACTATGCGAAAAATTTTGGGACACAACTCAGTAGCCACAGCTCAGAATGTGCATATAAATTCCGACACTGAATTTGATATTGTAATGCATGGCAATAATTTATTTTGAGCTTATTTTGTGCTTTGCCTTCCACATAGTAACATTGATTCTGTGTATGGCCATGAAAAAAATGAGACTTGTGATTTTCATCTTTTGATTCTTTCTCAAGTGGACACATGTTTGTGACCTGCTGTGTTTTAATAATGACACAAAGCTTTTTTATGTTTTTCAAAAGCCTGAGGTATAATGACACATGGCTCATGCACACATCCAAACACATGCAAAGAAGCACATACACACAAACACACAAGAGTAGTGGTTCCACTTGACCTGTTATTGTGCTATTTTCCAGTCTTTGTAATGGCTGTTCAATTGAACACTCCTTTGCAATTTCCTCCTCTTTTTATACATCATATAATTAGGTCCAATTATTGTTAATAACTTTGGGCAAAAAGCCTTTGTTACCAAGGTCAGTATGGCCTGACAAAGCTTTAAAGCTGCCCTGCCTCATCTTACTCTCAGCACCATCCAGTTAATTATGTCCAACATGCACACATACTCACCGCTCTCTCTCTCTCTCTCTCTCTCTCTCTCCCCCCAATTGTCTGTTTCTCTCTACCTCTCTGTCTCATGCACACACACAAAACAGACACCAAAATCAACTGACATTTTAGAGGTGCTACACAACACACTCTCATGATTGATAAGTCTGAAAGAAGAGAAACTTACAAATAACCATGGCAATGAATTAGCAACAGAAAAGTACTGCCTCACTGTGCTTTAAGGAGGTCAAGTTGAGCGTTAAGCAGCTTCACATGTGAGGACCCGCCATCATCACTGCTAATAAACTGAGTTTCCTGATGTTCGCTGATGAATGTGGAGTGAAATTGACTATCTCTCGTGTTTCGCTCAGTCAGGTTGCACTTAAAAAAATAAACGGTAAAAACGTGTTCACCCACACTGAAATTAGAAATTTAGAGAGCCAAGCATTGAGACGGATATTCATGGTGGTGGCTTTCTCGGGTTTTATCATAGACTTCAATAATAAACAATGAATGATAAGAAATGAAGGATCTTCCATTGCTTTTGAAGACAGTGATAAAACCAAAAAGGATCGGATACGTGTCATCAAAGTCGGAACAAGCTGAAGAACTGGTTCTCGTTCTCAATGACATGTTGAAAGGTAAAACTCTCCTACTGCAGCTCTGCCACCCAACCTTTTTCTGGAAAAGGGATCTACAGTATGTACAACAAAGTGAAGAAATAACAGTATAACCTTTTTTCTTAGCTTTAACTCCTCTGCCTTATCATCTCAGCCTTAATGTTGCTGTACATCCATGTCATAAGTCAGCCCTGACTCCGAACGCTCTTGTAGCTCTTGAATATTAATTTTAACCTATAAAGTAATTTTCAATAGGATTAGCAAAGTAATGACCTACCCCTGTGAAATCAGAGTGCACTGTTTCAGACTACGACCACTGCTTCACTGAGCTGCCTAATGTGGCTGCAACACCATTTTCTGTTTCTGTTTGAATTGCGGATTGCTGCTTTCAGCAGAGGGCCACTAAGACCTTGAGAGTGAGTGGCAGCGAGGATGATTAACACAGCTATGGAGATGGTGAAGGAGACTTACACGTGGATACACACAGGCTTCCTGCTAAGGATCAAGACTGGATATGCTCAAATGTTCTTAAGGGATTTACATCCCATAATTGTAACTGCACCAACGAGTTAGCAGGGTACATGACAGTAGTATTGGTAGATTCACAGAAAACACAGTAAAGAGACTTTTGTCGTGAGGCCATGGCAACAAATAATTAAATTATGTCAGATGTGTCTATATGTCTAAATGTGTTTATAATTCTAAGGGATAAAGCTGCCATTATTGTGACTTATTATTAATAAGAAGTCCCAAAACCAACAGTGCATTTATCTTTATCATCACAGCCTATACAGTAGCTTACAGTATGCCAATAGAGCACTATTGTCCAAAAATATTAAAAACTCATCAAAGAGCCACACTATTGCATTGTAGTGTAGCGTAGTCCTTTTTAAATAAAACACTATATTGTTCATGGATGATAATGGAGGATTATAGCATAGATGCATAAGCAGGCTTTGGCTACACAGATAAAACTTGATAGTATGATGAATTCATTTTTGGTTTTGGTCTTTCATAGCCTTTTCTAATATAACAGAAAGCATTAAGCCCAATCACACCATAAAGTTAATCCAAGCATCCTTGCGAAATAGGTCATTCTAGATGCTAAATGGTTGATGACCTATTACTATTTGCAGGCCTAGTTGACAGGGGGATTTCTAGGGGTTGACAAGGTCTAAGCCCAGACCATCTGGAGCTGAGGTTAGTGTGTTCTGCACACAATGACATTTTTTGGGATGGTTCCTGCTGTTCTGCCTGGAAAACTACTGCATACATTTAATTTAATTTTGGGTATTTGTTACTTTCTCAAGACCAAAAGTCTGCTCCTGACTACTTACTAGTCTGAACACTGCACTTATCTGTAGACTACTTTCTAGACCTAACACAATATCTTTACTGTATACTACACACTATAGATACAGTAATTGCAGTACAGGGAAATGGTTAACAAAGATGACTACAAAACAAACTGTCTACACAATCTGTTAACAAACAGGAAGATACATAAATACACCCAGTGCACCACAAAACTGGTATGTACTATAGATCTAATTGTAGTATTTATGGATTCTCTAGTTTTAGAAGATGTCACAATCTTCCCTCTCAGGAACAGAACCCGTTAAAGCCTCTGACAGACAATTTTTTAACATAACACTGTACTATGTCGTTGAGTTTGTTTTTTCAAATATATTAAAATTATTGTAACACTGAATTATTATAAATAGTTATCATATAATCTTTTTAAATGGTTATTCTTATTGTGCTCTTATTTCTGAGTTGACCTGTTTTCTTGTCCAATACATCAGACCACACACACACACACACACACACACACACACACACACACCTACAGCAGAGTGGCAACAGCTGACAGGATGAAGGGTGAAGAAAGGAAATATTCTTACACCTATATTCGAAAATACAGGAAAAATACAACCCTAATGTTATACTTGCTGAATTCAAGTTTCTCTCTTTCACTGAACCTAGACTAGCTTTCACTGTCTTGACTCACCAAAACTGTTAGTCTTTACACTATTTCAGCAATCACCAACTCTGGTCAAAATACACCCTTACTTCAGAGAGATAGATGTGAAAATATTCAGATTTGACACCCAGTTTCTCCCCGCTGCCTCTCTCTGTCATTGCTGGCCTCTTTGTGCTACTGGGTTAGCTCGCTGAACAAGAGTCACTGAGCAGCTGCTCTCACTCATTCTTCTGAGGCACGCCATTAAATTAGCAAAACAAAATGACAAATTGCACAAAAACAGGACTAGGCTAGTTTGGTGTTGCTGACCTATCATTGATCAATGGTTTATCTGGCAAAGTGCAACGTTAGCTGTATAACTTATGTTCTGCTCATTTCATGTTTGTGTACCTTGGAACTCATACAGACATTTACACACCTTGTTTTCCTGGCTCAGCATGAGAGGATGTTTGTGCCACGTGATTCAGTGTTCAACCGTGGTGTTGTTTCGTGAGATGCAGTGACTAAGAAATATATAAATAATACATGTAATTTGTTAAGCTATGAGTAGTGGAAAAGTCCATCTTTATAATTCATGTTGGATTTGAATTACCGTGTCTCAACACATTTCTAGACCCATTCAGTACAGTAATGTTACTTACTACAGTCTGTTATACTAAAATATGGCAACAATCTGAGTTATAGCGCACTAACTGTTTTTGTTAATATCCAATAAATTTAGCAATCCTGACACCGCTGAGCCACCCTGGTGAAAGATACACAAATACTTATTGAAAAGTTGGCAGACCAGCTATCGCTGATATATCATGTCAGCTAAATGCAATTTAACGTTGTCATGCTAAAAGCATGGATTAGTTCAACGTCAAGCTGATAAAAATAATACTGTAACATTGCAGTGGGAGTACACCTGCGTTTCCAACATTTTGTGTGATGCTGTCTCCTGTGTGTCGGTCTCTGTTTTGACAGACAACTTTTGAGGCTTAATTTACTTCCACTGCTGGGATCAAGTAATGAGTTAACAACTTCAAGTTATTCTGCAGCAATGGAAGTAAATGAAGAACAGCCTGTGTTAATACATGCTCAGAAGCTTTATTTGTACAATATTGCAACTAAAACAGCAATTAATGAAGGAAGAAAAACCAGTTGGTCATTGGTTGATACTACAATGAAATAATAAACAAAACTTGAAAGTATCTGTTTTGGTGATTGATTTTAACTTTGGCAATTTGCTGCTAACTTTTGTACCATTTAAGGTTTTTCACTAAACTTTAACTACTAATATTTGTATATATGTGATGTTATTACATTACTGTACAACAACTTTTGTCAACTGTTCAGCTCTGTTTACCAGCACTACCTCAGGTACCCAATATTTTCAGTTTCAGTCTTGCCAGACTACAAACCAAGAAGAGACCACATAATCACAGAGTTGTATTTGTTCTTACAGCATAAAATGTCATATGGTTCCTCTAATTTGAAATTACTATTGTTTTAGCTGTGTCTCTGTGGGTTCTGTGCTGTTGCTACTAGATGGCTACCGCAATGGGGGTCAAAAAAGCACCAGAGTTTTGTCTTTTTGTTTCTATAATCTTTGCTAACACCATAAAATGAAGAATTGACACAGGAACCTATCAGCCAGTAAGACACAAGTATTTCCACAAATTTCCATGCAAACCAGGGGTAATTTATTTTTAAGCTGTCAAGCGATAAAAAAATAATGTAATTTAAGTAAGTAAAGTAAGTAAACTCTTGGTCAATATAAGATACAATAATAAAACAAACTGCAGTGAATTATTCAAGGCTACAGAAAAAATCAAATACCCAGGCCAGGTGACACCCATGCTTGTTGTTGTACATCACAAGCTCATCTAACACACTAGCAAGTTGGGAACATCTAATGAGTCTTTCCACAAATCTATGATGAAAGTCACACTTCTAGCCAGGTTAGTAGATGAAGACAAGAGAATGAGTTTCTAAGTATATTTGATACATGCATCAAGTTGTCTTCTGTTCTTCATTCTTTAACTCATAGTAGGTAAATAGTGGAAATAACCTTAAATTAAGGTTCTAACTGATCTCATGGTCTATTTGCTCAGTTTTGCCCAAGTTTATCAGGTGACTTGAGTTAAGTCACATGATTACAAGGCCTGTGAATTGCGGTCAAATCTACTGAGTTAACCAGTTATTAACTGTTAACAGCATACTTATATAGTTTAAGCAGATTTAGGTAACCTGTGTGGAAATGGTTCCTGCCTTGCTCTTGTATCTGCATGCGTTGCCTAGAAGAAAGTAAATGCTCCATATAGCGCCTTTCTAGTCTTTTCGACCATCCAAAGTGCTTTTATACTACATCTGCATTCATCATTCACACACATTCATACACTGGTGGAACAGCCACCAGGGGCAGTTCGGGGTTCAGAATCTTGCCCTTCAACATGCAGCCTGGAGGAGCCAGGATTTGAACCGACCTTCCGATTAATGGGAAACCCGCTCTACATCCTGAGCAACATTCGTCAGAATGAGTACAAACACAGCTTTCACCCTCAGACTGGCATTGTTCATCAAATCAGCAAAGAAGAGCAAACATAGCAATGATTAAGAAACTGCGGGACAATAAACAGCAAGCGAGTTTTCTCCTATAGCACTTGGAACATTGACAAAAGCCACATAGAGCCACTACACCTAGCCAGTGCTTTCCAATTTCCCGTATGTTTTATGATTTGTATTCACAATGAAATGCCAGCACTTGTGAGTGTGTGTTTATCTTTCTGAAGTTGAGGCCTTCCCAAATGTTGATGTTAATAGTTGTTTTCAGAGGCTGAATGTCCCCCTCGGTGAATGTTATCTGTTTCTCTGGCTCGTTCTCTCTCCACTGGCGCAGTGCAGATTAGTTAGCTTCTACCAGTTGGTACAGTCTGGGGCTCCAAACGTTCACTTAATGAATTGGCAGTCATTGGTGTGTGTGTTCGTGTGTGTGTGTATGTGTGTGTGTACATGCATGTGTGTGTGAGAGAGAGAGAGAGAGAGAGAGAGAGGCCAGTGAGATGCAAAATTAATAGCAGTCATCTTTACATGCTTCCCTCTGCTAGCTAAGCCTGCTAATGAACAGACTTGGACGCCTGCGGTTAGTATCACACACAAATACACAGACACACACACACTCTAATTCACACAAAAAGGTTTCTAAAAATGTCTGTGGATTTGATTATGACACCAAACACACATAGAGACACTCAGACACAAAAAGCTGAACCACAAATGCAACTTGTTGACATGCGCCTAAAACAGTTCCAGCATGCAGGGCAGACTTTAGGTCTTTGTGATTTGTTTCACCACTCTAGCTGTTAATCTCTCTTCTGTTTGTCAGCTTAAAAAGAGTCACCAGACACATACTCACACACACACAGTCTCTCTTTCACACACATTTTTTTCCACTATCCCCGTGGGGACATCTCATTGACATAATGCATTCCTTAGCCCCTTTTCCTAACCCTAACCCAATTGTAACCTGAGCCCTAACCCCATGTCTTAACCCTCAAAAAGCAGTCTCTACCAGTGGGGATCTCAATTTCCCATGGGTTAGTGTGCATTCAGGTTAAAGTCCCCACTGAGATATAAGAACATCAAACACTCATCCTCACACACATTCATACACAGGGATGTTGGGAGCATGAGACAGGCACTACAGGTACTATGGTGGTGATCAGGGGGGACAGCTTCATACATTCCCATTCACACACAAATTTGCCAGCATACAAACAACTGGCACAACACACACCTACACAAGTGCACATGCAGGCGCAAAGTGTTAAGATAGGGCGAGGGGATGCCACTGGGGTGCTACAGTTTCTGTAGAGGAGCGAAGGGACCCCCCAGCTGCTGCTTGCCATTTCCTCGCTGTCATCCCAACGGGCGGAGTGTGTGCGTCTGTCTGTGTGTAGAAGCAAGATTGCAGAGCTTACACAGTGGGGTGAAGCGAGCCAAGTTTGTGTGTACGTGTGTGTGTGTGTCATCCCATTGGGTGAGACTGAAGCCAACTCCAGGAAATGGATTGGCATGGAAGGCCTCGCCAGGGATTCTGGGGTGAAGATGAAAGAGTTCTTTCACACACAAAGAAACGCTCTCTCTCTCTCTAGCTCCTTCTCTACTCCCTCACTCTCTCTTTCTGCTTCAGGATGCACTCTTTTTCTCTGCCACTCAGGTCTCACTAACACATGTTCACATGCAAACACAAGCCTGGGATATGCACAGCCACATACCCACGCACTCACGCACATAGGCAAACCTAAAAAATATCATCAAATATTTATCTGTACCTCGTAATCATTATTGAACTGGTCTAAGTATTTCCATATTACATTTAGCTATGAGATTGGACTCTATTGAGCCCTCATTATTTGACTATTGAGGAATAGTTCACCATTATGTTGTGGTGGCAGCCCGGCTGACGGTGAGTGTCCTGGTTTTTCCTCCTTTTTATCAGTTTTCTGCTTTTTCCCTTGGTTTCCTGTTCTCTGCCCGCCTCTCTGTGTTTTCTCCCCCGTGTGCTCTCTCTCCCTCTGCTCCTGAGCCCAGCCAACTACCTGCACCTGCAACCCATCATCCACCTCGTCAGCCTGCCACACCTGCCAGTAATCAACCTCATCCCAGCCTGTATTTCAACCCCGGTTCTCCACACCATCCTTGCTTGATCGTCGTTGCTCCATACCTGGTGCCACTCCTGTGTTCAGGCTTCCTTGTTTCTTGTTTTTTCAAACTTACCCTGTGCCTTGTCATTGTCTCCCCCTAACCTTGTCTCTCTGTTTGTTTCCCTCCCAGGTACACTCACCCTCGTCCTCCGCTCGGCTGGGCTCATCCACTGGCCCACTCCCCTTCGGACCTCCCTCTCGGCGTCCTCCCTGTTCCCCTGCCTCTCCTCGCTTCCTCGGCCCGTGTTCCCCGGCTCCCTGGCCCCCTGTCTCCTTGGTTCCCCGTGCCAGTACTTCCCCGACGTCCTCCTCTCCCTCCACTCCAGTCCCTCTCACCCTTTTTTCCCCCAATAAACCTCCCTCCCTCTGAGTGCAGCATTTGGGTCCTCTCTGTCCACACACCACACCCCGTAACAGAACGATCAAGCCACGCATGGACCCAGCTCACTCACCCTCCCCCCTCTCCACCGACTCCTTGGAATTTGAGTCCTGGCTCCGGGACTTCCTCAAGCTCAAAGAGCTGTGGAAGGGAGCCATAAATGACGGCCTGAAGAAGGCTTTCCGCGCCAGGGCTCAACAGCTGCTGTGGGCTGAGCCTCGCCTGAGGGATTTCGTCCCACCATGGGATGCCAGCTTCCTCCACGCCCTGGCCCTTCCCCCCGCCAAGGAGCCCCTAAGCGCGCCCCTGCCGGTGTCTGCATCTGGTCCGTTACCTCGGCCTGAGCTCGGAGACTGCTGGACCGGACCGGAGGTGGGCCTGGCGGCCGTTAGCCCCTCCACAGAGGATCTCTGCCAGGTGAGGACCCTCGCGGACAGTCTTCTTGGGGACTTAAGGGTGGAGGATTGGCACAAGAGGCTGGACGCGCTAGTCGGCTTCGAGAGGGCTCTGGGTCAACAACCGCGCCTACTGCGTACTCCAGGCATGGCTGAGCTGCTTTGGGAGGTGGGTCGCCTCAAGGAAGCCCTGCGATCGGCCCTGAATTCCCCCGGTGCTCTTCTTGCTGGGCTTAGCATGCGGCCCGCTGGTCCCCTGCCTGTCCCTCTAGCGGCGGGCGCCGCTAGCCTCCAGTCAGTCCCTCCTGATCCCCAGCTCACTAGCGCCGCTAGCCCCCAGCCTGGCCCAGTCCCTCAGCCTGCTAGCGCCGCTAGCCCCCAGCCTGGCCCTGATCCCCAGCCAGTTTGCCCCGACCCCCAGCCTGTCCCTCAGCCTGCTAGCGCCGCTAGCCCCCAGCCTGGCCCCCCCGATCCCCCCCTTAGGGCCACTGCTCCTCGTGTTCTGTTGGCGGACGGACCGGCTTCAGCCCCGCCGGTGGTCCGGCCGACCCCTGCTCCTCGTGTTCTGCTGGCGGACGGACCGGCTTCAGCCCCGCCGGTGGTCCGGCCGACCCCTGCTCCTCGTGTTCTGTTGGCGGACGGACCGGCTTCAGCCCCGCCGGTGGTCCGGCCGACCCCTGCTCCTCGTGTTCTGTTGGCGGACGGACCGGCTTCAGCCCCGCCGGTGGTCCGGCCGACCCCTGCTCCTCGTGTCCTGTTGGCGGACGGACCGGCTTCAGCCCCGCCGGTGGTCCGGCCGACCCCTGCTCCTCGTGTTCTGCTGGCGGACGGACCGGCTTCAGCCCCGCCGGTGGTCCGGCCGACCCCTGCTCCTCGTGTTCTGTTGGCGGACGGACCGGCTTCAGCCCCGCCGGTGGTCCGGCCGACCCCTGCTCCTCGTGTTCTGTTGGCGGACGGACCGGCTTCAGCCCCGCCGGTGGTCCGGCCGACCCCTGCTCCTCGTGTTCTGTTGGCGGACGGACCGGCTTCAGCCCCGCCGGTGGTCCGGCCGACCCCTGCTCCTCGTGTTCTGTTGGCGGACGGACCGGCTTCAGCCCCGCCGGTGGTCCGGCCGACCCCTGCTCCTCGTGTTCTGTTGGCGGACGGACCGGCTTCAGCCCCGCCGGTGGTCCGGCCGACCCCTGCTCCTCGTGTTCTGTTGGCGGACGGACCGGCTTCAGCCCCGCCGGTGGTCCGGCCGACCCCTGCTCCTCGTGTTCTGTTGGCGGACGGACCGGCTTCAGCCCCGCCGGTGGTCCGGCCGACCCCTGCTCCTCGTGTTCTGTTGGCGGACGGACCGGCTTCAGCCCCGCCGGTGGTCCGGCCGACCCCTGCTCCTCGTGTTCTGTTGGCGGACGGACCGGCTTCAACCCCGCCGGTGGTCCGGCCGACCCCTGCTCCTCGTGTTCTGTTGGCGGACGGACCGGCTTCAACCCCGCCGGTGGTCCGGCTGACCCCTGTCCCTTGCTCCGAGGCCCTCAGCCCAGCTGCCTTATCCCTGACTCCCCCGCTGCTGTCGCACTGCCAGCCCCACGCCCGGCTCCCCGGCCTCTGGAGAGGTCGCCGTGCCCGGCTCCGTGCCCGGCTCCCTGCCCGGCTCCCCGGCCTCTGGAGAGGTCGCCACGCCTGGCTCCCCGGCCTCAGAAGAGGTGGTCTCGACCCCTAGCCCGTCCTTTGGGCCGCCCGCCCGAACTCGCTGGCCTGTCTCGCCTTGCTCCCCGGCCTCTGGAGAGGCCACCACGCCCGGCTCCGTGCCCGGCTCCCTGCCCGGCTCCCCGGCCTCTGGAGAGGTCGCCACGCCTGGCTCCCGGCCTCAGAAGAGGTGGTCTCGACCCCTAGCCCGTCCTTTGGGCCGCCCGCCCGAACTCGCTGGCCTGTCTCGCCTTGCTCCCGGCCTCTGGAGAGGCCACCACGTCCGGCTCCCTGCCCGGCTCCCCGGCCTCTGGTGAGGTCGCCACGTCCGGCTCCCTGCCCGGCTCCCCGGCCTCTGAAGTCGCCACGTCCGGCTCCCTGCCCGGCTCCCCGGCCTCTGGAGAGGTCGCCACGCCCAGCTCCCCGGCCTCTGGAGAGGTCATCTCGCCCCATAGCCCGTCCCTCGGGCCGCCCGCCCAAACTCTCTGGCTTGTCTCGCCTTGCTCCCCGGCCTCTGGAGAGGTCGTCTCGCCCCCTAGCCCAGCCCTCGGGCCGCCCGCCGGGCACCCCTGGTCCGCCGGACCCTCCCGGATCCCCTGGTCCGCCCTCGGGCCGCCCGCCGGGCTCCCCTGGTCCGCCCTCGGGCCGCCCGCCGGACCCTCCTGGCTCCCCGGTCCGCCCTCGGGCCGCCCGCCGGACCCTCCTGGTTCCCCCTGTCCGCCCTCGGGCCGCCCGCCGGACCCTCCTGGCTCCCCTGGTCTGCCCTCGGGCTCCCCTGTCCCGCCGGACCCTCCTGGCTCTCCTGCTCTGCATTCGACCTGCCCCCCTGAACTTCCTGGCTCCCCCTGTCCGCCCTCGGGCTGCCCGTCGGACCAACCCTGCTCCCCTGAACTTCCTGGTTCCCCCTGTCCGCCCTCGGGCCGCCCGCCGGACCCTCCTGGCTCCCCTGGTCTGCCCTCGGGCTCCCCTGTCCCGCCGGACCCTCCTGGCTCTCCTGCTCTGCATTCGACTTGCCCCCTGAACTTCCTGGCTCCCCCTGTCCGCCCTCGGGCTGCCCGTCGGACCAACCTGGCTCCCCTGGTCTGCCCTCGGGCTCCCCTGTTCCACCGGACCCTCATGGCTCCCCTGTTCCGCCCTCGGCCTGCCCGCCGGATCTCCCTGGCTCTCCTGCTCTGCATTCGACCTGCCCCCCTGAACTTCCTGGCTCCCCCTGTCCGCCCTCGGGCGGCCCGTCGGACCAACCCTGCTCCCCTGAACTTCCTGGCTCCCCCTGTCCGCCCTCGGGCTGCCCGTCGGACCAACCCTGCTCCCCTGAACTTCCTGGCTCCCCCTGTCCGCCCTCGGGCTGCCCGTCGGACCAACCTGGCTCCCCTGGTCTGCCCTCGGGCTCCCCTGTTCCACCGGACCCTCATGGTCCCTCTGTTCCGCCCTCGGGACGTCCGCCCGAACCCCTTGGTCCCCCAGCTCCGCCCTCGGGACGTCCGCCCGAACCCCTTGGTCCCCCAGCTCCGCCCTCGGGACGTCCGCCCGAACCCCTTGGTCCCCCAGCTCCGCCCTCGGGACGTCCGCCCGAACCCCTTGGTCCCCCTGCTCCGCCCCCGGGACGTCCGCCCGAACCCCTTGGTCCCCCTGTTCCGCCCTCGGGACGTCCGCCCGAACCCCTTGGTCCCTCTGTTCCGCCCTCGGGACGTCCGCCCGAACTCCCTGGTCCCCCAGCGCTACCCTCTGGCACCCTGTCTAGCCCTGAGCTTCCAGTTCTGCCCTGCCTGTTCCCCTAACTCTTCCCTGTCCTGAAGCCCTCCCTGTATTCCCAGTTTGGTTTTGGACCCTGGACCCCCATCAGCCGGACCCCAGTACGACATCTTCCCCCCCGTGTTCGCCTGCCGAACCCCCTGTCCTACAGGAAGGCCGCCGGGAGGCGTCCATTGAGGAGGGGGCCCTGTTGTGGTGGCAGCCCGGCTGACGGTGAGTGTCCTGGTTTTTCCTCCTTTTTATCAGTTTTCTGCTTTTTCCCTTGGTTTCCTGTTCTCTGCCCGCCTCTCTGTGTTTTCTCCCCCGTGTGCTCTCTCTCCCTCTGCTCCTGAGCCCAGCCAACTACCTGCACCTGCAACCCATCATCCACCTCGTCAGCCTGCCACACCTGCCAGTAATCAACCTCATCCCAGCCTGTATTTCAACCCCGGTTCTCCACACCATCCTTGCTTGATCGTCGTTGCTCCATACCTGGTGCCACTCCTGTGTTCAGGCTTCCTTGTTTCTTGTTTTTTCAAACTTACCCTGTGCCTTGTCATTGTCTCCCCCTAACCTTGTCTCTCTGTTTGTTTCCCTCCCAGGTACACTCACCCTCGTCCTCCGCTCGGCTGGGCTCATCCACTGGCCCACTCCCCTTCGGACCTCCCTCTCGGCGTCCTCCCTGTTCCCCTGCCTCTCCTCGCTTCCTCGGCCCGTGTTCCCCGGCTCCCTGGCCCCCTGTCTCCTTGGTTCCCCGTGCCAGTACTTCCCCGACGTCCTCCTCTCCCTCCACTCCAGTCCCTCTCACCCTTTTTTCCCCCAATAAACCTCCCTCCCTCTGAGTGCAGCATTTGGGTCCTCTCTGTCCACACACCACACCCCGTAACACATTAAGCATTAGCAACTAGTGCTAACAATGACAGACTGGATTCAAATGGCAAATGGTAGATAGATCAGTTATACGCTATTCTTATCAGTTGGCAGGTGTGCTGAAAGAAATGTGAAAAGGAGTTAAAGAAGGGTTTCTACATATTTTCTTCCACTGACTGACACCATACTAGCTTGCCCTAAAAGACTTTCAAGGTTCAGTGTGTAAGTTTTAGAGGCATCTAGTGGTGAGGATTTCGAATGGCAATCAGCAGCTCATGGTGCATTCACATGCTCCTCGGATGGTCCCATTTCCCGAGTTGGTCTTCCGACTTCAGTGTGTGTACATGTGCTCTTAAAGGAGACCCATTATACTGCATTTCCAGTCCTATATTGTTGTTCTGTGACTCCTGCATGGCAGCGTTGCATGATTCAAAGTTAAAAAAAATAATTTTCTATCTTATACTGGCCCTCCATGTAGGGCTTCATTTTAGCCTCTGTCTGAAACAAGCTGTAGATGCTCCTGTCTCTTTAAGGCCCCCCCACCTCAAAGCCCACTGTCTTCTGATTGGCCAAGACCTGAGGCACGTTACCAGGCTGTTGTTGCAGCTGAGCGGTACAGACAGAGTGAGCGTAGCTGTGTGGAGCAAATGACCATATATGGAACACCGGCTCCATCTTGCGAGAAAAAGCTATTGAAAACAGAGCGTTCAGAACAGGGGGAAATCTGAGGTTTTGGCTGACAGTGATATCTTTTAATACTTTAATCTCATTATTTGAAGCTTTGGCCATGTTTAACATGAACATCTAACATTGTAACATTGTAGATAAGTCATAAAATATGGAAAAGCATAATAGCTCTCCTTTAAGTCGGAATGTGGAATCAACATGTACGCTACAAAGATGTGCTGGATTAGCATTATCAGATCATATAAACAACACACAGACATCTAGTTCACTCTACATGCAGAGCAAACTAACTATTATAACCATATTCCAAACTACATGTTTGCAAAATATGTTTATGCAATATGTGATTTTGCACAAATTAAAGTTCTGTATACTTTATGTCCCATCTACACTTGATTTATCTTTTTGGAAAAAAGGTTCTGATTATTCCGACACCACAGAAATGCACCATCAGTCACTGCTCATCCCTCTCTTTCCAAGCGAGCAGCTACGGAGTAGAGCCCTGCGCTTGACTTTTTTCTTGATCCCACTCCTGCCCGCTCCCACTGATTTTGTGACCATTACCGCCCACTCCTGCAACATGTGTATCCATTCCCGGTCGCACCCGCAAACATTGTGCCATGCAGAGAAAAAAAGGACACAAATGTTTTTAAATGCTCTGTATTTGTATAGTGCCTTTCTAGTCTTTTCGACCACTCAAAGTGTGTTTACACGGGACCCGCAGGATCCCAATCCCAATGCAGCCCTTTGCTACACTGAAAAAAATAATTCATTGGATTTACTCAATTGAATAGTGGACATTGGTTGCACACAATTTTTTTGCTTTGGTAGCCACTTACACAGTTGTGTTCAAGCAACCCAGATTATTCACGTTCAAGTAACCCAGATTATTCACGTTCAAGCAACCCAGATTATTCACGTTCAAGCAACCCAGATTATTCACGTTCAAGCACCCCAGGCGAACAGACTATTCATGCTCAATCAACACAAGTACTTTATATTGCTATAAAGTTAATGAAATGGGATTATTGTAAATGTTCTTTTCACATGAAATTAAATTATAATTTCTATGTTCTAAATCTATATGTATTAATAAAATAAATTACAGTTAACCAAGGAAAGTGGAAATCAAGGGCAACGGCACTGGTTAAGGTTTCTTGAAGGGGTTTTGCTTATCTGAGAGGCTTATTTAGTTCTGATTGAACAACTACCATTCAGCCACAACTGAAGAAGCCTCTTAGATGAGAAGTGAAATGTCTTCAAGAAACCTTAGCCAGTCCAGTTGCCATTGATTTCAACCTTTCTTGGATAACCATGACCTGGATGACTTCACAAACAATTTAGTTAAGAAATAAACAATTATCAAATGTATCATTGTTAACATTTCACTATAACACTATAACACAACTATTCTAAACACTAACAATATATTTTCATTAAAAACTATGAGTCCGTTAAATCCTGACCTTTTATTCAACAAATGAATGTGCTTCACAGGTGTGTGGCTAGAAAGAAATGACGAATTTCCAAAATTATATGTTCACCATACTATGCCATGAGGATGTCAAGATTTAACAAAGATATATAACATATGTAATAGTAAAATGTGTCTAGTACTGGACAGTAATCAAGACTGTAAAACTTTGTGGTACTAACACCAGGCCTGAAACACTGCTTCCTGGGGTGTACTGCATACTGTAGCTAAGAACACATAAATACATACATCCATCCATCCAACAGCTTTTTCTAAATGCATCTGCATCTATAAAAAAACAAAACATCAAGAAACACCTTAAATGTACTGTGGGAAGCTTAAGATTTTTGAACCATGCTATAATAACAGATTCCAGAGTGTAAAATGGTAAAATCCCAATTGCATTTCCAAAATGCATCTGCATCAATAAAAACAAATATACATGAACTGTCCTGTGAGAAGCTCAAGGTTTTTGAACAATGCATTATATATTAACACAATAAAATGGAATGGTTAAATTCAAATGTGCCTGGTACTGTAATCAAAACTGTACAACTTGACTTTCACTGGATTGGGGAACAAACAACAAAACCAGGCTCAGTCAAGGAATGTAAACTGTAGCTAAACAATGAAAAGGTGCATCCCAACAGTCATGTCCTGATCAAACCAGGAGACAAATACATTGAGCCCCCTTCCCTGGTGTAGCTTTGTTGTCTAAAACAGGTAAAATAATTTCTAAAATTGAACTGCAGACTCCATATATAAAACAATGCACTCTAAATATTCTATGGGAAAATAAGGGTTTTTGAACAATGTATTAAATTTGAACACATTAACACATGGAATGGTAAAAATCACATGTTCCTGGTGCTGTAAAGTAATCACAACTGTAAAAGAAAAATATCACAGGACTGGTAGTCCCAAAACCATGTTGCAACACCAGTGAGTCCAGGAATGTAGAGTTGGAGACTATTACTATTAAAAATCATGTCCTAATCCAGAAGAGCCAAGAACAATGAGCTCTCTTCACTGGTGGAGCTTAGTTTTCAGGCTTTGAGCCTTTCTTGACAGGTCCCCCGCATCCAGCTCCATGATTATCTTCTGAATTACCTCAAAAGTGTAGCGGAGCTTTGTAGGGTACTGCATGTTTAATGCATACAAGAGTCCAAACAACACTGAAGACGCAAGGGCTACATTCTCAAGATCTCGAAGTGCCACCACACCCTCGATGACTATTCCAACGTCAGAGGGTTCGCTGGTGGCAGTGTCTTTCACGACATAGATCCCCACAGTCGTCATCTCTATGGCTTTGAAGAAATGGGTCTCAGCCATTTCCTGGTGAAAAGAAAGGACAATTATTTAAACTCAGACCTCATTAGGACATAAGGCATCTTTTAAAGAGGTAATATTATGCTTTTTGGCTTTTCCCCTCTCCTTTATTGAGTTATCTCTTTTTTGTGCATGTAACAGGTTTGCAAAGTGGAAAAGCCCAAAGGGAGTTCCCATCTCCCACAGAAAACTCTGCTCTGAACTGAAAACAGCTCGTTTGTAGTCCAGCCCTTCACTTCCTTTACTTGTGACGTCACAATGAAAACGCGTCATAAAGCTTGCCAAGCGGCTAGCGGGGTCAGGCACGCCCTCAAACCAAGCTAGTCTGAGCGGAGGCCCTTTGGCTCCACTCGCCTTTGTTTGGGTTTCCATTGTAGAAATTTTATACCTGTACCTGCTTCCAGGTACTTTTTTTCTTATCACCTCACTTCCGTCGAGGTTTCAAGCGAGCTGAGGGATACTAAAATGTAACGTGAAAACACGATAGACTGCTGATTGGTCAGAGAGAATATTCACTATTCACTGCATCATTGCGTGCGCCTGACAGAGGCAACAACGGCAGAGGAAAACACAGCTGGAAGGTTTTCATACCGCTTATCTGTCTTTACATTCTGAGGAATATTCAAATGTTTTAACCACAGACTGTATATATTTTAAGAGCTGTGTGGATCGCTGGTGTGTGTGTCGCATTGAACATTACGTCGCAGCAGTTGTGTGTGGCGTTGCTATCTCTGGGTGCTATCTGCAATGGAAAACGGAGCAGGGCCGAGTAAAATGCATTTTTCGGCAGGGCAGCATAGATCGTCAGAACACCGGCAACAGTTCAACGTTTAGTCCTAAAAGACGATGCAACTCTGGATACTAATACATGGGACCTACTTGGTAAATCTGAGGGGCAGGCTTTACAACGCCACATTCACAGCATTTTTTCTCTTGTCACTGAAAAATAAAAATCTTTTATTATTTATAAAAAAAATTTTTTTTTTTATTATAAAAATAAATAATGATAAATCAAAGAAAGTTATCACAAATATAAGTATTTCTAATTAAAAATAAACTGCTGTCAAATTATGAAATATCAAACAACAACAACTAAACATACTAGGGGTACTCCTATCAGGATTTTCGGGGCCAATCACCATTTGCTGGTCATAGTGTATATATAAAAGCTGTAGCTTAACCTTCTTGCAAAAAAGTGATTGCAGCCTCAGAATGGTTATTTATGTCTGTGTGAGCCATAATTCATCAAATATAGCTCTCATAATTGAATGATTCAGTCAATAACTAGAGGCTGTTAGCACTTTTTGTGAAGTGCAATACTGCATAATATAGGTTGTACTGGCCATTTACAAAGGTAGGTTATTTTAACAAGGACTGTATGTCTGCTCACAAACGTGAGCCCACACTGAAAGAGCTGACTCCACATGACATGTACGGAGTGTGAGTTTAGTGTCCATCTGCAACAACCAAGAGCAACATAAATTAACGTTACCATGAAATAAAAAGTAGACTATATGTTAAAATCATAAGACTTTCAAGTCAAACTCTTCCTCTTCCTTCTTGCCAAGAACCATTTAAAACCACATTTTGTAGATAAATTGACCCTTTGTCTTTTCTAAAATGTTGAACTTACTCAAAATGTATCATCCAACTTAAAACATTTATGCAGTTCCTGGCAAAGCAGTATTTTGGGTGTTTGCGCGCCCCGCCCCCAAAGTTGTTTTTTAATCTCTCCAGTAACCAATAGATTATATAAATTAAACCCAGTTAGCCAATAAACACAGGAAAATACAACCATACACATTCTGATATCAAGTATCTCTGGCTAACTATGACTAACGTTACCTCAAATTACTTTAACATTACCTTGTTAGCTCATAGTTAAAACAAACTTTATTTAAATTCGACATAAACTAAATAAAACTTACCAAAACCTTCTTGTTCCAAAAATGCCCAATTTCAATTTGCTGCAACAAACCTCTAATTTGTCGAACCATTATTGTATTCTGTCTGTAAATTACACGGTGCACGCTGTCTCTCTCTAATGTTACTGTTTCTCTCTCACTGGTAAAGTTACTCTGAGCTACGCAACCGTTTGTTGCAGGTGCTTAACGAGCGGTCAAGATCAAAGCGGTCCGCGCATTAGTCTCACTTTCATCTTTTAAAATCTGCTATTTACTTTGCTCTCTTCGAAAATGGGAGTCCCACATTATTTCATTGTGGTTACCAGCAGGCTATTAGCAAAGCATACTTACAGAGTTGAGCTGAGCGACGGTGGAATCGACCCAGGGCGAGTTGAGCTGGAAGCTGCAAGTGGGAACGTCGGAAAAAGCGCGGACTATTCTTTCTTCTTCCCGAAATGCATTTGCACCGTTCAGGAATATCGCGAGAAAAAATGAGAACTAATACATTCACTTGATTGACTAACTTTATTCCAACATGAGCTAAATATGTTTGTTCACACTTTCTGCATTTAATGTGCAGTCCACACAATGCTATCACGTTTCACTTAAGAACATAAAACCCTTTAGTAAAATATACTAAATATAATTTGATAAATCTAACAGGTGACCAGTCTCCCTTTTTTCAGTGTACGGTGGCCGACATGCTCTGTCGGCTCTTGTGCTAAATAATACGTGTGGTCCTCCATTTGTCAAATTTCTCTTGGACGACTACTGTAGGAACATGGCGGCGCAACATGGCGACATCCATGTAAGCGGACCCACAGTTATAGAGATAGAAATAGCTCATTCAAAGGTAATAAAAATAGTTCATTATGTAAGGTCTTTATACACCACTAAAAACACAATTATGTATATTATATTGCATTTCTGTCAATAGTTGGCTTTCATTCTATTGGACAGTTTAACTAAAATTACTGCATATCATGTGAAATATATTGTGATTTTGTGTTTTAGTTGGTTTAATTCAATTTAAATCACAACCAAATTGCAACAACAGTTATCTCACAGCGCATTTCATAAAAGAGCAGGTCTAGACCGTACTATGATGTTATTTACAGAAGCCCAACAATTCCCGGAGCAAGCACTAGGCGACAGAGGCAAGGAAAAACTTCCTTTTAAGAGGCAGAAACCTCGAGCAGAACCATGGCTCAGGGTGGGTGGCCATCTGCCTCGACCGGTTGGGGGTGAAGGAGAGAGCGAGAGGGAGAGAGGGCAAGAGAGAGAGAGAGAGAGAGGGGAGGGAGGCAGCCTACACAATATACACACAGAGGTACAGAAAGTAAAGGTGATGTTGCTATAGACTAAATGAAAAATGGTACAGATATTTAAAGTAGTGTTAATGATAATAATCGCAATGTTAATGATTATAACAACAATAATAACAATAAGACTAGTAACAATAGTTGTTGTAGCAGAGGGTGTCGAGCAGGAACATGGGGGCAGCAGGTGACCCGCAACCACAGATCCAGACTCCAGAGCCAGAAACACCTGCAGGAAGTGATAGGAGGAGAGAGGAGAGGGATGAGAAAGCAAAAGACTACCGGAAAGGGAAGAAGTTGAGTTAGTAACATGCAATAATGGGATGAGGTTGCATACAGAGGGAGAGAAAGTAGAGGAGAGAGGAGCTCAGTGCATCATGGGAAATCCCCCGGCAGTCTAGGCCTATAGCAGCATACCTAAGGGATGGTTCAGGACTCACCTGAACCAGCCCTAACAATAAGCTTTATCAAAGAGGAAAGTCTTAAGCCTACTCTTAAATGTAGAGATGGTGTCTGCCTCCTGAACCCTAACTGGAACCTGGTTCCACAGGAGAGGAGCTTGATAGCTGAACGCTCTGGCTCCCATTCTACTTTTGGAGACTCTAGGAACCACAAGTAACCCTGCATTCTGGGAGTGCAGTGCTCTGGTGGGGCAGTAAGGCACTATGAGCTCTTTAAGATAAGATGGTGCCTGACCATTAAGAGCTTTGTAGGTGAGAAGAATGATTTTAAATTCTATTCTGGATTTTACTGTATAGCCAATGCAGAGAAGCTAAAACAGAAAAATGTGATCTCTTTTCCTGGTTCTTGTCAGAACACATGCTGCAGCATTCTGGATCAACTGAAGAGTCGTAATGGACTCTTTCGAGCAGCCTGATAATAAGGAATTGCAGTAATCCAGCCTAGAAGTAACAAATGCATGGACTAGTTTTTCTGCATCATTTTTAGAGAGGATATTCCTGATTTTCGCAATATTATGTAGGTGAAAAAAGGCGGTCCTTGAAATTTGCTTAATGTGAGACTTAAACGATATGTCCTGATCAAAGATAACTCCAAGATTCCTCACAGTGGTGCTGGAGGCCAGGGCGATGCCATCAAGGGAAACTATATCTTTAGATAATGCGTCACGGAGGTGCTTGGGCCCCAGAACAATAACTTCAGTTTTATCTGAGTTTAACATTAGAAAATTACAGTTCATCCAGGTTTTAACATCCTGAAGGCACATTTGAAGTTTAGCTAACTCATGAGTTTCATCTGGCTTGATCGATAGATATAACTGAGTATCATCTGCATAACAATGAAAGTTTATGGAATATTTCCTGATAATATTGCCTAAGGGAAGCATATATAAAGTGAAGAGGATTGGTCCGAGGACAGATCCTTGAGGAACTCCATGATTAACTTGGAGGACTCATCGTTAACATGTACAAACTGAAATTGATCTGAAAAATAGGACTTAAACCAGCTTAGAGCGGTTCCTTTAATGCCAATGAAATGCTCCAGTCTCTGCAATAGGATCAGATGGTCAATGGTATCAAATGCAGCACTAAGATCTAATAAAACCAGTACAGAGACAAGTCCTTTGTCTGATGCAACAAGGAGGTCGTTAGTAATTTTCACCAGTGCTGTCTCTGTGCTATGATGAACTCTAAATCCTGTAGAAAGTCACACAGCTGTTTAGCAACTGCTTTCTCCAGGACCTTAGAGAGAAATGGATAGATATAGGTCTATAGTTGGCTAAAACATCTGGATCAAGTTTGGGCTTTTTCAGAAGAGGTTTAATTACAGCTACTTTAAAGTACTGCGGTACATAGCCTGTTGATAAAGATAGATTGATCATATCTAGTATAGAAGTGCTAACTAAGGGTAAAACTTCTTTAAGCAACCTAGTTGAGATGGGGTCTAAGAGGCAGGTTGATGGTTTAGATGAAGAAATTATTGAAGTTAGTTGGTAAAGACTGAGGGAAGCAAAGCAGTCTGAACATATATCTGGTTTTACAGCTGTTTCTAAGGTTCCTGAGTTTAGAGATAAGTCGGTGCCAGCTGAGTGCAGGTCTTGGTGAATTTTGTTTCTAATAGTTAGAATTTTATCATTAAAGAAGCTCATGAAGTCGTAACTACTGAGAGCTATGGGAATACTTGGCTCAATAGAGCTGTGACTCTCTGTCAGCCTGGCTACTGTGCTGAAAAGTAACCTGTGGATGTTCCTATTTTCCTCTATTAATGATGAGTAGTATGCTGCTCTGGCATTATGTGGGACCTTCCTATAAGTTTTAAGACTATCTTGCCAAATTAAACGAGAATTTTCCAGTTTGGTGGAATGCCAATTCCTCTCAAGTTTCTGCAATATTTGGTTTAATTTGTGAGTTTCAGTATTATACCATGGAGCTAACCGTCTTTGTTGTGTAGCATGGCTAAATTAGTTATGAATTTTGAGAATTAATACCCAATTATGAATTTTAATATTCATAAAATCAAAAAAATATTCCTCGTTTCAGAGCACCACCGGAGTTGTTATAATCCTAGAGTCTCCGGACCTCTAGGTAGCTTTTAATAATTATACAATTATTACTAGTGATCAGTTAGTTAATAATCGCTAAATTATCTTAAATCAATCAGTCAGTCTCATATCTAAAGGGTCAATTCTCTTGGCAGGGACCTGGAAATAGGCAACACACACAGTTCCTTGATTACAGTGAATTTATTAATAACTAAACTTAACTAAAGCGATATAAACGGGTGGTTAAATACAGGGAAAATAAACAATGAGAAATGGAGGTTCGATTGTGGGAAGCAGGGTGGCCGTCCTCCGTCTGGCAATTTGGCTGTTTTCAGGTTTCCTTCTTTGCCGCTGGCCAGACCACGTGGCTTGGTCTGACCTCGGTGAAGTTGGCTCGACGAACAAGCTTAAAAAGGGAACTTGGTCATTCCTAAATTAGTCCAGTGTAACTTAACGGACTGATAACTTTAACAAAACAAAAGAAAGAAAGAAAGAAAATAAAACAAACTGAGGGGCAGATCAATGTCGCGGCACTGTGTAGCTTCAAGCGAATAAAGGCCTGTTGTGGTTTTAATTTTTATGAGGTTTTTATGCACAGCTCCTCTTCTGTTTACCTTTGATTTAAATAATTTCAATGGTCGGGGGATAGACACCATCACTATAGGATTTTCACTAAGTAACTCCCGAAATGGAGGAGCAGAGAAGTGTGTTAGACTGCGACTCTGCCTCCTGGTCTCAAATCTGGGTTGTCATGGATTTGGTCCACTAATAAACTTTGCCAGATTTCTAGAAATAAGAGCTGCTCCTTCCCAAGTGGGATGGATGCCGTCTCTATGAATCAGACCAGGTCTTCCCCAGAAAGTCTGCCAATGATCTACAAAGCCCACATCATTTGTTTAAGTTAGATAATGTTAGCTTGCTGGCTAACACTGAACCAGTTGCCAACGTTATCCATTGCAAAATACTGTAGTTGTATCGCTTGCCACATTATCCAACGAAGGTTAAAGTCAAGGGCAACTGGACTTGGTTGAAGATACTGGAGGACGTTTCGTCCCTCATCCAAAAGACTTCTTCAGTTCTGACTGACTGGCAGGGAAACTCAGCTATTTAACCTCAGTGGGATCGTTTGCCAGGGTCATCGATACTGCTGGTTCATTAGTGTTCCTGGTTGCTGTAACGACTGTCGTCGACAGTGGCCAAGACTGAACGACCATCGTTGGTATCTTCACCTGAGGCCAAAAGGGTAATTTTGTTGAATTTCCTGGGAAGTGATGAAAGGACAGCATTGTAAGTGGGGGATAAGTGGTGGTGTAGACCCCCTCCCCTGTTCAATGACGGCTTCTCGACCCGGGTGTAGATGGCTTCCTTGACACCTCTTTCAAACCATCCATCTTCTCTGTCTAAAATGTGCACCTGGTGGTCCTCAAACGAGTGTCCTCTGTCCTTCAGATGTAAGTAGACTGCAGAGTCTTGACCTGAGGAGTTGGCCCTTCTGTGTTGAGCCATGCGTTTGTGTAGTGGTTGTTTAGTCTCCCCAATATACAGGTTTGTGCATTCCTCACTGCATTGGACCGCATACACTAGATTGCCTTTCTTGTGTTTGGGTGTGCGGTCTTTGGTGTGTACCAGCATCTGTCTTAGTGTGTTCTTGGGTTTAAAAAACACAGGTAGTCCTATCAACTATAACGACTGTCGTTACAGCAACCAGGAACACTAATGAACCAGCAGTATCGATGACCCTGGCAAACGACCCCACTGAGGTTAAATAGCTGAGTTTCCCTGCCAGTCAGTCAGAACTGAAGAAGTCCTTTGGATGAGGGACGAAACGTCTTCCAGTATCTTCAACCAAGTCCAGTTGCCCTTGACTTTAACCTTTGTTGGATAACTATGACCTGGATGACTGAGAATCTTCATAGACCACTTGCCACATTACTTTACCAGCTAACGTGATCCATATTACTATCCTGTGTACTACTGGTGTTATGTCAAATTGTTGATTTTAGCCTTCAGCAAATGATATAATGTACAAAGCAAATGTGGAACTATTTGTTTCTAAAACCAATAGTGATTCAAGGCAGGGGCAGCCAGCTACATTGCCATGGCCACAGTTTGGAGGTATTTACAAACCATTACCAGTAACCCCCGGGTCTGAAAAGTGGTGAAGCCAATGTGAAGCCACCTTAAACCTGCAGGGGTGACTCTTGTGGTTGCAAAAGTAAGTTAGATTGTATAGAAGTCTATGACATCAGCCTACTTCTCACTTTATTTATTCAGTCAGTCTAATCAAAGATTACAGTGCCAGCAATCTGTAATCTTTGGTTTGCCACTAACTATCATATTAGCAGAAACTTGGTAACAACTCAAAGGTGTGTGTCTAAAACATCTGCTTTAATAAAATAGACAAACGGAGGGCGCTAGCTCTGGCATTGTTTAAGGGTAAGAGGTGTACAAACACGCAGGAGACAGGGAAACAGAGATCCGTGTGGGAATGATGTTCTATTTCTTTGTCTTTACAGGTTTAAAGAACATACATTATGTTAATTAGAGATTGCAAGTGTTGAGTTGAGTGTAAAATTTTAAATTAGCAGCTTCCCCCTGCTTTCAGTATTTATGCTAAGCCAGGCTAACCACATCCTGACTCTCTGGTCTTAATGCGCAGAAATGACATGATTTAAATCTTCTCATCCTACTCTTGTAAAGAAAGCAAGTGAGCACATCTCCCAAACTGTTACAACTATTTAGTATGTAATTCTGTGTTAAATTATTATGTCTGCATGAACAACTATATTTGTATGCTGTAGTTTCAGGAACCTTTGACCAAATGACATAATGTCACTGTTTGCAGCAGCACCTATTCCGTTCTTTTACCAGACTAAAAGTTGCAATGATAGGACTGTAATTACATAAAATTTAGCTGCTACAGAACATGTAATTAAGATGTCTGTATGAAGCTGGTGCAATCTAAAAAACCCAATCATATCCTAATGGGAAAGGAATGTTTGTGGATGTTTATCTGCTATAAAAATCAGGTGTGAGTATTTGAGAAAAGGGAGGGGCGATGGGCACGCCAGTCAAAATTTTTTGGTGTAGTTTTATTTTGTTCTTTTGCTCCTCTAAATGACATGTGTTGATATAGCTGGATAGAGCTGAATGCTTATCAGATACTGGGAAACATGCTGGGAGCAACGCTCAGTCATGAGATTTGTGCGTGTATGTGTGTGTTAATATGTGTAGTGCTTTCCTCATGATTGACATGTAAAAAGCCACTGATTATCTTTTAGATAATTACTGCTGTTGAGTGGGGAATGCTAGGTTCTTTGATTGGGCGACAGAACTGGAAACGCATTGAACTGTAGTTTGTTTTCCCCTTTTTTTCATTTCACTCCTTCCTCTGATTTATATCATTTTAAGATAATTTCTGTAAACAAGCATTTGAATGTTTTAAGTATGTAAAATTGGTTTTGAAAAAAACACTTCCGTGAAACCACTAATTGTACTCACAACAAGCAGCCAACAGCCACTTGATACTGAAAGGTGTTCATACAAATATGACAAATAAAAATAGCATGTTATTATGCTTCTGATAAATTACAGTTGCAGTATACATGCAGTACAACAGTGAGAACACCCCTCACATTTTTGTAAATATTTGATTATATCTTTTCATGTGACAACACTAAAGAAATGACACTTTGCAACAATTTAAAGTAGTGAGTGTACAGCTTGTATAACAGTGTAAATTTGCTGTCCCCTCAAAATAACACATCACACAGCCATTAATGTCTAAACCACTGGCAACAAAAGTGAGTACAACCCTATGTGAAAATGTCCTAATTGGGCCAAATTAGCCATTTTCCCTCCCCGGTGTCATGTGACTCGTCAGTGTTACAAGGTCTCAGGTGTGAATGCGGAGCAGGTGTGTTAGATTTGGTTAGTTTAGTTATCACTCTCATCCTCCCTCATAGTAGTCACTGGAAGTTTAACATGGCACCTCATGGCAAAGAACTCACTGAGGATCTGAAAAAAGAATGGTTGCTTGAAAAAAGGAACATTTTCATCTGTAGGTGTTGTGGTTTGGGTCAGTTATGGAAAAAGCAAATATGTCTTGTCTTGTGCTTTAAGTCAGCATAGACTTTTTCAATATATAACCAGGTCTGCTACCTAACATTTACCAAGTGTTTTGAGTTGCCAGTCCATCATCCTACAAATTTTATTGCAAAAACAATAAATGAAATGTTGTCATGTTTCAGATTTCTAAACATATTTGCTGGTGGAAATAAGTATTACATAAATGTAATTTCTAGCCACACCAGTGCTGTGGTACAAGGGATGGCAATGTTGGTCGGTCTGGCATTTTGGTACAGACTGATATATCTCAACAACTATTAGATGGATTGCCTTGAAATCTGGTACAGACATTAATGGTCCGCAGAATATAAAGTCTACTAACTTTGTGGATCCAATGATATTTTCAGTGAATATCTACTTGGTGAAATAGTATAAATTTTTTCACATTCAGGACTGAGAGGTTATGTATCCTCAGTGTTCCCCCTAGGATCTTTTTCAGGGGTGGTGGTAGCTCGCCCGAAACTACTAGTGTTGCGGAGCTGGTGTGTTATGGATACGCGGTGTCGTCATAGACAAATTTTTGCCTGTTTACATTTAGTCATTTACCTGATGCTTTTATCCAAAGCGACTTAGAATTGCTATTTATGTCAGAAGTCCCATGCCTCTGGGGCAACTAGGGGTAAAGTGTCTTGCTCTGGGACACATTGGTGTTTCACAGTGGATTCAAACCCAGGTCTCTCACACCAAAGGCATGTGTCTTATCCACTGTCCATCAGCACCTTCTCTGTTTCTCTTTGACATGTTTGATGCTAAGGTTACTAGCTCCTGATGGAGCTCCAGATTCCGTTGTATTTTTTCCCAAATTTCTTCTAAATTCAAAATTTTTCTGAATACTGTGTTTTACAATTTAAGCACATTTAGTCATCAGATAGGTAAATAAAATTTCAATAAGAAAATATTACAAATTAAATCATTATCAATTAATTGAATTAATTAATTTGATGTATTATTCAAATGCATAAAGAAAGATTAAAATGTATGTGCAATTATTTATGGGGACAATTTACAATAACTGCAACAGTAGGATATTTAAATACTATAATACTACTCTGTGTGCACAATTATTAGGCAACCTAGTATTCTGATTGAATCATTATTTCTATGCAGACTTTCTAACTCCAAACCCCATAAACTTGAATGCTCATTTAAGTTAATCACTTTCAGGTGATTTGTATTAATGAGGGATGATGTTGTACCTTTTCTTCTCCATCCATCTTCAAGTTTACATGGTTTGGAGTTGAAAAAAGTGGATAGAAATAAGGCAATCAGAATACTTACTTGCCTAATAATTGTGCAGGCAATGTATTTAATAGGGGACAGTTCACAATGAATGCATGGACTGTGAATTGTTACTGTGGTATCCAATATTTGTGCATTTGACTCATAACAGTTCAAAATAGCACTGTAGCAGCAGGACAGAGGTTCAGTGACCTTCTACGGGGAGAGCAATGATTGGTGGTTATGTAGGGACTGAACCCTTGATTTTTTTGTTACTTCAGAATAGTACTGTACCCTTCTATGGGTTTGACCTTTTATTTTGCAGACTCAAACCCCTCTATGGTACCTAACAGATACCTAAACACGTCCTATATAAGCTATGTTTGATGTACAGAGAGACAGAGTGGCCATCGGGTTGGGTCACTCTCCAAGCTGCTGCAGAGCTTGTAATTGATGCTAGAACTCTTTGATGTAATAAACTTTTATGATCAAGAACAGTGTCAAGCGGGATTCCTCTCAACACATCATCGCAGCATTATTGTTTGGACACCACATTACCAGTCAGATTACTTGACAGCCTCCATATGTTGCTGAACACAGTTATATATTATATATACAGTAAATAATTGTAAATAAATTATATATTTTTTAATCATTTGTCATTCATCTTATGGGAGGGGAAGACCGCCCTGTCCCCAGTGTAAATGACACTTATGGAGGTTCATGATGTTGAAAGACATAAGACCAGAACACAACGTACCAGTGCAAGAGCTGTGTGCTGTCATCTCCAATATCTTGTGTAACATCTGCTCTTCAAGCACACAGTGCGGGTAAATTTTTTTGTCTTACATTCTAAGCAGGTTATAAATATTGTTTAAAATGACGTATATCAATCAAGTCAGTAAACATACTATATTAAAACCCCCTTGTTTTGTGTAGTGTTCATATACACCACTGTGGGGAAATGGAGGACACCCATTAAACTGCTCTGATGCCTACATACTCTTTGCCTCCTCGACCTTGTTCAACAACATCAACAGTGAGTTATATGATTATAGCGGTCTTGAGTCTGGTTCAGTAGCTGAGGAAGAGTCTTTATGACCCACTACAGGGAGAAACACCAGCAAAGAGTATGAAGTGTATCTGCTATCTCTGTCCTTACAGCAAATTGTAGCACTACTCACATGTTTGAAGGCAGTTGATAGGGAATGCATATCACAGATAAACAATGTCAGACACTGTTGCAGTTATAAACTGATGGCCTTTTGTTTTTGCTGCGTTTCTCAAACCACAACAGTAGGTTTTGTATGGAAAAATGCCTTGGGTATTATTTTGTCCAAACAATACCTTGCGGAGGCATAGGCAATGGTAATCTGCTTTAAACTGATGTTTGTGTAGGCAGCATACTTTGCATAAGTCCAACATGCACATGTCAAGCTGTATGGTAATTATACTAAGAAATAATAATAATAATAATGAACATTTTAGAGGAAGTTCCTGAAAAGCTGCCTTCAAATCTGTTTCTGCTTCCTGTGGTTAAGCATGGTTGTATTGCAAAACAGATGGCCACAAGACAAAAACCACAGACAGATGTTGGTAGTGGTCTAGACATGCTGTAGAGTGAAAGCTATATCATCTGTTGTTCTGTGAAACCCCATTAAACGAGTTACCCACAATAATGTGAGAATTTTATATCTTGATAAATATAGTTTTTGTCTTTTAGTGAGCATGTATACTTTATTTATCATACATTGCTTTTCCACTGCTCTATTTTGAGCTCAGATATTTTGGTGAGCATGACAGAGGCTGCGCCTTTAGAGCAATTAAGATATAGGAACTCCCATCTGTTCATTGCTGGTGATTGAACATCTTTTAGTGTCGTGTTCTTATTCATGGAAACAGCGCAAGAGGCAAGCACAGACTTCTCAGACTTCATCTCTTGTGTAAATTAACTCGCTTTGTTGGGAGGGGTTAGGCATGTCTTTGGTGCTGTTAAGATTAAGATTTTTCCACTTCTAATAATGTTGGGTGACTTGTCAGCAAACAATAACCTACTTAGAAATTAATTTGAGTCCTCTTTCTCATGTAAGTCCAACATTCAGTATAACATTTCACCCTGGTTTGGTAGAACAGCTTGAAAGTGGCACAGTGACTTTTATTGGTACAAACATGTGAATTTGGCAGTGCTGGCTATTAGGTGACATAGTGACTACCTATCGGGCTAATTGGTGATTGAGCTACTGTATCTGGCCAGCTAACCAGTAACATGCTGGCTAGCATTTAATTGGTTAGCTATCTGATGTCATGCTAGCACTAGCGGGTAACACATCAGCCACAGTAGCCCCTTCAGTACATAATTGCGAAGTTAAAAGTTTAATTGGCATATTAGTACCACTGACTCCAGTCTCACAATCACAAACCATGTTGTTTTCGTGGAGAAGTTTACAAAGGTGGTTATTTAAAATTGGTACAGCTAATATGATCAATTTTGGACTTTAGCGCTCCATTGCCTAAGTTCTCATTTTACATTTTATTCATTTAGCTGACACTCTTATCCAAAGCGACTTACAATTGCTATACATGTCAGAGGTCGCACGCCGCTGGAGCAACTAGGGGTTAAGTGTCTTGCTCAGGGACACAATGGTAGATTGGTCACAGTGGGGGAATTGAACCCAGGTCTCTCACACCAAAGGCATGCGTCTTATCCATTGCACCATCACCACCCCTCTCTACATGATTACTTTACCTCTGTATGCTGCATGGTGATTCCACTGAATGATCAATGTGGGTCCAAGAATTTGCTGTTATAAATTGTAGTTCGACATGGACCTTAGGCTGTTTGCCATCTTTTTTGATACAGCAGAATTTGCAAAAAATATGAAGCCCTGTCGACTACTCTCTGCCGCTGTCTGTCTCTCATGCTCCTTTGTGGCTGTCAGGGGTGAGTAACTATCTCCGTTGTCTTTCTGACCAGATTTTCAACTCTGGATAATCCAGGCAGATCATAGCCCTCCTTTCCCTCTACATCGCTGTACTCACCTCTGCTACCAGGAGGGATCAATACACCATCTGTTCATTTAATCCCCAATAAATAACGTTCAACATAGAACTTTTAATAAAACAATTTGATCCTACACAGAATGTTCACCATTTGTTGTCTCCATGAAATATTACATGTTTACCCTATTTAGGAGAGATTTACACCTGCTATTCTAAAGTAGCATGTAATTGTGTGTGTTGGCTACATTTCAGGCCCTGCGATGGACTGGCGACCTGTCCAGGGTGTACCCCACCTTTCGCCCGATGTCAGCTGGGATTGGCTCCAGCCCCCCACGACCCGGTACGCAGGATAAGTGGTTGACTATGGATGGATGGCTACATTTCACCACACTCCTTCTATACTCACCCATGCCAGGTCACTGTAGCCTCTGCTTTAGTACATAAATTGTATAATTACTACAAATCTGCTAAAATACATTATAAGAACAGTGTAGAATATTTGACAAAAACAAACACAAACATATGATTATGATGGTGAACATTCTGTGTTGGCTGAAGACAGCGCCAGTGTGGACTCCCTATATTAAAACAATTTACTGACCATAAAAGTAGAAAATATATACAAATAATATGAATGAATGAATACTTTTTAAAGATATAAATCTTTTTAAATATGCCCTATATCCTGATCACTCTGGCAGCTTTAGCAGACAACTTTGCATCTGTTACAACTATTGCAATAACGAGTGGGTTTTGACATACAGTGTGTGGGTCAAGTGCAGCTGTATTTAATGGAACAGCACTTAAAAGTCCCAAATGAGAGCTTACTAATAAACTTTTAATCATAACAACGATTTGGACCAGTAATGGCAGGATTAGCACAGGTGGAGCTAGTAACATTAGCGATAGCTCTCATCCACTGATCCACAAACAATTTTCACAATGTCAGAGATCAAAACTAAACATGTCAAATCAGCAGCTGCACTTTGTCAGAGGTATTTGCGTTTCTGCCAGTCCTGTATTCAACTGGCCAGTACTTTGTGGTTTTATTGACAAGTTTCTATGAATTAAGGTAAGTCTATAAGCTTAACCATAGTATGCTTTTTTAATAATCAACAGTATTTAAATAGAATAAAGTGGGGTATAAAAACACATTTAAACACTTGCTATGAATTCTAAATATTCTGTCTGCTGTTAAAGATAGGATCTGTAGTTCTGCCAGACACTGACTTGACTTTGTCATTTGCATACATCTAAAGACTTACTTGACATGATAAACCAAAGATAAGGGGTCCAGGGAAGCAGAATCCTGTAGACTCCCTATTCCAGCTAACAGGGGAAAAACTGAATTGATCATTAAAGCCCAGTGATTTGTAAAATTCATGTAAATCCTCCTAATATCTTGTCTAATACTTTATGTACATAGTTTCATAGATTAACAAACAAACAGGACATTCAACGTGTTTTTCTTCTTTTGCTATGTGGTATGACACACATTCAAGTACTTCATATAGCAGCCATTCACATAACTACTGTATATATTGACTGGAACAGAGAAAAGGTTTTATGGAAACACACACACACACACACACACACACACACACACACACACACACACACACACACACACACACACACACACACACACACACACACACACACACACACACCTGTTGTGAGTATTAATGCTTTCTTTAATTACTGTCAGTGGAGACTGTCAACAGAGTGTAATTGTGTGGTTGTTGGGATTTATGCATCTATTTGTTGGTGTGGGTTGGTGTTTGTGTGAACAATAAGAAAAAAAAATACACAAAGCAGCAGACGTATATTTGACATAATTTTCATTGGCTCACGCTTACATTGCGCACACACAGTACAAATAGTCCCACACAGAGGAGTTTGATGTGGTGCACAAACATGCAAACAAAGACAGTCCACCCACCCACCCACGCACGCGCACACGCGCGCGCACACACACACACACACACACACACACACACACACACACACACACACACACAGTATACTGACAGTGCCAGCTTGTGACATTTCTGAGCATGCCATAGGGACAAGTGGTTGAGGGTTGGTGGAGGGCTAAGTGTCTGTCTGTAGGCCTGAGATAACGGATGTCACCTCCCCGAGTCCACACACACACACACACACACACACACACACACGCACACACACACACACACACACACACACACACACACACACACACACACACACACACACACACACACACACACACACACACACTGAAATGCAAAAATACACATCCTCTCTTCTTTTTTCTCACACCAGTCCACAATTAAACCATCCATCCGCTGTGACAGTGAATGCTAGTCAGCCGGCCATTCAGCAGCGCTCGATATCAATAGAGTCCCTCAGTCTCTCTCTGTTGCGCTCTATTGTTGCTGTGTTGAGATGGGAATGGCTTTAACAGTTGGTAGAAGTACATGGCCTGTGAATAGAGCTGGCTTATGGTTGTGTTTATGCATTGTGTGGCTCTCCTGTCTTTCAGCCTGAGATCTTTAAAAGTGCTATGATTATGGCAAGAGCGGTGATGAGGAATTGTTTTCAGGCTATCAACTTTGGCACATGTAGTGTGTTGATTGTCTTTTCCTGTGAGCACTTGCAGTGTACCTCATTGTGTCATTGGCTCATTGTGTTGCGGTGTGTGCGCGCATGTGTTGTTATGTTACAGTCGAAACAAGAGGAAGAGAGATAAGGCAGTCAGGAGATGTGCAGAGGTGCAACAGCAGTCTTTTCACAGAGACAGCAGACGCGCAACAACCACATTTCACCAACGTGCTAACCCCTTTCTTTCTCAGGTAATCACTTTTTCTCATTCAAGCATGAGCAAAGACAGGCATGGAGAGAGAGAGACGGAGAGTGAGGGTGAGAGAGAGAATGAACCATTGAAAGAATAATACCAATTTCTGGACTCCATTGATTTCAACAAATGGCTACACATCGTGGTGAGAATGGTACAATAGGGACAATTTCCAAAAGAATAAATGCAGAGCAGTTTTGTTTTTATGTCTGCTCGAGAAATAAATCGGGTGTGTATGTGTGTGTGTTTGTGTGTATGTGTGTGTATGTGGTGTAGGTGTGTGCATTTGTGTATCTAAATACAGGGTCCAAAAAGAACAGTGACACACTTAATCAGCAAAAACAGTGCATCTCTCATCTCTCTTCTCTCATTTGTGTGTGTGTGAGTGTGTGCATTACCAAGCAGGCCCATTTGTCAGTGCAAATTGTAATTGGGAGGATAGCAGCTCAGGAGCAAGGCAACCCAGAAACAATCAGACTCTCATTTAGGGTGTGTGAGTGTGTGTTTATGCATGTTCTGTGTGTGTATGTGTGAAACGGTATGCATGCTAACATATGTGTAGACATCCAGTAGGAATCCATTTTGAAGCCAAGGCCACTCTTGCTCCCTCTCTCTCTTGCAATGTGTCTCTCTCTGACACCCTACCAGCAATCAGCGATCACTCTGCAGGCACGTTCTTTTTCCCACCATCCCTCCGTCGCTCTCTTATTCACCCACATCCCGTCCGTCCTTATCATTCATCCCTCCTCTCCTCCCTATTTCATTCTGACTTCCTTAGCTCTACGAATACAGAGCTGTCTAAGAACTCTCGGGTGGTTCAAGTCCATTACTTTGGGAGATAGAAAAACACTGCTGAGGTGTTCTGATTGAGGCCTATTAAAATTCATAAGCTGTGGAATAAGGCCAGAGATAAAAAAAAAAAGAAAAAAAAAAGCTCTGAAGGGCGGAGCGGTGTATATGGATGTTCATGTGTGTATGTGTGCGAATTTGTCAAGTGTTTATGAATAAAAAGGGGAGGCGAGTAAAGAGAGCGAGAGTGATAAACGCTTGGTGATCCCATGAGCTTTCCTACTTCTTTAAATTATCTCCATACTTTTCTCCTCTTTTCTTGTCCTCTTGGTATTTTCCTCCTTCCCTTCCGTTTGACAATACTTTGTGTTTATCCTCACACCCTACTTTAGTCCATACTTCCCCTTATTTTTCACCTTACCTCCATGCACACGTTACACACCGCAAAGTACTCTCTGTAGGCAGCTATCTTCATTTTTTTAGCTAGATGCTCCTGATAAAAATAGAATATTTCCCATTGTTTTTTTACAGTTATGGAGGCACTTACTGAAGATTATCAGACACGTACACACACAAAACACCTGCCACTTTCTGTTTCTCCCTGCTTCTGCGTAAAACACACACCCATGCGCATGTAGTGCATTAAGAGGGGGTGGATCAATAAGGGGCAGAGGTCAATAGAGAACACACTCTGACTGGTAAAACACAGATTTCCCTGGGAGACTGGGACTAGCTCAGAGCTACCCATCTTCTTCATCTCACTTCATTCTTCTTTTTCTTCCTTGTTCTCCTCTTCCCATACAGTAGGCTCACCCCTCAGCCCAGTTGCCTGAGATAGATTATCACAAAGACCTTAGAGAACGAAGCAATGTAAGCAGAGAGAGAATAACTTGGCTTAGCTAGCATAAGCACAGCTAAACAACAAAACAAAGTGGAGACAGCAGTGTAGCAGTGTACAGCCATACAACATGACAATATGACTGCATGGATACACACTGTAACCCTAAATCTGAGCACAGGAGCACAGGTGGACTCTTCTAACAGGTTTGTTAAGGCATGGTGGCTTTTCTCCATGGACTGATGAAATCAAAACTTGCCTATTGAATTTTATGATGGCTGTCACTACAGTATAAAAGAGCAGCCATTCCCACATTCCTTATCCCCCTGATACTGTCAACTAATGCAGATGCAGAAGTATTGCAGTCACAGTATGATAGCCAGTCAAGCCTATGATGCCCAGTTTAGAGGGCTATATGCATGCATAAATGATAATGACAAGTGTATTCAGTTAAAGTTAGACAACTAGCATGAAACAAATGTACACATGACTGTGTGGTATATGTACAGACAGTAGGCTGTGACATTGTTTACTGTAAACATACACTTAGCAGAAATAGCACAGAAAGCAGGGACTGAGAATAATAAACCTTTAGGGTCAGAGCTGACAAGTGGTTCCAGCATTTAGCTGAAATGCTGTAGTGGTAAGTAATAGCAACAGATGCAATCATTAAGCAGTGAAGCTGCATTGCTGGAAATGGAAGTTTCCAGCACTAACCGTGACATCCAGGCCTTCCAGGCTGGGACACAAGGACACCTAGGGCTTATTGGTTGTTTCCAAAGTATCAAGGTATAAAGGTAGTTTATTATTATACAACACAAGGATGTATAACACAAAGACAGTGCGTAGTTCCTTAATGCTACAGAATTAAACCATGGTGTCCAACAATGTGACTTCTCTGTTCACCTGCACCCCCACCATGGAGGCAGTAGAAACCATAAGTACATGACTGCTAAAAAACAACACCCTGAGCAATGGAACTGACCTTAGCCCTGACCAGATCTGTAAACTACTGGATATCTTTCTAAACACCACCTATTTCCAGTATAACAGAGGATTCTATAGACAGAGGCATGGCTGTGCAATGAGCTCACCAGTATCCCCTATGGCTAACATCTACATGGAAGAAGTGGGGAACAAAGCCCTGAACTCCTAACCCTAATCCTAACCCTTCAGAGGAACAGCACCGAGCTTTAACCTTCCTTCCTTGGATAACTATTACCTGACCAAGAACCTTGACAGACAAATTAACAGAAAATTTAATTTTACATTATAAAATGGTAACATATAAAATAAATAAAATAAAACATTAATACAGTTATTTACATACATATATACATGCATGTCTATATCCAGAACATTCTGCATTTTTAAATTTGTGCCTGTGGGAATTCAAAGGGCAGCAATACTGATGTCAACTCAGAGTCCGCCTCCTCTCATCTTGCTGGAGTCTTGGGTCTGACAAGGTCAGCCCACCGAATGCTTGATCCATGATGTTGATAAGCAAGTGTCTGTAAAGATGTGGGCACCACAGTCTCTGATTTCCTTTGCTAGGCTATACTGAGTCCCATTTTGTCCAGACCAGACTTTTAGGATCAGCCCTAAGTCCAAACAGGGCCAGTTTGGCTCCTATCCCGGCTCTCTTTACTCTACTCTGGGTGATCACCGCACCTGCATTGGTGCCTGGTCTGGTTGATCTGGCTCGGTGGACGTCTAAGGCCCACTGCACTTTAATCCGCGGCTTTCTCTTTCAGTGACATAATTTCTGTCATAGGTAATACGTGTTTCAGCAATAAAGCCAGGAAAAAACAGATGAAAAACAGAAGTGTAGCGCAGTTTGAAGGAGCTACCGGTCGCCACATCTGCATACAACCGCCATCACTGTTTTCCTGCACTATTTTAGATTTCTGACTAAAGAATGAAGATTTGATAACTAACTTTGGTTTCTGCAACTCTGTTGTTGAGATTCAGAAAATGCGACAAAAACTTGACTCAGAGCCTAAAGGACACACAGGAATTTGCCTCCTTGATTAGCTGTTGTAGATAATAAATACTGTAGATAATTGCAAATGGACCTACTGTACTTGGTGGCTAACCAAATAAACTGCCTACTATCTCTCTAGCATCAGGTATAGTGCGAAGTTGGCATGACCCTTGATAGGAAAGGACACAATTGTGACCCAGGTTGAAAAATATATGAAAACATTAAAAAATAAGTAAATGAATTATGGAATATCAGCAGATGCCCATGATTTATTTTCTTTGTAATTGGATACAGTATAAGCATTTATAGAATTAAACATTTTTTGCTGACTGTGAGGCACAGTTTTCATGTCATGAATGAGAATATGCCTACATATGTAATCAACTGGCTGTTTGCTGTATCAGGTGTACCACATCAGGCTCCCTGCTGCCTAATATTCTGCAGATTTTGTAAGCACTATAGCTACCTTTTCACCTTTCCGTTTTTATTGACTGCCACACCACAGATATCAGCTTTTTTCTGATGGTCTTTTTCTCTCTTCATCCCCTCCTCCTTGCCCAAGTCTCTGTCATCCCTCCCTTCATCCCTCTACAGCATTGGGAGCACGGCATCTGGGTTTGACACACACATTTGTTTAGTCCCCATTGTGCTAAGTGGATTCATGTGGAATAAAGATTGCCTGTAGTATATTGAAGGGGAGTGGGATGCGTAGGGGGAGGAAAGATGAGCCAAAGGGAGGGGAAGAGGAAGTGAAGAAGAGCAGAGAGATTGATGATTGATCCAAATAGACCGCACTAAAGCAGTGACAATAAGAGAGTGAAATAGAGAAAGAGAGAGAGAGAAAGAGAGAGATACGATATGACAAAACATATGCTGCTCTGTCTACACCATCAATCTAAAGTTGTGAGCTCACCTGGAATTTGTCAGGCATTAGCGTGTTTGTGTCAGTGTTTGTGTATGTGTGACTGGCTGTGACTATGATGAGTTTCCTCACAACCAATATACATATTCAGAGAAAGCGTGCCACTCCATCATCCCTTTCTTTACTGTGTTCCTCAGATCAATGCCCGAGCTGGAGTTGACCATGTGATGCCTTTGCGTGCATGTGTGTGCTTCACTTCTTGTCTTTTTGTCTATGTTTGTGTATTTATGCAGTATTCAAATAGGCCCATTTTAAACTCAGTGGGACTACAGCACCTACAGGAACAGAAACGCAAACATACAATCATGAACACCGTCAGAAATGAAAAAAACAAACAAACATGTGGTGCATGATTTAATGTAGTCTTTAAACTATTCAGGAGATTTGAAGTGGTTCTTCAATATGTGGTCGGTGTGTGTAACAGCACTCCTGGAGAAGAGTCTCAAAGTGTATGAATCATTTTAGCACATTAGAACAGTAAGAGAAAATCACACAAAAAGTAAGTGTATAAATTGAATGGTAGTTTATAACATAAAGTATTATTTGTCTTTTTTCAACTTATTCAACCTGTTATGACTCCATACAAGAATTTAACATATTTTCCCATAAATAAAAAGTGTGATTTTAAAACTAAATATGCTTTTGTTTACATAGTAAAGAGCTTGCACTATACATTAAAGTCAACACATTACTTTCCACAGAACAGTACATAACCCAAACATTATTCCTCAATCCACAGCACTTAATTTGGAGATAACATACCCCATTGACTTTGTGCAGCCATGTCAAAGAAAAAAAAAATCCTCCATTTTACACCATTTGTCTCTCTGTGTCTCTATGCAGAAGCCAATGAGCCCTAATAAGTTAAACCGATAATGATGAAGAAGAAAAAGAAAACAGTCTTAAATCAAGCTGCTGTAGTAAGCTAAAACCCTCCTTTTGATCAAAATCTATAATAATGGTCGATTAAAAATGACTCAGCTAGTTATGTTTTCATTATAGAAAAAAAAAGACCGGGAGAAAAAAGTAAGGGGTAAACGGAGGAGAATGAGAAGAAAATTCATCATAATTAGCGACAGCATAAAGAATGGAAGTGTGTGTCTTTTTATAGATGACTACTAATTGAGGAGAGAGAGCACAGAGCCGATTCTGCCGCGTATTAGCTTTTAATTACCCTAAACGAAAGCAAAACACACATGCATAGGTATGCGCGCACACACACACACACACACACACACACACACACACACACACACACACACACACACACACACACACACACACAGAAAGGCTCTGGCTCTAGCATTTACTCACATTCCAGCATTAACTCACACACACACTTGTTCACACATACTTTGTTCAAGGTTTTCGGTCTCTAGACGGCCTCATAGTTTTTAGTGTGTGCCCGTCCCTGGCGAGATCATTACTTTACTTTGGAGGCTTGCATGCTTAGAATCTAAACCAGCTCATTACTGAATATTCCAATGTTTAATAGCATAATTATTGCATATTTCATACCACTTGCTGATGGAAAATCTAGCTGAAGTGTGCTGCAATTTTATGCTTGATGGTCTGCTCTTGATGCAAGCTGAAGTTTGTCAGCTTCTATTATTTATTTTGGCCTAACAAGTCAAACTGCATCTGCTGAGAAGAACATCATCAACACCAGACAGACATTCATTAATTCATGTGACAAGATGGTACAGCAGCATCTGCAGAGGAAGACAGTGATCGGCGGCAAAGGGATTTCATGATTTGTATGTAGTAACTGAAGTGACTGTGATGATTTCAGTTTTCCATGGATGGGAAAATTCAAGAAGACAGCTAGAACAAAAAAAAAAGTTGTGGTCAACAACCCAAAAAGAGCATTTTCTTTGAATCATTAAGGGAGGAATGTCAAGATGTATAATTCCCAGTTTAAAGTTGACCCATGTCTTAGCTGGATTTACCAAGGGCACTCATCATTTACTTCATCTGCATACAAAGTATTTCCTTATCTAGAGGACGGCAGCCAGTGAACCACGACCGGCCCTGAGGTATATGATGTACACACGGGCACAGACCTCGTCTCTCTCTTGCTTTATCTCTTTCATTTGCTCTCTCTAGAGTTATTGTCAACCATCAGACGTTCCTCTGCCTGGATTAGCAGTCTGTTATGAGAGCCCATACGGCTATAATGGCGGATGATACGATATGCAGCATGGCTGTCGCTAACTCTATAGGAGGCTAATTAACCTTGGTGTCCTCCACCGTTCATTTACAGGAGACTTGATTCAAAGAGTAGCACAGCTAGTGTGCTCGTCTATCTATCTCAGCTCGGCTCTTCAAACACAGATGGACGATTGATTTATCCTAATTATATCTTAGATAATAGCACACCGTAGCACAAACAAATACATAAAAAAAAAAAAAAGAAAAAAAAGATTATTTAAAGGGAGAGTAAGTGATTCTGCAGGATTCTTGATATTTCACTAAACAAATACATCCCTCAAAAGCTCTGCCCCTCAAATTTCAAATCACTGCCATTCAGTTCATTCTGTTATTTTTCTTGGGCTGTTTCTTTGTCATCTGTCCTTCTTCACAGTGCCTGGAATCCAGCATGTATGTATGTGTGGGTGTATGGAACTCTCTCTCCCACTGCCCCCATCACTCCTCTGCACAACCAAGATGCTGATCGTCTGGAGTAATGTTGTGTGGCAAGGTCCACACCATTTTGTTTGTTTTCCATTTACAGACTACTGTGTAGGAAAACCAGATTTTTCACATCTGAAAAATTTGAAAGAACACAAGAAACAGAGCTAGATTTAATAATCCAATCTGTAATTGTATTAACCATGAACTTACGTATATGAATGGGGAGTTTGACTTGTTGGAAACAATTGCCCATACATGTAGGATCTGACGCTTCCTGACCTTGTGGTAGTGCCCAAACACGCACTTTAGCAGACAGCACACACATGAAAAAACAAGATTCTGTATAGAACCATCCACAGTATATCTGTATAAGCAAACACTTACTTTGGGCATGTAGTTGAAATTGGTAAGGATGCACGTAGTAGTAAAACTAATACAAACAATGTCAGTTTATTTACAAAAATGAAGCCACAGTTTCAATTTGGCACATGGAATTATCCCCAAAGGGATGCCACACACACAAAGGCAGCACCATTCAAACACTTTCAAGGCCATACCGATGAAGAGGCTTAATAAAGGGCTGAATAAAATGAATGTATGAGAAGCCTTGGCATGCAGTGAACTCTAGTATTAAGTACCTCTCCCACAGTGCCAGTTGTACTTGCAGTGCTGAATAACACCACGGCCCTCTCCCTGTCTCTCTACTCTACTGTTCAAAGGCCGCATTCACTGTTCAACACACCTCTGTAGCCCAGTACTAAATCATCACTGCGGGTGTGTCATGTTTTAAATTTAAAAATGCATGTGCTCCACCCACACTCCCATCATTCCACACACAGACACACACACACACACACACACTCTCAGAGACAAACAAACAGGCTCTTCGACACTGAAATCTCACACACTCACAGACACACACACCATAGCTATTACTGATGCTTAGAGTGGAAGCATCCTTTTCAATAATACACTTACATTTTGTAGAGGGACCATAATTTACAGCCCATACATAAAAAATTGTCAGGTACCCAAATGAATCCTTAGTGCTCTCTGCTTCCATTCGGCTCAGTCCATTAATCATGCCACTGATAACCGAAGGCATAATCTGATTGTGTAATAAGGCGCTAGTATGCATTGGATAGCACACGCCCATAAAAGCACCCACGCTGAACTGCACGCGTACACACAACACTTGACCCCCTCGTGGAGACACCGAGAACAACAATGGACAGAGACGTGGCACTAGTGTACTAGCTGTTCAAGTACTCAGCTTGTTTTCAGAATAAAAGAGTTGGAAAACGACACAAGGATAAAGTCAAGGAGGTTGACATCAAAATATGAATATAATATCATCACGTTCCTACATGGAACAGTGGATGGAGAGCTGATTGTGGGCTGTTTTGTACATGTATAGTGAACATACACATGAGGTGTGTGTGTGTGTGTGTGTGTGTGTGTGTATTTATGCATGAGACAGTGACATACGGTATCTGTTCCATTATCACACCTATAATCTCCGTCATCTTATACAACAAGGTTGGGACATGAAAGTCATTTTAAAGGCTGGCAACACCAGCATTAAAAATGGCAAACTTTTGTGACATAATATTGATTCACTTCAGTAAATTGTTCTATAAATGCCTTTCTGCGTGGTCCACAGCACTAAATGGTGTGTTTGGATCATTATAAATAATCTGTACCACCAAATACAGATTCAGTGACCACAGTCTAACCATAGAAAAAGAAAGACACAGGAAGTCCTGGCTGCCAACAGATCAAAGAGTCTGTGGTCACTGTTTGAGGCAAAGAGACAAAGATGTACATCCTCTGAAAATGTGGACATGCAGCATACTTAGCTGCACACCATGAGACTGCATGTCCCAAACTGAGGGACACACAAGAAACATCACATCACTGAATGTGATAAATAGTTATCTTGAAATAGCCTATGACACAGACACAATGTTTCATGTACACATACATGCAGACAATTTTGTTGTTGTGCACTGTATTATATCTATCTTCTGTTATTTGTTATATTACTTTGTGTATTTGTGTGTTTGTATTCTGTGTATTTTCCAAATATTTTATGTATTTGTACTTGTTTTCAAAACATTCATGCTAATAAAAAATGTATTTGAAAAAAGAAATAGTTTGTGTGTTTGTGTGAAAGACTGTTCAGTTCATGTGCAGCTCGAGATGCAGCATTATGATGTGTGGTCTTTACTGATATACACTCACTAGACAAGGTACACCTTACTAGTACCGTGTTGGACCCCATTTTGTCTTCAGAACTGCCTTAATTCTTTGTGTCATACTTATACTATACTATACTTATACCAACAAGGTGTTGGAAACATTCTTCCTGCAGATTTGTCGGCTGCACATCCATGATGGAAACCTCCCGTTCCACCACATCCTAAAGGTGCTCTGTTGGATTTAGTTTTGTGACATGGTGCATTATCCTGCTGGGAGTAGCCATCAGAAAATGGGTACACTGTGGTCATAAAGGAATGGACATGGTCAGCAACAACACTCAGGTAGACTGTCGCGTTTAAACAATGCAGCTCAGCGGGGCCTAAAGTGTGCCAAGAAAAGATTTCCCACACCATTACACCACCACCACCAGCCTGAACTGTTGATACAAGGCACGATGGATTTATGCTTTCATGTTGGTTATGCCAAAATCTGACCCGACCATCTGAAAGTCACAGCTGAAATCAAGACTCATGAGACCAGGCAAAGTTTTTCCAAACTTCTATTGTCCAATTTTTGGTGAGCCTGCCTACCATCTGCTTCAAGGTTCCACATGTTGTGTGTTCAGAGATGGTATTCTGCAAACCTTGTTTGAAATGAGAGGTTATTTGAGTTATTGTTGCCTTTCTGTCTTCTTGAACCAATCTGCCTATTCTCCTCTGACCTCTGATATCAACAAGGCATTTTCATCCACACAACTTCAGCAAGTTGTCTTGACCACATCTACATGCCTAAATGCATTGAGTTGCTGCCATGTGATTGGCTGATTAGCTATTTGTGTTAACAATAGCAATACCAATATTTGTGTTGTCAGTAATCTTGACAAAAACAATAGGTCCCTGGCACTCGTCCCTGGGCCCTAATGACAGTGCTGAGCTCTAAAAAAGAAGGAGAGCCAGAGAGGCCAACCCTCCTCTTTCATAGTATAAATTTCTTCACATGGTTTCCAGACAATAATGAGAAAAAAGTCGACAGTACAAACATTTCTCTTGAATAAACTGTGTATATTTATTGTTCTGTTAGGGACCAACCTTACCAACCAACATAACTGGCAACTATCTCGCTAGATTTGGCAACATTTAAAACCCCTTAGCCATTTATTTTTCAATATAGGGCCATGTGAAAAATCTAGCAAACTCTTAGTATTTCTCAATAAATGTGCTCTGATTGATGTGAATGTAGCTGGACTGACTATGTTCAGTGAATGTGACAGAGCAGCAGCACATGCACGAATGTGCATGCCAAACAACCAATCACTGATTGCCATTGTATCTCCTTTGATTTTGTTCTAAATTATTTAAAGGGACAGTATGTAATTTTCAGCGGCTACTAGCAGTGCGGTGAAGCACATGCTGGCCGACCAGATACTGTGAGCAGACAAACCTGGACTCCATTGTTATTATTTTTGGTGACTTTAACAAAGGAAACCTCTGCCAAGAACTCCCCAAATACAGACAGTTTATTAAGTGCCCAACCAGAGAGGGGAACACTTTGGATCACTGTTACACCACAGTTAGCAGTACCTATCACGCCGTTACACGCGCTCCACTGGGACACTCTGATCACTCTGATCATGTCATGGTCCACCTGATTCTTGCTTACAAACTCTGTAAACCTGTAGTGAGAACACCAAAGAAATGGACCAGTGAAGCTGTAGAGGATCTTCATGCATGCACTGACTGGGATGTTTTCAGGACTGCTACCAACAATCTGGATGAGTTTACAGAGGCTGTGACATCCTACATCAGCTTCTGTGAGGACAGCTGCATTCCAACACGCACCAGCGTGAGTTATAATAACGACAAACCCTGGTTCCCAGCTAAGCTCAGACAGCTGAGGTTGGAAAAGGAAGAGGCGTTTAGGAGTGAAGACTGGGCCAGGTTTAAGGAGTCAAAGTACAGGTTTAGCAAGGCGGTGCGAGATGCTAAACAGCTATATGCAGAGAGACTACAACACCAGTTCTCAAAGAATGACTCTGCTTCTGTCTGGAGAGGATTCAGACAGATAACCATCTACAAACCTAAATCCCCCCCACTCCATGAACGACTCACGCCTTGCCAACGAGCTGAACCAGTTTTACTGTCGCTTTGAAAGACAATTGGACCGACCTGACACCATCCCCGTCACACCACTGATCAGCCACAGCCACCATCTCATCCCCCACCTCCTCCCCCTCTTTTACAATCCTAGAGAGGGACGTCAACAGACTGTCGCCCTGACCTCTGTGGTAATGAAGTATGTTGTCCCACCATAAATCCATCAAAGACCCACTCCTGGACCCCCTGCAGTTCACCTACAGAGCCAACAGGTCTGTAGATGATGCAGTAAACATGGCCCTTCACTACATCCTCCAGCACCTGGACTCCACAGGAACCTACGCCAGGATCCTGTTTGTGGACTTCAGCTCTGCTTTCAACACCATCATCCCGGCCCTGCTGCAGGACAAGCTCTCCCAGCTGAACATGCCTGACTCTACCTGCAGGTGGATCACAGACTTCCTTTCTACAGGTGGGACATTGACTATCTGGTGACCTGGTGCAGCCAGAACAGTCTGGAGCTCAACGCTCTGAAGATCGTGGAGATGGTCGTGGACTTCAGGAAGAGCCCAGCCCCACCCTCCCCCATCATCCTGAGTGACTCCCACTATGGACTCCTTCCACTTCCTGGGCACCATCATCTCCCAGGACCTCAAGTGGGAGCTGAACATCACCTCCCTCACCAAGAAGGCCCAGCAGAGGATGTACTTCCTGGGGCAGCTGAAGAAGTTCAGCCTGCCAAAGACAATAATGGTGCACTTCTACAGCGCCATCATTGAGTCCATCCTCACCTCCTCCATCACCATCTGGTACGCTGCTGCCACTGCCAGGGACAAGGGCAGGCTGCAGCGTATCATTCGCTCTGCAGAGAAGGTGATTGGCTGCAATCTTCCATCACTTCACGACCTGCACGCCACTAGGACTCTGAGGCAAGCAGGAAAGATTGCAGCTGACACCTCCCATCCCGGTCACAAACTGTTTCAGACTCTCCCCTCTGGCAGGAGGCTGTGGACCAAAACCTCTTGCCACAAAAACAGCTTCTACCCATCTGCAGCTAGCCTTATTAACAAGCCCCCCCCCCCCTTTCAAATAATACAATCGTCTTTGCACATGTATCAGATATCACTGCATGTCATTTCATGCACGACCCTGGCTCATTGCACATATTTGTTGTTAATTGTAAATTGTTGTTGTTCCATTGTTATTTTTATTTTTAGTATTATTTTTATTATATTGTCAGTTGTATTATTTTTCTCTTTCTCTTTATTTTTCTTCTGTTATTCTTATATAACTTGCATTTGTTTATTACATATTTATATATTTCTACATCTATTTATATCAGCTGTATGTCTGTCTGCGTGTATCACCTTAACACGAAAGCAAATTCCTTGTATGTGTAAAACACTACTTGGCAATAAAACTCCTTCTGATTCTGATTCTTATTCTGATTCTGAAAAATAATAATAGCTAATGATAAAACTAGTCAGGTAAGTTTCACTTGACTTCATTTTTTAAACTTAAAATCTTGCATATATGTAAATTGTTAAGCTATGACTTCACAGATATGCAAATTATTTTATTTTATTTTATTTAACCTTTATTTAACCAGGTGAGTCTCAATGAGATTAAAATCTCTTTTGCAAGAGAGACCTGGCCAAGATGCAGCATAAAAGAACATAAAGAACAGTTTCCAACATATAAAAAACATCAAGTACACATACACATAAGACAAGCCCCTGTGTTGAATAAGGCAGAATACAACTTTATAAACAGCCACATTAACCAATGTTCACCTGCTCCATATCCTTCAGAGTTGAAACAAACTGTCTATAAGGAATAAAGGCAGTCAGTTACAATGTGTTCTGAAAAAGGTTCCAAGCAGAAGGTGCAGCAAACATGAAGGCTTTTTTACCTAATTCTGTTCGGACACCAACAAGTGTAGGAAGCCTTCATATATATCAGATCACCATAATATAATATGGGAAGAAAAGTGTCCATCACCAGGTATTTTCTAGCACGAATGGATAAGCGTGATTTTGATCTGTAGAGAAAGCCAAGCTTTATCTTGAGCTTAGAAACCAGGTTGCTAATATGAGTTCTGAAACACAGTTTACAATCAATGATTATACCTAAATATTTACAACTGTTAACTAACTCAATTTAATTTCCTTCAAAAGTTGAGATGCTTGAAATTAGAGCTCTACTTTCCATTGAAAACCCTTTTGCCAACTAGCCAGGGCTTAAATTTGATTTTCTGGGTTTGATGTCAAAAAGTAGTCAGAGCTGTATTTGAATGTAAAAGATTACTTAAGTGGATGTTTTTGCAATAAAACTGAATTGGTTCTTAATTTAAATATAAAACAAAGAGAATGAGGAAGGGGCATTTGGTCAGTTTCAAACCTAAAGCAGATATTATGACATTTCTGACATTCGTAATTTAACTAAAGTACAACTCAAGCATCATGGACTCATGGACATTTTTTGCTTGATTAAAATGCCAAACTGTCTTGGGAAGTTGTGATTCTCTAATCTGTCTCTTCTTTAACTGTTTATTATTTTCAGTGACAGTGAACTGAGTGTGTCTGTGTGTGAATGTGCATGTCTACTTGTGCACTGTTATTGGCATAGATGGTCTAGGTCAAAACACCATGTACAAGCTTTAGTTAGTAATTATTGAAATCTCTCAAAAGAAATGATTCATTTAGTGCCTTGACACTTTGATATGAGAAGAAACTTAATAAGGAAGCAAGACAAAGGTGTGGAGGATGGAGAAATGATGAAATTATTGAAGGTAATGACGAAGTAGTTGAGGGCGCAAAGGAGCAGGACAGGAGTAGTGGAGATGGCAGAAAAAGAAAGGTAGATAAAGAGAGGGGTATTTGAAAGGGATTAGATTTAAGACCTGTGATAAGAATATCAACAGAGATGAAGCCCGGAAGAGGAGTTAAGCAAAGGTAAGATGCACCCACCAGGAAAAGTTCTGACAAGTGGATGAGAGATTGAGCTAGAGAATAATGAGAAGGCGTAAGTGGAAACGAAAAAGCAGAGTGGCTTTGGGAAGAGGTGTTTTGGTTATTTCTGTGTCACCCTGTAATAGGATTTTTCATCTGAACCACTGAGACCAGGCCAGATGAGCACCTATTTCACATGATGAGATTTCACATGGCTTGCGATCCCCACAGGAGCAGGTTCTTTCTTCACTCGTTTGATTTTGGTTTCGATAGAAAAAAAGGTGATTCCCCCCCCCCCCCCCCCCCCCCTCAGTGGGACAGTTAAGTGGATGATTAGAGTTGAGTTCTGTGGAGGATAGGAAAATAGGAAGGCATTGAGACACATAGGCCAAGGTAATATAGGACTTTATTTATTTGATGATTCATTTATCAGCTCTAATTGGTCAACAATATATGTTGTTGTGTTCCTGAGAGTGAGATAAGAGAGAAAGGCACAGATAAATAGTGCATAGAAACAGAAAGAGTGTGTGTGTGTGTGTGTGTGTGTGTGTGTGTGTGTGTATGGTACATCAGTAAAGGCTGCATGGAATTGGGAGTGTCAAGAGAGTGCATTTCCATGCAAACTAACTGATTTATCAATCCAAGCATCTAAATAGAAAGTGACTTTGAGAGTGCCTGTCGCAGGTTACAAAAACACATTTCCTAAACAAATTTGACATTGCTGTTCTATCTTCAATACTAACACGCAGCCTCCCCTTTGTGTGTCTCACTACCCTCTGCACACAAACGCAGACATCTACACACCAGACTTAAAGTCTCTCACTTTAAGCAATAACCTATCCGCCATCTCCATCTGCAATAAAAATCGCCTCATGTTTTTTCAGTGCCTCAGCTAAACGTTAAGAGTATGTTGTCATTATGTTAGATCACATCAGTATTTTATGTTTAATTGGATTGCTTTGGTGAAACGGCACAGCTGTAGAGTCTGCACCTTTGCTACTTCAGTGTACAGTATGTTGTCTCTTCATCTTCCCAAGCACACCAGTAGATCAGGTCATAGTATGCATTTGGTGATATGTATGGTATAGGAAACATCAATATATTTTATCTTAAAATAGAACGCAGACATGGATGAGCCATGGACCTTTGTACAAAAAAGTGAATTATCCAATTAAATCTGTTGAAAGCTGGTACTTACACTTGCACAGCAATTGAACAAAGCTACAGGTTTCTCAAAGTGAAATACATCTACTTAACTTTCTAATTATGATGCTGATAATAACACACATATATAATAACACATATCATGAAAAGAGCTGTTATAAGAGCAATGGAAATGGCAGCACATAGCATCTTATATTTCAATGAGAAAAAAAATGACAGAAAACTGTGAATCTTTAATGTGTAGTGATGCTTGACTGTAATGGCTAAGCCAGCCCTGCATAACATCTCCCACACCTTTATCTGAGAGGGATGCCAAGCTACATACACCACTAGGGGATCAATTAAACCTCTCTTTTCTTCACTTTACACCTCCTCAACTCTGGAGGGGGGGGATTTCAAACGATGGACTGCGTGCTCATTGCAATCACCCCCCTCTCTCCTAACCCAATTAAGACCATCTTCAAAGAGTGCGTTAACACCTTTAGCGGGGGTAAAGATGTAGCTTCTTTCCTGAACCGCGGCATGGTCTTCCATGCTGTTTATTCCTCCCACTGGAGGGGGAGCCGGGCTACAGGGAAATTAGACTGAAGGGAGTGCTAGCAAAGCCATAGTTCTGAGCTGACAAGGTTGGAAAGCTGAGAGGGAAGGCTGGAAACCCTTTGTGCATTTGGTTTTGGGATTCATTGATGTCACATTAAATCACAAATTGTCATGAATTTCTTTTACAGAAGTCACTTCTACAGGCTCAATTTTAAAGTGAGTTTAGAAATGTTGTTTTCCTGCTATTGGAAGATGCAAAGAGCAGTGTTGTAATAATGCTTGCAGTACATTAAGTATACCTAACCACAGTAAATTTACGAAGGTGGATGGATCTTATAGGGAATATCCTTAATAATGAGTTCATGATCATTTTGCTAAATGATAATATGGACTATATATCTACAATCAAAATCAACATGTGCAATGATATTTTTGAGGATGCTCTTTCATAGATAATAGTGTGTGACAAAAGAGCCATTTTTCTGCTGATCGTTAAGTTCACTCTGTCTTTAGCTTCAGCAATCAATACAAACACTGCCGGATCTGAACAACAACTGTTTTGTTCAATTCAACAACTACAGCTCTCATGAGCCTTTATGTCTAATGCTGTGTTCACATAATGTGGGATGGAAGGTAAAAATGGAAAAGATTACTATAGTACTAGTAATCCATATATATATATATATATATATATATATATACTCTGACTTTAGATTTAAAACCTCTTACTGCAAATTTCACAACACACAGTAAAACACGTTCACTGCCACATCTACTCCTACCCTAGTAGTTTTATTTAGGATGAAGGAATGGGTGTTGATGATCTGTAGCAACACATCATGTAACCTTGCACCAAAATAGGCACTTATTTTATTCAGTTTAATCTTTGAAATAAAGCTTAGACATTTAAAAAGTGTGGTTTCTACTGCATTTGGCTTGTTTTGTCTTCTTTAGCTCGACTCTCTCTCACCACTACCTTTGTGAGTGTCAGAAAAAACTCTGAGGCGAATTCTCAAAGGGCCATGTAAATTACTTGCGCGGTCGATGTGTGCAATGGGCCATTCACATACAAGATTTATACCTTTGGTAGTCTTAATTATGTCTGCCTTTTATTTGCTCTGTAAAGCAAGAAGTACAGAAACCTGTAACAAGCCTGCCTTTCTTATAATAAATCTGCAGGATGTAATTGGTGGGTTTACAACTAGTTGCCAATAGTCTCCTGTATCCTTTTCCATTCTTTTACTCTTGCTCTTTTTTTCCTTCAAATTTTTTTCATTCTTTAATCCTTTTTTCAATCACATGTGCTTCACTTTTGTGTTCCTTTGTGTTTCTCATCACATTTCCTGGTGGATCTCTTTGGTTAAACTCTAACTTCTTCAATGTGAACATCTGTATTAACAAAATTTCTGAATATTTAAGTTGATCAGTTCTGTTTCATTGAAGCTAACATGATTGCTTCACTCCACTTAGGTCATTCCTGAACTCACTGTTTTTTTTTCAAGTCTTTCCCCAGTGCCTGCCTCTAGTTAGGACCTGTAAGTAAAGAAATGTGGACAGTGTTTGTCTGAATACTGCTTTATGGTGAATTATGGGGACTGAACATTGCATTTTTATTGAGTGGTTGTGACATCATTAATCAAGCTGGTAAAAAATGCTGTGCTAATTAATTACCTTTCATGACACCATATATATTGCCACAACCCCTCTACCTCCCCATGTCTTTCTCCCTATCCGTCCATCATCCATCCTTCCATTCCTGAGCAAATCACATACAGTAAAGCTGAACTTGTCATTCTAAAATAGAGAAGGTCACTGAAAACCTGCCCAGATTGACAGAAGGATAAGTCCACACATGATAACCTGTCACTCTCAGAGATATGCCGAGTTGACATTTACATTTTTAACATTAAACTCTCACTGGTGGAGTTGTCTGTGTCAATGGTGCCACAAAAGTTCGACTGAAAATGAATCGATTAAATAATTTAAAGAAACTCCCATCCACCAAACTGGATTTATAGATGTTTGAATCTAAATTTGATTACAATTATGCAGGTTTGTTTTGTTGTCACACTGTCAATCAAATCTGATCACACTATAACCACACACCCCAGGGGTGGAATGGCAATCTGGCAAACCAGGCAAATACCCGGTGGGCCGACGCACCTTTGGGACCGATGTAACTTAAAAATTATTTATTTATGTAATTGTTTAAAAATTTACTGACACTGGGGTGGCCCAATCACATCTCTGATTAGCTCCCACTCCCTCCCCCTCTGTCATCTGTTTCTTGTGTCAGAAGTACAAAAGGGAAGCGGAGAAGTAGCAGGCCAAAAAAATAAAATTGTGCAGCCAGAGGCACTTGAAGAATTTAAGGAGGAGGAGGAGGAGGTGTGACACAGCGAAGCAAAGGGACAGAGTGGCCGTGACAGGGCCGAGGGACAGGGTGAGCAGGAGGAGAGTATAGGCAAACCGGAAAGCATAGAGTTGCATGAGTAGGGAACTGTAGGGAGCAGCAATAATAATTTGAAATGATACTGTGAAAACTAGCAGTTTTCTTTCTTTGACAATTACTTGTACAAGTTGAGTACATGTTGAGTTGTGTACTCTATGACCACCTCTGATCACCAGGGAGTCAGTAAAATGCAAATAAGTACACTGATCCACTTGCAATGGTACACTTATCCACGGCACTTACTACTCAGCTTTACAGTGGTTTGGGGGAAATATTACAGTAGGTACACATATTTAAGAAGACTGCAAGGGTGGTGTATTGGTGACGTGTGTCTGTTATGGTTTACAACCTATTGTTGTGGGCCGCCTAGGCCAAAAATACCCGGGCTGATTTTTTGTCGTAGTCCAGCCCTTACACAACCCCTAAGAAGCACAGTAGCTACGTTTTTGTCCAGACTTTCACGTTGATATATTTAGGCACAACATTTTAGAAAATAGAAAAGACAAAAGAATCCAGCCTCAAAGTCCATGTAATTGCTGTTCTGGAGCTTTCTTCATCTTATCACGCGATCTTCATCAGTAGAAGGTGTTTGCTCAGTTCTCATGGAAAAAAAGTTGTTCAAATTTCCATTTATTTTTAGCACTTAAAGAACTCATTCAGGCTGTCTTAAATTTTGCTTTAAACATAAATATCTGCTGATGAAGATCATGTCAAATGATCAAAAGCTGCAGAACAGCTGTTTAAGTTGTTCAGTTGTTTTAAGTTTCTCATTTGTGAAATTTAGCTTCTTTTCTTGTCTTGGATCTTTGCAAATTAAATATCTTTGGGTTTTGTACTGCTGCTATGACCATGCAAGCAATTAAAATACATCACACCTGTGAGGAAATTATGAGATATATTTTATGACCTTTTATAGTCTTAATAATGACTGAATTAATAAAAAAAAGCAATCACCAAATTACTCGATAATGAAAATAGTTACGGCCTTAAAAAAATAATAAGGAGTTCATTTGTGGATCATTCATAATAAGCCTGTATCTATCTCTTCAGAATAATGGTTGCTGATACTGGCCATTCACCTCCAAGCATACATTATAGTTTTTAAATATATCTCATTACTTTTTTAAGCCTTAATTTGCAGTAATAAATGTCACAGTATATGCCGGAGCATGAATGATGAGAGTTAACCTCTTACCCCAGCCATAAAAGTCTGTTTAAGCAAATTGGCTGCTTATAGTGTAAACTCAGTACTGATGTCTTAATATGCCATAGAGCCATATTGCCTTTTTTTGTTGTTGTAAAGCAACAATGCATTCAGTACTGTCTTCTTTGTTAAAGAGCCCCTTTCTCCCTTTTCCTCCATTGGAAAAAAATGCCTCATTACTACAGAGTTACACTAACAATGGTTGCAAGAGAAATGTTGTCATCTGTGTTTGCATGAGTAATTACAAAAACACAAAAGCTGCATTTTCCAGGAAGTGGATTCAGAGAGCTCTTCACATGAATGAGTACATGAATAAAAATGAAGTTGTCTTCATGAGTGACCTCATGAAGGTAGAGGAGTGTGTGTGTGTGTGTGTGTGTGTGTGTGTGTGTGTGTGTGTGTGTGAGGGGGTGATAGAGAAATGAAACAAAATGGAATAAAAGCTAAGGTTGAAGCGTAGTTCATAAAGGGTCAGGACATAATTACTTACAGAAATGCCTGCCTGGCGGGTGGGCACAGAAATGCATTTAGCAGCGCTTAAAATTTTAATTTAGCTATGAAAGGGCGCTTTTCCTTTTTTTCTCTACCCATCTCTTTTTTCTCTCTCTCATTTGGTATTGCTACACATTAACAACTGTTATTTTGATCAAAATACAAAAGCACTGAAATTCCCATTAGGGCTTTTTTACAGTAACAGAGGGTGTTATTTCAAGGAGAACAGCACATCAAAAGAGAAAGCATTACTTTGGTTTTATCTTTATGTTAATCAAATCGGCTCCCTGTGAATTGTATTCACTGGTTATTGTTTGATTAAACAGTGTCCCCTCCCAAATTCACTAAGCTGTTTAGAGCAGCTTGTGATTTCTGCTCCTTAACAGCTGAAATACAAAGAGGCGACATGTTGTAATGGCTGCAGGCTTGTAAAACATGAATGTCTGTAAAGCATTAGTAGGATGAGTGTATGTGAGAGGGCGGGAACAACTTAAGGAGAGAGATTTTGAAATGCCTGATTTCGTGACAGCTTTTCTAAAAAATTGCGACGAAAGTGATTTTGGGATGTTTGTTTGCGATGAAATTGTGGGATTAAGTGAAATGTGTTATGAGATGTGAGATGAGATGTGTTTTTTTTTTAGATGTGTTTTTTTAACATTTATGAATAATATTTTGTTCTTGTGAATTATTATGCATATTTTACCAATGTGTTGGTCTAGTGGTGTGTGATGTATGTATCAAACTCCACATTGTGTATAATTGTTGCGGATTGCCTATGCTTGTGGAGTAAAACCGTACATGGGGGCACCAGAGCTTGTTATCCATAAGTTAGGTATGAAACTGAAGATACCTGATGAGTGTGTTATTTAAATTTGTATAATTACAAATTGTAATGTAATTTGTGTATGGACACATTTTGTTTCCTTTGTTCCACAAATGAACTCAAAAGTTTGATAATTTAGCACAAGTAATGTATAGTGATTGTTTTTGGTGCTGTGAATGGTTTTCTGTCTTCTTCTCTTAATAGAGGGGCCACTGCTGTATTTTTTTGTACCATGTTTATGTTCCTTTTGTGCCATATTTGGGCCACATTTCTGTTCTATTTGTACTAATTGCTACATCATTGCCACATGTATGCAGTGGAACAATAACTTTACTTTATTTCCATGACATTACCAGCCCTAAATGTGGGAAGACAACAAAAGAAACCCCTACAAATTGCATTTGACGTGAATATGTAATTTGCCCTGGCTTCAGATATTTGAGCTCAACTGTCAAATAATTATACCCCTCGCTTCAGAGCTTCCTCAGAAGCTCTGTCCCACAAATCTCACATCTCTGAGGTTTTTTCTCCATTGAAATGCCTTTCTTCTCTGTTTATACTCTTCAGACCTTCTTCTCTTTGGCTGTTTCTCAGCAATCTCTCCTTCTTCACAGTGCCTGGAGTCCAGCACGATTGAATGTGGTGGTGTATAGAACTCTCTCTCCTACTTCCCCCCTACCCCCCATCATTCCTGTGCATGAGCTCTTGCTGATTGGCTGGAACAATGTTGTGTGGCAAGGTCCACACACTACTTCCCCCCTCCCCCCATCATTCCTGTGCACAAGCTCTTGCTGATTGGCTGGAACAATGTTGTGTGGCAAGGTCCATACCACTTTCTTTATTTCCCATTTACAGAGCCTGGGCTGTATAGGAAAACTGGATTTTTTTTCAGAGCACACACAAAACGGAGAGCTACCAAATATACTTGAATTTAACTAAAAGTGTAGTGGATTAAAATCACTTGCTCACTTTCACTTTAAGTTGTTAAGTTGGAATGCTGTTAAATACGTGATTTTGTAAAATGATGACAAAGCATTATAAACATATTGAGGTTAAATGAAACGGAAAAATGTGTTGTCATATATTAACCTACACTAATCAATCATATAACATGATTTATGATTTAGTACTTTAGCCATATTTAATCATATTTATTTAATCATATATTTGCTATCACAAAAAATTCCTTCTGTGGGTCTACTCTTTTTTCACACCAAAACAAACTACACCAGAGTTTATGTGGAAGCTCATTCACAAACACATCAGTTTCTCTTGAAGCGTACCAAACAGGTTAGTTGGATAAGCACCCTGAATACCCTGGTGAAATCTATGTTCATGTTATTATTAATTAGTGTGAGAGCTGCTGCTCTGTTCTGCTTTGTTCTCTTTACTCTTTATTATTATTATTATTATTATTTATTCCGCCGTTTTTTGGCATCCTGTACTGTTTGTCCTAGAAACTTGGTTCCAACTTCAAATTGTACATCATCTTCATGAGATGGGTTCTATTACCTGTGTTGCTGATATCTGTAATGGTTGATTTTATATTAATATTTTTATGCATTTTAAAATGAATGGGTTCCTATGGGAGCAGGGAGACCACTCTTCCAACTTTAAGAGCTTAGTGCTTGTCACGTATATTTATCTCTATAAGCACAAAAAAGGCACCAAAATGTAGCCACATGCCTTTTCTCCCTCAAAATGTCAAAATCCTGCTCAGTGTACGTTTATTTTTTTTTTATCTCTGATCCTTAATTGATTGGAAAGTCTCAGTCGTCTCCCATTCATTCCCTGTTGTAGTGAATGGGAGTTTTTGCTCCAGTCACAGCCGACTAACCACACTCGTCAATGTTGCGATTGAATGATGTTGAGGACAGTTTGAAGTCTGATTTTAGTGCTGCTGGAGATGAGAGACGAGGGAATGAGATTTTTATGATTATGTAACTGGCCATAAGCATGAAGGCAACACAGTTTTTTGAGCACTTTTGTGTAATGACTTATTTTATGCATGTCAATCCACACATTACTGTTGAGTAAGCAATATACTGGAGGACACCAGGTTTAATTTAGCTGCCTGGATATCCCAGTGGGTCTCTGTAAAATGTCAAGGTCCACAGGTTAAGACACACAGATGGGTGAATGTCAGCTCTCCAAGAGACATGTCACATCCAGAAGGTGCACAAGGAGTGTGAGGAGCTCAACCTGAAGCACAATTTGTGGCTGTAAAGACCAAAAACCAATATAGAAGGAGACAACATTCTTTTGTTGGTGTGTAGAGAGTTGTAGTTGATGGAAAACAACAAAATGTTTTTTGTTTTGTTTTTTAAATGGGCATTGTTTGGAAATGAATGGAGTGTATCCGTCTAGAGAGTTTAACAACTGGGCTGTGTAGTCACGGCTTGTGAAAAGGTCATCCATGTCTGCAGACTAGAAAACTTTACCTGGAGGTCCATGCAATTATTTTTTGATATTACAGAAGAGATTTACTTTCTGTTGTTTGATACTGACAATTAGGCTATGTTTTGTTAATTGTAGAACTGCTCACTTTGATCCGTTTTCCTGTGCTTATACTGTGTTTATATTTTATGTGGATATTCAGCTTGTCCTCACTATAATTACTTTAAAGTTCCCTTAATTAAGTCTACAGCGTGCAAACTGAGACTTATCATTGTGATTTAAATCTGATTTCAGACTGACATTGCTTTAGTTTAATTTTGATTTCCAAACATTGATTTATTTGCTGTCTGCCTGTACTTGATCAAGGCAATCTGCTTCCACAGGGGATGTGCCAAAAAATGGAATATGGCTGCCTGTCTGAACATAGCCTTGTAGATTAAGTAAAAGATTGATCTGTCTATAGTATACTACCTGGAGAGTACCCCTGCGCATAAACAGACACCTGAACATGGCTGTACACATTTGCATAAATACATTTGTGTGTATGGAAAAAGAGCACACATGCGTGTATGCAGATGAGTGTGCATACACACAATGTTAAGTATACTGCTGTCACCCACAGATGTTTCTGTAGCCCTCACTGCATGTATCTGCGTCATCAGATTGTAACAGAAGAGCTTTGCATAAACCCATAGGCACACACACAGACACATTCATTCATACACGCAGTGGCAAAAATGCACACACACATGGGGTACTCCTGGGCTGCAATGTCTGGCGGGTGTCCAGTGCTGGAGTGGTTCTGCTCTAGAGAACAGCAGATCCTGTCTACAGCCCATCAATCAAACCCACCCTACCCTTCCCCTCTCTCCTGTCTCTCTTCTTCCACCATCCCTCTTTCCCATTGCAACGTGTCTCCCTCTTCCTGCCCTCATCCCATTTTCCTGATAAATCCACTACTCTGTATACCAAATTTCTCATGCACCACCTCACCTTTGTTAATCTCCCTCCTCTTTTCTCTCCGCTCTCTCTTTGAATCTTAAACTCCCATCTCTCCACCAATCTATTCTTTCCTCTCTACATATTTAAAACAGATCTGTACTCATATAGGCTCAACAAGCACTACCCTACACCTTTAGGTCCTTTTCCCATCTCACCCCAGAGGCTTACACATCCCTTTACTAGCTCTCTCTCTCTTTACCGCCCTGCTTTTTCAACTGCCTCTGTCTCTTCCTCTCACTCTCCTGATTGATGCAAGCAGACGGCCTCTATCAGTGTTTTATACATAATCCAAATAAGATATGCTTGTGCCTGCATTTCTGAAAGTCCTAGCCAGCCCCTGACACGATGTGCTGACAGTGGATTCACAATATGCAAAGACACACACACACACACACACACACACACACACACACACACACACACACACACACACACAAGCACAATTGTGCATATCTATGCACATGCAAACACTTGCACGCTGATTCAGAGACACACAAAAACGCATGCCATCGTCAAAGGATTATTTCAAAAAGTTATGGCAGAGAAGAAAAAACACTGTACGTGGTTATGTGAGGTTATACATTAATTTGTATGTGCGCATGTGCCAGTGTGTATTTATGAGAGACTGAGACAGAATGTGCATTTAAATGGCTGTGTTAAGTAATGCTGACCCATCTCTTTCTTTTTTTGATGTCCCATCCATACCAAAGCAGCAAAGCAGGATGCATGTAAAGCTTTATGGTGACACATAAGAAATGTGATGCTCCAATCTGTTACTTCCCACCAGGTAAATGCAATCACCAGAATTAATGCTAAATTAAATACTGAAGTTTTTCTGTGACATTTATTTAGCTATTTTAATGGAACTACATTTATGCCCTTCCTCAGCCTGTAGTTTTTGTAGTTTTTGGGGTACAGGAGTGGTTAATAGGGATATAATATATGTAATTTCATATTGCACTATTGATATATTTTGTGATATATATTGTAAACAAAATAATGGGAACATCTCCTCTGTTTTGGTTACATGATACAAGGCAAGTTCATTTGTATGGGACCTTTCAAACACAGAGGCAATTCAGGGTGCTTAACCATGGAAAAGTACCCGCACCCCCGTTACGTTATTCTGATGGCAATTTAACATGTTGATCTACTCTCTGAATAAGCAACCTGGTCAAAGTCTTGACAGCAATGTTACCAGGTCAGACCAAGTTACATTTCCATATTGCCTTAAACACGGAACAAGACTGAATTGAATGCTGTCGGATTAATGTAAAGGCAGCAGCTGCAATAAGTGGAACATGAGAAACGTGCAATTTGTAATGTCTTTTAACATCATTGTAATAAATGTATTATCTCAATTATATCTCATTTGCTCTCTAATAGCATTAAATGATGAAAGTGATGAAGACATGTATGGATTTAATAGTGAAAAGATTTTTGCGCATCCTCTGATGTCAATTTTAAGTATTCCATGTCTGTAAAAGGCTCAAAACTCAATATTGCCATAAAGCAGGCCTGCTCATTGATTTGCAACACTGCACGCAACAGTCTAATTCAACCAGAGATACAAAACTTTGGAATTCCTGTCTTCAAATTGGCAATTTGTGATTTAGTCCAATCATCACACATTTCTGCAAAAATTAGAACATTGGAAGAATGCTTGCAATTGTACAAATTACCACCCTGTAATACATCAGCCTCAACAAACCAAATCAAACAAAGTGTTGTTCCCTCAGAATTACTCTACTTTTGTCTGAGTAGCATCTCTTCAGTTGTAGAGAAATCTGCTCCACAGTCAGTTAGCACTGGTGAGGCCATTGTTTCTCTTTCTTATTGTGGATGGTTAAAGAGGGATAAACAAGAGGGGCTTTACTTAGTTTCCCAGTAGTGCAGAGGATGACAAAAATATTATTCACTGTTTTGTTTCCCCCAGTGTTAAGACAATGCATTCCAGCAGGTTCGCTGAGTTCATTATTTTTATTTATGTCTCTAATGCTCTACAGTCATGGCTGTTTACAACTGTGTTCATTAAATCCTTATGTTTACATAACTTTAATTAAAAATGTTTTCATACAACATTATTGGTAGTTCATTGTCAAACTACAATTTTAATGGATTCATATCTCACAGCAAACCAACTTCAGGTTTAAGCTACAACCACTTCCACTGTGGTAATTTCGGGGGAATCATCACAGGAGCACAGTGTGAATGAAATTGTGTTACTGATATTGAGTACTGTAGCTATGACTCTGGACAGTGTACTTGCCAGAGACATAAACTTCAGCTCGTATAGCTTGGTGTTGATTTGAGGACAAATGATAAAAGAGATTTCATTGCTGAAAGACATTCCATTTGCTAATACTTATTACCTGAACGTTAAGGTCCGGGAAAGTGATACTGAGGCGGTGATAAAAAAGGAAACACTGGAGAGAAGGGATTATATCCAGATATGCTGCTTACACTAATGAATGACTGGGTATTAATGTATAAACTCAGACCTAAGGGATTCCCACCGAGTAATTGAGCAGTCTGGTATGCTTGCCACCAAAGCCAAGTGGGCTCAATTTCCAGCTACTACACCGCTACCAGACAAGATCCACTTTGCAACCACAAGCTTACTGCATTAACACACATTTACTCCTGAACGTGCACTCAGTCCTATTTGTACTAAGGAAACCTTTGTCAATCACTTATCCAACAGACACTACTGTGTGTTAAGGGTTAATTCCAGGTCATTACAAACTTATTTTTATAGTAAGGGTTTTCATTTCAATCAGTTATAACATTGAACTCACCAGAGTAAGAAAGTCAGAGACACTTGTGTCAAGGAATTCACCGTTCATAGCAAATCATTAACAGATTTAATAAGCAGATTTGGCTCTGCTTTACTGTTTGAGGAAGCTCTCAATGAATCTGTGCAGCAACAATGATTCTGCTGGGAGTTTCTTTAAGGAATAGTTCAACATTTTGGGGAATACTCTTATCCTCTTTCGGGCGGGAATTTAAAATGAATCTACTCTTATGTCTGTCCATTAAATCTAAGGCTACAGCCAGCGCCTGGTTAGCTTAGCTGAAAACTGGGTGAAACAGCTAGCCTGGCTCTGCTCAAAGATAATAGGTGCCTCAAAAGGTTGCTAATTTAAACATTATATCCTCGTAAGAGATATTTTATTATTTATCCCCTTGGGGAAATTCAGGTATCCAGTATCTCAGACTCTCATAAATAAAACATAAATTAACAGACAACAACAGAAGATAGCAATGAGTTAAAAACAGACAAACAATAAATGTATAACTAAATAAGATGATGGATAAAAGTGCCAATCGAACCAGTGCCAATAAGAAATACCAATAAAACAGCACTGAAGGAGTATTGCACAGACCCTTGGGTAGGCAGAGAGAGAGAGAGGGGAGATGGGACAGATGAGAGAGTGGGTGTTGGACAAAGGATCTCTTGAACCTCTCAGTCCCGCAGCAAAGCGAGATGAGGCGTCCGCAGCTGCTGCGTTTTTGGCCCACCAGAATGTTGTGAAGGGGGTGGCAGACATTGTCGAGCATGGCCTTCACCTTTCTTTGTGTGCCCCTCTCCAACACATTCCTCCAGAGTCTAGCCTCCTGCCGAGCACTGAGCCGGCCTTTTTAACCTGCCTGTCCAGCCGCCTAGTGTCCGTCACGTTGCCTCCCCAGCAGATCACAGCGCAGAAAATGACACTAAATGAAAATGATGCCACCACGAGCTGATTGAACATATGCAGCATTTCACTGCAGACATCAAAGGACCTGAACCCTCTCAACCCTGCCTCTATAGGGCATCTGTATTCAGGGACCAGTCTAACTTGTCATCTGGGTGCAAGTATTTATAGGTCCGCACCACCTCAATGTCTGCCCTTCGAATGGTGACAGGTTGCAGGGGGGTTTAGACCTAGGAATGTCCACTACCATCTCCTTTGCGTTTTGAAGGTGTTCAGTAAGATGTAGTTTTATCACTCCAATTACTGAAGGCTTTTGCCAGGTCCCTGTACTCTCCTTCCTGTTCTTTTCTAATACATGCCCCAATAGCAGTGTCATCTGAGTATTTCTGGATGTGGCAGGGTTGTGTCTGAAGTCTGCTCTGTACAATGTGAACAGGAAGGGAGTTGGAACAGTCCTATGTGGTGCCCCAGTGCTGCACACCACCGTCCCAGAGACACAGTTGCTCAGCCTGAAAAACTGTGGTAGTCCTGTCAGGTAATCTGTAATACAGGCAGTAAATGAGAGATCCACCCCAATCCCCTCCAGCTTGTCCCTAAGTATGAGCATTTGGATAGTGTTAAATGCACTCGAAAAATCAAAGGACATCCCTACAAATCCACCTGGCTCATCAAGTTGAGAGTTGTGGAGCATGTAGAGGACTGCGTCATCCACTTCAGTGTGTTCCTAGTATGCAAACTGTAGGGGGTCTAGTGCATGTTTGACATGTGGTCTCAGTCAGCTGAGAAATAGCTGCTCCAGGGTCTTCATGATGTGTGAGTGCCACTGGTCAGTAGTCATTAATCTTGTCCGGGTGCCCTACTTTGGGTACCGGAACAAGGCATGATGTTTTCCACAGTAATTGGACCCTCCTAATTTGTAGACTCAGGCTGAAGATCCTCTGGAGAGACTTGCTCAGATGGGCTTGGACAGACGCCATTTGGGCCTGTTGCTTTTCCAGGGCGCAGCCTCCCCAGCTCCATCCTCACCTCTTGCAAAGTAAATGACAGAGGAGGGTGCCCTTCCTGTGGCATTGGCAGAGCCAATGTGTGGAAGAGATAGGGAACATGGAGAAGATAGAGATGGAGGTGGATAAGAGGAAAAAGCTGCAGCCGAAGCGGTGGGACCATGAATGTGTGGCGCTGTACAGGCATCGGGCGCTGTGTCAAACCTTTTGGAGAAGACATCATTGGCCTTGTCCACAGCAACTTGTTTCCTGACTGTTCTTTTTCTGGTAGCCAGTGATGGTCCTCATTCCCCTCCACACCTCTCTGATGTTGTTATGCTAAAGCTTCCACTCAGCCTTCCTGTTATAGTCCTCCTTTGCCTGCTTTAATCTCCTCCTTAGCTCATGTTGCACATGCTTGAGCTATTAGTAGCTGTAGCTAACAGTAACAGTTCCACCAAAAGATAAAGGAAAAACTGAAAGTGAGTGCACCTGAAAAGTTGATATTATAATAGACCCTTCTCACGGCAGACGTTTTTACTTGTCAAAGCAGATGGCACAGATTTTAAAAAACAACATTAAGAATGGCTCCAAGTGACCCAGTATGGTATGTCAGGGAGTGAGCAGACACAATACCATATCCCTGTCGCCCACAGTTTCAGTCTGTAAACTGTGATGGATGTTTACCACAAACAGATTGGATAATAATTTTACCTTTCACCTTAATTTTTTCTTGCTAATAAGTTTGGCTATCCTCTGATCGCCTCATTGCTTCTGATATAAATGATGACCCAAATTACAAAACAAGTCAAAATAAAATGGACAAATTCTTTAAAACTGACCTTGACTTTAATTAAAAAATTTTGCCTTCAATAGATATGGGTCCAATTGCATGTATTATAGAAAGGAAAAGGGAAAAACAGATTAAAAGACCACTGTAATAGCTCCACTCACTATTTTATATAATATATAATATTTGAACGTAGTTTGCTGCAGGAAAGAGGACAATCAATTAAAGTCATTTTAAATATCAACTCTCTCTCGTTCTCTCTTACACACACACACACACACACACACACACACACACACACACACACACACACAGAACCACAACCTCTCTTATCAGTGCTTACAGAAGCATTGATAGAAAGGGGATTTTACACAGCACCACAACTTCTAAAGTTATGAAGGCAAATATGTAACTGGCCCTTTGAACCCTAAAATAGCAGTAGTTACATAATAGCACTTGACGAGTCAATGTCTCTGTTTTAGGGAAGACTGGTGGGGGGCTTTAAGGCGAGTGCCATAAGTGTGTTTGCACATCTGTGTGATTCAAATGAGAAGCCTTGGATGCAGAAGATGGACGGCTGGTGAAATGACTTTAAAAGTAGAGCGCAACGTTGTTTACAAATACACATGCTTTCAAACACATGAATGCACACTGGTTCACGCACAGTCACAGACAGAGCTCATAAATCATCATGGCCTACTCTAAGGATTCAAGCATTACAAAACTTTGCCACTGTTTACTCCCATGTCTGCAGCAGTTCAACTAGTTCTAAAAGGAGCACAGATAATACACAGTTTTGTTTGTCTGTGCTCTATTGTCAAGATGCTTTTAGAGGAGTAACATTAGGTAGCAGGGCTTGGGGACAAGGTGAGTATTTTGGCATGGACTCTGTTATCTGCCCCACCAGTAAGTCCATCCATCCATCCATCCATCCATCCATTGTACAGGGTCGCGGAGGACTGGAGCCAATCCAGCTGACATTGGGCGAAAGGCAGGTTACACACTGGTCGCCAATCACCAGTAAGTCATCAATCACAAATAAAGTAACACCTGACTCACAAGCACAGATGACCAACAGAGAAAGAAACCCCACAAGCCGAATATATATACATATACATACTGTATATATATATGTGTATGTATGTGTGTGTGTGTGTGTGTGTATATTTATATACTGTATGTGTATATATATATGTATCATTTGTCTCATTCATAGGATTGCTAGTGATCAATGGCCACTTTAATGTATATGCCTTACTTTAATGTAAATGTGACATGGTCACGCAATATTCCACATGACTTCACAAGAGCCACCTGAATGCTCCATTAAATGTGCTGAACAAGTGCACAATTGATTATGGGATTTTGTTGGCTTAAAACAAATGGGATAGATTTTGTCAGAGCATTATGGTGTATTTGGTCTGGAAATGGAGAGTTTGGAAGATGCCTGAATCTAAACACAGTCAATTTTAATTCAATTGACTGGTATGCTTGAAAAGAAAAAAAATAGTTAAGCAATAATTACTTTACGAAAGGATGAAGGCCAATGGTAAAATCTGTTTTAAACATCCGCAACATTAGGACTAACTTTCTGGTTAATGAGCTCCCTCTTGGTTTATCTCCAAATAAAGGCCGTTATTCTAATCCAATACACATCTTTTTGTCAAATTCACCAAATATCTCCTCACTGTGTTTCCGGTGTTTGTAAACAGCCCTGGCTCTATAAATGGGAAAACAAATTGGTCCCCACCCCGTCGCCCACAACACTATTCCAGCCATTCCAGCCATGATTTGTGGGTCAGGTAACGTTAAATGACTTGCCCATGGTTAGGGGTGTGACGAAACACTTGGCCCAGTGGGTGGTAATTGGCAGCCCGCGGGCCACAACGCGGCCAGAATGCTTTGATAGCAGAAAAATCATAAATAAATAAATTGAAAGCGGGTGGTGTTGTCACTTCCTCTTAAGTGATTGTGCCTCGAAAATAAAAGCGCGCACTTTTTGTGCAGCAATGCTTTATGACAAGTTTATTGAGAGCTTTTACTTTGAAGAGTCCTGAACGACATTCAAAAGAGACTCTGGCTTGCTTGACACACCTGAAAAAGCTGTCATGCACACAAGTATACAAAGATTTGAAATAATTTGACTTTGTTCTGACCCGCCAGGTAACAGCTTGGAAAAATTTGGCCCGATGCCAGACTTATTTGTCGACCGCTGACTTAGCCCATGAGGTGTAATATTGCACAGATTGGGGCCATGACAACAAGACAAGAATATATTTTAACAGGCCTACTATTTAGGAAAAAAAAATGTCTTGGGTCTGGTGGTCCTCCCCCAATTTCCTGCATTCTAGGGACATTTTCTGGAGACATTTTCTGCACCAGGGAAGAACAAAATGCAGGTGGCAGGTGACAATTCATAATATAAAAATATAATAGAACATAATATAGTAATCAGTAGCTTATTATTGTTTTTAGCCTAAGTTACTTTTTTTGGACAACACAGTTTTCTTCTATATTTACACTTCTTTGCAAGCTTATTGTGCAAATAAACCTTTCTCAAAGCATTTTTATTTGTTAATTAACATTTCTTGGTGCAAACATTTTTAACAAATGCTTTTAAAAAGTGGTGGGTAGCCTACATGTCCCCAGTGTAAATTATCGTCCTCCCTGCCCACCCCCTACAGGTTGAGCTACTCCATGCTTATCGCTTCACCTTCACTCTCCTTTTGCTTTCTCACTCAGCTCTGTCACTGTCCCTCTGCTTCGCTGGCTCATGCGTCCTCCTCTGCCTGGCAGTGGGCACGGCTCTCCTTTACTCCTTCAAGTGCCTGTGCCTGCTCTACATCAGGTACTGCAGCTGATGTTGAAGCTACTGCAGCCCCGGTAGCAAACATATTGGTTGTTTTCGCGCATTTGGCGGCAGCTGAAATTTTTTTTGGAGGGGAGTAATGCAAGAAACAGAGAGCAGAGGGGGTGGGGACTAGTAAGAGATGTGATTGGGCCTGCCCAGTGTCAGTATAGAAAATTACCCAATGGGCCACTGTCCATGCATTACTAACTGTTTGTTTTTTTTAAATGGGCCAACAATTGGCCCATTTAAAAACAAACAAACTGTTAAGCTGGTCCTCGGTGCAAATATTTTCTGTGGGCCCGGCAAACCAGCCTTTGATCAAAACCATGGTGAGCGGCTGCCTGAACACCAAATTAATCAAAGCTATGGCCACAGAATTCCCCAAAAGCTTTTATTAACCAGCTTACCACAGCAAATTAAAACACAGAGAGACACTATGGCGATAAGCATAGAACTACAGCCATCAAGATAATCACTGCAACTCATAAGTCACCAGGTAACCATGAACATTATATATGACCCACCATTTGCAACTTTTATAAAAGTTGCAAATGGTGGGTGTGAGTGTCTACAGGTAAACGCTTAGGGCCGTTGGGCCCCCCAATGCTGCTGGGGCCCGGTGCACCGCACCGCTTGCACTGGCGGTAGTTAAGCATGTGTTAGCAGATGAGTTGTGAGTATGCTGTCTGGAGCTGGTGTGCTGGTTCTGGGACCCTCACGTCCTCTCTGCATGTTGGCTTGCTGACTCACAACCTAGCCAATGTTAGTTAGATTACTTGCTGTGTCATTCTGGCATTTCATGGTGTTCGATTTCTCCAGAATCTCATCCTCCACCTTTAATGTAAAGGATGATGCTGGTTTACAAAGTCAGCCTAAGTGATAAAAACAATGTGTAAATAATACCAATTACAGGGATTTCTTCTGGTTCCTTTTAATTAAAAAATAAACGTACTGAAGGTTGCCACAGAACCTCTATCAAATTACACTATTCTCAATAGAAACTGCTCTGATGTCTCAGGTACCCCTAAATTCAAAAGGGGTCATTCAATCCACTGACAAACGTCCAGAGGGGATTCTTTCATTTCTGAGGTCAGTAGTGTAGGAATGTAGCTTAGCCCAAACCCTGCAAGACTCTTGCCATTCTGTCTGTCTAGTCAACTGGCAAGCAAGCTATTTGAACCTTCAAGACCAAGTTTCCCAAGACAGGAAGCCCTTGACTCGAACACACATTGACTAAAGAATCTCCAATAGTGGATCTGACCTGGAGAGGCTGCTAACCACATCATTAGACCCAGATTATCTGTAACAAAACCTATTAGTAGCCATTAGCAGGAGGAAATGACCCTGTCCCTAACTGTAGTTTTACTTCTTCTTTACAGGGGAAAAAGACTGAAAAAAATAGATTAAGATCAGCTTGAATTACATCAACTAGGGCTGGAACACCGGGAATTTTAGATAAGTATTGACACACATACACAAACACAAAACACACAGATATACACAGCCCCCTAGGAGATGAGTTAGATGCAGTAAATCCAGCCTCAAAACAGATAGCACTGCAACATGTGTGGCTTTTTAGATCAGTGCTGATATGATTATGCAGACTGAGGACCATAGATATGCAGTAGATAGATTGTGCTGCTGTAAATACACACTAGGCATTGCTGTGTGTGCCGCAGCTCCATAGCACTCTGCTGACATCAGCAAATTTCCTTCCCTTCCTGCTCATGAAGAAAGGACTGTGTCCTCAGATGACCCAGCACCTTAGATAGCCCGCAGGCAGAGATATACACACACACACACAAGCACACACACTTGTTCATAGTATGGACAAATGCTCTAAATGTGGCTATGGTTGTTATGTGCAACCTAAAAATTGACCATCCTAAAATAAGTAAATACACAAAAAAGATGCACATTAAGGAAGACATATGCGCTCTATACAATACTTCTCTCTATGATGTCATGCCTCAAAGCTGATCAATGGCTCTACACCATTTTCTGCCCTAACAGAACGAGTGCCTTGTTGGCTAGACTAGGAGATCAATATCATTGGAAGAGAAAAAAGGAATGTGTGTGTATGTGTAATTGTTTGATTGTGCATCCAGATATGAAAAACTTCAGAGTGGGTTTGTGAATGAGTCAAACGAATGAGTCATGGAAACTGAGCCACATAGTGGAACCCATACATTACCCAAGAGTTGGGTTTAAATTTTAACATGTGAAAAAACATATCTACATCTCACTCAACCAGATCAGATCGCTCAGTTCCACTGTGTATCACACTTGGTTTATTGCAGTGAAAATAAGAATGAAGTTGGAGTTGAAGAATTGAAGGATGGATGGTGGATTTATTCCATAATCTTGTTTTTAAAGAAATAACTACACCATTACTACAGTTGTATGGACATTTATGCTACCTATTATTTATAATTTGTTGGAGAAATGAAGCTGGCACACAGACGGAAATGACAGAAATGAGATAGATCAGCTTGTTAATATCAAAAATCCTCCACAAAGCAGCAGCAACGGCTGACAAACAAGCCTGAGCACAACAATAATTTGCGAGCCAGAGTGGGAGGAAAAAAGTAAATGGGATGTCTGTTTGAACTTGTACTGAGAGCTTCATTGCATATAGAGTAATGAAGTAGCACCACTACTTTTGAATTGGTTTGAGTGTGTAGCCAGAAGCCAGAATCACCAAAATGAAATAGTGATGTAAGAGACAGGGCGAGTGGGGGATTTTGCCCTAAATTACCTGTTCTAACACTCATTACTCAAATTGATCCAAACAATAAGCCATAATCTAAAAGTTACATATCGCATGCCAATGAAAAATGTGTGTATAAAATGTAGTACAGTATAGTATAACAAAGGGAGAGGCTTTAGCTTAATAAAACTATATGACTGTTACGTTCCAAGACTCAACCACAACATAAAAATACAAGATAAAGCATTACTTAATCAGTTAGCTGTTCTTTTTGGAGGCAGGAACAATGCTTACCTAATGTTCTATAGCATACTTGCCAGTTTGCAGGGTTTTTTAGATGTGGCGTTGCCAGGCAAAATAAATAATTAGTTTTAAATTTGGTGGTTGCTACATCCACCAAAAATGTTGTGTTCAATAGCAAGAAAGAGTTGCTAGTAAGTTTTTGACTTGGCTTATAATTTGATTCAAACTTATTTCTTTGCAAAAAAAAAATACTAACATAGATTTAAGAACATTGTATAAAATATGTAAACGTAGGCCTAATATGACTGTACTGAAATACATACCAATACATAATATGCCCATTTAGAAATCTAAAAAAAAGAAAAGAAAAAGAATGAAAAGAAGAGGCATTTAGAAATGAGGTATCACTTAAACATTATGGTTAATAATCACTGGACGTGCAACTATCTATCTGCGCCTCATTTCCCATACCTTTCCCTGTCCACAAAGATACATGAAGCCGCAGCATTGGAGAGCATGAGGAATTAGGAAATCTTAGTCATTCCAAAATCAGCAGTGCAATGACTCAGAATAGACTGACTTCTCTCTCACACATGTAAACATATTTATTTTGGTAACAGGCTATAGTTTGGACATGTCATGTTTTGAAAACATAAGAAGAAACCTTTATTGTCACATACACATTGTGAAATTCATTCTCTGCATTCAACCCATCCCTCAAGGGGCTGCTCCAGATGTATGTATCAGTGTCTAGTCAATGGCACTGACTGGAGAACCTAACATGTTTTTGATGGTGGGGGAAACCAGAGGAAACCCATGCAGACACGGGGAGATCATGCAAACTCCACTCAGAAAGGCCAGGACGACCGGGGTTTAAACCCACAACCTTCTTGCTGTGAGGCCACAGTGCTATCAACTGGACCACCATGCCACCCAAGGTTAATAGATTGTGTGAGCTTTGATCTTGAACGCAGTTGCTGCTTCTGTTCCTGTGGTGTATTTGTTTTGAGTGTGTAGGTCAGTTGGAATACAGTCAACAGTCTATTACCAGGTCTATCATTCATGGGATTGACCAGTCTTGCTTCTAGAGGTATTCTATAGAACTGGAGTGCCCTCCTTATTATTGCCATTCTATAGATTCAATTCTTAAATGAGCTAAGAGGATTTGTGTCATCCATATTACCAATACCACATTGGTGAGGCCAGTCGTGTCTGCTTTGAATGTGCGACCTGATTTCAAACATAGTGTTGACTGATCCTGTAGTAAGTGTTGCGTGTATGTTACATCCCCCTTGCCTACAGTGGGAAAAGAGTGACAGGACTGTGTTGTACATGCACAACTCGTTACATGTATGTCACATAATATAAGGAGCTCTGCATGCAAAGCTGTTATTCTGGCCAGATGATGCCAGCCTTTGTTCATAACACAACATTCAATCCAATTCAATCCAATATGTAGTAGTAGACACTTAAAAGATAGACCAGACGTTTTCAGCTCCAGATTATACAGTTATATAGTGCCATTTTTTTTTCTATTCAAATTTTGTATATACATAATTTCGAGGTTACAACCTTTGTGACCTGTGGCAATGACCATAGTAAGAGACAACTTTACTGAATTATTCCACTGCTGCGGATCACCGAAACATCCCTGAATCAGGGAGAGGCACCACTCTTTGTTCACAGCTCTCCAACCATCTGTGGTTTTAAATACAATTACATATAATACCATTAATGTATCCATACAATTTGGAACAGACTAGGAAGGTAAACATTGAGTTTTTTTTTTACCTAAGCCATCCCACAGAAAACACGCAGCAATTCAGCTCTGACGACTCCCCTCTCTTTAGCATGGAACATTTCTAAATTGGCAAATAGAAGGAACTTCACATCATGCAAATACTCATAATAACAGGAAGCTCATTCTTCCTGAATAGCCATAACAGCTGATACAATGGGCACATATTAGAATCAGAATGAGCTTTATTGCCAAGTAGTGTTTTACACATTCAAGGACTTTGCTTTGGTGATAAGGTGCTAAACATACACAAACATACAGTTGACATAAATAAATGTATAAATATATAAATTTGGAATAATCAAATGCAAATTTTATTAGAATAATAAAAGAATAGAGGAAAATAAAACAGCAATTTGCAGAGAAAGAACAATGTGGCCGATTTTTACATGTGCATTTCTCCGGTTTGTGTTGTGCAGTCGTATTGCAATGGAAGAGGATATTGTGTACATACATATATAAATTGACAAGATAAAAATATAGAACAATAGTATAGAACAATTGATAACAAATGTGCAATAAATGAAATGAAATAATATTAACACATTTGTGTTATTTGAAAGGGGGGGGGGAGTGTCAGTAAGGACCCGGGCCTTGTAAATGAGGCTAGCTGCAGACGGGTAGAAGCTGTTTTTGTGGGGAGAGGTTTTGGTCCTGATTGACCGCAGCCTCTAATAGTTTGTGTCCTGGGTGGGAGGAGGCATCTGGAATCTACAGCAAGCTACAGAGTCCTGGAGGCGTAGAGGTCCTGAAGTGATGGAAGATTGCGGCCAATCATCTTCTCTGCAGAGCGAATGTCTTAGCTAACGCTTTTATCCAGTGCGACTTATAATTGTTATACATGTCAGAGGTCGCACGCCTCTGACATGTATCTTGCTCAGGTGGATGGGTCGCAGTGGGGGGTCACAGTGGGGGATTGAACCCAGGTCTTTCACACTAAAGGCAGGCGTCTTATCCATTGCACCGTCACCACCCCTATGATGGTGCCCAGGAAGCGGAAGGAGTCAACATTGGTGACTGGGGAGTCACGCAGGATGATGGGGGATGATGGGGGATGGTGGGGCTGGGCTCTTTCTGAAGTCCACCACCATCTCCACTGTCTTCAGAGCGTTGACCTCCAGACTGTTCCGGCTGCACCAGGTCACCAGATGGTCGATCTCCCACCTGATGTCATCCTCAAACTTCAGGAGCTTGATGGACTGGTGGCTGGAGGTGCAGCTGTTGGTGTGCAGGGAGAAGAGCAGAGGGGAAAGAATGCAGCCTTGAAGGGAACCGGTGCTGATAGTCCTGAAATCAGAGACATGTTTTCCCATCTTCACGTGCTGCTTCCTGTCCGTCAGGAAGTCTGTGATCCACCTGCAGTCAATGCAGTCCAAACACACCTGAAGATCATCTACAGCTTTACTGGTCCACTTCTTAGATGTCCTCACCACAGGTTTACAGAATTTTGCTTCTGCCTATATGCAGGAATCAGGTGGACCATGACGTGATCAGTGTCCCAGTGGAGCTTGGGGGTTGGCGTGATAGGCGCTGCTTACTGTGGTGTAGCAGTGATCCAAAGTGTACCCCTCTCTGGTTGGACACTTTATAAACTGTCTGTATTTGGGGAGTTCTTGGCTGAGGTTTCCTTTGTTAAAGTCACCAAGAACAATAACAAGGGAGTCCGCCGGTCAGTATGCTTGTGAGAGAAACAGAAGAATGTGGGGCATATAAAGTGGAAATGTGTCTAAGACTATGACATTGTTACATCGTGTTCTTCTTGGGCACAGTGACATGACTTTCATCTCTGCTTGCATGTCCTCTTTCTTCCCTCAGCTAGGTTGCTGGATTGAACCGGTGCGTTTTGATTGCCGTGAACCATAAAATGACAACTGACAGATTGGTAATTAGTTTGAAGGATCATATGATTGGCTGACTTTTCTACTCTAACAGCAGTTAAATCAAAAGGATTAACTTTTATTGAAACAGACACTATTGCGTCTGTTTCAAATGGACGCATTAAGATATATTCTATTAATTCAACAATCACTTTGTTGGGGCACATGTGTAATTTAAGTAGTTATTCCTAAACTGTATTAAAATGTACATTTCAATGTGAATTTAAACATGCAGTGGTTAGTTTAAATCAAATACACTGCAATGATATATGTGGTTTTGTATAGGTTTTGTTATGATCATCACCTCCACCAACCAAAGCAACAAAACAAATACAGCAAATACAAATACTGTATACCTGTGTTTCCATTAAGATGTTTTTCTTGAACTGAAATGGTAACCAAAATTGCAGTAAACCATGGAAACAGATACCTCATCCATTCACTTACACGCACACATAGATATATAAATACTCCAGGGGCAACCCACCTCATTAGATATAGACAAACATTCAATTAGTCAATGTAATAGGGAGCCTAAAGTATGAGCACATAAAGCATTACAGGCCTCCTTCCCAGTCAGCAGAACTAAAACAACTGGCTGAGGATTTATAAGGCAACTGGTGAATGATAATGCCTCTTTCTCTGTCTCTCTGTGTCACCCAAAGTGTGTTTGTCTTGTCCAAGCATTTGAAATTAGTGTTCATTTCCAGAGTAAATGGCTCTCTGCGGTTAGAGCCACACAAGGCTTAAGAATGATCTCACTTTTCTTTACAAATGTTTGCCTAGGAGAGCAGCAAGTCTGTGGAGAAAGAAAACTGAGCCCAAGGTAAAACAAGTACAAGTAGATCTATGGACACACACAGGTGAACATGTGACTGGAATAATCTCTCTAACCATTGGTAAAAATCTTTTTGGATGTGTTTTCTTGCCAAATGGCAGCTCATTAAATTTTTAGATGTCAAAAACTGAACCACAGTGTGAAGGCGTGGACACACATTGAAAACAGATACATTTTAAGATCAAACCAATTCATTATAATGGAATTCCTGCGATTTTTGATAAGATCATTACACCCTATAAACTGGGAGTTGTGGTGCACATTAATAGTAATTACATTACTTTAAGGTTTTTGGATTATAACGTAATGAAGACACTGATTATCTTTACTTCTGAGAAAATCACCAGGTACACATTAATTCACTCCATAGCAGCTAGTGCAGTGACTGGTAACCACGGAATAGAGTATGAAGACCTTGATAGTTGGCTGATTAAAATTATGTTTGTGTGTGTGAGATTCTGGGTGTCTTGAAGCAATAATCTTTTATGCATACTATGTTTGCACAGGACTTTAATCCAGCCTGAATTTCAGGTGTCTTTATCTTCACTGATTTTCCTTGTCAATAAACTTGACCTCAACATCAAAACCAGAATGAGCAATCCCACTCACAGTCCTCTGTGTCTACGCTCCTTCTGTCTATCATTTGCTGTTTCAAAGATTGTTGAACAACCAGCAATTGTATAAAACTAGATAGCAAATATGCTAATATTTTCTCCTTCTAACCTTGCATTACTCTTGACAGAAACAAACACTCAGAATCACGCACACACACCTACACACAGATTAACACACATAAGACAGACCTTCTTGACAGTGAATTGGCTCTCATTTTCAGTGATGTCTGTTTGCAAGCCCTCCACACAAGAAGAAGGGGAAAAAACAAAAATGAGTGTGGGAGAAAGAACAAGAGGAGTGGGGGAATGATGAAGGACCAAAACAAATCAAGGGCGAATAGAGAGAAGCAGATGCGATGCAGAGATGGATCTGATGAAGGATAAATAGAAGTGTCCTCCAAGAGTTGAAAAGTAATGTCTTTTTCATAGAATTTACATTGGACAAAGTTCTGTTGAACAGACCTGAAACATGATAATGAAACCAACAGCCCTGCAGGCAGTAAAGCAAAACATATTAAAGAATTTTTGGATATTAATAATGTAAATATCACGATATAAGAATGTTAATAGTCAGTAGTCATTAGACATGGCTGAGATTTGAAAGTCAACCAATGTGTGTGCACCCAATTTAGGGACAGCTTTATAAGTCTACAGTATACACGTTTTTAATTCTGTGCACAATTTTTGTCTTGAATCTCAAAAAACAGTGTCATTTCATAAATTTGAATTACATTTGTTCCCTGGAGTAAAATACACAATCACAGCAGAGGAGACTGGATTTTGTACATTTGATTGACTGAAAAACTGTTCTGATCATATTTTCTGTTTCATCCAAAACTTGTGTGGTTTACAAAAATATTAACATTGCAACTGATGTTTTGAATTGAACACTGATAAATTCATGGCTTTTGCTCAGTCTGTAGGGAACCAGAGGGTGGCTGGTATTTATGGGTCTTGAGTGTGCATGTCTGTATTTCGTGTGTGTGTGTGTGTGTGTGTGTGTGTGTGTGTGTGTGTGTGTGTGTGTGTGTGTGTGTAAACTTTGTAATGGAGTGAAAAAATGTAATTCCCCAAATTAAATTATTTTCCTTTTCCTTTACTATAACTACTATTTTACTTTAGATGAGTGTTATGCTCCAAAAATGTAGGGCTACAGGAAAATTTAAACCTCCGGGGAACCAGGTTGGACTCACCTGGAAAGGTGCTGTGTCCCTATATTATATAGCACACTATATTTAAACTCTGCCATTTCATTCAAGTGTCTGAAGTCTGAAAAGTCCCGCACTGGAGCATAAGCAGCTGTATCCCCAGGATATATACTTACACTAACTTTCTGCTAAAAATTCCACCATGCAATGCATCACAATTTATAGTTATGCAAATTATTGTACTGTGACTCTACACCGGTCAGTGACAACAAAAAATGACAATGATTTAAAATTTGTCAGTCACACATTTTGTCACTCATGGGCTATTTGATATAATAAATTAATCATTTAAAAATAAATTAAACATTTAATTTTAAAAGTTCAATAAATGCATGACGTTTCCTAAGTCAATCAAGAATCGAGTAAATTATCTTGGTTTCAACTATGACTTAAATAATTGTGATTATGATTTTTGCCATAATCGAGCTGCCCTTTTAGGACATATAGGTATTTAAAGTGAAATCAAACAAAATATCCAAAGTACTTCTGGTAAAGAATGGGTTGCAAGCTTGGAAATTATCAAGCAACATTTCTTCATTCCTTTCACATTTTGTGCCCCTCATTTTTCCCAGTGTTATAATTATTGACACAAAACAGAGACATAACACCTGTTCTGCAGCTGTTGTTGCTTATAAGTTTATATCCCACCCCACTTCTCTGGCCTTTTGTTTGCAGAGCATATGTAGTGGGTTTTCAAAGGCTCTTGGGCAAGAACATTTCCCATGACCTGGCTTCCTCTCATCCAATCATGTCACTTGAAATTGACTTGTGAAGACAAAAGCAATGACAATAAACAGGCAGCTGACTATATTGTCATTCTCTTGATCACCATCTATTTCCGAAAGGAGAACAGATGGTGGTAATGTTGAGCACTAAGAGAGTCCTAATGCAGTTTTATGAAGAAGAGCTTACTTTAAGATGAGGGTTTGTTTGTGAGGTGCATTTGCAACAGATAACTAGCTCGCTGTCTACTGCATGGTTATAATACATAAACCAGGTGCAACATTCATAAACCTTGGTACCTCTGTATTTTGTACTGTGTTTTACATCTTAGTTACATGGTATTAAGCATTCATATGTGATGCTGACACACTTCTGTTTAACCTTGTGAGGAATACACGCCTTTTGTTTAAAGACTTGATTTGTGGTATTCTCACAGCAAAGACAGAGATACATTGCATTTACAATACAATAAAATCATACTATATAAATGATAACAGCAGCTTAGTGCTCACTAATATCAATACCATATATTACAGGTAATCATCAGTGTCTGCCCAGTTAGTTGAAAAATTAATTTATCCTTATTGAAACACGATGTACATTACTTTTACTAATTACTCAGTTGACGTTAATGGTTACATAACGTTAAACATTTACTCCCATTAAAAAAAAATAATAACAAGCATGGCAGTGCCAGTACTTACATCAACGTAGCCTGGTTTCTTCCATATCAACAAAACTCACCAAATGTCTGCTGTCTTCATAAAACACGCTTGTTCCTCTCCGTTCTGCTGTTTTTACAGACATGTCTGAACCATAGATTGTATGAAAAAGTCTGAACTAACCGTAACCCCTCGACTCCCTCCTTCTGTTAAAGGCTGTAAAACAAATGATTCATTAGACGATTTAAACATTTTTATTCAAAAAACTACTACTACAAAAAGCTAGACATAGGAAGCGGGCCATATGTAGAGACATAATGTTGGGTAAAGCTGGATTTTTTTACTTATTAGAATTTAGATTAGATTGACAGGACCCGGAAGTTCCAGTTTCAGACTACAGGCCAAAGTGAGCCAAATCAGATTTTTTTTTGTTGATATGTGACTCAGATCTGATTTTTCTAGTTCATTTTTGGGCCACTTTCATATCTGGTCCAAATACAGATACAGGTCAGATTTTTTGACTGTCTAGACAGTGAAATTGGAATCCATGCAACTCTGATTTCACTCACAATTCTGCTTTAACGAGAGCAGCGGTGAACGCAAACACGGAGAATGAGAGGGATGAAGTAAGTGAAGGGAAGTATTTTAAAGCTAAACTTGTTAACACTAACCTCTGTGGACTCCATGATTAATTCCATATGACAGTGTGCTGTGTGTGACGTTGTATTATTTCTGATATGAGTCAATCAAAAAAATCTGATCTGGGCAATAAATCAGAAGCTCTAAGGTAGCCTTAGTGTAAGGGATTACTATTTCCAAAACAGTAATATTAATAAACAGTAATTGTGACATGAATGCATGACTGCGCTGCAAGCACCGGACCTCATGTTGTTCAAGTCAGCTGTTAGACAAAAGCTAAAGGAAGAATGGAGAACGAGGGAGAGAGGCGTTCTTTCCACATTGCCATTGTTGCCATTATTATGTAACAGTCTTAGATGCAAAGACCATTGTGTTCTGTTGCAAACAGCTTTCAACTGTGAACAATTCTTCATCTAATTTATTGAAGCATCTGCTGAAGCAGCACAGCATTATGAAACTTATAAAAAGAAACTCTGGCCGGTACTGCCAGTGATGCTTGCATTCGTTGGGGAGCTTTTTTGTTTTGTAAAAACACTGAATACTGCCCTTATAAGTCCATGTGCAGAAAAACAGTATTTTAAAAGTCTGCATTTACTTGCTTTATTTTTTTTATTTCAGCTGGTGGTGGTAAAGGAGACCTATTATGCTTTTATAAGTAAGTGAATAATAACTTATTACAGTTTCTGAGTAACTTGAACAACACTGCTGAACAGTAACAGCTAGCTTAGCCCCAGTGAGTGCATTCACCCTCCAACCTGATTCCTGAATGTATGTTTACCGGTGGGTAACCTTAGAAAGTTAGACAACAACATGTAAATAACACAACATTGGAGTTATAAATAAGCATATTCCTTCACTTTTAGAAAAGGCTAGCAGCTACCCCTATCATCTGGCACCAGCCTGCCCACTGATTGTGGAGAGAAAGTGATATAATCATCTCTCTCAAGAGCTTAAGAGCTAACTGAGCTAGCAACAAGCTAACTCTTGAGTATCTGGATAATACTTACAATTGGTATATTGATATTTAAAATCAATGAAGTGGGTACAGACATGGTTTTAGAATTACTATAGACCTTTTATCTTTTACAAAAAATAAGTTGTCACCAAAAGAACCTAAACTGACTGTCATTGGTGTCTTCCAGTAAGGAGCAAGCTTCAGAAGTTCCAAACCAGCTTTCAAGCGTGCAGGTGGCACTAGAAAATAAAGATTTTTGGTTGAAAATGACTAATAATTTTCTTTTATTTAATGTGTGTTGGGGGGAGTACAAAAGAAGTTTTTGTAAAGCAGAGTGAATGTGCAACTGAGTTTGAACACATTCTTTTAATCATTTGAAAGAGTCTCAAATGGGTCAACCTTGAAAGAGTGAACTATTTTTATTATTTTCACATATTGTCAAATGTGGGAGAAAACAGAGAGGCAGACATCAGCAGGGAGAGATGAAGACACACTGGGTGAGTAAAGGCTGGATACCAGGAGAGAGAAACAGAAACACCAGGAGAGAAGGGGAGACATGGCGTTGTGGATGTAGCCATGGGCACATCCCTGCATGCTCAAATCTAAACTCTCAACTTTAATAATGTCACAATATGTCAGTGTCACACAGACAAATGAACGATGCTGAAAGATTAATTTTCCAAGGGAACAGTTTTAACTTTTAAATTAACTATCAAATTCTCTGTGTGAATCAGCTTCATATTAGATTATTTCATATATTCATATAAGAACAAGTAAACAGATACACTGTATCCAAAACATCCTCATGTAAATTATTATTTTGCATGGCAACCAGGACTGTATAGGCTAGTGTATTTGCACATAGTGCTCATCTGAACTGTCTCTGTTAACAGTTTTACACTCATACCTGCACTTGAGAATGTGAATGTGTGACAATGATCATGGTAAGAAGTAGATTTATTGTTGTAGCTGGTGTAACTACTTCACATGATTTTGGCAGAATACATTGCAGATGGTGACAGCGTTGTGTGTGGTGTGCGCAGGTACTTATTTTTCATTTTTCATTTGGCCTTCTGTTTTTTTTTTTCAGAATCAGAAATACTTTATTGATCCCCAAGGGTAAATTCTTGTGTCACAGTTGCACACATCAAGGCAAAAGGGAATGAAAATAACAATAGCAAGTTTGTAAGTAAAGAAATATATAAATATAAAAGTATACATGTAAAAAAGGTCATGCTTCTGGGCATGCTCTCTCCTCACATCTCTGTGCCTGATCATGCTCTGTGCATGTGCACCCAGTGTGCCTACTTTGACCACGCCCCCAAAGCGCAGCAGTGAGTGAGACATTCATGAGGCTTCACTTCACAGACTACGGTGTATTCTGATGGACTGTTCTCTTTTGAGTGTGCGTCAATGAGAACGTGAGTTTATTGTTGATGTTATGTTACACACCGTTAATGTTTATATTTAGGGAAGAGTGATTTAGTTAGTAGTTGCATTCTGTAGAGTCAAAGGATGTGACACAGTGCTAGCTGCTATTTTGCAATAGTCTGTTAACTGTGTTTCTGCATTCTACTACTGTTCTGTGCTCTGTATATCTCTGTTGTTTATATGCTCGTTATAAGTGATTGTTACAGTGACTGTCATGCACATGTTAGACAGCATGCATATATTTGTGTTTGCTAATCGTTAATTGATAGCTCATTACCTTCTAGCTGTCATTAGCCATTACTGTTGCTCTGTATGCTAGCTATTCTGGAGATGGCTATGTCTAGCTTAGGTTTGTGTTTACTCTAACTTCTAATTAGTCTGTACTGTTGTTTTTTGTTGTTACAGAACCACACTCACACCTTGTATATGCTTTATAGATAAGCAGTCCAAATTGTAGACCCGGACTCTGCATCCTTTCTTTATTAACTCTCACCGGAGCACAAAATACTGTCCTTATCCGACACCCTGAAGCGGTTGCTGCCACGCCTATTGATCCACCCCATACACATTCTCTCACACAATACATATACAATAAAAAGATAAGAAGAAAAAAAAGGAGTATGAGTATTTGAGATATATGACTATATGGATTAGCCAGCCTTCATTCAGACATTTAATTAGGTCATATTATGCTTTTTGGCTTTCCTACCAAACGTTAGGCAGTCAATGGACATAAAGGTGTTACTGTGACATAGACACATTTAAAACGTTATATATGAAAGAACAATTTTTTACAAATTAATAACTCACCACTCTTTCTGCAGTCCATGTTGTGAAGATGGTTCAATAACATGTATAGCTGAACCGAAGACCTGGTTACCCCCTTGTCAGGACCCACCCTATTCTGCTTCTGATTGGCTAGTAGTCCTTAACTAAGTACTGCGCATGTGCAACTCCCTACAAAAATCCAATAGAAGTGAGATGCCTCACTCTGTTGCTAAAATGGAGTGTTCAAAACATAGGGTGAAAATAGGTGCCAAAAATATGGTGTTTATTTTTCAATGAAACCATTCTGGTATAACCCCTAAATAAAATGAACCTAAAAATAAGCATTATATGATCACTTTAAGATTTTTTAAGGTTTCATGATTAATGTGAACATGTGAGATATAGGCTATTATTTTTTTTGTTGTCATACTAATAAAGATGCTTTGTGAGGGTGAGGAGGTCCTTGCACCCCGTGAAAATAGCTCCAAATTCATGGGCAGTGTAAAGACAGAGGAGGCCAGGGTGGATGGATTGGTCAATCCCAGGACTTCCACTCAAGATACCCTCTGAAATCCCACAACATAATCTCATAAATATGGAAAAAAATTTAGTCTTGCATCTGTAAGACTGTAAAATAGTATTTGCATTTTTGCCAGACGGTTGAGCCAGACAGGCAATAACTGTGGATGTTACTCACTCCTCATTGTTGAAATGCTCGTCAGAGGGTACGTAGTGAGGGAATATGTGGTATAATAGCATTTCTTTCAGTTAAGCAGAAGATAGATGATTGTTGTTTTATATAGTTTACTGTTTGGTGTATATTCTTGCACCAACTGATCTTGTTTTTAGAGTGTAGAAATAATTAATGTTTACCTTTTCTACAGCTTCACTTTTAACTACTACCTTATTTTCAGTTTGGGGTAGAATGGTGATGCAAGGGCAGGGCTGGACTGGGACAAAAAATCGGCTCTGGCATTTTTGCACGCGGCCCACAAAAATGGGTCGGACACCCTTCACCCATTCACCATGATTCCATTTAAGGGCTCAGATTGGGGGTGTGACAAAACAGCCCATGAGATGTGACATTGCACAAGACTGGGGCCATGACAACAAGACAAGAATATAGTATATTATAATAGGCCTACTTTTTAGAAAAACTATTTCTTGATGAAATATTCGATATGGGGGTCTGGGTGTCCTCCCCCATAAGATTTTGAGTATTAAACAATTAATTTCCTGCATTCTGGTAACATTTTCTGCCCCAATTTATTGTGGAAATGTCTTTATTTTTATAAAAGAAGCACACAATTCAGGTGGCAGGTGACAATTCAGAATACAAGACCAAAGAAAACAAAAATAATCACCTCCGTAGTCCTCCATCCTTGAATGTTTTATACATGGTAATCTATTGATTCATCTTATCTTTATGTCAAAATATCTTGTTGGTTTGGTAATTTTGTTACACAGTAGGTTCAGTACAGCAGGTAACGCATTTCCATCTAACAGTACTTGATCTGATAAGCTACTGTTCTTGTGGAACCCTGTCCTCAAATACCCTTGTGTATCCTTGACGTGGTAAAGATCTCACCAGTCATTTCCACTGATAAACCCTATTATCAAATCGTCCATTCAGATAAGATACAGATCTCTGACAGATGCCGTTGTTGGTAATTACAGCTGAATTGATTGCTGAAGCAGTGGGATGGGTCAGAGCAGGACAGCAGCCCCGAACTTTTTGTCCTTCATCTGTTCCATGTAGACTCTTAACAGCAGGATGAACATATCAAACGGCAGCATACCTGTTCTATCTCACACAGGCGGAGCCCTCTACTGGACTCTATGGGTACTACCTCCTCCAATCACACGCATGCACAGGAAAATTTGCATTATGCACGCCAATAGGACGTCGCTACCAATACGCGCATACTGTATAAATAGCAGTGTCCCAACTGCATTAGCATCCTTTTTTCTTCAGCTGAGGGTGAACCGCTCACTGAATACTCTTCTCCATCAGATGGAGTCATTGCGCCTAGATTCTCGTTATTGCATGCCGTGCCCCGGCTTGATTGCAGTGCTGACCCTCCTGTCTCCTGCTTCAGATGCCTTAGGAGGGATCACGCCAGGGTTGGCCTGCTCCAACTGCCGCCGTGTGTCGAGTGCCAAAGGCTGCCTCTGATGGCTGCAGCAGTGGTGGGATCACTTCCATCTCAACTCAAGAATGGCGACGCCGCTGCACACTGTCAAGCTGGATGGACGGCATTCTGAGACGAGTTTACTCTCTTCATTTCTGCCGCAAACCACCAGTTTTCCAGGGCATCAGGGAAGCCACTCTGTCCTTGCAGGAGGAAGTGGACTTCCTGGCTGCCAAGATCCAATAACTCCTGTTCAAGCAGGCTGTTGCTGTTGTCCCCGCACACGACATACACAAGGGTCACTATTCCACATACTTTTTGCTCCCCCAAAAAATGGGATGTTTCAGACCCATCCTGGATCTCCACCACTTAAACCAGCATATGAGCTGGAAATCGTTCCACATGCTGAAATTGCTGGAACTAGTGTAGCCTGGCGACTGGTTTACCACCACGGACCTAAAGGACACCTATTTTTACGTCGAGGTGACCCGGAAACACAGGAAGTTTCGGCACTTCGCTTTTCAGGGAGTAGCCTACGAATACAACAGGCACCCCTTCGGCTACTCACTAGCCCCTAGCACGTTTAGCAGACGCGTGGACACCGCACTGCAACCTTTGCACGAGCAGAGCATGAGGGGCTTTTTCTACCTGAGCTCATTTTCATGGCTAAATCAAAGCCCTGGGCAATTTTCAAGGTCAACTTTATTGTCAATGAAATAGTGTTTCTCACTAACCAACCCACGGTGAAATAAATAAATAAATAAAAATAAATAAATAAAATGCACAAACAATGAACAAAGTACTTTCTGTATGATATAGATTTATATATATATATATATATATATATATAATCTATATCTATAGATATATAGATATATATATATATACAAACCCAGGTTTGGTAGTGAGGTAACAGACTAAAGCTAACTACAGGGCCAAGCTTGAAGCTAAGCTTGGTGTCCATGACAGCAGGGGTGTTTGGCAAAGACAGTCACGTGGTTCTTGATGATGATCCCTCACTACCTAACAAACTAAATGAATTTTATTGTAGATTTGAATGCAATTTGAATGTACAGTCAGCTCTAATTTCCTCAATGACCTAGCTCCCTCTGAACCACCTTTTCTGATAGAAAAGTTAAAATAAAAATTTTTTGTGTGATTCAGTCAAGATTTTTAAATTTGCTGATGATACCACTGTGGTGGGCCTCATCGCTAATGATGATGAATCGGCTTACAAAAAAGAAGTGTCCTTGCTGGCTGAGTGGTGCTCAACTAACAACTTGTCCCTCAACATCTCCAAAACCAAGGAGATGGTTGTCGATTTCAGGAAAAAAAATAGTAAGTCGCTGCAGCCCCTGGTCATCAAGGACAAAACTGTGGAGTGGGTGGAAAGTTTTAGGTTCCTTGGGACCATCATATCCTCCAGTCTTAAATGGGACACCAATGTCAGTCAGATTGTCAGCGACTCTTCTTTTTAAGACAACTTAGGAAATTTAAAGTGTCCCAGGCGGGTATGCTCCACTTCTACAGTGATAGAAAGTATACTTACTTTTGTGGTATCCAATATTTGTGGATTTGACTCATAACAGTTCAAAATAGCACTGTAGCAGCAGGACAGAGGGTCAGTGACCTTCTACGGGGAGAGCAGTGATTGGTGGTTATGTAGGGACTGAACCCTTCTATAGAATTTAACCCCTTGTTTTGTTACTTCAGAATAGTACTACACCCTTCTATGGGTTTGACCTTTTATTTTGCAGACTCAAACCCCTCTATGGTACCTAACAGATACCTAAACACATCCTATATAAGCTATGTTTGATGTACAGAGAGACAGAGTGGCCATCAGGCTCTCCAAGCTGCTGCAGAGCTTGTAATTGATGCTGAACTCCTTGATTTAATAAACTTTTATGATCAAGAACAGTGTCAAGCGGGTTTCTTCTCAACACATCATCGCAGCATTATTGTTCGGACACCACACTTTCTCCATCACTGTATGGTGGGGTAACTGCTCAGCAGATGATAAATCTGCACTGAATAGGGTAGTTAGGACAGTGTCAAGAATAATTGGGCTGGACCTCCCTAAGATCTGTGACATCTACAACACCCGTTTACTTAAAACTGGACTGAAAATACTTAAAGATTCTTTGCACCCTGCTAATTCTCTTTTTACCCTTCTACCATCAGGCAGAAGGCTAAGAAGCATCAGATCTAGAACCACCTGATTTTCAAATAGCACTTACCCGCAGGCTGTGAGGTCCCTCAATTCACACCAACAATCCTTATCTGCTCTGCCTATACAACTACGTCCTTCTCCTCAGTGTCACTAAATGTATTAGCACTTTGTCTGGTTTTTGATTATCTGTTATATTTACTCATTAGTATTGTTTTGTTTTTATGCTATATGTTATGTATGATGATGTGTTGTTATTTTTGTCCAATATTGTCTTGTACTGTCCTGAATGAGCCAAATCACTAAAATGAATTCCAGGCGACTTGCGTCGTTTTGGCAAATAAACACTTGAACTTGAACTTGATTTGGCTTGGTAGTGCAATGTGAGACATCCTATGATATCATGGTGCAGAGAAAAAGGGAGGTCAGAGGGGAGGGGGTGGAAGAGAGGGGAGAGAGTTCAGCTTTCCACAGAGCTCAGTTGATCCTAAAACTCAACAGCTTGGGGTTTGCAATCAACTGGGAGAAGAGCTCCCCCCAGCCGCTACAGAGAGCGGAGTACCTGGGGAACGGTGCTCAACGCACCATCCTGAGAGCATATCTGTCGGAACACAGACTACGCTTGTCCAGGTGGTCAGCGGACTGCAACAAGGGACAGCTGTAATGGCACTGTCTTTGATGCAGCTGTTAGGCCTCATGGAGGAGCCCACCCGGTGGTCCCTCTGGGCTTGCTGCACATGTGACAGCTACAACGTTGGTTCACCAGCCTGCGTCTGGACCTCAATAGGCAAAAACAATGCATGGTGATACCTCCCCATCGGTGTAGGAGGACCTGCAGTTCTAGAAGTCTCCTCAATGTCTGACAGCAGGGGTGCCCCTCAGCAGGTTGCCCTCCTACCTGTCAATGTTCACGGATGCATCTGACTGGTTGGGGAGAAACCTGCCAGGGGAGAGCCCAGTAGAGGGCTCCGCCTGTGCTTATAGAACTAAGGTTACCACATTGTAACCGCTTATTAACCTTCGGCATCCTCATCACTATTTGCATTCTATATGCAGTGTACAATTATCACCTGTGGATTGTTTAGGCTGCAGTAAACTCAAACAGCACATTAGAGGCATTGACACAAACCAGCACATGCATATCAATATTTCCCTGATTATTATTAAATTTAATATCTAATTTTGTCATTTCATTATTTCTATCTATAAACCCTAATGTTTCTTCATTCAGCATTCATCACTTCCCACATTTGGCATGTCATTACAATTAATTCCTGATTAAATATTTTTCTTCTTTTGCATAATGATAATGCTGGTACACTTTTTCACACACATTTGTAATTTTCCGTTTTTCCTGTTTAAAGCATTTTTCTCATGAAGCTAAGTCCTTTTCCACTTTGACCTAGTTACACATTCCCATTGCACATTTCCCCAGATTTTATTCATTTACCTTCAAAGAAAAGCATCTGTTTAACCCATTTATCAAAGACTTACTCACCACCACTATAGATAAATCCCCTCTTACTTTTTTAACTGTGCCGCTTATTGCTTTCCCATACTGTAGTCACAGTAGATACATCACAAAGACAAATTTACATGTAGGCAGAGGTCACTGCTCCAGATATGCATGCATTTCAAACCCGTCTCCTAGTATTAATAATTAGTGCTTAGCTTGCTAGCTGGTGTGTTCTTTGATATGGATGGTGCAGTTGTAGGTGAGAGAAGAAAGTAAGTCTTTGAATTAAACACTGTGTGGTAGCACTGGAATAAAATCAGAATATCTTGTGTCTGTAATTACACGCAATGCAAGACTGAAGTGTGTGTTTCATGTCTCTAAGACATTGTCAAAGGATATATAAATAAGAAAAAATGATGAGTTACAGGTACATTGTTAAGCAGAGAAAAAAAGGCAAGGTCCAACGTGTCTGGCCTTCCTGACTGGATGGTCCAAAGAGATGACAACCTGGCAAACTTGCCCTATAAATATTAAGTTCGTATCTCTGTTGTTTGTTGGGGTGAGGATCGACAGCTTCACAGCTGAAAGAAATATGAACTGTTCAGTCCAAGTAAGGCGGGTCCTGGAATGGTTTTCATCCTACCTGTCAAATAGGAAGTTTTGCGTGTCTGTAAACAACTATGTCTCTTCGTTCTGACAAATAATTTCCTCCAGCTGAACTAACACAAAACAGAAATCCTGGTCATCGGGTCCCAGCAGATGGCAAAACAAATACTGCCATCTGCTGGTTCCCTAGTAAATCACATTAAGCCTGTTGCAAAGAACCTTGGTGTTTGGTTTGATAGTAATTAAAATTTCGAGCAGCACACCACAAAGCTTGTTCAATCATGTTTTTATCAACTTAGAAATATAGCAAAAATTCGATCTATGTTAACTTTTAAGGACACCGAGAGCATTTTACACGCCTTCATCTCATCACGCCTGGATTATTGCAACAGCCTTTTCACCTGTTTAACCCAAAAATCTACTGATTGACTCCAGACTGTCCAGAACTCAGCTGCCAGGCTTTTAACCAGAACAAAGAAATATGACCACATTACCCCTATTTTAGCTTCATTACACTGGCTCCCAGTATGTTTTAGAATTGACTTTAAAATTTTATTGATCACTTTTGCCTGAGAAAATCAGGTCGGCTGACACAGTGAACTCTTTTAAGTCCCTTCTTAAAACATACTTTTATAGGAGAGCCTTTCCTGATTTTATTTGACTTTTTTTATCCCTTTTATTTTATTCTATTTTACATATTTCATATTTATCTTAAACGTGTATTTTACTCTTTTCAATGTTTTCTTGCATTTATCCTGTATTGTTTTTGTATTATTGTCTTTTGGGTATTGTTGTCTTTACACTTGTTAAAGCACTTTGTAACTTGTTTTTGAAAAGTGCTCTACAAATAAAGATTATTATTATTATTATTATTATTATTATTATGGTTGTCTTGGTTGTCAACGTTGCCTTTTTTAATGTCCTGCCCCATCCAGGCTGTAATTGGTCGGTCACAGCGAAACACTTACAGGCATAAGAAGTGTATAATAAAGTGTAGTCTGAATTTCATTAGTAGTAAATATCCTTATGACAATAATGACGAGTATTGTTCTGAATCAGCATGCTCTGGTTGTGTATTAAAAACGAGCAACATCAATTTTCCATGTAGATATCCTCTTGCAGTCTGAATGTAATGTATGGCACTATATTCACATTATCATCTTATTTATATGTCGTATTCTGCAGTGGTAAAATGTTCCTCAAAGAAACTTCATTGAACTGTGCAGTTGACCTCATTTCCATGAGAATCTCCTGCTGAAAGACTCCAGGCTGTACTTGCCCTGTGAGCTGACCATGTGTTTACAACAGTGTTTACGTAGCTCAACAACCCGAACTTGTCAGAAACAACAAACAACAACAACCACAGCACGCCTCAGTGGTAATTAACACTGGAGTGCCCAGGGACCATGGCACGATAAAGGAGAAATTACATCATAAAATTCGCATTTAATTGAGCGTGTGAGTGTGTCTGCAGTTGTGTGTACAACTGAATATTTCAACTTTCTTTTTTGTGTATGTGTGTGTGTGTGTGTGTGTGTGTGTGTGTGTGTGTGTGCAGAGTCATGTTTTAACAACCAGAGCAGAAAGTGCCCTCCCTCCTACTAGCTCCTCTGTATTCGCTGGAGGGGCCTAATCAGACAAACAAGGCTTCTCTCACTCCTGGTCCGCACGCTTTGATTCCTCACTGCGCATCACAAACACATGTAAACAGAAACACACACACACACACACACATACATATAGCGATAGATTTACCTGCATGCATTCAAACCCAGAGACGTGACTGCACATAGACTTTGAAGCCTTTTCTACTGTAGGAACTTAACGACCTGTGACATGGAGCTTTCCAGTAGGCTTTGGTTCTAGGTTCTACATTGTGTTTTCACTTGCTGCTATTTTACAGATGAGGAACATTTTGGATATATGCAGTGCTTAACATGTAAATTATAAGGTGCCGGAGCGTGTGAAATGTTCTGCCCACCGAAAATAATTAATTAATAATTTATGATCAAATAATAATTAGGCTATTTAAAATGCATGGCATACCTGCACATTGTTTGGGCGAACAGAAAACATTATTAGCTACCAAATCAAATAGTAAATAAGGAAAGCCATTAGATTTACCCTATTAGGCTGGATGAAATCTTGGATTTTATTTGTACAGTAGGGCAGTGCAGTGACGGAGCGCACTTTAGAGGTGCTGGAGCGCAAAAGGCTTAAACTCAGAGCACAAATTAAGCACTGGATTTATGTTATCGAAAAGATGAAAAACACTTCAAATACATGGCAACACCGGGACAAATATCAGTTTGGTAGGCGAGTGCAGTTGTTGGCCATCAAAAAAACCCCATAATATATGTTTCTAATTTTAATCTTCCCATCCCCCCAAATGTGTTAATAATGCGACAAAAACTAAGTTGACAAAATGTGGATGTATTCTAATAATATTTACTGGTAGCTTGATACTGACAAAGTTTTACAAAATGCTACATTTTCCAATTTTATTGTTAGAATAATGCAAAAATTCTCTAAAGGAACACCAATAGCTGCTAACAGTTACTTCAGAAGTTAATAAACAACAGTTAAGTATCCATAAACAGGGGCGTTGCTAGACATAAAAATATACTGGGGACAGACCCCCTCATCCTCCATGTAAATGTTTGATTTTTGATTTTGATATATTTTTGATTGAAGTGTATGAAATGTGTTAGTATGTGCCTCACCAGCTTCTCTTGCTTATTCCATTAATATAGGCACTGTCATGTCAGAAAGGGCTTTGACCAGAGCATAAGCACACACACCTATGTCACCATCTAAGAAATATTCTGCTATGGGGCCCTCATACCTGACTTGTGAGCCATGTAAACAATTTCCCACTGCTGCACAGTCACACCTGACACTGCAGTGCTCTCAGTACTATCTCTCCTTTAAAACAGTCTGTCTCTGTAATAAGCGGGAATGGAAACCTCTTTTAGAAAATACCACTGCTGATTTAAACGGACCTCTGCGCACTAACTCAATCCTCCATTAGGGTCTGAGCTGCTTGTATCTGATGCTGCCTGTACATCTCTGGCTGAGGCTGCCTGTATTTCACCTGTGTCTGTGTGACCTGAAGACGTCTGGACTGGGTCTGTGCTCGTACTAGATTTGGATCAGCTGTGCTTGTACTGGCTTATGATCCAGCATCTACTCTACTGACAAACTTTAGCATAGCCCCTGTAAATTATAAATATCAATACTCGCAAGATATTAATGCTATCAGCTGCTTCAGGCCAATTCAGACTCCCCATGTTTCCTTTAATACATTTTCAAAAGGAAAATACCATTTATACTATGATATGATGAGTATGTGATGTTTATTATCTACTGAAAGATGTACATCCATATTGCCCTGTCTGCCCTGCTAATCAACATTTTAATAGTCAATGTGAATCCCCTGCTTTCCATCTTGCATTAGTCCAGAGTTGTAACTAAACCTTCACTGAGAGACAGATAATTATTGTCTCATTTTAAAATGATGTAGGCCTATGAGGAGCGCCATCACATCCATGTCTGGACTGGTCCCACTAATGTTGCTGCTGGAATGCAATAAGGTCCGACTGCAGACTGTAGCGCCACTTAGCCGGATGTGCCAGTGCAGCTGGGTTAGCAAGACAAACAGAGAGAGATTCACTGCAGCTACACATGAACCTGCTCACATCAGACTTTGAGAGGAGAGAACACAAGTTTACCTGACTGCTGTCGAAAGTCACTCTAATTGAGTTATTTTCTCTTCTTGTGCACAGAAGGATAGTCTCTCTTAGTCCTCTCATCAACGTTGGAAGAATGTGGTTTTGTGTTCTTGTTTTTCCTGTCTTTAGTCTTTCTTGGTTTGAGATTTTTCTTTCTTGCCTTGTTTATTCTTTTGTCAATGTATATTTCTCGTAGTCCGTGTCTTGCCTTGCATCTTAGTTTTTAGTCCTCTATTTTGGTTTTGTGTCTTAGTTCATGTCTTCATGTCTGTATTTATTCCTTGTTCTGTGTTTGTATTATGTTGGTCTTGTCTGCTTTGTGTTCTGTTTTATTCTAGTCTGTTTCTTGTTTGATTGTAGTTTATTTGTATTATTAATTTTCTGTCTGCTTTGTGTTGATTTGTGTTCTCTGTCTGGTGATTTATTATTTGACTGGGTTTAGTCTTGCGTGCTTGTTTCCTGTCATGTTTAGTTTGTCTTTTAGTGTTCAGTTATGTTTCTGTATTTAGGTCTGGTCCTGTCTGTTCCTCTTGTCTGGTTTTCACCTGCTTGCCTGTGTCTGTGTATTTGTATAATTACCTCATGTCCTCCACCTGGTCTTGGCCCCGCCCTGCTAGTTACCTGGTGTTTAAATGTTGGCTTGTTCTGTTCATTCTTTGTGACGTCCTCATCATATGTTGAGAGTTCTGCCGTGCTCTGTTCTCTATATTTTTGGATATTGCTTTGTTCCTTGTACTTTGTTCCCGTTTTTTTGGATTCCACTGTTTACTTTGGATTTACTCTTCATTTGGATTTACCTTTGTTTGGACTCTAGACTTGAGCTCCCGTAGAAGCCTGTTTCAGTTAAGTTTTTGTGTTATCAAATATTTTTTGAACCGCAACCTCCTCTCATATTGTCTGCATTTTGGTCCACACCTAAGTTTTCACTCAGCCCACCCTATGACACATTGACTCAGTTTTTGCGACATTTCATATTGTAACAACATGCCTTTTTACATCAACCACTAGTTATATTTTGAAATTGTAACTGGACCTTGTATATTACTGCTGACTTGACCGTGAAGCCCTACACGTCCAAAAATTACATCTTGGGTCTTGACAATTTCATTGGGGCAAAGCACATGGATACAGGGGCATGTGCCCCATTAAAAAGGGTCTAGTGACGCCTATGTCTGTAAGTATCCGCAGAATGACTTTACTGCAGCTTTTGCAACAGCTTCATGTGTTTTCTTGCAGGCTAGCTCTCCAGTTCACAGAGTAGCTGCTGATCATTCTATGAAGCGGATGAAACACATGTAAATGTAAACCGATAGACCTTCGCTGTGCTTTTCTGACTACACAACTTGCCGTCTTGTGATGGTAGACTGGAAGTCGTTGTGGCGCTCACACTACACCACTGATAGTCGACACGCACTACATGAGCTGACAACAGCTGTGTCACCAAACTACGTTTCTTCAAGAAAACACACATGAAATGTGAAACAGGAAATGACGCGAACCTACACACAAAACAGCTGTTGTTTGTTATTATAAAGATAGCAATTATAAAGACAAAGAATATGGGTGAAAGAATGGATTAGCACACATAGGTAACAGTGATTGTCTGTACTACAGAGAGAGCTAGGGGTGAGTAAAAAGAGTTTTGCAGAGTAAAAATAGCTGCCTGCTCTACCAGCTGCCTGCTCTCATTGGCTGGATTTGGATGTCAAGTAGGCAGACTCCTCCAGATATTTGGCATGCCAGATATCTGGCAATGTGTCAGGGATGCGTCGTTGAGTAGTTCACACATAACAACTGGTGACCGCTGATCGATCGCTGATTTGCCCTTGATCACAGCCTCACGGTCGCCGTGCCAGCAGACCGGCAAATCAGACTTAAAATCATGTAGTGTGAACTATGCTTAAGGCAGTTGGCCTTAGTCTCTGCTCATTTGTTTCACTGAATGGGGCGAATGTGATGTAGTGTAAAGCGCTTTGAGGGTTCAAAGAGACTAGAAAGGCGCTATACAAATACAGACCATTTACCATATATGACATACATGTTCATTCGGAATTGGAAGCAATGTTCAGACTGTAGATCACTGTGGAAAGTTCTGGGAGTCTGAATTTCCACACTGCGCTCCAAGAATTAGAAGCAACAGCTGCAGAAGAGGCTATCTCGTAAAGTGACCTTACCTTCTTTACTTTACCAGAAAATGGCTGGTAGCTGCTGGTAAAAATGAGAATAATTAAGTATAACATGACACACAGATGCGGGCAGCATGGTGGTGTGGTGGTTAGCAGTGTCGCTTCACAACAAGGATTTCCAGGGATTGAACTTCCGTTGTCCCAGGCCTGTCTTTGTGGAGTTTGCATGTTCTAAATGATAACAATACTTACTTTGGTATAAATTTTTTTAATTAAATAACATTTTATGAAAACATTTGTGGCCATTGAGCTACCAGTAAATATTAGTATATCTGAATGAAACTTTCCACAGTTACTATGCATCCTGAAAGAATGCAGGGTTTTGGTCTTACTGCTTGTGTTTCTCCCTGCCGGGTTGCTGGTAAAACAGCCTCACACTGGCAGAGTCCGTGCGTTCTCGGTTAGGACAGCTTAAAGCCATCGGCCAGTCTCTTTCTCTGCCAGGGAACTGCTCCGGAGGTCCGTCTTTTGTCGGCTTATTGAAGAAGCTTGCAGTGGGGGCCTTCCCAACCCTGGCTAGGGTTAAAAGGTATGGTTGTCCTTTGTTACTGCTGGCAGGACAACGTGGTAGGGTCCGACCTCAGTGAGATTAGCTCGACGAATCAAGCTTAAAAAGAAAAGAACTTGGTCGTTCTTCAATTAAACTAGTGTAACTTAACGGACTGATAACTTTTAACAAAAAGTAAGTAAAGTTGCTGTTAAACGAGAGAAAGCTGAGGTCGCGGCACTTCGCGTGTGTAGCTTGAAATGAACAAAGGACGTTTGCTGCGCCGGGCCGAACTCTTAGGGTGTTGGCGGGAGAGGGGGCACGCCGGGCGCGTGCCGAAGCGCCAGTGAAGAGCCAGGAACAAACAGAGGACAAGAGAGAGAGAGAGACAGCGTGGGTCGCTGCTTTTGTCTGTTGGGGCGCGGTTCCCAGAGGGCAGTCCTTTGTTAGCATTTGATAAAAAGGAAAACAATTATCAGTAGTTAGACCTTAAAAAGGTTAGCACTTCATAGGAATCACAGATGAGAGGAACTTAACTAGCTTTCTGTATATATTGGCTGTTACACGTTCTTAGGGAATATAAGCAAGATACACGAATGGCATTAGATTATGGACAGGTAAATAAAGTGACATTTATACATTAACGGCATTTCAGACGATGGCCTGTAATACTTCTTTTGTCCACTTGGAGGAGCTCAGGTTACATGAAGATAGCTCTGATTAATCCTAAAACAATCTTCTTAGGAGCTGGGGAATTTAATCATTTTTAACATTAAATTCAAGCTGGAAAATTAATCGAGTATAGGATGACATTTCTTTATCATCATTTCTAAAGGAAGCAAACACTGCAAAATTAAGTTATTTAGATTCTTTAAACAACATGGTAACGTAACTACTCAAATGGAGGCGAACGCCACTACTAACTTAGCAAGGATTATTGGTTAAACAGAACAACAGTTTATAATGAAACATTGTTTTAGCTCAAGAAGGTAGGAGTTGTTAAGTCCCCCTTTCGCAACCCTGGCTTATCACGTTTGCACATCAGCTAAAAGAAGAGACGGGAGTGGTGTTTTATGGCCCAGCCATTCTATGGGAAAAAGGGATCAGAACGTCCAGTATTTTGATGTCCTGAGGCACCCTATAGGGAGAGGGATTGGACACTTCTTTTGCTGTCCTGCTAAATGTCTATTGACACCTTTACGGCGTCCTAACCTTATCGTAAGCGATGCATGTCTGATTGAGTCTCTGCAGACCCTTACCCAACCCCAGGCGATGTCTCTAGTTTTTGCATGTCAAAAGGCCAACTCCAGGGGAGGAAAACATTCCTACCCCCTCCTTTTTCTCAGAGAGAGAGAGGGAAGGGATTTTTGAGTCTCCAAATTATTTGATATAAAATGCACAAATCCACACTGTTGGTACACAACAACCCTCACAATGACAGAGTTGACCACTCTGATGCTTAGTGAGTTAATGTTAACTATGTTCAGCATCAGTTAATGTGCTAACATTTGCTAATTAGCAACCAACATAGTACATCTGAGGCTGGTGGTAATGTCATTGCAGGTATTTGTTCCAGAGTACTGGATCCCAGGTTAAGTCAAAACATTTTCCCAGAATTTTTTTGGGTCAAGTTGACAGATTTACTAGATTTTCTCTGGAAAAAGCAACATAACTTTTGTTGCAATAAACACTAATAAACTGGACCAGGATCAATTGGTGGTGTAATGTTACTGTACATGTAATTTACTAACTCAAAAAATTGAATTCAATGTAAAGTTACACTTAGATCATATAGTGGAAACGGCTCATACCGCTCACCACTAGAGTTGAAAATTCAGATGCTGAAAAAGTCATTTTTGCATCAGTGGGACTAAACAAAATGGATCCTTGTGTGACTTTTCTCTCTCACCTGCTGCCCTGCCTGGTCCCTTTCTCTTCACCTCTCTGTCTTCCTAACTCTCCTGCAAACTCTCCTTCCTCAGCTCTTTTCTCCTTGCCTCTCCTCACCCTCCTTTCCTCATCTTGATTTTGTCTATCTACCCCTCTGCCACCTCCCTCACTCCCCTTCAAACTCTTCCCCTTAAATCCATCTCCTTTGCCTCCCTCCTCACCCCATACTGTTCTCAACCATCCGTCGCACCCCGCCTTTGTTTGCCTGCACGCCCTCCCTCCACACCTCCCCTCTATCCCCTCCTCTGTCTCACCACGTCTCTCCCTCCTGCCCCGCCGCTCCCAAGCCCTCCTCTTCTCCTCTTTCTCCAGACAGAAAGCCAATTGGAGCTGTCTAAACAAATGAGAGGTGTCTGAGATCATTTAAACAACCATAAATAACATCAAGAGAGGAGGCAGACGATGAGTGGACCCCGCTGCTAAATGCACAGACACACACAAAATTACACACACCAGTGCATACACACACACACACAGTCTTAAGTGGACCCCATTGCTAATTTGTCTGATAGCGTGTTAGGGGAAGATAAGAGTGGAGGCAGGAATCTGGCCTGCCTGAGATGCATTAGCTTGCCTTGTACTGTTTTCATCACCCAGGCTATGGGTGCACAGTGTATTGTTTGCTAATTTGCCTTTTGCAGTTATTGTTTGGAAATGTTGGTGGAGCTATCACTGGCGGTAATGGGCTTTGTGTGTGCGTGTGTGTGTGTGTGTGTGTGCACCTGAAGTAGTGAGAGTGCAGAGTCTTGATAGAGATATCATTCCATGTAATGAGGCTCTAAAAGAATGAATGGTGCCCTTTGTGTTGATTTAATGCTATGTTGCTGGGATCTCGTTGCCGCTGCTCACTGGTCTAAAACCTACAAATATGAAGCCCACACATCACAAGCTGAAGAAGGGGCTTGAGTCGGATCTTAATTCATTTAACTTGTCCATGTCTTGAAGAGAAGGAGACGAATGGTGATTTTGTTCTGTCAGTCACTGGCAAGCCTCAGCCTCCTAGTTTCTGACAGCTCTCTGCCAAGTAGGACATTAAATAATAAGCTTCCTCCTTCTTCTCCTGTCTGTCTCTCTCTTACTCTCACTTTCTGTCCCCCATGTCTGTCTGTTTGTGTGTGTGTGTGTGATTGTGTTTGTCTGACTTACTTAGTGTTATTCTCTGTTATAAATATTTAGGAATGAAACACTGGCTGATTTGTGTGTGTGGAGTAAAACATACACCAGCACACGCACACACACACATACAATGTTTCTCTGCCAGTACCCTCTTAAATACTACAGAGTTGGCACTTGTTATAAGCTTCGGCACATCAGGCCAAATCCATTTTGGGAGTGCCAATTTCATTCTTGCGATGTTAAGCATCTACGCCGCAAGGTCAAAACATTCCAATGAAAGCCCATCTCGCTCCATTGCAGAATTGGATGAAAATGAATGCTATTTCTTCTGTTGAAATAGCCATCATGTTTCACTGGGTTCACACACAGTGGGCTAGCATATGCTAATATACTGGGTAAATATACATACAGCACGATACTGGTGGTGCATAAACTGAGAATTTTCATATAATTTGGTACTTCTGTGCCATGTCATCCTAGGTATTATATTTGTAAGGGTTGTGTTGACATATTCCTATGTAGCTATGCTTATACTGCTATGTGTGTGTAATATTCTAGTTCGCAATGTTTTAGTATGCACATAGATGTCACACATCGACAGTGCCAGAAGGTGCAGTGGGTGTGGGGATGTGGGTGTTTTGTTTTATCTATACCAGCTTTGAGCTTTGTGATTATGCTTATGATGTTCTGTGTGACAGTTTGCCTCTGGATGTGCTAATGAGCATGAATCCTGGACTGTATATTGGTGGGGTGGGGGGTTATGATATTAGATTGACGTGAACAGCAAAAAACGTACTGTATCTTTATAGGCACTGGTGATATGTCTGTGGAGTTTGCATGTTCTCCCATTATCTGTATGGGTTTTCTCAGAGCAATGGTTTCATCCCGCAGTCAAAAGACATACATGTTAGAGTGACTGGCGACTCTAAATTGTCCGGAGTTGTGAGTGTGAGTGTGAATAGTATGTTAGCACTGTGATACTTGTGTGCTTTTTGTTAAATATTGGATAGTTTTATATCAGCTCTAAAAACAGCTCAAATTAAACAACACACAAAATTATTATCTGGCTTCACTGATCATAATTTATAGACATATCAAACCAGAGACAGGTGGTGGCAAGAAGACAAAAAAACAAAACAGGAAACAAAGGATATTCCCCAGCCTCTTGCGAGCCTGCAGGCATTTATGAATAATGGATGGCAATACATTAAGAAATTATTGACTGATGTGTCATATTATAATGCATGTAGAATTACATTGTTACAGTGACATAATTATTTGGTAAGGTGCCTGGTGGCCAAGGGGTTAAGAAGCTGACCATGAACTGCACCATGCCTGGTTCGTTTCCAGCCAAGGAACTTTGTTGCATGTCATCCTTCCAATTTATTCCAGTCATTTCTTTACCTCATCTATCTTAAAATATATACAGTGTCCCAAAATATATTTCCTTTGTGCAATTATTAAACAATCATGTTAAAGAAAATATGTGTATATGATTGTTATTTTCTTTAGGACTAGGTTGCTACAACTGAAAGAAGTGGCTCTAAAAATGTCTGGGGGCATCCTTTGTCTTTCGTACTCTAAAGTAGGCAAAGGCATTTGGAATATTACTGTTTACATCCCAGGGGTCTTTGGAAGAAGATACTAACATAAAGACTAACATAAAGAAGAACTTAAACAGTCTGTCAAAGGGAAATGGTTACAAATGGATGTAACCATCTTTGATTTCCAGGTTGTTTGGTAATAGTAAAAACCTTTGTTTAGTGTAGTTAGTGTGCAATTAGGTGAAGGTGGGCTGGACCTCTAGAGGTTCTGGAGAACTCTATCTTTAGGACAGAATTATTACTCTTTTGAGTCAGATATATATCCTGTCAGAAATTTCTAGTGCAACAGCTAAGTTGCCCATTGCCCATATTGCCCCAAAGATGCAAAGAAGCCAAACACATTAGTTTGGTTTGGCAAAGGTTGGCATAAGGCAACCTAGACGGCAACAGCAACTGAGATATGCTTTCACTGCCATTTGCTGATCTTTCTGTATTCTGTGCCTTAACCCCCCAGAGATTTAGTGGCTACCCTTTAAATTTGAATCCTCAGCTGGTAGAGGAGGGGAGATGTGGACAAGTGGCTGGGTCTTATCTAAAAACCAGTCGAGGGTTGAGTAAAGTAGCCAAGTCTTAAAACATACTGGATGACAGAGAGGTACTTAACATTTTCTCCATTCCTCCACATTAAAATCCTTGTGACTGGAAAGCACATTTATACAGTTATAATGAGAGAGAAAACTACACAACCTGAGTATCAGGGTCAGTCAAAAAGTATTTTTTGTCATTTAATGAAGACACAGTTGGTAATACGATTTTGGATGGACTGGCACTCTGCTTGGGATTAACTCTTTTGCGGAATATGAAAGATTATCTCATGTCAATATATTTTTGTTGCTATTGCTTAATTATTAGGGTTTTGATTATAAATCAAATGAACAGAGAGGAACAATGGATGGATGGGTCAGTAGGGACTATAAAACAGCAGTAAGAAAAGAAATGGGTAGACAAAGAGGAAAGGATTAAAACATCCCCAAACTCTTTGAAGCCTCAGGTCTTCAGCTACCTCTTCTGTTCGGCCCACTTCTCTCCTGTCTCCCCACAGTCGTCCAACTCTGCTCTCTGTGTTTGTTGGAACAGGGGAGCAAAGTGGAGAGAGGGAAGATGAGGGGCAATGCGATAGTTGCAATCAGCTCTTCGGCTTCTAAGAAGCTTTCAGCCCTGAGGTTCTTAGTTCTCCATTCATTTTCACTCTAATGGTGCCTTCCTCTTCATTCTCTCTACCCCTTTCCTCTTCATTTCTGTCTCCCTGATTCGCTTTTTTCTCCATCTGTTTCTCATCTCTCATTCTTGCATTCGTGCTCCCTTTCAGCGATGCTTAGCCATTCTGCTTTCAGTTCCCCTTCTTCCTCCTCCTCCCTCGCTTCTCCTTTCATATCTGCATAGCCCTTGTCTGTTGCTTCCCCTCTTTCTCTTCGATCTCAACCCCTTTCTTCTCTCTAGCCCGTCCTCTTAATTCTCTCTCCCCGCACATCATGGGGACAGTAAATCCCTTGGTGGTTGGAGCACAGAGCCACGGAGCTCTTTGATCATTTGCATGGAACCGACATTCTGACTGCCATTCTGGACGGAGCTCTGTCTGCTGTCTGCTCAGTGGATACTGAGGGAGGAGCATTCAGTTCTCACACACAATCATGTTCCTGCTTCCCAGAAATACACACACACACATTCAGGCAAGTGTTGTCCTGTGTGTAATTAAATTTCCTGAGGACCAAAAGAATGAGTTCATAATACAACCAAACCAAATATCTTAAAGTGCCCTTCATGAGTTTCTCTCCCCACCACCCACAATCTCTCTCTCTCCCTTTGCTCTTTCTTTCCCCTCTGTCATTCACTCTGAAAGCTTTATGAAGCCCTTTATCCAAAATATGCTGTTTAATCTGGCGAAATGAGAAATTATCATCAAACAAGAAATATGGACTTATGAATACTGATTTAGCATGTGCCGTTCCCTTGCAATGACTTAAAATGTAATGAAATGATTCAGTCGTTTATAATGCATGAGTGCACGGCTTGTAATCAAACGAAATTGTGTTGTTCACTTGCCGGGGAAAATGAAATAATGATGATGTTCTTCAAAATGAATGCTTTGTGGGATTTACATTCAGTAAGAGTGAGTTAGGTGAACTAATCTCATTGCAAGCAATATTTGATTTAGCTTCAAGATAGTGGGGGAATATATACATTTCACATGTAATATAAGCATTTCTGTAGCCCACTTTAGAACAGAAACTTTTTTAAAAAACATAAAAAGCTCATGTTTCTCTATGATGCTTTGGCATTTTGTTCACTTGCTTGTTTTTCTTCTTCTGCAAAGTCTCCACAGGCAGCATTTTTGCTTTCAAGACATTAAAAAGGCTTTTGGAAAATCGGAAAACAAACAGAAATGTCATTTCAGTTTTACTCCCTAATGTGAACAGCAAGTCTTACATATTAATACTATATTCCTCATGTTTTGCTTACACTAATGGAAGACAAAGAATGTACAAAGGACAGAACAATCCCTCATCTTAGTCTAAACTATCTGTTAATAACTGCCGTCAAAGGATTCTACTGACGAGACAAAACACAAGGTAAAGAAAGCACATTCCATCTGATATCATTATCTCGTTTATTCATGACTCTGTGATATTTATTTTGGGATATGAAAATCCATTTGTATTTAACACTTTGTCTCAGTTGTCAGATGTGGGGAAACAATATGAACGTTTAATAAAGGTTTGAATCCTCTTTAATCCCCCTGCTTTTATTTGACATTTGGTTCAATAAGCTCATTATGATAGCATTTAACATGTGACAAAGACCCCCCCACCCCCACCCTCCATCTAGAAACAGGAGCACTTTAAGAAAATGCTTGCAAAAAATGTACACAAACACACACATCACCGGCCCGGTTAAGCCTGTGGAATTGATGTGCCCCTAAGCCTGTTTTTTTCCATGCATTATGCCCCAAGGAGAGAGCTTCTGAATGGTGGTGGCAGCCACTCACTAGAGTATAAGCTTGGGATCAGACTGCAGAGGTAAACACACACACAGAAAAGCGCACACACACACCTGCAGGGCGAATGAGAGCAAATTTAAGGGCACAAATGCACAATTTCAGGGAGGAAACATACATTTCTGAGGGCAACACACTGTTTCACACATGCACACTCTCCCTTTCTTGCTCCCTCACACACATACACACGCTGACGCACGCACACACAGGAACATTAACACTCACCTCTAAGCTAAGGGATGAAACCTGCACAGTGTGTCTCTGCCTCATGCTGGCTTAGCCACAGAGCTGAAGAACAGTGAGGGGATAGAAATTGGAGATGAAGACATATGACAGAAAAGCTCTGTAAACAAGACACACACAAAGACGCGTGCTTACAAGCAAACGCAAGCACACACATACAAGGGGCTGCTCCTGCCTGTCTCTTCCTTCTGCTCAGCTACAGTTAGGTGTGGCGCTTTGTGTCAGACTGGCTGTCCCGTGCCATGTTTATGTCTCTCTCCTGTCCTGTGTTCAGCACCACAAGGGCTGCTTGATGTCAGTTTAGTGTGAAGCAGAGAAGGCTGGGTGAAGGGCTGACTAGGCCTCTCTGTGGGAGAGTTTGGCTTGTGTCTTAAGATGCTGCTAAACCTTTCACACCTACAGTACCTACATTACACCACTTGCTGTGCTGGAAGAAACAACTCTTAACAAAGATCTCCCGGTTTGTCTTTGGGTGTTAAACGCTTATGTCTTAGGCTTATTACTTATTCTACATATTCTATATATAAACTAGTGCAAAGTTTAACCTTCAGGAAAACACGCATATCAAAGTGTGTACTCCAAAATGTATAATGCAATGCAATTGCAAAACTGCCACAAGCTTCAGGATTGTGCATTAAATGAAAACAAATGCTAAATGAAGTATCAGTGATGATGAATCTGCAATTTTCTTTGTAACTACGTTGTTGACGTACTAAAAAATATCTGTGTAAACTACTGAAGCATTTAGCGGCCAAAGAGCTAGTTATTTACCTCAGGACTTGGTGGATACCCAAACAGAGGCCCTCCAGTTCCTAACCAACCACTGTAACCTATAGCAACAATGTTCATCTCCTTTTATTTTTGTGCATGTTAGCATTGTTGTTAGGAAGGGTCCTTTCTTATTTATTACTTCTTTTTTTGTTAGCTTATAAATGCAACACCCAATACTGTCCATTTCATTCAGAAAAGCCAGACATGGCTGCATTACAGTATGTGGGCTCCTTGAGCCTTCAGTCTTCTAGGAAGACTTTACAAGATCAACAAGAATTTGGAACATGGCTACAATGATTTGCTCCCATTTAGCTACAAGAGCATATACTGGTCAGCTGTCTGCACCAACTATACGTTCTACCTTACGTTAGGGTGTCCACACTAAATGATCCGTTGAAACTATTTAGTTTGATACTAAAGCTGTGTTGATGTTTAGTTGCACCACCGAGACGTAAGGTTAATCTTAGATACTCTGGCAAAAAGTCCACACTAATCAAAACATTGTCACAAATAATGAGTTTTCACTTCCCGTGGCAATTCAGTGAAAAACATTATTCTTAACAGAGTGTTTTTTTGATTTTGTCATCTGCTTGTCTCTCTCTCTTTGAATGTTTTGCTATTGTGAAGAGGCTAACGGCTAAAAATAGTTACCGTTAATCGCCAAACAGAAAAAGGTATGTAAACTAGCACAAAGCACTATGATTAGGTGATAACTATGACAGCTAGCTATATACTAGCTGTATACAGATAGTCCAAAGTAACAACCGTGGCACTGAGTGGTAAAACCGTAACTACAGCATAGGCGTAATGTAACGGTACCTGTGGCGGTATAACAGGCAGATGAAATATATAACGTTACACATGATAGCCTCTGCGATGGACTGGCGACCTGTCCAGGGTGTACCCCGCCTTTTGCCCGATGTCATCTGGGATTGGCTCCAGCCCCCCGCGACCCTGTACGCAGGATTAGCGGTTGAAGATGGATGGATGGATGAATGATGATAGCCTATGCTAGCAAACTGACAGAAAAGGTATCTAAAGTTAAAACCTAAAAGTTATCTAACTGCATATGTTTACTTGCCAACACTATAATATTAGTATCTAATGTCAAGTTTAATTAACAATTAAGTTATCTGCTTATCCTGGAACATTATGTTACAGTGCTATGTTGACTTTAGTTTGTGTACTGTTTCAGAGATTTGGCCATGTCTGACCATAGACAAAGAAAATAAACTTACACATCATCCTTCTCTTAAAATATAAACAAAACTAGGAATCATTGGAATCAAAATTTAACAACTTTGTAACAAATAAACAAAAACAACAAATATGGGAGGATATCTTGGACATCATAAATGCAAAGCAGTTGAGGACTTTCCACAAACTGTCCAAATAGGAGGTGGGCCAATGCCAGACATGGGGCCATAGTCATCGCTAGGGTTAGACACTGTTGGAGAGGACTCCGCCTCAGTGATTGGCATTTTAGGTGGGTTTGAGAGTGGAACAGCAGAAGAAGCTCCTGCACTTGTTACAGCAACATCTCTCCCACCAGCAGCACCAGCCCTTTCACCAACAGCAGCACCAACTCACTCCAACAACCTCTCCCCCCACCTGCAGAAGCATGTCTGCTTGAACCAGCATCCCTCCAACCTCCAGAGCCCACCCACACAGTCAGCCCAGGATCAGTCCAGCAGCCATCCACCACCAGCCAAGCGTGCAGAAGGCAGCAGAAGGCAGCAGAAGGCCTCCTGCTCCTTGCACAAAAGAGGATGTGAACACGCTAAAATGTTGACTATTTACAGCTTGAATAGATACCGTTGAACATAGTACTATTTTAACTACAAGATCTAAAAGCACAGGGATACACCATCACACTTTCACATGAGCCGTAGCAAATAATCATCTCCTCTGTCACACTGTCACTCTATTACATTAGGCTATTTATAGACAGTGAAAAAATTAAGAAATTAAAATATCACTGTTACTAATACAATTTGGTTTGGTTGAACCCTGCAGAGAGTAAGAATGAAAAAGAACGAAAGACATTTTTATGAATATATAAATATTTTTGTTATTAATTTCATTAGATTTTTAGGTTGATTTTGAATTGTTTGAATCTTCGTAGTAGTAGTAGTAGTAGTAGTAGTAGTAGTAGTAGTAGTAGTATCATTGTGTTGTATATACAGTATGCCTAAAGTTATTGCAGTAGCGATTTTTGTTCATGTTCAAGCCTATTATGGGAGGCGTTTGATTAGCAGCTCATCCAAAAAATAGGATGCAGTAAGGTAGCCCCAGACAGTGGCAGCCTCAGTAAGTATTGGCTCCTCGTGGCCGAAGGGAATGTCACCCCCATCATTTGCATTTCCTTCCTCCACCAGTGGTACTTTCCACATCATTGGTTGGGAAGGACAACTCAGGCACCAGCTACAGCTGCAACACTGTCAGACTCCATTAAGATGCCTATGACCAAAGGAAGGCAGGTATTAGCTTGGGGCATAGATTAGGTTAGGTTTCTACACGGCTAGAAATCTCTCATGGTGCATGTCACCTAAGTCTATAAAGTTTAAAGAACATTATAGATTCAAGACGAAACTAAAAGAAGGGACTCGAAGAGAAAGTGGCAATCACAAATCCATCTGCTACTTCAGCAACAGGGACAGCAACATAGGTTTATCAACTTATCAACGTTATTGATATTTCAGAGCTGTGGTCGGAACCATAGATTTTAACTTGAATGAAATATAATCGGATACTTCTTCAGAACACCTATGCGCCACTCCACCACATTTCTGGTCTTAGTGTGTGCTGATTTGTAATGCTGCTCACTGACACTTGCTGGGTTTAGGTTTGGAGTCATAAGCCATTTTCTCGTAGATACCTTGAGTCTCCAAGCACCTTCTGGGGTAACTTAGGGCCTCCACGTTATTCTCATTGTTTTTGGGTCCCTGGATTCTGATGTGGGTGCCATCCATACAGGCAAGTATGTCCGGGTAACCGGCTATCTGATAGAGCTTCTGACAGGTCAGATTTTGTTGCTCAGGCTGGGATGAAAACTTAACATAGAGGTTAAAGCAATGACATAATGATAGTGTGACTGCTATTATTTTTACACACACAGTAGATTTATGTGCTTGAATTTAATCATAAACCATGTTTGGAAATGCTCCTGTAGCAAAATATCAAAAAACCACAGTTGTAGGGAAGGACTGGGGGCACCCTGTCTGTCCGTGTCATGTTGTAAGTCTACTGCCAGCAGGTCTGCATTCCTGAGTATCTCCGCTCCTAGAAATAGAAAGCATGAGTATAAATCAAAACCATCATAAATGTCGAAAGGGTGTCATATATCACAGAGAATGCAATGCCAATGCAAAACATCCGGTATAATTTGGTCCACTTCCCCCCACCTTTCAAAACAATGCGCCATGACAACCACTGGCTATTTTACAGATGCCTTTGCAGTGCTTTGAGAAGGCCAGACAAGTTCTGCCACACCAAACTCAGAAAACCATTTCTTGATGTACCTCATAGTGCATAGAGGTATTTTCATGTTGAAATAGGTAAGGTGCTTCCTGACTCGCAAAGTTGTAAAAACAATATTGCTAAAATACCATTGTTTACAGTAGCATTCAGAGTTCCCTTACCTGAAACTAACAGGACCAGCCCAAACCACAAAACAACTCTAAACCTAAAGTACATTTGTATAGGGACCTCTTTAGCTCTTCAGAGGATGGTTATGCGTGGTAACCTTAGTGCTTAGTGAACATGGGTGAGTCTAACCAGCTCCTGTCAGTATGTCACTGAAGACTTTGTAGATGAAGTGGTTATGTGGTCTTTACATTGGACCAGCTGCCATATGGTCGAGTGGGCAAATCCTTTTTGGCTGAGAACATACATGCAAATTTCCAGTGTGTGGCAGTGCAAAGATGAGTGGTCAAGCATAAAGAACCCGGTTAGAGTGTGAAGCCTGTGAAAATACAACAAAGATTTTGGAATCAAGAAGTCTCCCCCTCTCTATCACACACACACACACACACACACACACACACACACACACACACACACATACACATTCTCTCTCTCTTTCTCTCTCACAAAGCAGTGGGGCTCTTCACTGACCATTACTCTTGGCAATGAGTGCTGTGCAAAAAGTGCTTAGTTGAAAACAACAGGATACTTCCACTCCAACTCAAACAGCATCCATCAGCCATACAGCATGTGTGTGTGTGTGTGTGTGTGTGTGTTTTGTCTGCATTTCTGTGTGTGTATGTTTAGGGAGAAAGAAAGAAAGAGGGAGAAGGAGATTTCTCTCCTGTCACTTCAGTAATGCAGGCCCGGGTTCTTCCAGCATCCCTCTGACCTTCATGCTCAGTTTCAGCACACTTACATCACCCATGTCAAACACGGACCTTCATCATTTCTGAATGTGTGTGTGTGTGTATGAGAGGGAGAGAATGGTGATGAGGATTGAATGTGAGAGACACCATTGCAAAAGGAAGACACAAAAATGCATGGCAGCCAAAAGAAAACAGAATCTGTGGTCACTGTACGACGGGTGAGGTTGAGACAGAGATGCACTTCCTCCTTCAAAGTGAAACATTCAATGAAATAATGAATATTTACTTTACCAAGTTCAACTCTGTGATCTCTGATTTCAAAGCGCTAAACGAGCTCTCAGAATTAAAAAAAAATCCTGGGGGCATATCTTGCTGCCTAATATGTATGAACATGCCACAACTTGAGAGACAGAGTGACGTAAACACACACAGCCCAAATTATTTACTGTATATATAACAGCAAATTTTGTGCCAATGAATATGTGCAAGTTTCTGTCCAGCATGTGTTTTGGTGTGTTTCTGTACTTGTGGCTTTGTGACAGCCTGAGATTTAGACCTTTTTAATGAGGACATTTTGGCAAAGTCATAGCAGTTTGATTTCTTCCGACTCTTTAAGAGTTAAGGCTTTGGTATAAGATTATGGTAGAATTAGGTCTCACTTTAAATGATGAAGTACAAAAATCAAGAGGAGTGGCTGCTACGAGCCATTGTTCTTTTGCAATAAGAGGAGCCATGGGAGTTGTGGATGATACACTTGCCTCTTGGTCACTCCCTGTGGAGATTTTATGGGCATGACTGACCAGAAGGAGACCCTGCGATAGACCCTGGAGGGATTAATTCTCCCAGTGGACCTTCATGTACTTGAGCATACTAAAGAGGAAAAGAAGTTGTTGGAACTTGTAGGGAAACAGAATATGTAGGCTGCTATACATGTCCTGTTGCTATCGCAACTTAGAGAAATGATAGATTTAACAATTTAAAATGGGCCTTCTTCACACTGAGTACTTTCTACTTTTGAATAGTTAGGTACATTGTGCTAATTGTGCTAATATTTGCAAACCTTTATTTAAATACAACGTTGAATGCAGGACTTTTAGATAAGTATTTTTACATTATAGTATCACAACTTTTACTTCAGTAAATAATTTGAATAATTATTTCTACATTGCATACTTTGTTTCAAACCTTAAAGTAGCAAACGGAGAGATACGACTTGGACATTATAATATATGAAGATTATAATGGGCCTATTGTGAATAAAACATTGACACTAGATTGGACTCCAAACCATCGTAATCCATCCAGCTATAATGCTATTAGTTGGTTAATAACCTTAAAGAACTGAATTGTATCTTCCTGTTAACATAACATAGAAACTGTAGATCAAGTACATTTTATGTGGAACAATAACTCAAAAGATTTAGCTGGAGTCTCACACTTATTTGAATTCTAAAAACGAATCCATGAAATGTACCTCAAGCTGTCTTATCTGGAATACTTTTCTTTATTGGACGTTAGCAGACTTTAGTCATAAAGTCATATTTTAAGGTTCAGACATTTTTGCGATTCTGGTTATAGTTGAGTTGCAAGACAATGGTCTGTGGAAGTTTGAATGTAGAGGCTATAATAATGAAATATTAGAGCATGCTCCTTCAACGGTAGCAAAAGTACAACACAGGACTTTATGGAGGCTCAGACAAAGATTTATCCTCTAACATGTAGTCACATTAGTTTATCTAAAGACGTGAAGGTGGAGGTGAAAGCTCACTGGCTTATATTAAAGCTGACCTTCACATTGGCAGTTTGTTCTACCACTGCCCAGATTTCATCATAAGAGATCCTCAGTTTAGATGAATATATGGTAGATGGTGGAGTCAGCTTTTGCCCAAAGCTTACTCGGTTTTGTCAAAAAATCCACAATTATTTTTCATGTCACAGTCGAGCTGTATGTAATATGAAATGAGTAATGCTTAGTGGAAATTGGTTTAATTGCATGAAGCCTGCATTGGCTGTTAGGTATTTGGGATTCAGTTTTTGAAGTAATTAGGGGGGCAACAGAACATGTACTGTATTCTGCCTCCGAGATAGTCCGGCCAAATGATCTATTGGTTTACACAAAGAGACATAACTGATGAAAGAAAATTCATAATCAGTAATTTGGATTATCAATTAGTCACGTAGGTAATTTCTTAAAGACAAGACCTCTAGCAGAACCAGCAGGTTGACATGTTTGGCTTTTAGTTATATGTCTTAACAGCTATTAGGTGGATTGTCCAGCGATCCCCTGACTTTTCCTCTAGCCCCATCATGAGGTTCTCTTCTTTGTGTGAAATGTCTCAGCAACTATTACTTGGATTGCATTGATCTTTGGTTCAGAAGCCATAATGAATCATAATAACTTCGGGGATCTCCTAACTTTTCATTATGCACCATCATCAGGTCAGAATAAATGCAATCAATGATATTCCTATCAACACTAGCAAATGTTAACATGCTTATACACGCTTGTTAGACTAAGGTGGTCAACATGGTAAATGTTATATGCATCAGTATTTTCATTGTGAGCCATACATATACCATATCACTATCATGCCACTTCTAGGAAGAGAGTCTTCTCCAGATTCTCTATGCAGCAATTAATGAACAATGATAAAGGAACTGCTCATATGTCCATGTGCATATTCAGACATACTGTACAGTATCTGCATGAGAGATGAATGCATACAGTTCTATAGTGGTAACTTTGGTATGGTGGATATTCTGCTCATTAAGTAGGTAGGTCTCACTATACAGTTAGTGATTATTAGGCTGACAGATTGGTGGTAGGTATACACAGGCATGTGGTTTGGTATGTGTGTATGTGTATGTAGGCTGCAACTGACTAGGCTGTCTATGTGGATCCACATGCATTACAGGCAGTTCCTACTGGATTATTTGGGCTTTTAACAGAGGTCATTTACATTTTCCCTGTTGCTCCATTCGTTATATAACAAGAGGGACAGCCAGGGTGCTGTGCCTGCTGCGCATAACCTTACTGAAGCATTGTTATGAATTATCGCTAGGTTACACCTTGAATAAAGGGAGTCGATAATGAGGAGCTGCAGCACAAACGAAGCTTTATGAAGGGTGGAGACTAAATGTAAGTAAGAGAGGGATAGAATGAGAAAATACTCCCGTCTGTCCCTCTCTGTCTCTCCGTCTGCAGGTCCCCCCTTGTTAAGAGATTAAATGCCACACTCATTGTTTAATAGGATTGCTTGGCAAGGACCACTGTGTGTATGTGTATGTGTGTGTGGTTGCATTGTGGGTGGGGCTAGGGTGGGAGTTTTAACAAGATTGCTGGCACAATATTAACTCTATTTTCCCCTGGCACCACACTGTCTGCTGGACATCATGTCTCTTTCTGTGTCTCTATATCTGCTGCCCCACTGATATCATACATTTTAGAGAATAAGGTGACAATTCAAAGCTAATACTAAGTTTGCCCTGTGACAGATGCAGTGCATGTCAGAGGGAATGGAGTGGATAGGATGAGGATGCTAAGCTGCAGCTGTGTGAGTTTTTGGGTGTTAGTTATCTCATCACAAGAAAAGTAAAAGTAATTCATAATATTGCACGTTATTACACGCCAGTGCAGCTCTTATCTACAGTGTGTCCTTGACTCCTAAATTATCAGAATTCTGAAGGTATTCTGATAAAATAGCTTTGCCTAAATGACTGGTGTGCTCATTGCAGGATGTGCATGCAGATGTTTATACTTTTTACTTTTATTACAGTAGTGTGAATATACAAATAAAGATACAAATTGATAATATAGATATTCAGAATCATGGTTAGAATACATTGGACATTTCTGGCCAACTGGTAAGACAAAAAATCTCTTTTTACGTCTGCCCTGCTCTTTACCAACTTCTGAAAAATATCTGCCTCTTTAGTTAACAAGTTGTTGGACTTTCTTCACTAGCTAGTAACTAGCTAACTTTGTCTGCATGCCTTTAGTGCTAGCAGCTAGCATTTGTTCATCAGAGCTTCTCAGCTACAAAAAATAGCTGCTTGCTGTGGCTGAATGTAGGGTTGATGACATACTGTACTATAAATGTGCCAAAAAAACAAACAAAAGCAAAACAAAATTTGATAAAAGAGGCGAAAACGCTCTGTAGGGCAACAGTTTGGTGTTAATTCTCTTAACCACAATTTCACTGGTCAATTTAAATGACCCTTTCACATGTTATCATTTGATTCAGTGTTACCTAATATCAAAAAAATACTGATTAATGGAACTTTTAATGTCAATGTTATCCCCTTTTTTTATTCATAATTATAAGTACTTAGCTGACTGCTACAGGATGCAGGAAGCCTTTACTGTAGCTGGATTGGACCAATTGGTTGTTTACCATGAAGAGGAATAATTAAAGACAATGCTATCACTATTCACCATTCTTGCTGTTTTTTGTCTGAAGTCATCAAAGATGCAATAGTCTGCAGCAACGTTTTACCTTGTGTCACCAATACTGTTATTTTCCCAGTTAATAAACACATTTCATAACAACCAGAAACCACATCGTTCATTTAATATGCAGAAAGAACAAAACCATTAAGATACTGTACATGACTGATTTAGTAAGAACAGTCTCACAGCTTATATAAGCGAACTTTCAAACAGCCTTTTCCAATCCAATCCAAATTAATATTAAACAATATCTCCCATTAGTTCATCATCTTGTTCTAAAATAAATTGAAGTTGTGTGCTTGAAAAGCTAGTGTTTTCTGGCTCAGCCCTCTCTCTCCTTGTGTACATAGATCGGTTTCTCCACAGCTGTTGTCACTGGTTTAACTCTACTTTCATCTCGCAGTGTGAGCAGCTCTAGTTGAAAAGTTCTACTCTTAAGGTGGAACACTGTGATCTTGTCTCTGTCTATAACAGCTATCATCTTTTGAATGCTCTAGGATTTTGGTATGATTGCTGGAGGAGCAGTAAGAGAAAGTCGTGAACTTGAAGCATCTTCAACTGTGGCCAATTTGACCCGTTTCATGCTGTTTATGAAAACACCATCCATCTGTCATACTGTGTCTTTGTGCATGTGTGTCTCTCTGTGTGTGGGTGGGTGCTCAGTTGATGTGTTGTGAGGATGAAAAACGAAGATGAGTGACTTATCTTTAGGTGGGTATATTCACAAAGCACCTGGTAACTGAAAATTTGTTGAATTTGAATGATAAAATGCAAATATATACTTCTAGTATTGAAAAGAATGTGAAAGCAAAAAAGTCTCCACTTGAAGAGAGGGGATACCTGGTGTAGTGTACTGTATCTTCCTAATAATATGCAATTACCCCTAAAATTTGCTTCCCATTCAGCCGGAACACACCTTGAGAATGATATGATTGTAGTTGCTTCCAAAAAGATCTTTAAGACTGACATAATACTCCATGCCTTACCCTGGGAAGTATGGCATGATTGAGAGATAGAAAGTGTGTGTGGGACTGTGTATAAGCAATAGTGGGGCAGAAGTGTGGTTTGTTTTATTTCTGCCAGATTTTTGTTCACAGGTAAGAGAAAACATAAGAGATCTATAAAGAAATCCACCATGCCATGGAAGAGGTTTATACCAAGTTATTTCTTTTCTCAAGTGAGCAATATGTCATTACAGTTGAAGGACTTGCTCCAGCACTTAACTAGTAGAGTAGGCTGACTGAAGTTAGCATAGCAAACTGACTCTGGTCCCTGGAATTCACAGCAGAATAATTTCTCCTGGGACTTATGACCATGGCCCTGAAGCATGCCAAGCAAAGTGACATCTGTCAAAGTTGCGACAGTGGAGTGATCCTCTTGCTCTTGAAACTAATCAGAGAGTGCTTGCGGAGGAGCCACTGAATGAGATAGTTAATCTATAGTATCTGCCGTGGAGAGGTGGATGTGGCTATAGAGGACAATGTTGAGGATTATGCACACTGCATGGTCTGTCAGATGCTGCTTAAATAGACGAATATGTGCTTTTTCAGGTTTAATCATGGTTTCTGATTGGCCCCTATGCCCTTGTCATAATTTGGTTGTGTAGAAACAGCTAAATATTTATTAATAACCTAATGTGTGCTTTGCATGTTCACAACTAGGGATGGGGATCGAGACCCAGTTCTAAAAGGACCCAGTTCCAACATTTATAAAACCCGAAAATCAATAAGGTCCGAGCTTATCGATAATGATACCGAGACTAGCGCCTCATATAATGTAACGTTATGTACTTGTTATGTAATGTTATGTATACTTGAAACGCGATGGAAAACTAGTCTCTAATGATGGCACCTAAACGGGCCGGGGACTGTTCATCATCAGGCTGCAGCCTTTGCTGCTCTCTGTCGGCTCCTACACACACACACACACACACACACACACACACACACACACACACACACACACACACACAGCGCCCAGCAGAGTGAGAGGCTGTGCCGTCACTGTGGGGATGAAGGTTAAATTAGCTCCAAACTACTCGAGTTGACAACAGCTATACTAGTTACTGTAAGTATGTGCAATAAGAGTAAAAACACAATACTTTATCAGTACACATGTCTGTAAGGTAAACATGTAGAAATGGTTAATTTTAGTCATCTGCCCTCAGTCTGTCCTCCTGTATGTTGTGTAACCTTATAAGCACGCTACAAGATTAGCTTGGCAATTAGTCAAATGTTAAAAACAAGACCAATATCTGAGTTTTTATTCTTTCTAAACGTCACTCACTATTGTGATGTCAGATATTGAGTTTATATATAGTGACTTTGCTGTTGTAAACATTAATATTGCTGCTCTAGAAACACAATTTAGCTGTATTTGAAATATTAAATTCTAATCCTATAAATAATTTAAAAACAACCAGGCAGTTAATATGCACACTTAAAAGTATATTTATTTATCGCAAGTCATATGTAATTTCAATATATAACAATGTTATCGCACATTGAATATTTTCCTCATACCTTGCAGGCCTACCTCATGCCCGTTGAGTCTGGTCTTACCAAATAACCATCACCAAATAATAGTAAAGTATCGATAGTGGTATCGATAAAGAATCGGATCATTAAGCAGTCTCAATTAGGGTATTAATATCAAGAAAAATTAATGATCCCCATCCCTATTCACAACCAATTTCAAGGTTAAGAGGGGAGCCCCATAAAAAGGTCTTTCACTGTGGCCCATCGTAACCAGCAGCTCCTATTCATCACCGCTCTGGTTACATTTACATTTTCTGTACATTTATGGAATTTGGCACAAGGCCTTATCCAGTGTGTGTTACACCTCATTTCTGAGTAAATTCATGCAAGAGCAGACGTTCAGCAGTGATTAGCTTATCCCAGTGATTATGTGACCATAAGGTGCTACAGGAGGGGTGTGCGGAACTAACAAACTTTAACTCACTCTGTAGAACAGGTTTCCCATAATCCCATCATATGATATCCAGGTATTGTTTATACCTGACAATGGAAATATATGGGTCATCCTGCAGCTTAATGTGTGCTAAATGATTGCACTAAATCTTGATAATTTTGAAAACATACACGAGGGACCGTGGGCAAAGGTCCAGGTGGGCAACTGATCAGTCTAATTACTTTTTAAGGCAAAGTATTCTTCAATGACCTGCATTTATCTACATAATCACACACTGTAGCCTAGCTTCTAAGTAGTACTACTACACAAAATAATCGGTAATAAGAAACATCTTGTTTTCAGTATCTGTATTTGTTCAGTATCTTTATCTGTTAGCCTTGTTATATCATGTTCCTAGTTTTTAAAAGTTTTATTGAACTAATTCATCTACAATCCACTGAGAAATAGAATACAAGCAGCAACAAAACTGCTGAGAAAACATGAAGACAGCACGCCAATATTTATGATAAAAAGCTAGCTAATGTAACATTATAATGTGTTTTGAATGTTGATGTAATGGGATGTCATCAGAAGTATTCTAAGTAAATTCTAGGATTGATGTCGGCAGTCAACCATCTTAATCTTTATAGACGTTTGCTAAAGAAATATCACTACGTTATAGGTAGCTGTGGTAATGCTAATGCTAGGTGAACAAGAACAATGAGAGACGTTCTGTTCAAACACACTGTTGTAGCCACTTTTGATGTGTGCTATATGTTGTGTGTTGTAAGTTGTGAAAATAACAGTGATGCTACTCCACCTGCGCACCAGGGGGCATAGGCAGGGAATCAATGTGTGTGTGTGTCAGTGTTTTGTCCTGTAGTATCATTAGTACCTTTTTTGTGCTTGCTTATGTACAAGCTTGTTTTATATAAATCATGCAAGCAACCAGTTTTGTAGGTATCCAACGAAGGTTAAAATCAAGGGCAACTGGACTTGGTTGAAGATACTGAAACTTTCAGAGCCCAGACAGACAGCCATTGTGAAGTTAACTGTTACGCACATCCTATACAATGTGACAGTAGCTCACATTGCTGCATGAGTAATGATATCATGTACTCAGTTACCATTAGTAATCATTCAGCCAATAATAAAGCAGACAATTTGGCAGCCCACACTTCAACGAATACCACCAGGGTATAGACTGTGGAGATGTCACCAGGGAGAGACCAGGTCTAGGATCGAGTCATGAGGGAGATTCTACAGTGAAAAGGATGGTGTCATGTCAGGTCTGTGAAAGTGGATCTGCTCAACCCATAGACTGTATATAAAGATGTACGAGGTCTGTACAAAAATGAAACCAAAATATCCCAGATACGGATGCTCAGTCTTGAGCAGGCAGGGCTCAGCTGTCAATCATGATGTGAAACCCCCTTTTATAGCATCAACTAACTAAATAAAACCAAACTTACCATAAAATTGAACACTTGATCATATACAAGCTACCTGAAATGGGCCATGTTTCATCTGCTAACATGGAAGGGGTGGGGTTTATGACCTATACTACATATACTTGTATATACTGTGGCAGTGAATGTTTGCACCTATGCCAGGGCCTTCCGTCAGTGTGACCATGTGCATATTGAAGAGAGTCAGACAGGTGGAGCTTTTATGCTGGTAGCCATAGGTTGGAGAGAAAAGCGCCTTTGTATTTAGATATGACTCAGCTACTGCAGGTGCAACACTGCCCAATCCCTAATCGTTTAAAAGTGGATTAAGATTATAGCAGTTGATTAAGAGCATAAGTGTTTGAGCTGTGTGTAGTACAGCAGAGCACCTGTTGCACTAGATGTGTTTCTGGCTGATACGTAGATGTGCCTGTGTTCATAGAACTAGGGTGACCATGCACAACCTAAATATTTATTTGTATGTGTGCCTGTCTCTTCCTGTGTCTACCTGCCTCCCTGTATTCCCTTTTCTTTGTTTTCGTTTTAGTAAAAACAGCTTAAAACCAATAAAACACTGCCTGTCCCTCCTGGGCACCTCTGTGGCATTCTCTCATTTCATATGAAATCATACATTAATCACTGGCTAGACTAAATTACATTTTCAAGAAAAAACTCATTGTCCAACTTTGCACATGAAAATTCTCTCAGAATATTCCTCGGCCTGACATGTTGGGGAGGGCGAGTGGGGGGCACATACCTTCAAAGGATGAATTAAAAATAATCCACTCAGTCTGTGTTGCCTCTCCCTCCTTAGTCTACTGTACTTTTCTGTTCTCACAGGGATCTCAATATACTGGTTAAAACCCATAGAAATCTTGTAAATCCATTATGCAACATGCCATAAATCTCTGAAAAACCCACACTCATAATCCTAATTCCCAGGATGTGGATTAATTTAATCCAGTGTTTAGATTTTATCCACTAGTCTCGAGGGCAGCGGAAGAGATGTAGCCATGAGATGTGTAATGATTGAAATCTACATAATCAAACTTTATTTATTTTCTCGTTCACTTGGTAGTTTGTTAGACACTCTCTGTATATGTCTCCGCTTGCTTTCTGTTTTTCTACCTCTCTTTACTTCAGCCCCATAGGGAGTTTCCCATAGGGAAATATTCAGAGATGTAATTATGCAGTCTGCTTTTCATAATTTGAACATTTACACTCCATGGCTGCATCTCTCATCTCAATCAACAAACACAAACAAATCAATTAAGACAGGATATCAACCATGTTTACTTTGCCACTTGACAGCAAACTTTGCTTGGGAGGTGAGACCCCCTCTCCCTCCCTGTTATTTCTTTCTCCGATAACCAAAGACAAACTTGAGCATGCAGAAAACACGCAGCTTCAAAATCGCGTTGGACAGGGCAGTAAAAAACACACATGCACACAAAAGAGCACACAGTACATGACTGCAATGCACACAAACACAAAGAAAGAAACAAAAGACACAATTGTGTTACCACTAATTGCATCAGTTCCATCAAGCCATTCTCAGAGAGCCACAAACACAAATCAAATTAGCACTTCACACTGCTGTGTCCCCTGCCTCAGATACTCCAATTAGGCTATGACTGAGGGACTAGATTTATTCACATAGGCATACTCACATGTGTGCACGCAGTAAGTCGTAGCCTGAACAGTCTGGGGGCATGGCTACTGTCAGAAGATTCAGTTGATTTTTGGTATTGTGATAAGATAAACTATGCGTGTATATGAGCAGCAGAAGATAAGGGAACTGAGTTAGAGATAGTCAGAGAGAGGGGAGGAAGGGGTGAGATGGGCCTTGAGAATGCACTGATGGATTTTGTTGTCAGATTCACACATTTCAGATTTAGCTCATTATGTGACTCCATCCCTGCAGGCTTTTGCATGCCTTTGCCTTGATATGTCTTCTAAACCTACTCACTGTGTAAATCTGGGGTTGTGTGTGCTTTTTGTCTTTAATGGTGTTTGCGTGTATTCAGGCTTACGTTGAAGGCTATGTATGCTGGTTGTGGTTATTGACAAAGGTTTGAAGTGAAAAATACTAATGGCCATTTTTACTGAGGCTTTTGCCCTATATGTCAGACATACTTTGGACCTGCTGTGGAGACATCTATGTTATTTATGTGCACCAGCATGTAACAGCAGTTTGCATGTGTAAGAAATAATTAAACTGGCTAGTGCAAACACACCCCGTACTTGAAACATTGTTTTGTGGACTTACATGACAGAAGGTTTTGTTTGTGTGACGGTAAATGCTTCATAATAGAATATACACCAACAGACATAAAATATACTTAAATTGCTTTAAGCTGTATTATAAGACACAACATACTATTACAACATTAAAATATCACCTTTTAAAGTTGTGCGGCAGACATGTTTGCAAACAGTTGCTTTTTTACACATTTAAAAGGCACGGAGCAACATTCATTTAGAGATAATGACGGTAATTACACTATTTTCTCTCCTTTTAGCTTTGTTTTGGTCTCCACCAACTTCTGAGAGAAATATGAGGCTATGTTAACCAGCTAGCTTTATCTTTCATCTTTTTTTCTTTTTTTGTTTTTTTTACTGAAAAACGCTGCCTGCTGTGTCTGGAAATAACATTAGCTGCGGTTACGTTCACACTTTATGACAAGTTTAATCATTAATGTGAGGATTGCTCCAGCATGCAAAGAAAAAAAGTTTATGGCAGTATATTAAAGCTGAATAATGTGTATGAAAACTGTAATTAAATTACACATTCTCTATATCTCAAATAGAGTTTTAACATATTTATTGAGAGAACAATGGAAAGAGGGCATCCAGTTTACAATTTCTGCTTGTGAATAAGGCAAACTAAAGCTAAAGTCATTATGTCTCTGTCTCATCTGGATAAAGGCAGCTAAACATTATGCCAGAGGAAGGCTGTAACAGCTATAACATCTCAATTTCTTTCTATCAGCAACATGATGACCGCTTTAATTCCAAATTACTCTAAACTAGGTCTACAACAGTAAGGTTGTATGTGGAAGCAAAGGACCAATGAGACGTTACTGTAGTGTGATGCAAGTTGCATTGCAGAATCATTTATGTGTGCACTGCTTAAGATAGATTGTGTATTTTTTTTTATTTTAGAGCCTGTGTTCGACTAACTGTCTTGGAGTATAATACCTCAGATCACTGAGATCTGAGATGAAAGGCTTGGCATAAAAGCAGGATATTTTTCTGAAGAGCCAGTACCCTCACTGGTCATGCCTGGCTTCAATTTTTAAAAGGGAAATCATTCAAACATCACATCTACTGTTAAAGGATGGTCACTCACCAAACTCTCCAAAGTGCATTAGAGATTTTCTCTGAATATGCATGTGAACCTCATTTTCACTGTTTTCATTCCATGTGCTATTGTCCCTCTTTTAGTAAATGATTACCAACACCTGTGCAGAGAGAACAGATGGTAACAAAACTGAAACCATAGTTTCTTTAAAAGTGCTGGTGCTAAGCAGATGTGAGATCTTCTATTTGAATTATTGAAATGTAACTTGTAAAATGACTAGATAGACAGCTACATAGATAGATAGACAGATAGACAGGTAGATAGATAGATAGATAGATAGATAGCCAGACAGATAAATAGCCAGGCAGTTAGATAGATAGACAGTTAGACAGACAGATAGATAGATAGATCCGACTGAAATAAGTAGCTATGATCTATAGCAAACAGTGCTTTGTAGTATTCCTATACCCAGAGGCCATATTTAACTCCAACAATATGTGAATCTTATGTAATAGTTTACTATGTGTGTATACACAGTATGTGAGTGTAGGGTGTGAAGGAGGTTCTTTTGTGCCTTCAATCCATTGAAACTTTGAACTTTCCCTCTTTTCTTACAGCACCAGACTGCTCATGAATAAATCACTCTGTGTGTCTTCATGTGTCATATTGATGTCCGGAGTTCAATAGATCTCCTGCTCAGGTGCAGACAAATACAAGGGGAGAAAGAAAAGGGAGAGAGAAATTTCTGTGGCGGTAATCTGAACTGAATTTACCTCTGAAGTCCACAATTCACTACATTTGGAGGAAGATAGAAGGCAAACAGATGAGGAGAGGGAGAAAGTCAGCCGGAGAGAAGCAGACAAGTGAAGAGACAGATGGACACAAAGAAATCCACAACGCGCCTGGAGACACAAAAATTGAATCCCCTTGATGACACTGAAGTGAGAAGCGAGGGGAGGGAAGGAAAGCAAAGGGAACAAGGTTGTCTTTGCTCAGAATACAAGTCCAGCGTGTGAATGAGACTCCCTGGTGGACAAGTGTGTGCATGTATTTGTGTGTTTGTGTGTATTCATAAGAAATGTGTGTCTCTGTGTGTTTAAGAGCTCAAGGTTTCCCTTTAGTGCAGAATACAAACTGTCCATGGAGCGCGCCAAGCTGATTCAACTCAAGGATCCTTAGACTTGTCGAAGATGCTGCTGGACACCTGATGTCCTTTACCATGGCCAAAGCACTCCTACTCTGAATGGCCATAACTTACTGTGTGTTTATGTGTGTGCACATACTCAATGCAAAGATGTAATATGAGTGCATATTTTTTACCTATTCTTATTCCATCGAATGTTCCTTAATATTTCTTGTTTTGGTTGCAAGCAGGGCTGTTTTTAGGTCTAGACATGCTAGGGGACTACCAGCTGGAGGGGCACCAAAAGTTCTGTGATCTACCCTTAAAAGTCTTGTCATACTGATATGCAATGTGTGCATTTCATTGTTAAATAAACCCACTGCACTGCACCATATGTGATCTATACCTAATGCTGTGGACAATCATTATCCCAAATTTTTCCAACAACAAACCCAGAAAAATTTGTAATTTTAATCAAGGTAATGGTACATTTTATTGTATCATATCCTAGATAGACAGAAGCTGTCTCTTTATCCAATGTTAAGCCACATTTTCACAATATACTTTTTAGATATTGGTAGATTTTAACTGAATGAAGGATTCAGTCATCAGACATCTGGATCTTAAGATATCAGAGAACCAAGCTGAGCAAATGTTAGCCGCAGCAGTGAAGAGTGTCAGAGAAACACTGATTTTTAGCATGAAACTGCTTTATTCAGTGTTTCTACCAGTTTTAATCACTGTCACTGATTGATTTAGGAGACCTCTGCACATAATTTGGTTCCCATTCAGAACCTCCTGAACATCTGGATCTTAAGTTATCGGAGAAATAAGATAAACAAATGTCAAAAATGAGGGAGTCTTTTGTTCAAGAGAAACACTGTATCGTGAAACGGTTGTTACGTACTCTAACTCCAGATTCTGTGAGTATAGGCGCAGACCTCTAAGGCAATCACTATTGGGATGCTGAGAAAAGTTCTGTACGCCCACCTACAGCGTGGGCCTCTCCTACATCCGCACCTTGGAAATATACAACAGTGAGACCTGTCCTTCGGCTCCCAAAATGCCTTTTCTTCAGCACTGAGAACCAAGGTCCAGTGAGGCCTTCAACTTAGAGGGCTGCCCCTATACTCATAGAATCTGGAGTTACAGTACTTAACTACCATTCTATTTCGTATAGGCTTCGCCCTCTAATGCTATCGCTATTGGGTTAGATGCAAAGCACGATGATTCAACGCCTCACTGGCCCATATGGTACCACCAAGCACATAAACCCACCTGCCCAGAGCCTCCTGTGGGAGATGGCGCACCGCACACTCACAAGGGAAAATCACTCAGCCAAAACACTCTGTACTGAGTGAGTCAGCGAGAAACAGGAGACATTCCACAGGTAGAAACGGACGAAAGAGCACGGGGATAGATAGATGGATAGATAGATAGATAGATAGATAGATAGATAGATAGATAGCGTCCGGAGGAGACTCACCCGCTGACATATAGGCCTGCGAAATAGCCTCGCACAGCCAATGAGACAGGTGCTGCACCGACAGGGGAAGTACCTTGGACTGCTCCCTGTAGTTTCTATTATTTCAAACGGTTAGTGCATATAGTTGCCATAAATGAGAAAAATATCTCCACGGTGGAGCCTGCCCCTGGACCCGTAGGTCTGGGCTAAGCCCAGAATGTTTACAACGTCGGCCGCCTGGTGCTTATAATACTTGGGTTAACTAGCTATATACTGCAATAAAATGCTATTTTAACACCATGCCATCTACATGGAACATCAAATCATACTGTAAGTCTCTTAGCACAATATCATGTATATAGTCTTCAAGACCTAGATCAAGATCAGGCTCAATCAGGCATTTTTTGGCTATAAAGTCAGTGATTTTCTCTATGAAAGACAGCTGTCAAAAATGTATTTTATGACAGCAAGCAGGTGAAGTGCTGCTGTTGGTTGAAAACTTCAATATATTGTTAATACTACAGTTACATAGAGTCTAAAGTCTAAAGTCCTTCCTAGTACAGGACATTCTACAAAATATTACAGAAACATCAAAGGTAAGCTGTGATGCACCTCTCGGCTGTAAAACATATCTAAATTGCAACACCCAAAGGGTGAATGTCTGATGCTGATAATACGATAATCATACTGCAGGTATGTACAGAAATTCATGATGAAAATCAATGAAACTTTTTGGGATGATGAGGAGTCAAAGACACTCGATGATGATGACCAGGGACCTGGTTGTTAGAATCAAAGAAATACTACATGAAATACTACATGAAAATCCTAGGTTTCTTAATCTTCTGTACCATATCCCAAACATGGTTAAAATCAGAATAATTGACAGATTATGTGTTGTAGTTGATGGTGAGACACATATTCTCACCAGAGCATTATTTCCTTAGTTTTGCTGATTTGTCTCCATTGTTTTTGTTATGGGGAACACAAAAGTGCTTTGCTGTTAATAATTCATGAAACAGAATAGCTTGTACATCAACAGTGGGAATGGTTCTCTGTGAACCCGTTCCGTCCATCCATTGTTGTTGTTTATTTATTTATTTATTTTTACACCGCTTCTGCTCCCACAACACCTGTTTGCACAGTAACACATGCAGACACAGAGATCCGGAGCCTTGAGGCACTCCAAATGTTCTAGCAACATCTACACACAGGAGACCAATTACAACAACATCAGGATGTGTGAACCTTAAAGAATTACTATAACCAACTGGGGTAGGCTGGAAGCCTCAGACAAAGACATTACACAGCTGCAAAATGTTTTGTGGCTCTTGCAATGGGTAAGCGAAGGTTCACTCCTATATACAGCTGTAAAATGTCTCATCAAGGCTGTCATGTATGCACTCTTTTGCCTCCTTCCCTTTGTTTAGTTGTTACTCCTTTTATAGCCCCCTCCTTCCTTCCCTCCCTGGAGGCCATGGTAGCAGTAGCTAAATAATGCACCCTACTATCCACAGTTTCAGGGTCAGTTATTTTTATGTTCCATTAACAATGCCTCAACTAGGGGAAGTGTAATCAGAGAGTAGAATCTTACTTAAGAACCGAGAGGCACCAATCTCTCACTGATGAAAATGGAGGGAGGCCTTAGCGGTAGCAGTGGGACAGGACAGCACTTTGAAGTGAGGCGTTTGAAAAAAGGTGCCTGCGATTGATTTCACGCAAACAGGTCTGGGAACTTCAAAAGGCTAAAGAAGGTTTTCCCGGGCTTCGAAATTCACCACTCACCCTCAAAAACCAGGGAGATAAGACCAGGTTCAAGGAAGGACATTATTTTGCAGAGCAGAAATTGAGTCTTCAAATGGCCAGGAAGCGTTTTCTAAGACGGGAAAGTGAACAGAACAATAATGGATAGTTGCAAGTTTGGGGACATTTAAGAACCACGACTGGGAGACTAAAAGAGATAAAAATTCAATTTCAACACAACAATCTCAGATGTGCTAAACTTTACATACAAACTAACCAAAGACTCAACATACAAAACACAGAAATACACAGAATCGGACACACACGGGTCTCATGCAGAGGAACAGTGTTTGGTTTTTGGCACCAATATTGCCTGTGCTGCAGCCCATTTCTTTAAGCCACAGGTTTACCCTGTTAGGTCCTGACTTTCCAGCTGCCCCAAACAGTTTTCACTCCTGTGACAAGCCTGTCAATTAATCCAGCCAAAATGCAGTCAAAGAAAAAAGTGGGCCATATCACCAAGGCCCCTGAAAGCTTGGATTATAACATAAACCAGGGGATTTTACCCTTCCTTGTGATGGATTTCTTGCCAGCTCCACAGCCAGCCTTTTGACAGCTAATTATTTCATTAAACATCTTTCGATGGCTCTTTTCGTTTATCTTTCAATGACTTTAGCTGGTTTAAATCCCACTGACGCGCAGACTCATATGTTTTCAGGCAGCCCAAGTGTAGAGTGCTGTCAGAATATATTTGTTGTTTGATCGGACTTTAGTTAAAGTTTAATCAGTCATCTGGCATTGATTTTCCTCTTTTTTTGGATGGGGGATGGGGGTGCTGTTTATGTTTGCATGCGCAAGGGGTGGTGTGTGTGTGTGTGTGTGTGTGTGTGTGTGTGTGTGTGTGAGTGAGAGAGAGTTTTATAAAGGCAAAAGGGAAACCTCTCATATCTCTCTGTGACACCATCTTTGATGGTCTAACCACAGCTAAGGCCTGGGGCGCTCCCACTCACACTGTGTGCCATTGACTGAAAATGTTCCCATACAAGTCTTCTTCTTTGCCTTGACATATGGAAAATCAAGCTTTTCATAACCTAAGTTATAAATGGTTTGTCATTGCTTGTCTGTCAAGAATGCGCGAAGACTGAAACGCTCTTCGCTGTTCACAAATATTGAAAAGCCTCTCGCTTTCAAACAGATTGTGGAGATCTTTAAAGATTATGTTAATAACATGTTTGTTTGTTACTGGAGAGTTTCAGAAATGTTCTACTCTAATACTGAAGACAATATTAGATAAAAACCAAACTAAATCTGCTTTTCATTTTGACCTTATTTAGAAGGTAAATAACATTTCATAATATGGACTGAATTGCTGCGTGGCATAAATTTTGTCATCTGTCCATGTCCTCTCTTGGCTTTAGTCAGTGAGTACAGTCCTGATCGCACATGCCACCTTCACATTGGAGGTATTTAGTACGTGTTTTGAGAGTTTTGCATTTAAAAAAGAAAACCTGTAATAGGGATGTTTTGAGTATATTTTTGATTATTTTGTGATTTGTGAAAGAGGAAATTTGACTTACTGACCTGTTCCTCATGGATTTTGCGTCACTAGGGCGCTGATAGTTTGCCCTTAAGTAGGTGGTTGAGTGGACCTGTCGGTGAGTTAGATGGAGGAGAACCAACAGTTTTCTGACCACGACGCTTCACATCATTAATGTAAATCCTGTGTTGGTCGTCTTTTATTTTTCGTTTTTAACGAGTCAGCCGGAGTATAGATAGATAAATTATTTTTCAGTTAGGCTAAACTGAACTACCTCCGTGGGGGCTTCATGAAGTGTGTGTGTCGGCAACTCCCGCCTCACTCCAGGTGGCTTCTTAGAAAAGTTTTTTTTTCTCTTCAACATGCATGAACAAATCTGCTACACAGAATCGTTAAACTATACTGAGTATACGGAATTACATTATCACTGAGCAGATCTCGCCTCACTCATGATTGAGAACACGATGTCAGCTCGGCCATAACAAATAGTAAGTTACTTCCTTACGTTGGGACCTCACCACATGGGTGAACAAAGCAGAGGCCTACATGTAAAGACCAAAGCCTAAACTACAGAATAAGCGCAAAAACCCAATCATGCATTGCAAATCTAACTGCGAATCTCACCCAAATCAGGGGTGTAATGTGTACATGGGTGTGTACATGTATTCGTACTGGACCGTTTCGGTACAGGACTTTCGGAACGTCCAGCACATGTGCACAGAATGCAGTCTTTAACGTCATATATTAGGCTTGTTTTGTGTGTAGAACATACGTAAATTTAGAGTTTCCACACGGACATATTAAGTGGACCAAATCTCTGCCTTGCGGCGCTACAGCACTGCTAACTAGTGACTTAAGCATCACAGACAGTGCAGAGAAGCCAGAGCTTGAAACCCCTCCCTTACTGTTAAGGTCCTCTGTTTGGGAACACTTCGGTTTCCTAGTGAAATACAACAACGGATAAGTAGATAAGATGCAGCAGTGGGCCGACATTTCTCAGCAGTGATCGGGTATGTTTCTCGCAACACGTCAAAGTTGCTATCTCACTAATGGTGTCATATGAATGAGAACGTCACTGCAACAAAGGAAAAAAACAAAAACAAGCACAGTGCAAACGCCTTTTTATTTAGTGGAGAAGTTGTTAGTAGTTTGCAGCAGTATTTAATTTCTTTTATATATATATAATTTATTTATTATCTGTGACTTTGAAGTTGGTTTAAAAAATTGTAAAGTAATTTGGATGTTTAAAAATGTTCATAATAAACCAGCAGCAATTTAATGTTTGCATTTTTTTCCCTTACTGTACCGAAAATAAACTGAACCGTGACTTCAAAACCAAAAGATTTCTGTGTACCATTACACCCCTACTGGTTTCCCATTGGACGAGGTCCACAGTGACGTGGCCGTAATGTATCTGCGGATATAAGATGCGGCGTACTTGTGCTTAGCACATTCAACAACAAATTGTTTTTGTTTGCTTGTGGTAATTTTTCTGCCACTACATGCAAAGCCAGTGACTGCACTTGATCAGTTAAAAGATTACTACCACGGCTGTTGAATCTATGTTTGCCTGCCGGGTTCTTGTGCCTTTTCCTCTCTCTCTCCCTTTTTACTAACTTACACACGTACCTACACACCTTAAGCACATTCCCACACACACACACCTCAAACTCACGATAGCGTGATAGTGAAAACCTGCTTTGCACCACACCATCTTGTCGTTAGGGACAGGTAAATTAGATCCTCCATTTTGCTCCTCATTTCTTTGTAGAGTTACGCGGTCCATAGTTGTGGTCTCATCTCTCCCATCCTCTCACACTCACCCACACATACATGAACACAGACACATACCCGCATGTTGCTGATTGCTTTATGCTTGTTGTCAATGAACCCCCCCCCCCCCCAAGGAACACCTCTGCACAAAACGAGATTACGCTGTCATTCTGTAGACACTGGAAAGTATAGCAACGTGATGTGTATCACCCAGTAATAAGTAAAGTAGTACTTGTTTAAGGAATAATAAGTAACTAGTAATATATTACAATTTCTGAGTAGTTTGCCCAACACTTTTCCCAATAAATGCAATATGCAGGCAGATTTCTTCAGATTAGTCTGCAGCTTCAACATTTGAAAGAAAAGAAGAATAACAAATAACAGTAAGTATGAAAACAAGGCACAGGCAGCACAGATACAATCTGTACACAGTAACACTGCAGCAACAGTTGACAGTACGTCACTAAAGCTTGTAGGTAGTGTATTTCACGCAGAACTAAGCAATCTAACACACCTTATTAGCAACAAATTTGAAATGAGGGTGACTGATAGCTTCCATGGGGACACAGTTTACTCCAGGAACCTGACATTTCAGCTCTAAACAAGGTATCACTCACTCACCGACTCTCTCTTTCTCCCTCTCACACACACACACACACACATACATAGGCACACGCACATCACACTTTCAATCTCCTTTGATTGCCTCTCTCCCACTAGTCTATTTGACTGGCCATCACTGTCTCTGCCTTTCTGTGTTGCATGTTTCTTTACAGAAGTTAGTGTCTCTTTTGCTTCATGTCTGGTTTCCCACTGGACCCTCTCTGCAGTCCAATTAGGTTTGTCACTCAACTACTGTGGATGGGATTAAGGGAAAGATGGGGTTGGGGGGGTGGGTGCTGGGGGTAGAGCATTAGAGAGAGAGAGAGAGCTAGCTTTTAAAAAATACAGGGAGAAAACAAGAATGTAAGGGGCAATAGAGAAGGAGAATGAGAGCAAAGGGAAAAGAGAGGGGGAAAATAATAGTGAGTGCTAGCAAGGGGTTAGAGTGAACAGCTGGATTTGGCCTGGAGGACTTCTGAATAATGTGGTGCAATTAAAGCAGGATTCATAAACTGACTGTCCTCCCTTCTCCTCCCCTCACCTTGCTGTCTATTTTCCCTGTTTTATCCCTTTACTTTAATATTCCCATAACATGCATACTCGATACTCTTGCATATTCTCTACAGCAGATTTATGGCTAGTCAAACCACATATGGACAATAAGCTGCAATGTCGCCTTATATCCCAGCTATTGTAGTGTATAGTAAAAATGACAAAGCGGTAAACGTTTCTTATGAAGATGTACGGTCTTGTTGGCTTTAGGCAGCCCTACGTACAGTAATATCGTATAAATATTTGATAGTTCAGATGTTGCGTGTATATTATGTTGATGGTGTTGTTGTTGCTGAGGCAAGGGAACAATGGAAAAACAGCAGGAAGAAGGAGAACACTGGCAGCTGTTAGACTGTTATTCAGAGTGCTGGCTGCTGACCTGGCGCTGAACTTTGACCTGGTCATAATGCACAGCTGCTCACCTTAGTAGAGTTATGTCATATGTCAAAAAATAAATGCAGTGAACACAGCAAAAGCCATAGCACCTGCATGAGCCAACTTCCAAGTCCAAGGAGAAACTGCTTATTTTTTATGATTTCCTATCTTGCTTTTTCTACATGCTTTTCAAAGAAATCTGGCCAGTGTCACTTAACATAGTTAATAAGTCTTATGATTGAATGTGTTGCATGACATTTTAACTCAAGACAAGTAAGGACATATGCTGATATATGTATATAGACAAGACCGTCTATAGCTGTGCTAGCAGCTCTGTAAGGCTGTACTTAGATGCAATGGTGCTTTGAGCAAAATACTAACATTAGCATACTAACATGCTCACAGTGACGATGCTCACAAGTTGATGTTAGAGGATATACTGTATTTACCCTGCTCACCTTCTTAGCTCAGGGTGTTAGAATGCTAACATTTGCTTTGTAGCATTAAACACAAAGTTCAGCTGATGGGGATGTCATTAGTTTTGCAAGAATTTGGTCATAAACCAAAGTATTGGAACTGAATAGGTTTGTAACGTATGGCGGGCCCCCATAGTGTCATGGTTTAACGCACTGGGGGAAGGCTTGTAGCATCACTTTTGAACGGTAACAGAAAATACAGAGTAAGGAGGTGGTTGGGATGGACAGAGGGCCAGAAACTAGACTTTCAACCTGGAGATTGGTGTTCGTTTCCAGTGTGAAACAAAACGTCATCATTAAAGAGGTCATATTATGTTTATTTTCAGGTTCAAAATCTTATTTAGAGGTTGTACCAAAATAGGTTTACATGGTTTCATTTTCAAACACCATATTTTTTTGTCAGACTACAAATTGCTGCAGCTCCTCTTTTCACCCTGTGTGTTCAACGCTTTGTTTTAGCTATGGAGTGATACATCTTACCTCTACAACAGGTATGTCTTAAGTCCGGCCCACGTCTTCCTTCTTAAAATGTATTGCTTGTGGTATAAATAAATCATACAAGTTGAAGTATAAATCAATCATACAAGTTGAAGTTGCAATTTCTCTCCTCATCTAAGGATGGCAGCACCATTCTGTAGCTTTGTCTGGCTACGTTGTCGACCCCACCAGCTTCCTAGCTACTAGGATTGATTGTTTTGTAATGGCTACTACGGCTAAAAAGAGAAAGGTTGATACCGAGGGTTTCCGCTTCCAAGATCGTTGGAAATTACAGTATTTCTTCATTGAAAACCGAAACAGTTGTGATTGCCTAATTTGCCAACAGAGTGTTGCTATTTCTAATGAATTGAATGTAAAGAGGCATTTTCAGACATCCCATGCTAATGCATATGATAAGTTGACCGGGAGGGACCACTAATAAAAAGTAAAGCAGCTTGAAGCAGTCTTGGCCTCCCAGCAGCGGCTCTTTGTGAGGAGTCGTTAATCTAATGAAAACACAACCAAAGCAAGCTATGAAGAGGCTAGGTTAATCACCAAATGTGGCAAACCTTTTACAGAGGATGAGTTTATGAGTTTGCAAATGTTTGTCTGGCTCGTAATACCATGGCCAGGAGAATTGAGGAAATACTTTCAGACTTTAAAAGGCATATGGGTGACAGGGGAGTGAATATTGATTTTTTTCTCTTTAGCTTGCGATGAAAGCACAGATATGTCTGACACTGCCCAGTTACTCACCGCCAGTTTCAGCAGTTCCTGCATGATATCGAGGTGGAATATGGAGCTGTTATCTACCACAATGATGTGAGATGGCTCAGCCGGGGGTCAGCGCTGCAGCACTTTTTGTCTCTCAGGAGGGAAATTGGGCAATTTTTGGCTGAAAAGGGACAACCGATGCAAGAACTTTCAGATCCTGTCTGGCTGGCAGATTTGGCATTTTTGGTTGACACGACAAAGCATTTGAATGCACTAAACACCAACCTACAAGGGAAGGATGCAGTGGTGAGCCAGCTGTATGCACAAATCGAAGCCTTCAGAAGCAAACTCCAACTTTTTGACCGACATTTGTCACAGACGGAGTCCAGCACCGCTGCGTGAGGTCATGGACAGTTTTCCACAGGACAATATTGGTGTGCAAACAAGGAGGTATGGAGCAGCCATTGCATCTCTGTCTGCAAAGTTCAATGGGTGCTTTCAGGATTTTGCTACTCTCAAAAAAGACATGGTGCTATTCTCCTCTCCTTACTCCACGGACCCTGATGATGCCCCTCATCAATTGCAGATGGAGCTAATTGAGCTGCAGTGCGACGATGAGTTACGCGGCCGAAACCAGCAGCTCTCAGTTGTGAATTTTTACCGGCAGCTGGATAAAGGGAGGTTCCCAGAAATGCGAGTTTTTTCGGCTCCACATATTTGTGTGAGCTGACATTCTCTGTTATGAACTTGAACAAGAACCGCTTGAGATCCAGACTAACAGATCCCCACCTATGTGATATCTTACGTATCACAACCACTGCTCTCAAACCAGACTTGGCCTGTGTACTGCAATCCAAATCTCAGTATCACCCCTCACATTAGGGTCAGTAAGTTGTCTGTCTCTTGGTCACCTGAAAGTCAAAAACTGCAGTTTCATCTGATAATCATAAAATTGCCAGGGTTGGGTGAGTGCAGAGGCAAGTTAGGACACAAACGCAAGACACAAAAGCAGGATGCAATGCAGGTGGTTTATTTAAACCAACTATAAACTAAACAGGCTCTCACTGGTACATGGCAAAGTCCAAACAAAAGTAAATCCAAACTGAGGTAAGCAAAGGCAGGCAAAAGCAGGGTAATCCAGAAACACAGGGACAAGGCAGAACACTCAGACAACAACAAGGACCAGCCAAGGACTAGACAAAACTGAGGGCTTATACACACAGCGAGGGAAGCAGAGCTGAAAAACATCAGGTAATCAAACAGGAAGCAAACCTCGGCAAGGACACATGTGAAGTGAAGCATACAGTAACATACTAGGGCAGATCTACCAAAGTAAAACACAAAACATGGAAAGACTGCAAAATCAGGGCATGGACTGAGACCAGACCAAACAGGAGACAGGACTACACTGAAACATGGAAACCTAGGACTAGTGACTCGAGCAGGTAAAAAACATGCAGATAAACATAAGGACTAACTTTGCTACAAAACCCTAAACATGACAAGATCAACACAGAACCCAAAACCATGAAACCAGATACAGAGTAAACTTGGACATGTGAAGGAATAAACAAGGCTACACAGAACCAGAAACAGTCTTAAACAGGATCACATGAACACAAAACCACATTCCTAACAGAATGCCTTTTCTGAGTGACTATAATTAACCTTTTATTTCTCATCTTTGTGGAATTTGTTGTGGAATTCCTAACTGCAATTGTTTCTTGTGTTATCTGACTATTTTAAGCTTATGTGATATGAAAGAAAGGAAGACTTGTTTTTCAGAGACCTGTTCACACATGAGTGTCTTATATTAGGCTGCATTGCCATTTAAACAAAACAACTGTTATAGCACTCCTTATAAAATTGTTATGGGCTAATGTTGTGCAATGCGTGTCGTTTAGTTACTGTTGTTAACTTAACTTGACTTGACGGTAAACATAGGGTCAAAGGGTATGCAGGGCGTCAAAAAGCGATGCCGAGCATCAATATGTGATGAGATGAGAGTGAGAATGTGTTGACCACCAAAGTGAATACTTTTCATCCTCCGGGGACCAAGAGTGTTTGTACACCATTTCATGGCAACTCATCCAGTTGTTGTTGCGATATTTCAGTCTGGACCAAAGTGGTGGACCAACCAACTGACCGAAGAGACATGCCACTAGCATGGCTAAAAAGAAAAGGAATGAAGTTGAAAAAGAGGAAAAAGGGTATACTAAGTTAAACCCACAGAACAACACAAGCCCTAAAAACAAGTTTTTTTTTTTCATTTAATTTTTTATTTCCACTTGCCCAGACTCCTCTACCTTAATTTAAGGGAGAGTTCAACAAGGCAAGGCTGTGCAATAATTTGAAACTTTAAGAAATATCGAGGCATGACCCATTTACTGCGAGGAGGCAGCTGCAGTGGTGACTTCAAACAATGTTGTATTTTTATTTGAGTTTGCTCTGTGGTCTGCATCATTGCCTGCAACCTGTTTCTGGGACAATGATTTACAAATCTCCCTTGAGAGACAACGAGGAGCCAAGACTAAACAGACTTTTGTAATATTTGATCATGAGATGTTTGATATGGAGGTGAACAGGCTGCAGTTTGTTTTTGCTGTTTGAAATGTTTTCAATCACTGGTTTGTAATTTTAAAGAGAAACATTAAATCAACAAAACAACAATGACAATATCAAGCATCCATTTTTATTATTTGAAGTTATGAGAGGTTTCTGAAAATGTTTGTGAAATCCCATTAATTCTTTGATATTAAATGCATATTTCTGTGTGCAAGGTGCTGGAAGGGATGTGATGTGATCACGAAAGTCCCTGTTAGAAGAAGAGACTCCCTTCAGTTTTTCAGATCTGGTGAGAAATGTGATGAGAGTTATTAAAAGTGCCAAAAAGCTCTTTACAGAAGTACTCTATATTTCACTCTGAACAAAGCCCAGGTGACACCTTGCTGTATTGCTATTGCTAACTAGCTAACAATAAAATAAAACTACTCCAAGCAATGCTCAAAGCAACATTCCTGAGAGCAGACCTTAAGAATGAAAGGGTAATGTAATTTAATGAAGGCTGATAATTTAACAAAGGCGGCACTCTCTCAAGGCTCTCTCTCAATTATAACTTTTATTTTATTTCAAAAGTTCCATGTGTCTGTGTAATCTAGCTAAGAAAGATGCAACATCCTAATACACCTAACAGACTTGCAGTACCTGTGCAGTGAATGCAGAGAAATGAAAGGGATACCAGTCTGACTGTGGGCTGAGAGAAAACAGTCAACAAGTGTCAGAGTTTTCCTTTAAAGGAAAACTACAGAAAGTGCATTAAGTCATAGTTAAACTTGTTGGGCTTTAAAGGCCCTGAAAATGTATTTTCTTAATCAGCTTCTTACTCTGGGTGATGGGAACCTACCTGAACATACTGTTTGGTGTCAAAGATTTGTTTATGTCACATGAGAGACTCAGTATTTCTTATTTTCTCTGAGCTCTTATCACTGGTTTGAATCGGTTGGGGTTCACTTGGAAAAAGGTGACATCACATTCTTCCAATGTAAGAATCAGGATTTTAATCCAATTCCATCAAAACCAAACCCCACCCAGCAGATTTGCTGGGTTTTATGGGTGTTGGGGGACCTGCAACACTCCCTAAAACCAGGCATTAGAAAAACCATCAGCTGATAAATAAGTGTGATGCAAACTGGCAGAGAGAGAGCTTATGTGGATGAGTGAGAGAAAAGGACCGTGTGAATATGGACCAGTATGTTGGCATTCAAGTGTGCTGTTCGCTGAGGTGTAAAACATTCTCAAATTGTTGTAAATTGTTAATAGCTATTAGATTTTAGTTATCCTGGCCATTCAAACGAAAAATTTGAATATTGTGCACCATTTAGTTTTATCATATAGACTGACTTTCAGTCTCTCTCTTATTTAGATATGAATATCCTCTATATGTTGAAGAGAAACACTTTAAGATTTTAAGCTGTCTGCAACAGTCAGTTTGGGTTTTTGTCTTTTTAAAGCCTGACGGCTAGATGTCCTATTGGACTTATTTTTAGTGATGTTGCCAAACCCAGATCCGAGACCAGTTATTTTGGTGAGTACAGCGTTGTCTTGACGAAGAAAAAACTGTTTACATTGCGATTTTATTACTGAGCTTATTAACACATACATTTCTTTAATTTGGTGGAATTCAAATTTTCACGTCAAAGATAAATTAAATAAAGAACATTTTTGAATGTAAATAACAAAAAGACAGAAAATTGTAAAGCCAGCTTGAACTTATTTAACAAATATAAGAAGGTGGAGAAAATAAGATTGGGTGGGTTTATGGCCTACCACCTGCCTGCACAATCCCCCTTTTTTACTCCTTTGTGTCCCTCAACTGATCTTCAAAAGCCTCCCCCTCTTCTCCACTTGAGGGTTGAGGTGTATTTGAGAGCATATGTTCAGGTTCAGTAAATATTTCTTTAAACAGGTTCTAATGCTGTAACCAGAGCGATTGCCTGCTTGAGAGATAGGCTGCCCCACTTTGAAGTGCATACTGAGTACCTTAGTATGCGTAGGCGAAACTGTAAATGTGCTTATCTTGTGTCACTGTGTGTGTGTGAATGTGTGTGTGTGTCTTCTTTGTGTTTGTGGTGCAGTTCAATAGATAAGGGGTATTCTGAATAGGTTGAGTAATAGCATTAGGTTGTGAACAAATTCATGTGAGAGCAGTGTGTTCTCTAAGTGTGTGTGTGTACAGTAGTAAGTCTAGTACAAAGAAGTTTTATACAAGGAGTTCAGAGTAAGGAACAAAGAAACACAGATATGTGTGTGTATGTGTGTGTATGTGAGAAAGAGAGAGAGAGAAGGAAAGAAAAAGAGAGAGGAGGGACAACTCAGTGTGAAAAACAACCTTGGCTGAAACAGCATGAAGCTTTTAAACCACTCAGAATTCTATATCACGCCAAAGTATCCAAGGACAATCATGAATACCCTCCACCACCACAAACACGCACACACCTTCCACAGGATCCTGAAATGACTTGCTTTGTTTGGAGCACCTCCTCGCAAACTAAACTAATCACTCCATTTGACATGTGGCCTTTTCACCTCGTTTAGCACCACAACCCGATGGCAACCTTCGCGCAACCAAAAACTCTAAGGGCGGCGACTCAAACAGCAAGCCTTGCTAATGTGATAATCAGTGGAGGGAGAAAAACAGAGGGCCAAAGTGCTCGCCTGATAAACAAAAAGGCCTCAAGAACAACAAGGTTCGATCAAGCGGACCTCATCAGAGACCATGAACGGCGGGGGAGAAAGAGGGAGAAGTGAGAGAAATGAGAAGCAAGAAAGAAGAGTAGACAAGGGAAAAAAAAATAAAATGAGACCACATGTGAGGAGGTGAGACGCTGGTGGTGGGGTGGGGTGGGCAAGGCTAGATGAGAGGGAAAGAGGGAGCGGAGGGCCCAGTGGCGAATCTCTTAGGAGAATATGATGTGATTTATGGAGGCCATTACACTGAAGGACAAACAAATGGGGGTTATTAGCAGCATATCAACAGATGTGCATGCACATGCACACACACGTCTACTGTCTACACACACGCACACACATATACATATATACGCTGAATCGTGGACAGTAAATGCTGTTCAAAAGTCTATGTGTGATGAATGGGGATTCATTGACGATACAGCGCGGGAACTAAAAGCCCACTGCTTTTAGCAGATCCGTGCCACTTTTCAGTGTAATTACAAAATTTTGTTTGATTTGTAAATAGCTCTGTCAGTCTGGTATTGTATTACAAATTAAGTGTAGGCAACAAGTGGGCATGCAGTGTCTGTGATTTTGTGCAATTTTAAGATGAGGCTGCAGCCGAAGCATCACGTAAGTAGTAGGACTTGATGTTATCTGTGTGTGAGTGCGTGCGTGAACGCGCAATGTGTTTGCAGAGGAAAGTTAATAGTGCCGTTGTCTTCAGTACAGAGGTGCATCATGGTGGAAAACTGACAGAGAAACTGACAGTGAAGGGGAAAACAGACAGAGAAAGAGAGGAGAGCAAAAAGAGACGGGGGAGGACAGAGGCATACATACAAAATAGGAGGAAAGACAGAGGCGGACACACAAAGCAAAGAGAGAGGATGGGGGAGTGAGAGAGAGACAGAGAGAGGAGAGAGAGACAGAGAGAAAGAGAGAGAGAGAGAACAAGAGGTGCCAGTTTGCAGATGAGAGGCTTGGAAGCCAGAAGGCAATTTAAACAGGCTTGGCTCCCTCTCAGGCATGACAGACTGCTCATTCCCCATCCTCACACACACACACAAACGCGCACACACGTAAAAACACACTGATACAAAGTCATTCATGCATGCTGGCACACAAAACTACTAAGAAAAGTTAAACAACCAGAAACACTCAAGAAGCACAAGTGTGCAGGCAGTTGTCACAAAAAAGTACAAAAATGTGCAGATGCATATGCAAAACGCTCGAGCTTTATGGAAGTGTGAACTATACAGACACGCAAATCCTTTCAATCCCCAAAACTCTGCATATATACCAAAACGTGATTGTTCAAGCAAAGAACACACACACATACTCGGTAGTTACATAAACACAACACATGCACACACAGATATCACCTCCATCATTATCATTTCACAGCTTGGGACTGAGAGTAGATTGAATGAGCTATTGTGTGATGGCAGACATACTAATGGTTATTAAAAATCTACATTCAATGCACTCTCACTTTCTCAATTTGGGCAGCTTGCCCCATACCGCAGCCCCCACAGATAATAACTGGGATTTTAGGCTAATTCTACAGCTGCATTGTCTTCTCTGGCAGTCAGAAATGAAAGAGATGGAATCTAACCTGGCCCTGTGGCAGAGCAGTTACTCCAGTCAACTTTTTACTTTGATTGACCAAAGACTCTTTCATTTGCTTCACTAGTATTCCGACCACAGCACACCATGCCCCTTTTCGTTTTCTTCTCTCACACCTGACTTCAATGTTATCGAGGTGGATTCATTTTCTCTGAAATTCAGTTGCTTTGTGTCCGTCTGATGCTGTTGGTCTGTCTGTTTGTCTGTTTCTCTGTCCCCTGCTCATCCTCTCTTAGCATGGATATAATCAAAGTGAGCAATTACTGTATTCGTCAATGTTCTCCGACTCATTTATGATACTACAAACTGGCCAATATTAGATAAATAAATAAGAATTTATAAAATAATTGCATAAATAAACGCAGGAAAAAATTTTAAACAGACATATAAAAGACAGATAATGTGAGCCATTTACTGCATGGGGATTAAAATATGGCCTGGCACTAACGAGTCAGGCCTTGCAGAAATTATACACCGGCTGGTCAACCATTTTACGTGTCCATGCACAAATAAACTCCAGTCATTAGGCTTACATGGCACAAGTGAATTTGAGCCTTGTGTGTGTGGGTGGGGGTGGCCCTGAGTGAATTTGCAAGTGTTGCATATATGCAGTGCACTAACACAAGGGTCTACAAGGTTAATGAAAACAGGTTCCAAATACATTCTTTCGGATGGCAGGAGGATGGAATTATGGATTATGACTGCTTGGCTGGCTGACAACCACCTATTAACATGTCTGACACATTCTTGGACTGTCTGTCTACCTGCCTGGTTGCTTCTCAGCACACTTTGTCAGTCTTACCTATCTCCTGCCATGTACCCAGTTGCTTGCGTCAGTACTATTGCCAGTCCCTCTCTGGCTGTGTGTTTAACTGTGTTCTTACGTGCATGGCTCTCACCCCCCTCCCTTTCTCCTTTTCCCATCACCAGTGACTGTTTTTATTTTATCTTGTGTTTCTCATCTTCCACCTCCATTGACCAACCTCTCCGGTGTATTCTAATGTCTCTTCACAGGGAGCTCAGCTGCATACCAAGATTAAAGCCCACAGATGGAAGAATAAGAAAAGAAGCCCAGCAGATTGGTAAATAAAACAATAGGTTTTCCTCAGGCACAGGTAATAGGCACTTTCCTCTCTCTTCGACTTTATTCAAGCAAAAGTGACTCCCTTTCCGTTCTCTGATGCAGTTTAAGTTTGTGAAATCGCATGTTGCATTTTCCTCTCCATCTAAGCCAATTTTACATTAGTTCACTCTCTTTGTATGGGAATCCACAGGTAGTCTTAAAACCCCATTTCCAGTGGTAAGCCTCTCAACTGTAATGCTCTTGAGTTTCTTTGTGCCTGTTAAGTGTGTATGTGTGAGAGAGTGGGGGTGTATATACATAGATATGTGATAGTAGCATCAGTATGTATGTGCGTGGATGTACCTGCACTGCATGCACATGTGTGTGTGTGTGTGTGTGTGTGTGTGAGCGTGCGTGACAGGTTTCAGTAGTGTTTGATAATGTGCTGCCTCACTGTACAGTTGCCAAACCCTTTCAACATACTACAGTGGTCCCTTTACCTCCACAACCTCAACCACCCCCCCCCAAGTGCAGTCCTGTGAGCCACCCTCCATGTGCCAGATAGTTGCCATGGTGACCATCACTACGCCATGGAGACAGCAGTGGGAAGCTGACTAGGAGGGTGGAGAGGGGAAAGCAGCACTTAGGGATGAGAGAAAGATGATGGCAGGTAGGGGAGAGGATGGTTGGTACAAAGAAAAAGTGGAAGAAATGCTGAAGTAGATGTCACGGTAGCTGTGCACCGGCAGTTAGGGTGAGAGGAAGGAGGTTGTGGAGGTGACAGAGGTTCTGACACGGAGAAACACAGACAGAGAACCTGAAAGCCAGAGAGAATGAGAGACAAAATCAGATGAAGAGACTGTCAATGTGTGTGTGTGTTTTTTCATAACCAAAAAGTAGCACTAAAGCAAAGGGGAAAAAATCACCCATTTCGAGGAGTTGTGTATATTTTCCACCACAGGGAAATGGACTTCCGATGTGAAAGTGTGTCCTCTTCAGTGAATGCTAACCTTGAAAACTATTTCAGAAAAGCCATTATTCATCTAACCAGCCCCCAAGTTCAATTTCAAGACTTAGTTCTCCGGCAAGCCAAACACGGCACTACATCACAAGACGAACTCCGGAGAAAATATTGCATTAGCTTTATTTACTGTGTGCTCTTTCAGGAGACAATTACAATCTGGGGCAGGAGGGGCGAGGAGGAGGAGGAGTGAGAGCAAAGTAGGAGTAGGAGTATGCTGGTCGCTTTGGCACTTACTAAAAAGCTGCATTTAGCACAGGTAAATTATAGGGCCTATTTCTGTTGTGAGCCTGTTATGAATGCTCCAGAATCTCTGCACCTCTTTTATGCCTGTGGCTGTTTGTGACTGTGTGTTTGTGTTTGTTGGAATGTAAAAGCAAGTGGAAATGTGCATTTGCTAAATATGTGTATATGTGTGTATAGATATGTGAGTGTATCTTCCTACACCGCCCACAAATAAACCTCACAAGCCAGAGGGCCAAACATCAAGGCACTGTTGTTCCTTATTAAGAGTCCCAGTAGCTTTAACAGAATTAGGAGAAAGACGCGAGCAGTGCCGCACCCTCAGATGAGCTGATCTCAACACTGATACCTGTCACATTTAAAAGCCTCAGTCTGCACACCGTAGAGAATCAGATTTATATATGCAAAGGGCAAATACATTAGCAGAAACACAAACCTGTCAGTCGCATTTCCCAAGCATGCTCTGACAACAAGGGATGCAGAGAGAGAGAGAGATGGGAAAAGGCATCTAGAGAAAACAAAAACACTTTTTTTATCTCAAGGCTTTTGCTTTAACATAGAAAATGACATGAGTGCTGAATAAACAAATTAAGGCAAGTGTTCTTGTTTTTTTTCATCACCCTGGTTCAAGTTTGAAAGTCTTAATATGAAAATACTAAGGGTGCAGGGTAATTGAAGGAATAAATCTTAACTTGGTGAGTCATAATGTTGCTTGTAAAGTCTAAGTACGACTCACATTTGTCAGAGAGAGAGAAGGAAAGAGCAAGAGAGAGAGACAGAGAGATAGCCTCACAAGTGAGAGCATGATGACAAATATTTCAATCTGGACGGAATATGCCTCGCTGTTCCTTCCCCAACGTGTAAGCCAAATCATCTGTGTTTCACTGCTGAGAAAGTGGGAATCAGAGCTGGGTTAAATGGTGTTTGCAAAATATTCTTAGCATTTGTCGTATCTTACTTGGAGTAACAGATGGGTGGGGTTTGCCACATAGGACAGAAGAATGTGTGCCAGATAGTGGCACAGCAAATTAAATGCTGAAATTCGAAGGTATTTCCTGTGTGTGTTTGATTGGCAATTTGAAAAGACTGGAAATTTGTCAGATAATATTTCATCTTCTACTATTAAATTCACCTAGAATCTGTTTAAATTGTGTCTTCTGTGGGAACTTTCCAAAAATTTAAACAATAACCCTGATGATGTCATCAGACAAGCTGATTTTAATTTTTAAATCTTAATTTTAATCTTCAAGCTAATTTTCAGCAAACTTTTGAAATGTCACAAAAAAAGAGAAAAATAAGAAAATGCGAATTAGGCGTGTTTCCATCAGCTGGTGTAGAGTGAATAAACTCGGCTACGCAAAGGTAGTTATGTCAGAAGAAGTTGCAAACTTAGAAACAAAACCAGTAACACGGACCTAAAGATCATGGGTCTGAGAAAAATGAAGAGCCAGTTGCTATCAGCCATGCTTCCGCACATTATGGGAATATCCGGAAAGACGCCGACAGTGGAAATAGCTTATCAGGCATGTGAGGTAAATGTTTGCTACATCAGAAATTATTCAGCATGTGTTAACATCTCCCTTTTGGCGCATTTACTCTTTTTTTGAGAAAGACAAAAAACACCTCAATGGAGCGTAAAAACTTTGTTGTGAAATTAAGAAAGTTTCTTTTCTTGTATTTTGCCATCAACCTTTTCTAATGCGATACTACAAAATGCACATAAAATTACGTTTATGGAAACACGACTATAGCTGAACAAGTTTTTTTTGGACAGTCAGTTGCAGACAAAAACAACAGCCTTAAACTCAATTTAGGAGCTGTGCCTTGGGATTGTTGCAACACAGATCTTTTCTCTTGTAACACGTAAGTCAGTTACCAGCGTGCACTGCTTATGGATGTATTCATGGATGTATAAAGACGTATTAAAAAATGTGGTTTATTAATATACATCAACAGCACTGCTGCTAACTGTAAGCTCAGCCATTTGCTAGTTAACTCAGTTAGCAGTCCTATTAACTCACTCTGTCTGGACAGGCGGAAGAGGTTTTCAGGCCCAGGGCGGGGAACGGGACTCTGACTCTGGTGGATGACAACGGATTCAGGTGGGGACAGGAGAGGCATGAAATGGATGACGAGCAAGGTTGTGGAGAGATAATTTATAACTAACTTTCCACATTATTCATTGTACTGACTGAAGTGTTTATCCCTGTGTTCTGAACAACGAGACTTGTGTGATGTTATACTGTGTTATGACCCTGGGGTCATATTTTGTTTGTTTTAATCTCCCCCTGCAATGTCAGCTGTCTCTCCTCCATTAGAGTGTGTGTGTATGCAGGTAATGGAGTCTCCTGATTGGTCACCTGGATGACAACAGCCATCTTAAGCCCCACTAACAGGAACTCCTCTCTCTCTCTCTTCGCCATTCCCAACCTGAGCCTGTGTGTTATACCTGTTCCCCTTCGAGGGAACTCGAATGGGAACACCTCTGGGCGTGGCAGGGCTGAAATCATGAATGAAACTACTCCAATCCTGGTCCCGTGCGGCTTCCTCTCTTCCCCGTTCGGGAGTCCGTTCTTGGCTTCTCCCGCCCGAGATATGAGTTTGGAGAGGCTTGCACAGTCTGATTCTGAGGAGCTAGACGTGCTTAGCATCATGGAGGGTGACTTCCGGGAGCCGGGCCGACGTCATCAGTCCGCGCCCAGCTATGAGAGGCGGGGCAGGAGCCGCGGGCCGGCAGTAACCTCAATGAGCTTTTCGGCAGCCCGAGCGCCACCCCCGCGTTCTTTCCTGATTTGCACAATGAGTTATGTAAATCATGGAACAGACATGGAAAAAAGCTGCTCTGCACGGCTGACTGTGTCCCCTCTGCTGGACTACAGCAGCGTGACAGAAACTAAGCAGCACGGCTACGGAACGATGCCTTGGGGGGAGGAAGCGCTCGCGAGCTATCTTTCTCCCACCCTCGCTTCATTCCTTCAGATGTCGGCGCTCCCCACCAAGCCGTGTCGGACGACATCCGCTTTGGTGGGCAAGGCCTACATGGCAGCGGGTCAAGCTGGTGCAAGCCTGCACACTATGGTCATCTTGCAGGCGTACCAGGCCGATCTTCTCAAGACTGTGACCTAAGGGGAGGACCCTCTAAGGAGGACCTGACTGAGCTCCGTAGAGCTACGGACTTAACACTCCGTGTTACCAAGCATTGGCGGCTCCATGGCAGCATTGGTGGCTACGGAGCGCCATATGTGGCTCAACCTCTCGGGCATCCAGGGGAAGGAGAAGGCTTTTCTCCTGGATGTGCCCCTCTCTCCTACTGGCCTGTTTGTTGAGGCAGTGGATGCTGTCTTCAGCAGGTTTCAGAGAGAGATGAGCTCAGCCCTCGTCTAGCTCCTACCGCCGGAGCCCGAAGTGAAGCGTTGCTTCCCGTAGTCCCCCTCAACCAATCTGGGACGCAAGGCGGCGCTCTCGCCCACAGCCCCCCGAGAGGCTGACCGAGGTCCCCTCCCTCGTGGCGGCTCAGGCAACAGGCGCTGTTTCCTGCCGTCTTGGTGCTCGGGACACGCTAGCCGCCAGCGAGCTCTCACCAGTCTGCCCGCCTCAGGGGTTGCAGCTGGAAAACGATCGGGCTCACACACCGTGGATCGCCGGCGAGTTTTCCCTGGCGGTCCTCCACTTCAGGGTGCCACCGGGGACCTACGCATAACACCGGCCACCAACCCGGAGGGGCTGGTTCCCTTGGCAGATTTTGTAGAAGCATGGCGGAGCCTTGCAAACATTCCTGCGCACCGTAGTGGATGGCTACAGGCTGCAGTTCCGGGTCCACCCCCCGCAGAAGTTCAATGGGGTGGTCTGGACTGCGGTGCATGCGGGGCAGAGCCAGGTGTTGGGACAAGAAGTTCGCTTTCTGCTGGAAAACGGGGCCAGAGAGCTTATTTCCGCGCCAGTCAGGGAGTCCGGGTTCTACAGCCTGTACTTCATAGTTCCCAAGAAGGACGGATGGGTTGCGTCCGATTTTGGATCTGCGGTCCCTGAACCAATCTCTGAGGAGATTCAGGTTCAGGATGCTCACCATCCCCACCATCATCAGTCACATCCAATCCGAGGATTGTTTTGTCACGATAGATCTGCGAGATGCGAGATTTCCACATCTCCATCCATCCCTCTCACAGGAAGTTCCTGAGGTTCGCCTTCGGGGGCGCGGCGTACCAGTATCGGGTTCTTCCGTTCGGCCTAGCACTCTCTCTTCGCACGTTCACCAAATGCATGGATGCAGCTCTGGCCCCGATGAGGCTCCAAGGCGTCCGCATACTGAACTACATCGACGACTGGCTCATCTTGGCTCAGTTTCGGGAGTTCGCAGTTCGGCATCGAGATGTCGTCCTCGCCCACCTTCAGCGTTTGGGGCTGCGGCTCAACGCGAGGAAGAGCGTGCTGACGCCCGCCCAACAGACTACGTTCCTAGGGGTGGTGTGGGACTCAACAACTATGCGGGCCCACCTGTCGCCTGCCGTCGTCACCGACGCAGGGTTACATACGTAACCCGAGACGTTAGTTGTGAGTAGAAAACTGCTGTGCTTAGAGGAGACCTTGTAAGTGAATCTGTGTAGCTTAGCTTCGTAATTCTGATTGTTGTTGACAACCTTTTTTTTGTTGGCTTTAGCCATTTTTGTTATATTATATGTATATTTCTTTGTTGTATAGCAGTGTGTAGGAGTGAGAAGCACTTTTTGTTTGCACCCCTTTTTCTCCTGTTTTTGAGATTAGAAGCCTAGTTTAGAGCTTTGTCTTTTAGTTACTTTCTGTTTTTGGTTTAGGAAAGTTTAGGTTTATTAGATTGTTTTGGGCACTGCTCATCTCTGAAGCCAATAAAACCGCTAAATTGTATTTCCTTCCTAATTGTATTAGCCTGTACTAGAAACTTCAACCCTGCTTATCACAACCTCTGCTGTTTTAATTTTGACCATTCTTTTTTTATCTGTCTCTTGTTAATCCTCCAACTATATGAAAATGTGATATTGAAACACTGGACTATCTGTTTAATTTTTCATTACTATGTATATATAGTATAACAGTCAAAAACTTTAATCTAAGATAACCTGCTGCATCAGGACTGTGTGTGTGTGGCTTAAAATCTTGTGTTCATGTGTGACCCATGTGCTCAAGTAATAATCTGATTGATGAAATACGTTTTAAGGGCTGTTAAATAAAAGTAGCACACTGCTATTTTCACAATGTAATTTGCCTACCTTGCACACAAGACCACAGGTGAACATCTCAGTGTAAGAATATTATATTTCATTATACAGTAAAAAGGGCATGTAACAGAATGGGGGGGGGGGGGGGGGATACCTCTATATTAATTTTCCATTATTAAGGTTGACATATAAGCAAGGTGGCGATAGGAGAAGTCAGCCTGCAGAGACTCTCATGATGCAAGGAGATGGGGTGAATCATGCTGCAGGAAAGTTTCATACACTCCCAATGACAATTAGAGTGGAACACAGTTTTGTTAAGGCTATCTGTGACACAGGGGAAGAAAAGAAACCATCTTTACAGCTGCTCACTATGTCAAAATTAGTTAATTTGACAGTTGTAGGTATATGTATGATAGCAAGTCACCAATGATTGTGAAACAAAGGAAATAATTTGACAGGTGGGAAATGTTGGTTTAGACCCCATGTGTTTTCAGCGAGGAAGGATGTGTCAATGACAAGCCGCACTGATGCAACCTGGAGAAATAGAAGATGAAAAGCACACTTCCTGTGTGGCCTAATCAGGTTCCTGTGTGTCTGTACCCACCGGTGCTACAGACACAGTTCTCTCTAACCCTATTATTTCAGACACACTCACGAAAAAAAAGTCTGAAAGGAGATAAACAAATTGTCCATTCCTTGTCCTTGACACCTCAGAATAATGTACGGATAAATATAAAATTCATAATTTATCACACTGAGGTTTTTGAGAAAGCAATGATGAAGCAATCAAAGTGAGGAGTCATTTTAAAAGCAGCGCTAATGCAGCAATCAGCTTTGGGTGATTTGTCAATAGAAAGCAATTCATGTTTCTGCTCTAGTGCAATGCCCTACAGGTAAACAAGGGAAGAAATGAGAAACGTTCAAGTGCACTCTTCCTCTCCACCACACACACACACACACACACACACACAAACACCTCCTCAGCTGTTGTTTTCAGCATGTTAATCAGGCTTTGGTATGGTTGTAGCCCTGAGGCGCTATGTGATATAAACACAGATAGAATAAATATCTGATTTTAGTACCTTTAAATGACTAACTTTGTTGTCTTCCTCCCTGATGGCTCTGAGAAGAAAGTTTGTGATTAAGTATTTATGATGTTTAGCGTTCAACAAGGCCACTATCTCTCAGATGCCGGAGCATTAAATCTTAAAAAGAATGATACTGCACAATGTGCTGCTGCGAGCGCTTATGACCTTTCCGTGAGAGGCCATCGGTGGTACACGGCTGGCATTTGAGACGAGATCATTATGGCTCTGATTTTAATTGAGGCCTTTATCCCAGGTGTAATCAGGGCTAAATAAACAACGCTGGAATCATCCAAGCCTCAATTACGCCTATGGGGAGAGTTGATGCGGAGATGCAATGTGCTGCTTCTTCATTATCAGCTGAAACTAATACTTGATGAAAGAGTCTGATATCTCTACCTGTCTCTGCAACTAATTGTCTGTAATTAGTACAAGGCAGGGGCAATTGTGAAGGTTGATATTATTATGAGAAATATCATTGGGTACAATATTCAAATTTTCTATTGTGTGGGCTTTGAAAAAAAGACTTCTGGAATGACTTTAATTGCTGTCATAATGGGCATTTTCACATGGGAATATTACATGACACCATTAAGACAAAATGGGGGTGTCTGAGAAACACATCTTCATTAGGAGGATTTTGTCATCTTCTAATCATTGTTTAAATAGAAGATTCCACAGTAGTAGACAGGCGTTAATCTTGCAAAAGACCTCCAAATGACTCCACACCTCTGTGGCCAGAAGACAAACAAAACTGAAACAGAAAAGAAAAGACATAACAGTGATACTTCTCGGTAGTTAATTAAGTGACGAAATAAGCTTGGAAATCCCCTGAATCAAATTACACAACAGGGGCAGCACACATACAGTATACACACTGCTGCTCTGTAACGAATGGGCTTAATGCAATCACACATCTTTAATGAAATCATGTGAATTAATGTCTTAGATCTTTGCTTTTATGAATTTGCCTCCGGTGGCCAATGCACCAGGAAGTCAACGGAAATTATTCAGCCGCTGCTCTGTGGAACAAAGTCTGTGTGTGTCAGCACATGCCTAGGAGGAAATGGGGAAGTAATAGGACAATGAGGAATGATGCACTTACTCCTTGGTATTGCGATATAGTGTGTGTATAGAAGTGTACTTTTAACATTTTAATACATATTTTTTTTTCTGCAACGATTTCACATTTATATTAAGCAGTTACTGATTCAGTTACTAATGTTTAAGCAAGTTCTTTTATTTTATATCCCCTGTCCTTATCTGGTGGGTCATATCAGAAAAGTGGGTCGCAGGTCTGTTTTGAGTGGACTGCAGTCATGTGCATGTATATATTTGTAAGTGCATTGAGTTTCTGATGCCTAAGTTTTATTTTAAATCACTGTGCCATGCTTTACTGAATCATTAGAATCAGTTCGTTAAAAAGTTTGTTTGAGTTCAGAAGATTTGATAACCTAATTGTTCAGTGCTTGACCGGAGCTCCAATGGCGTATTCCCACTCACTGAACTGAAACTTGGCTTTATGTTCAGTTCAGCTCACTAACTAGTGAATCGGGAACAATCGTTCTTCGCAACACCTTAATTAGTAAACTAAATATTTAATACTACTTTCTACTTTGAGACTTAAGAGTGAGGGCTTGAGCGACTCAGCAACTTTTTATCACTGGGGCTCGCGTTCTCTGTGTCACTGAATATGCACTGTTCCCTCACAGTGAAAGGGTCTGAGATTAGGGGTGGGCCGACAGACGATGCCATCATCCATCTGCAATGGCTGACAGACATCACGACGTTGAGCAGACATTGTGATTGTAAAACACCTTTCCCATTATAAAGCCATGTGAAAGCAGGTTTCAATCACCACAAACATTATTATTATAAATTTTAAATATGTTTCACACACAGACACAGACACACAAGAGGCCTACACCTCTGGTAAACACACTGGCTTGTCCTGCCTCTCTCTGTCTCTCTCTCTCTCTCTCCATCCATCTACTCCACTTTCTCCATCAGCAGTATGTTTAATCAAGTTGCATTAAAGACAAAGAACAGAATTTTTCCACTTGTGGGCTTGTTAATGATGTAGCCTATCAAACAACCGCAACCAACATCTATGTGTTCAATGCTGCTTTAATGTTACCTAGTCTGTGCTTGTAAAATATCCACCGTGACTTGTAACGTCATAGCCTACCAAGTTTTTAACCGAGTGAAGTCTGTGCGAGTGAACACATGCACATAAGACGACAGCTACCCCCTGCAGGTTGCAGGTTTCACCATGCATTGCAAACTACAAAAGGTGCTAGCATTTAACATTACTGTGATGTCTTACTTTTGGCTAGAAATATATTTTAATCAGTGCTTCACTTGGAAGAAAACATGAAGGCATGTGGCTGAAATGCGTATTACAGCAACAAACACAAAACTCCTTCCAAAACTTTTATTAAGTTTTTAAGTTTCTTAAGTCATTAACAGAGGAGAAGAAATATTTAGAATAGATATAGAAAATCGATCACTAGAATGTTTTTTCTTGCCTCTCAGGGATTCCATAAAAAATGTCTGATTTGTTAAGCACGGACCTGCCCGATATCAGGCTGGATGATCAATTTTCGCGCAAAATACAACAGAGGAATCTATGCCTGGTCCCAGTATTTTGTCACCCTATGCATAACATACAACTCCATGAAGCTTGGAGGCTCAGCCAGAAAGTCAAACCAACCATTTTTATCCACACCAAACACACATCAAACACCAAGCATCTAAATGAACTTATATCACAACATAAATCGCTCTGTAATCAGTCCAAAAACAGCTGTTTTCTGTGTGTGAAAAGATCACCCTGGGCCGCCATCTTGGATTGCACAATGCCTGAGCTCTTAGGTTTCCTTTCCCTCATCAAAATGAAGGAGAGAAGAAGTGCTGCTTTGGAACAGATAGTCTTTTCAGTTGTCTACTGGCCGACTCGTAGGAGATACACAGACATCCAATATATCAAACGATTCGTCTGCTCAATATGAAAAGAAAGAGCCCACTTACAGCCCTGTTCTCAAGTTGTGGGCCTGTAAAGCACAGGAGTACTTTTGGTCACAGGAATGTTGTGAATATGTGATCAGTATTCACTGTTTCTATCAATATTTCAATGCTTTGGAAGCATTATGTTATTTGGAACGTGGTTTTATGGACAGAAATAGTGTTTTGAAGAAAAATCCCAATAAAAGTGAACACAAACAGTAACTATGGCCAAAACATGGACATCCGCCTGGTATATTTTTGAAAAATTGTGTAATAACTGTTTTATATTAGGGCGGCTGTGGCTCAGGAGGTAGAGCGGGATGCCTGTTAATTGAAAGATTGGTGGTTCAATCCCTGGCTCCTCCGGGCTGCATGTCGAAGTGTCCTTGGGCAAGATACTGAACTGGCTGTTCCACCATGAATGTGTGTGAGTGTTAGTTTCTGTTTGAGCACTTGGCCTAATGGTTGAGGAGTTATTACTGATTCATTTTGGGTATGTTATCTTAGGCGTTTTTCCTGGAAATAGGTGTCTGTTTCCAAGAGGTTAAAAGAAGTTGATTTTCACACAAATTTGTTCTCACTGATCCCAAAGCTGTTTTCCAAAAGATGACAATGCTTACTGCAGGACAGTAGGGAAACTGTTAAGCAAGAGTGCTGTATTGCTAACGGTGCAGTATTATTATAGCCCAATTTTCACCCAGAGTTTTGTATAAATTATTTGTTAACACTTACATAGAAGTGCAGAGCTGGGGGGTTATCAGAAAGTGAGAAAGGCTTGACTTTCACAACCTGCCAATTCCAAAGATGTGTTTATTAAAGTCATAAAACTGATCTATAAAGCACTATCAAATTATTTATTAACCCTCCAAGCCGTTAGTCACAAAACACTAACACTATGGTGACTAATTTTATCTATCTTTATACATACAAAACAAACAACAATAAATAATATTCTATTTGTTGATGGATCTATTCATTCTACAGTCAAAGAAAACAAATACTATTAGCCCCATAGCATGTGGGTGATAAAGTACAGTAATGGCACTCGAACAATCCACTAAAAGCAAAAGAAAGTGTTGAGAAGATAATGTGAAATGGCTTTCAACCTCCATCCTCGCTTCTCAGCACTTGCTCAGTCTTGTGACTCATGGTAAATGCATTCAGGGGTAAATGGATATGGAGTTGACTTTTCGCAGTGAGAGAGCAAGAGTGACTGTGGGTGTGATAATGATAAAAAATAAAAAATGTCAGCTTCTGATACAAGGCAACATGGCTTAGTGATCGACTCACCTACAACCCCACAGGGGTTACGTTACCGATCTCTTTGTTAGCTAAATGTCAGCGCCCCACCTGGCTCCTATCATACACTGTCTGATACCCCCTGGCAGCACTCGGCCAAATGTACTGTGCTGCACATCTGTCTTTACAAGGTAAGGTTAAAGACAAGTGACACCAGTTTGCTTTTCACTTGAGGACTTACCTATATTCTTATAAAACTTGATTCATCAGGGCCCGTGGTTTAAATAACACAATTCCTCAGCTGCCCCATTACCTTTATGAGTGAAATAGTATGGACTAGCTACATTTTAATGAAGTATTTCTCTTTCACTTAGACAGTTTCTGCTGTTGTGAAATGTAATGCAATATGTATGCGGTACAATTAAAATTGCAAATTTATGTTGCATTAGTTTGTTTATTTTGTGTTGAACTCCATGATCATAAGACTGTGAAAAATTGCAGGGACTGATACACCTGATTAACTAGATAGCAAGCAGCATCACATCCCAGAGCATATTTTGCATGATAAACTTTGACAGTATGCTTTAATTTCTTTTAATGATAGTAATTTATGAAAGCAGCATATGTTAGCTATTTAGTTTGGATTGCTTCATAAAAATATTTGGCCAGACTTGAGATGATAGTCGTGTTTGGAATACCGTTTTCAGTTCTAAACCATTGTAAAGCAGAGTAGCTGTGGAGTTTGCGTGCTCTCTGGAGATCTTTTAGGCAGGTTTGAATTAAGTCATGCAGGTGAATAATACAGGAAATATATGTTGTATAACTTGGTTACTTTCAGGTATGACACATGTCTACTTTTCTGTACTTTTATCTACCTTTCTGGTGTTGAAGGGAGATTGGAAGTGGGTGTTAGTTGTGCGTGATTGCCCACATTGTTCATTGCATAATCCTATAGCCATGTTTGCCACATCAATGAAACTGATAACTAGCTTTGAAGTTTTGATTGCCTTATAATGAAAATCATTTTGTGCCAAAGCTGATTCTTAGTCTTGCAGCAGAACTGTAGTCAACCTACTAATAAACAAGTCTGTGTATTTTAGAGCATGTGTTCATTGTTTTGGTGATCTCTGCATTTACATGTTAAGACCACATAACCTGCAACTGGTGTCTGTCTGCATCCGCAGTGGAGACTGCTTCTTGCTTATATGGACGGAGCTGTTTATTTATACTCTCCCACTGACTACAGATAGTCTGCCACCACTGTGAGCGGGACTTTGTGTGGAGTGAAGTGCTAAGTGGGGAGGGACTGATTTGGAAAAGGGCAAATACTTCCTTGGAAAATGGTCACTTACTAGACAACTGCCTTTGCTGTATTCTTTGTGGCCAGCCACATGTGAAATTATGAAGCTATGAGAGTGGAGAGGCCAGCTTATATGCATTGCAATTGAGGGGGGAGGTACAACATTAAATATGTATCAGGTGATCATTAAACAGCGGCATGTAGTGTGCTTGAAGCGGTGGTGACAGTTCTTACTGAGGATGATATGTTGTAAAATTATCAAGTAAGGGAACATTATACACTTGCATGGCACTATAAGTTAATTAAGCTTTAAATGCACTCCAAAGCAGTTGAACCCGTTTTGGGGTGTGACATATGGAAGCTTAAACACTACTCCACAGCTACTTCAAATGGAGACAAACCCTTATTTCATCCTCAGAAAATACCAGTATCTTATGCTACGTTGTCATTTTTGTGTAGGAATTGTGATTTACTGTCAGCAGCTGCAGCTATTATCTAGGTGCTTGGTCTGCTTTGAGTACACTGATCTGTGTGTGCTCACAGCATTACGCAGCATTTCATGGAAAGTCTAAGGTCATTTTCTGTCATCATCTTCCATATTCTCTTTCTCTCTCTCTCTGCCTCCCTCTCTCTCTACATTTTTCTCAACACTGTTTCGAATATGCGGGTCCCTACACCTAAGGGCACTTTGGCAACACAGCCGTCCTGCATACTTGAACCTACAACCTCTACAATTTGCCATTAGCTAAACACTCTGAAAGTTGCTGCAAGCCCTGAGGCCAGGTGTTTCACTAAGAGCCACTCTTTTTTAGCCCTGAGCACTACACTGCAGTTCTAACAGGAATGAGCCGCCAGCTGGTAGGCAGCCACATACTGGATCTACAGGTACCACCAGTGAAGATGTTTTAAAAAAAAACACCTGAGGATAGCCCCGTGTCCAGCACAAACCCCCTTCTAGGAGTATCAATAATTCAAAAGGACAAAGTGTCTGATACAGACAGCTTGCTTTCCCCTGCTTGTGTCAATATTTTGACTGCGAGCGCGAAGAGGAGAAGGAATCCAAGGGGACTCTGCCATGTAAAGTGTTCTTTCATGTTTTGCAAAGTGTGTGCTACCTCTGCCTCTACATCCATGAAATGGAGAGTTAAGAGGAAGCAGTACAGTCTGTTCAGACTGACTGACGAACTAAACAACTGACTGGCTAGGAAAATTACTTATTCTCTGCAGCTGCTCCCTCTACCAGTGTCTCACTCTGTTTCTTATTTCTTCTGTCTTTTAGTGTTAATTTTTTCATTCTTACACACCCTCACCTCCTCAGCAAAAGAAAAGAGCGGGAGGTGGGAGTGGCGGGTGGTCATTACAGTTATGTGGGAGAGAGAATAACACACAGGAAGACGGAGATAGCTGCAGGGTGAGGATAAAACAAATGGAGAGGAGTGTACAAAAGGTAATGAGACCAAAAGTAAGGGAGCGACTGTAAGGAGTATGATAACAAGATAATACGCTACTGCCGGTGTAGTCCTGATTTTATACAAATGGCTTCTATCATTTTCAACTGTTTAGTTTAGTCAGTATATCATATCAATTTTGGGATTTTAAAAACCACTTTTGCATCATCTTAAGAACTATTCATCAAGGTTTGAGGATAGTAGTTAAAACAGGTAGTGGGAAAGCTGTCACCCACATTTGGATTGCACGCTGCGACTAATCACTTAACTCTCCTCCCAAAAGTATCTCTGAGCTGTGATGTACAAACACGTACATACACATGCACACACAAAGTGAGATGAGGGTGTACGCCACAAACACTCCTTTAATTATGCTGTGAAGTTTTCTCCCAGATGCCCTAGTTATTCTGGGGAGCGAGGATGCGGTGGAGTCTTTGGGGACAGACGACTCTCCCTGAAGTGAGCGAGGAGAGCGGAAGACGTCCCTGGTGGCACCAGGGGAAGACCACGTCAGTGCTCTCGCGGGGAAGAGCAAATCAGGACCTTGTTTTCTCCTTCTTTCTGTTCTCTCTCCAACAGATGAAAAGAAAACAAGACAACATCTTAGAACCGCTTTTGTCTTTTTGGGAACACGATGCTACTGGATATAAATTAATAAAAAGGAATAAAGTCATCAGATTGGCTATTAATCCCCACATCCACCATCGTGTCCCTGAGCAAGACACTTAACCCCTAGTTGTTCGAGAGGCGTGCAACCTCTGACCTGTATAGCAACTGTAAGTCTCTTTGGATAAAAGCGTCAAATGAATAAATGTTAATGTTAATGTTTAATAACGCTGTTCTGTTTTTCGTTTTCTTTTAAATTAACATGATGAAGGACCAATACCACTTTACAGGTCACAGCATATTTTCCGAACTTCATTTATTTTAACAATTTTCACATATTTAAAGAGGCCATATTATGCTTTTTGGCTTTTTCCCTTTGCTTTATTCCCTTTGCTCGAATGTAGTCCAGCCTTTACTTCCTTAACCTATTTGCATCAATATGTAACATTAGTCATAATGCTCGCCTAGCGACTAGTGTGCTAGTGTGGCACGCCCTCAAAAACAGTGGTAAAGAAACACACTGAGCTGCAGCACACACAATGTCAAGACGTCCGCCCGCTGCCTCCCCTCACCCCCACCCTCCCTACAGAAGGTTAGATACTAATGCGTAGTTAAAACTTTATGTGTGTAAGATTAATTTGTCATATAAACAATATATATAAAAATGTAAAGATAAGAAAAAATATAGTATAGTATAGTATTTATGACAATATGGATTAGCCAGCCTTCATTCAGACATGGTCTCTTGGTCTAGTACTACAGGTGCTACAGGAATGTGCAGTATGACCAAAATATGGTATTAAAATATTAAAAATTTCAAGAGTGTGAGTTGAAATTAATAACATACACACAGTCTAGGTTACGAAGCTGGTTCGGAAACATGCACAGCTGAACGGAAGCCCTGGTTGCCCACTTGTCAAGACCCGCCCTAGTAGTCCCTAACTAGGTACTGAGCATGTGCAACTCCTAACAAAGATCAAATAGAAGTGAGATGCAATACTCACAAACTGAGAAGAGTTGCTACAGGAATGTGCAGTATGACCAAAATATGGTATTTTTTAAAATGAAACCATGTAAACCTATTCTGGTTCAACCCCTAAATAAAATGATGAAACTGAAAATAAGCATAATATGACCTCTTTAAACATTTCTATGAGGCATGAAGATAAATTCATGAGTAATCCAGGTCTTTCGTATACATTTCACAAATGATTGTTGGTCCCAAATTACCAGTACTAAGATACTGGTGCTCTTGCATGCTCGTCCATGGTCCTCAAGAATAGCATTTGTTTTAATTAGATTAACATGTTCACCCAACCACCTGACTGCATGATGCTGCATTTGGCGAAACGTGCCCAAGTTAATAATAATAATAATAATATAATAATCCTTATTTGTAGAGCACTTTTCAAAAACAAGTTACAAAGTGCTTTAACAAGTGTAAAGAATAATACAAAAAAAAAGATAAGAGCATGAAAATTTAATATAAAATTAGTAAAATACAATAAAATAAAAGGGATAAAATAAAGTCAAATAAGATCGGGAAAAGCTCTCCTATAAAAGTATGTTTTAAGAAGGGACTTAAAAGAGTTCACTGACTCAGCCGACCTGATTTCCTCGGGCAGGCTGTTCCAGAGCCTCGGGGCCCTGACAGCAAACGCTCTGTCCCCTTTAGTTTTCAGTCGAGACTCTGGAACAGACAACAGACCTCTGCCCGAGGATCTCAAGGTACGTGCTGGTGCGTATGGGACTAAAAGGTCAGAAATATAACAAGGCGAGAGGCCATGAAGAGCTTTAAAAGTGATAAATAGAATTTCTTTGTTCTGGTTAAAAGCCTGACAGCTGAGTTCTGGACAGTCTGGAGTCGATCAATAGATTTTTGGGTTAAACAGGTGAAAAGGCTGTTGCAATAATCCAGGCGTGATGAGATGAAGGCGTGTAAAATGGTCTCGGTGTCCTTAAAAGTTAACATAGATCGAATTTTAGCTATATTTCTAAGTTGATAAAAACATGATTGAACAAGCTTTGTGGTGTGCTGCTCGAAATTTAAATTACTATCAAACCAAACACCAAGGTTCTTTGCCACAGGCTTAATGTGATTTACTAGGGAACCAGCAGATGGCAGTATTTGATTTGCCATCTGCTGGGACCCGATGACCAGGATTTCTGTTTTGTCTGAGTTCAGCTGGAGGAAATTATTTGACATCCATTTTTTAACTTCACAAAGGCAGTTGTTAAGTGAACTCAGCATTCCAGGGTCTGTGGATCTGACGGGCAAGTATATTTGTGTGTCATCAGCATAAATATGAAAAGAAATGCCATGTTTATGGATAATATGTCCAAGGGGAAGCAGATACAAGGAAAACAAAATGGGTCCTAAGACCGACCCCTGAGGCACACCATATTTAACTGGACAGAATGAAGAGACATAGTTGTTTACAGACACGCAAAACTTCCTATTTGACAGGTAGGATGAAAACCATTCTAGAGCAGTACCAGAGATCCCCACCCAGTGCCTCAGTCTGTCTAACATGATGTTGTGATCAATGGTGTCAAAAGCAGCGCTAAGGTCCAGGAGTACAAGGACTGAGCACATACCTTCATCAGCAGACATTAAAAGGTCATTGGTGACTTTAAGCAGGGCAGTCTCAGTGCTGTGGTACTTCCTAAAACCAGACTGAAACTTTTCAAATATTTTGTTATTTTCCAGTACAGTGAGCAGCTGTTTGGACACAATTCTTTCTAGAATCTTTGCAATAAAAGGCAGTTTTGAAATTGGTCTAAAATTTTGTGGGAGGGAGGGATCTAAACCAGGTTTCTTTAAAAGTGGGTTCACGCAAGCCGTTTTAAAATAATCAGGGACACAACCAGTAGATAGGGAGCTGTTGAAAACAGAGATCAAATGGGGCCCAACAGAATCTATTACTTTTAGTAAAAATTTTGTAGGTATTATATCAAGTGGGTTGGAGGACACTCTCATTTGTGATATTGTTTTTAAAAGCTCAGACAAGTCGATGGGATAAAACTGGTTAAAACTCTGTTGTTGCTGGTGAGGAACCTCTGAGTAAGAGGCCACGGGGGTAATAGAGGCTCTGATTGACACCACCTTATTGGTAAAATAAGATAAAAACAATTCACAGTCATCATTACTTCCAGCTGAGGCACAAGGAGGGGTTGGGTTTACCAGCTGATCCACAGTCTTAAACAGAAACCTGGGATTGTGTTTATGTGTAGTAATGAGTTCAGAAAAATAGTGTGTTCTCGCATCCTTAACCATTTTATTGTAGTTAATTAATAAATCCTTCAGACTGAGGTAATGGACTTGGAGATTGGATTTTTTCCATCTGCGCTCTGCTTTCCTGCATTCCCTTTTTAGGCTGCGAATGCTGTCATTTATCCAGGGTTGTTTACTAGCTTTAGACGTAGGCCTAACCTTTAGAGGAGCAGTAATATTTAGTGACGACAAGCAGATATGATTGAAGTGATCAACCAGATTGTTGGTGTTGGAATCAGACAGGTGTTGGCTTTGGCTCTGAAAGACTGCGCAAAACTTTGAAACACTTTGTTCATTAAAGATGCGACAACACACGGAGCTTGGTGAGGCGGCATGAGTAACAGGCGAATCGCAGCTAAAAACAATACATCTGTGGTCAGATATGGTCATGTCCACTAATTCCACAGAGGAAATGCTGACACCCAGGGTAAAAACCAAGTCCAGTGTATGACCACGGTTATGTGTTTGCCCTTTGACATGTTGTTTGAAGTTAAAAGAAGTGGCCATATTTAAAAAGTTAGTTGCATTAACATTGTTGGGGTCATCAACATGAATATTAAAATCGCCACAAAGAACAATTCTGTCATAATTTAAAACCAGAGTAGATAAAAATTCAGGAAGTTCTGATAAAAATCCTCCAGGCGGTTTTGGGGGGCGATAAATTATAACAAATATGATAGGTTGCAGCCCTCCAACTTTAAGAGTGAGAACTTCAAAGGAGCTAAATTCATCACAGCGTACTTGATGACATTTAAAATTTTCCTATACACGCTCACTAGCCCACCACCACGACCACTGACCCTCGGTTGACTAAAACAATCATATTGAGGTGGACACAGTTCAGCTAGCTGGCTATAGTCATTCATTTGCAACCAGGATTCAGTTAAAAACATAAAATCTAGATTTGCAGACAAGATAAAATCATTTAAGATAAAAGTCTTACTTGAAAGTGATCTCACATTGAAGAGAGCCATTTTAAATGAGTTTGTTCTGGGTGCTGGAGTTGGTACAGTTGTCCTAATCCTTAAGAGATTACTATTATTTCTGTGTGGGATGTGCACATTTCGGTTTACTGGTCTATGCGTGATGATGACAGGAATAGAAGTCTGTGGAACAGCGCTGGGAGCAGACGGCTTTACATGCCAGCAGGTGGAGACAGTTGTTTGTGGCAGTGAGGCAGAGATCTGTTCTGTGAGTGGTGGTGTGTCCAGGTGTGCTGCATGAATGATGAGTCATTCACGTAAGTCACGTGTGGACCGCACCACATGCTGTATGTGAGCAGCTAACATTTCTGAGCCCCGTTTGTTTGGGTGAAGTCCGTCTGTCTTAAAAAGAGACATTCTTTGCCAGAAAATATTAAAATTATCCACATAAAACACACGGTGAGCCCTGCAGGTGGACTGGAGCCAGTCGTGGAGGCCAAGGAGTCTACTGAAGCGGCCAGCACCGCGACCGACTGTGGGAATGGGACCAGAGATAAAAACGGACTTTCCGCACTGCTTTAAAAAGTTGAGAAGACGGTTAAAATCTAATTTTGTCAGCTCAGACTGCCGAAGAGCTGTGTCATTTGTTCCGACATGGACTATCACTCTTGTGATGGAGGACGGGAGCGACGGCATCAGGTCCTGGAGTTTTTTTTAAATGTCAGCCGTGGTGGCACCGGGGAAGCAGCGAGTGGTAGCGTTAAAGAAACGGAGGTTTCTGGTTATGGAGTCACCAATTATTAGTGTGGTTGGGGAGAAAAGAGGATGAGGAGATGCTGGTTGTTGGGATCCAGAGCAGGACTGAGCAGAATCTGCTTCAACACTGCGTGCGGACTGAGGATGGAGTGTGTGAGCTGCCGAGTGTTGTGTTGGAGTAGCAGTAACAGACCTGAGAGAAGGGCTACCCGACGGTGCAGGGTAGAGACGGCCTCCGGAGCGTCTGAGCACAGCCTCCTTCAGGATCCTACGTCGGGAAGCGGAGGTTTTTGACCGGGATGACGGCCGCCGATCAAGTCCGGCGGCAGACCGGCGGCCCAGTGCAGGAGATGTAGCCGGTGGAGGAGATGCAACAGTGTCGGCAGGCACTGTGCGCCAAAAGAGATCCGTATCAGAGAGACTCGAAGCCGCAGGTGAATCCGCTGGATGGACCGGAGTGTCGTTAGACAAGGCTGCATAGCGGTTGGAGAGGCCGATGTCCGGAGGAGAGGCAGCCCCATCCGAGCCTCTCTTGCAGCCACGGACCACAACTTCAGCCCAGGTTGACTGATGCTTCGGGGTCGAGCAGGATGAAAGCCTGGGAAGGCTAGAGGGGTCCCAAAACACGGTGTCCTGGATGTTGGCGGTTGCGCTAAGAGAAACAATCTGTTTGGCTTGTACTGAAGCTACATCCATAAAGCCAGTCAGCAGGGAATCTTTCTCTTTGAGTTCCTCTGAAAGTCGCCGGATGTCTTCCATAAGGTCAGCAATCTTCTTGTTCGCTTTCTTAAGGAGTGAGCAGTCCTCAAGGGGCAGAGTTATCTCGGCTAGCATAGCTTTGTTGCGATCAGTAGCGTTGATCGCGTTTTTACGGTCATCTATCTTAAAATCCATGTCGGATGACTAAAATCCTTAACCCACGTAAAACTTAAATAAAGTTAAGTTAAATAAAAGGATATAAAAAATGTAACGAAAAAAGTGGATTAAAACTGGATAAGAGTCCGGTTCAAGAAGGAGCTTCCGACAGGTGGCTACAGACGCCAACGCATGCGCAGAGTGCAACATCCTTTGTTTCACCAGACAGTGTAGCATCATCTGTAATGTACTGCAATTGAAACATGTCCCCAGAATTACATAGCAATTTGAGAATATCTATTATACTAATGATCAAATCTCACAAATGTGCAGCTACTAATGTAAACATGGTAAAGATGATCGTGCATTTCATCTTTTCTATGTGTGACTGCTATTTGTTTGTGTGATTCCCTCAGTCTCATCTGACACTGTCAGAACAAAAGATCTGAGTGAGTTCCCAAAGTAACTAATTAAACCATTTAGAAAGCACTGTATTTTCTGTAGTTTCTAATCAGCATATGCTCGCTTTGACAAGCACCATCACCAACTGTCACTGTATCTTGACAGGTCTGACCCTGTTCGCATTTCCACATCAGGTGGCTGCAGCTCTCTAATTGACAAAACGGTCTGGATGCAGAAGCTAGCCCTCCTTTATGACACTGGATAATTTGCTTGATTTTATGCCTCATATTAAAACTAATTAACACACTGGGTCTGCTCCGTACTCATCGGTCAAGTCTACAGTTCGCATCTAATAACCATGTCACTTTTTCATTTATTTTATTTATTCTCCTTTATTTGCTTCCAGTCTCATCAGTTATTAAGATGGGTCTAATTAAAAAAGACCATGTGCACTGTGAGATTGTTGTTAAAAAACAACTTGTTGTATTAGCACATGTTCAACAAGAAGTTATGGCTCTCGCCATCATCACGTGTCAATAGACAGTTCATCTTACATGTAATCTGTTACAAATATGTAAACAAAAACTATTTTTTTTGCCTGTTTTACCAAATGCCAGTTAGTTTACAGATTTGATCGCATACATTTTACACATGTTGAATAAACATACATGTAAATATGTGCACATAACCCTTCTTAACATGTTCATAATAAAGGCTTTTAGCTGAAACGTTCCTTTTGTAGTTAAAGTGTTAAAGTGTAATAATTTTTTTTCTTTTTTTTTTTTTCTAAGTACATTACTTGAAAGTAAGTAAAGTGCAATTTAAAAAAATAAACACAAGAACAAACAATCACACCTCTGCGTTAATGTTGCATGTGTAAGACAGCGCTGCATACCAAATATGTCAGGATAAACAGATGGCACAGTCCTGCAATGTTGAGATTTCACACTGTGTATAATTTACAGCTCCAGTAATACCTACATAAAGCTAAAGCACAGTATAGTTCCTGAACCCAAATGCAGACTCATCCCAAGAGAGATGATAATAATAAATAAATGAAATACATATTTTTCTCCAAAGTAAAAGGTTAGTAACAAGATTTTGTCATTCTGGGTTTTTGGTATGTTCCTATCATTCCTAGAAGAACTAGCACTTAAATTTCATTAAGGAGCCTTCTTGTCGTATTTGCTGCCAACACTGCCAAACATCCCAACTTCAAACAGCTTTCCCTCTTGCTAATGAGCAAAGGATGCATCCTGTTTTTGAATCCACAAAGCGCCACCTTCTCTGAAATGCATTTCCCTTTCTCTGTTTTCCAACCCACCCCCTTCATCCCTCCACCCCTTTGCAATTGAACTGTGAAGTGCCGGCACGCAAATCAAGCGCTAATCCATTTGAGGCTGACAGGGCGTCCTGATTACGACGGCGGCTTTCTTCTTCAAACGTCCTATCACCATCATCTATCCAGGAACACATGTCGAAACATGAAAGAGCTCCCAAGTTCAATTAGCCGATCAATTGTTTGTCGGAGGTGGCAACAAACTGAGGGCAAATTGTCACACACACACCTGAGCCCAGGAGTTTAAGCCATAGAGTTTGCACAGATTCAGACATAGTCTCTAACAGACAAACACACAGGGCACATTCATTTGTGGAGCGAAATCACACAGCACATGCACAGTTGTCTAATTCCTGTCACTTTCACTTTCTTGTTGAATTACTAATATTTAGATATTAAAATTTGCAGAACGAGACGGAAAGCTTTGTGTCTGGATATGAAAGAACGAAGATGGAAGGCCAGGGTGAATCACTTTCATGATTAAAGCGTCTTTCTCCCAAACTGCTAATGAAGCTGCAGCAAAAGTTCACTTCATGAAGGCCTCCCGCCTCACACATGTATAAAAGAGTTACAACGTAGGAGAATTTTTTACCATTGTAAATTCCCAAAGTAAAAAGTCTTTAATTACATCTTCAATTTTCCTTGACACAGAATTTCAAGCCTGTATAATTTGACAGTACTACTGCTTTATATTATGCCCATCATTTTTAATTATTTCAACTAAGTTTGTGACAAGTCATTTTTTTTGGGGGGGGGGGGGGGGGTTGCTTTATTGGTTGGTAAGTAAAGAATATAAGAAAATATAAAAATCTAAGAATATTATAAATGTGGATGATAATTTTTTTTATTGTTTAACCAACATAGGATATTGGTTCAAAACAAGACATTTGCGTGTCTAAGTTAACCTAAATCACGTTGTGTGTCATTCAAGCCACATGCAACACATTCTACATAGAACCAGTCAGTTTCTCTGTAATGAAACAAAATAAAGATAATCTCAACCTTCAGTTACATAGGAAATGGATCACTGAGTGCATCCTTATCAAGAAAGCGAGGAGTGACAGAGTCTGACCTTCTGTTTTGGAGAGTCACGGGGTGTCACTTTTGGCTTACTTTAGCTCACTGACACTGTCCTAGAATCTGAAAGTGAACTGATTGATATAGAGTGTTTTATATGGTTTACAAAACATACTTGCTAGCTTTAGCTTGTCATTAGGCAAGGACAATGAGGGCCCTTTTGAAATGATCTGCAGTGCATGGCACAGGTGCATTTATGGCATATCCAACTCCACTTTTGCTAGTTAAATGGCGAACAACCTGGGAGTAATGTTTATTAAGTCTCTTAATTAATCAAAGGTGTATTTTGGGCGTAATATAAATTAAACCAATCATATCCCATTCCCTTTAAAAGCCAGGTGTGCCTGCATTGCTGTTTAAATGGCGGATGAATGGTGCATTCAAAGAACCATCAATTGGTGAATAAGTGTGATGCAGACTCGCAGCAGAGAGAGAGAGAGTTTCTGTGGGTGCGCGAGAGAGAGGGAGCGTGTAAATATGGACAGAAGTGTGGATGTGAGATAGAAACTTTCTTTGATCATGAAGCCTTATATTACTCTACAGTTCTGTGGTTTATCAGTGAAGTGTACAAACTACACTGCAGACTGGAGTCTCTGTTAACAGTGACAGACAGATGGATACGGATAGATTATTTATGGCCATCTCCTTAATGAAACGTCTGTATCCTCACAACGCTGCATTATTATAAACTATGATCAACTAGTTGTGGGTCACACCTCTCTGTCTCTCCCTCTTCATCTCCTTGCAGTTCTCAAGCATTAGTTCCTGTTGTTGACTGTGTAGTTGCTGTGACTATCTTGACATACAGTACGTCGGTGTTCAAGTTTGCAACCTGCTGTAGTGTGAAAACGCTGTATCAACAACTATAAGGTTTTAGTTATCCTGGCCATTCAAATACATACTAAAAAACATAATGTCGTGCACCATTTAGTATGATGTCATTATATAGATGGACCTTCTCTCAGCACCACCAGCTGTGATTGACTTCCAGCGTTCCTGCCTATGAAGCACACAAGCAGGCAGCGCAAGAGAAAGAGTGTACTTGAAGGGTTGCGCCCTTTATATAGCAGGAAAATACTGGTTCACTGGTGCAAGGTTTTTGTTGGTCAGTGGCGCAATCGCTTTCTGCTGCCTCAAGATAGCAATGCGCCAACAACCTGACCACGTCTCATTTTGAGATCAACACTCATTTGGGCGCACAGATAGGCGTAAATACATTTGCTACTTACACAACATGGGCGCTGGGCATGAAAAGGACAACTTTTTGACGACAGCATTAAGTTTTTGTGTACATGGGTTTATATCTGTGACTTTTTCATAGAGAACCAAATATTATTTCCTGTCTATCCATGTATAGGGAGCGCTACAACTGTAGGTTACCTTCCACTGACTATGCAGAAAATAAATAGGCTTTTACTGACAGACAGCTTGGACACATAACTCCCACTCCCACTATACTACTTTATAGGGCTGACCCCAAATAGTAAAAAATTCATTGCTTTGATGGGCGTAGCCTGATTCGCAGCAAAACAAGGATCGTGCCATTTTGGCGATATGGGGGTGCTCAACGTCTGATTTTACATAGAACTACCAGTTTTCTCCCAATAAGTTAATATACAGCCTATTATAATATACAATTCAATGTTTAATGCTGTAAATAAACATGTAAAAAGAATAAAACTATCAATAAAGTTTTTAAAGTGCGTGAATAAATCCAAAATTGTAACCCTACGTCTGGGTCAGTGCGCGTGTGTAGTGGCAGAAGAGGAACACTTACTGAAGAGACGGAGCCCAAGCTTCACCGGTGTTTTGCCAAGTTGTCCACACCTTGCGGGACTTTCGGATAATTTATCACTGTTGATGAACCACATAAAGAATAATTTATCGTTTTTAACAGCCGGCTACTTGAAATAGACCCGTAACCAACCACGGTGGCAGGTGAGAGAGAGAAAATGGTCAACAATAAGAGTCAGTTTAGCTAGAAATTTACAGCCTCAATTGAATGAATAGAGACTGCAGCTCTGCAGCTTCTCAAGATTAACTACCGTGTGTTATCCCCCCCCCCCTCAGCTCGCAATCGCCGTGCACAAAAACACACGATTCCACTATCAGTCGACAATAGGCAGGACTTGACGATTCTGACTCAACTATGAGAATCCTTAGTCGGGGACAGCCTTTCTACTTTATATTTTCATCATTGAATTATCCAGTTAGGTTATTTCCAATGCTTCCTTGTCTTGTTTTAAAGCCTGGATAAATGGCTTTAAAACAAGACAGTGCAATTGCTTGACTTTCAGTGGCTACTCATTAATTTCTCTCTTTTCCTGGGGCCACTCCCAAACCAACTATTACCTCCCTATTAAATACAACAGGTAATAAAGTGCGGCATGTTGAAAGATGCCATGATGCTCCTCAAATCAAAGCTCCTCCAGCTCCTCCTCAGGGGTCACAGCCGTTTTTAGCTCCATTTTCTCAAGCACAGAACCTCACCTGCGCCACCGCCAACTAATTAGATTTCAAATGCTAACTGACTTTGATCGCTGTGCTTAATAGTAATTAGTGCCGTGAAACTTTGTCACCATGTTTCCTCACCCCCTTCCTCTTACACATTACTTCCTGCTGTCTCATCTGTTTCCATCTCTCCCCGTGACTCAGCTTCTCTCTCTCTCTAATTTTCTCACTTCCTTCTCACCTCTCCTCCACTGCTTGATGAATTTCTCTCTGGCTGTGCTTTCTCATTTGCTCCCTTCCCTCTCATCTTTCTCTGTTCCTTCACGACTCGGCCTCTCGTTCCTTCTCTTTACCTTTCTCACTTTCTCCCACTTTCTTTGCAGGCAAGAAGTCACAGAGATCAAAGGGAGGAAGAGATGGAAAGAGGCAATGCTAACCCCCACGCATATATCTTCCCTGCACTTTCTGTTCTTTCCCACTCTAGCTGCTAATTCTAAGACTTTCTCTAAACATCTCCTCAACATACTCATCCCATCCCTTCCTCCCTCTTATCTTCTTTCTCTTACACTTTCCATCCTGCCATCTCACTGGTACTGTCTTTTTCCCAGTTGCACCACGTCTCTCTTTTACCCCTTTTCGCTTGCCTCTGATCTGAATAGATGTCGTTACAGCTGACGTTAGTCCAGGGAATCATTCAAAACACGCACCGACACACGAAGAACATGCAAAAGATAAATCAGCTCTCTCTGAAAGATTCACTAGATTGCAAGATGAAATAAAGAAGAAAGGGACGGAAGGAAAGAATAGGGACTAGCTCCGACATACATAGAGATGCTTAGCCCCCGGAGCTGCCAAGAGGGCCATGCATGTCTGTGCGCTTCATAATTCATCAGCCTTATTAATGTCTGTGGTCTTTGATTTTTCAGTTTTTTTCTTTTCAACCACAAAGCAGGGGGAGCAGCACATACACATGTTCACACAAATGATGAGCACACACCTGAACAAATGGCAATATAAGCATACACACACGTGCAAAGATATTTACCCAAAAGCAGAAAGGCACACACAAATACACACCCCACACCTACATACTCTTTATATGTTAATAAAGTCCCTCCAGACTTTCTTTGTTCTCCAAGCTGCTTCATCCATCCCTTTCCATTTCCCCCAGAGTGCTGTATAGTCTCCAAACACACCCAGATACACACATACAAGTCATGATCAAGAGCACGGAGAGAGAGAGAGAGAGAGAGAGAGAGAGAGAGAGAGAGAGAGAGAGAGAGAGAGAGAGAGAGAGAGTGTGTGTATGTGTGCCTGTTGGAATGTCCATTTAATGTATGTGTGAGGGCTGCATGTGAACACACTTTGTTTGCACAACTTTAGAAAAATATTACAGTACAGCAACGTGATGAAATTTCTAACACAGCACTGCAAATCTCTCCGGTGCGTCGTAAGACTACATGATAACTTGCTCAAAGAATCCCCTACCCCCCCAAGTCCACCATTAGGACACATCATCAGAGCCTTTAGACTGAGCTTTGTTAATTTATCTAGTCCTTTTTCTCCCAAAGGCGTGCCGCTGGGATTCTCCTGTTAGCTGCCCTGAGTGGAAATCTGCGGGATATTATTCGTCTTGTGCGCTGACTTTGATGCCACTTAAAGAGCCCCAACAGGAAAAGTCTTCCAGGTGGACCAAGTGAGTGGCTCAAAGTCAAGGCTGAGTAATCTTAAAATAGAGTTGTCTGTTTATAAAGACTTGTGATGAAAATTGATTCTGAAAGATTGAGGAGATATGGGTTTTTAATGGAGAAGGGATTATTATGACGGCGCGCACACACACACACACACACACACACACACACACACACACACGTGCTGTGTTTTAAACCACACAGCATGATCCTGTGCAGCTCTGTTTAACCTGCTGTTGTTGTCTGCCTACAGTTGTTAGCTGCGGCAAAAAAGAAGAAAGACTCAGAGAGGTAAAAAGACAGAGAAAAATAATACTGGCCAACAGTTTTATTTACCAATCTTCCCCTGCCCCCTCCTCTTCCTCCTCTCATTTTTTCTCCCTTTCCAATCAAAGTTTCAGTGCGCAACAATAAGACTGCTTACTCTCTCAAAAGCTGTTTAAGTGAATTTCACTGGCTCACCGGGGAATCGCCCCACTGAGGCTTTTGAAGGCATTGAGGCAGGCAGAGAAAGTAATTACTTTTTTCCCTAAACAGAAGTGGGGCGCGGCATGGTGTGTATGTGTGTGTGTGTGTTTATGAGTTTGTGACTGTGTGTGCATGTGCGAGAGAATGAATAAGTTTGTGTGTGTTTATGTTGGTGAATCCGTGTCATGTGTTTGTATGTGGAACTGTGCAACCTAGTGTTTGTGTGAGCCTGAGAGACATACAGTGATAGAACAACACAGTTCCCACACTCAAGTGAAGAACAAAGCCTGGCAAGGTTTTTGGTGTGGTCATGAGGCAGTGGTATGCGTGTGTGTGTGTATTTCAACATGGTTCCATTGCATTTCACATTTATGTAAGACACCTGAGTAGACCTTCAGAAGAAACATTGTGCCTTTTTATATTTTTTATTTGAAAGCAAAACTTACTGTGGAAGTTTTTTTATACCAGTGCTTTGCTTTGTATTTACAAATTGGTGCTGTACAGTGTGAGTATGGGTGTCTAATTTTTTTTGATTTGATTTGTTAATGTCGCCTTAAGGAAAAGTGTCTTCTTGTTCATGAGTGATGATAAAATGAGATCGACAGCAGATTGGCATGTGCTGTATGGTACCAGACCCTTGTGGTGAAGAGTGAGCTGACCGTGAAAACAAAGACCTCAATTTACTAGTTGATCATTTTCAGTTTCATTCAAAGGGCTTTATTGGCATGAAGGTTTCAAAAACAATGTTGTCAAAGTATCAAAATATAATTTGTCCAAATGTAGCAACAACTGATACAGGGGACTCTTTTCTGTGCTCTGTTCTTGGGTTTGTAGGGCTTTGGAATGGAAGGTGTCTAGGGGACTAGATTTAAGGTTATTTCCCCATGTTTTAGTGATTAATTGGGACAGTATATTTTGAAATTGATCCAGTTTTGAGAGACTGGACTGCAATCTGCGGCAGCAAAGGCTGTAATGCTTGCTCTTCAAGCCTTCTTTTAGTGCATTCACAACCATGTTGAAATTCCCTGATGCTGTTATGGTTGTACCAAGGTAGGTATAACCTGGGCAATTTACTCAGAAATTGTAACTTTTTAACTAATATCATATTCATAACAGCAGCAAGGAGTATGGTTTTTACAAAGCATATAGCCTAGGCCTAATGTTTCTTAACGCCACTGGCTGAAACAAAAAAAATAAAGCAAGTAAATCCCTTTTGAACAGCTGTTTTTCTGCACATGTAGAATATTTATAAGAGCAGTATTCAGTAGTTATAAAACGTTACATTAACGTCACTCTCTCCCGACGAGCCCAAGGATCAGTGACAGTTGCGGCCGGAGTTTCTTTCTGTAAGTGTCACGTCGCTGTGCTGCTTCAGCAGATGCTTCAATAAATAAATGTAGAAATTTTTTCGCGGTTGAAAGCCTTTTGCTTTCGCACAGAGTTTACAATAGATAACAATGTTCTTTGCATCTTAGACTGCGAAACAATAATGGCAGTAGCTACTTACAGCTGTGAACAGAACACTCTCTCCCTCGTTCTCTGTCAAGGTGGGCAGTGTACTCAGGCAGAAACTGGTTGGTAGGGCCCAAAATGCAGACACTGGAACAGGCATGTTCAGTTTTTGAGATTTATTCAACAAAAAAAAGCGAGCACACTTACTCAACAGGACAAACAGGTAAACCTAATAATAAGCTTAATAATGAGGACAGAACAGACTAAAGCAGAATGATCAAAATCAGATTAAATAATGAAACTGACAGAGAACATAAATAGACACCTAGCAGACAGACAGAACCCAAGCACAATGGTACAGAAACTAATACATCAGACAGGTACGGCGGAATATATAACAGATACCGAACTGATCAATAAGTAAACTCACAGAGAATTAAACTCAACAGAACAGATGACAGGACTAAAATGCAGATACAAAACCAAAACCTCAGAAACAAGAACCAAAACCCAGAAACAGAGAAACAAGAATCAAAACACAGAGAAGGCACCGCCAAAATAATATAACACAGACAACCTCAGGACAGGATCGTGATATTCTCCTTTCTTCCTTTAGTTTTTGGCTAACAGCTGACATGAACAACATAAGGTCTGGTACTGCTGACCTATCGCACAGTCGCGTATTCATGTCAAGGATGGTGCGTTCAGTCACACAGTAACACAGCGTTACTTGTATTAGTAACTGTAATAATATTACTGTTTTAGAAAAGTAATTAGTTACACTACTAGTTAGTGGGAAAAGTAATTTTATTACATTAACACTGGGTATAATATTATAATTGTCCCGACCTTTAACTGAACCATAGTTATTCACCAAAAGAAGTAAATACTGTGATGCAGACATAGTTATGAGACTCATGTCTCATAACTGTCTGCTTTCGTGGAACACTATAATCCTATCTAACAAGCCATGATAGCTTCCTCCATTTTGGACTCTCTGACTCTCAGAAGTTCGGCAACGTCAACACTGCTATTGGTCAATGGCATAAATTCTTCTGTGAAAGTTCAGCAAAGCTAAATGTGATTCAAAGACATTTGAACAGATTTACTTTGCCTGCCCAGTGCATGCACTGCCAGTGCTAATGAAATTAATTGATTTTGTCAGCAAATTTCACAAATTTAAATGATGGTGTCTTTACAATTAGCATGTCCATCTGGCAGGAGACACTCGTGCAGACCAAGAACTCTGTAGAGCCTAAATGTGGTCCCTGGCCAAGGAACACCTCGGGTTGTTCTAGGGAAGATCACACCGACATGGAGGAGAGAAGAACATTTGTTTTTTTTAATAAGCCTTAATAAGCCTTTAATAATCTCGGTTTAATAACAGAGATCCAGACATGGATATGTGACAGAAAATGGATTAATGGATGAATAGGTTTACCATAACTAACTACACGTCTCCCAAATGGTCCATATATGTACAACTCACATGTTCACCCATGTGCTCACATTTGTATAGAAGCTCTTAAGAACCTCTGCATTGAAATCAGCAGTCTTAGCTGAGTGCCTGCACTAAAGCCGGGTTCTGGCTGCTCTTAGATTGCTGTGTTTCTTATGTATATCCATCTGACACCGCCGCTGTCTCTGACACAGTCCTCATTTTCGCTGCATCTCAAAGCCACTGCTCTTGTACTCAGTCATCTTGTCCAACATTCCTTTATCATTCCCTCTTTATTGTAAGTGGTCATTCATTCAGTTTATGCACAAATTTTCCCTTGATTCATTTAATTTAGTTCTAGCCTTCACTTAGGTGACCCTGAGCAAGCATTCCATCTCTTTCTCCTAAGGGAGTCTTGAGAAAAAGATCCTCGTCAGTGTCTCACAGTAACGAAGAGAATCAGAAGAAAGGAACAAGAAAAAGCCAGGAACAAGTATACTGGATGATCAACTGAAGTTATGAAAACGATGACAAATGGTACATTAGGCCGTACTTTTCACCATGAGAAATAATTGGCTTACAGCAAGTCTTACAATTAGCCAAATGTATTGATGGTTACACTCTTTAAGATTAATGGTTGGTGCGAAGTGTGCCAAAGACTTTTGTAATTCAAGAGTTTTGGACCAATTTCCCCAAAACAAACCTGTCAAAGAAGCTTGTTAATCAGAGAATTGTATGTTTTCCCAAGGACAGTTTCCAGATTTGGTGCTTTGTCCCAAGCTGGCGCCGTCCTTGGTTTTCCACACAGAAAAGACACTTTGATTTCATCTTTCGGGATCACAGTGACCGTACAAAGAGAGGGGCCTAATTCACATTTGCTTTTGGAATGTGGACTTTTTTTTTTCTTTCTAATCTGGAACAATCAGTGTTTTGTTATTTTGTTTTTTTGCTATGGTAAAAAACAATCTTCTTTGAGTTAACTCTGGCATCGTGAATCATTTTTCACATTAACATATGGAATTCTGTATTGGCATCTGTATATTATGGGCAATATAAGAAGTGTTAGATTACCACAACGCCTCCAGTTACATGAAAGGACTGAGTGTATATATGCAAGTACAGAAGGTTCTTACTGTAGCAACATTAAGATTATTCAGAAGACAGCTGCACTTTGCTGAAGTTGAGAGTTGTGCGGTGGGATTACAAACAAATAATTTCTACAACCTGGATGATTGACTGAATCTGCAAATTAAATGAAATCTAGAGATGCTAATGCCATCCACAGGAGCTGCTGTGTTAATACTATATTACTAAGGGGCTGTATTACTTCTGACAGATATCTCTAAAGTATTTGTTAGGTGTTCATAATGTGTTACTTACTCTATTAACCTTTAAATAAGATCAAAAGAAAATTAATGATTTCCATGGGGAAATAAGGTTGTTGGAGCAGCAACAGCAGGGAAATGTCAACATGAGTATAAGCCCACAAATAGAATATAAATCTAGCAATACCAGGTAGAACTTGCACGTCTAAGCACATTTTAGTGCTCAAGTAAACCAGACAAATAGAGGAAAGAGGAGAGAGAATACTTTTAGTGTGATTTATTCAACCACCTAATTTGACTTGAGACTTCAACTGACTATCTTAGACTCAGACACCTACTTCTTGGACCTTTGTTTTTTTTCCCAAGCCACCTGCTATTGGTGTTACTGGTTTTGATGAGTGGAGGCATTCGATAGTCTCTTCTGGATCCAAACTACAGTACTGTATGTCAACACAACTGGAAACTACAACCACAGCATGAATTTGAGGCACTATTTTCACCTGTATCTGATGTGAACAGGTATCTAATGTAGGAATGAAGGAAAACTATGAATCGAATCTTTAAATTACATTTCATCACTGTACGAGTCCAATATAAGAAACCCAATGCTCACCAGATGAGGTGGAGGTTCAATAACGACAAGCTTTTGTTCAGAGTCTTTCACAAATAAAGGAAGACCACGTGAATGAACAGAGGCCCTGACCAAAAGCTTGCCTCACTGAATGAAAATTAATTAATTGATTGAAAAAAATGTCCCTGACCCAAGGCTTCCCTTGATAAATGAATGTTGTCGCAATTGCAATCATTATTTCCTCCCCGCATTGCTGTCAGTACATTAGTTGGGATTTGATCACAGATCATGGGAAGGGGGGAATGTAGTATTCACATTCCATTCCACCTCAAAGTCAAATCATGGCCTGTAACCTGTTGTATTGCTTTCAATGGGCCCTTTTAAGGCATTGAAAATTGTTAGTACTTTTTTGTGCACTGGCAGAAATTTTTTCTTTGAATATGAGTATCCAAAATATGGACCTATTTTGCATATTCATATTCAAAGGCAATGTTTAGTGCCATTACACGTCTATAGTGTCACGACACATTAACAGCACGCATCAGCTTCATTTCCAGCTGAAGCAGGCAGCAAAGCAACTGAGTGAACATAGTTTGGCATTTTAGCAACCAAAGAGCCAGCTCAGCTCAGAGCCCTCAGGTGTTGGTGGAGACCACAAAACGATCTAAAAGTGTGAACATTGGGCTTACATTCATCCTGGGGGCAGAAACAAAACTTCAAATTAGTTATAATGTTGCTCCGTGTCTCCATAAATAATAATAATAAATCATCAAGTTTCAGACACTGTGGAAGAGAGAAATGCATGTCCATACACCCCATGGACAGTTAATTAATGGACCTGTAGGCTGCAGGCATTCAATGGTACAGACACATTTTTCTACAAAAATGTATGCCATTGGATTAATTTGAAAGATGTTATAATCATGTAGAATTCTGATAGAAAATGGCTTTAAAGGAAGGATTGGGTTTGACTAGTTAAACTCACCTCAAACTGAGTGACACCAAGACATGCCCCCTCCACTTAGCCATGCTCCAGCTAAGACCCGCCACTCCCTCTCTCTCTTTCTCCCTACTTGACAATTGCTCGCTTGGCTTCCCATCTACTCCTCTCTTTATCCTTTCTCCGGCACCAAAGTGCCACTCCCATGTGTTCTCTGCATGACAATATTCACACCCTCATCCTCCCCTGACAACGATGACCTCTTTCCCCCTCATTTATCCCTTCCCTCATTTCCTCTCTGGCTATAAGTTCTGTCCCACCCCCACAGCATACGGAGAGGCTAATGTTAATACAGCTGGAGAATCTGGAGGGCAAGGAGCTAGAGACAGGGATGGAGACAAAGACAGTGATAGACATGGGTACATGCATATGTATGAATACACACATATGCATAATCTCAGAAAGGAAATGGTAAAAATACACACATTGCCTGCACACAAACACTAAGCCACTGCAGAGCATACCGTGCACACACATCTAAGAGAAGGGATAGAGAATGTCAGCACTGACATTTGTGTGCTCTGTCAGTCACTTTTCCTGCAAAATGTGAGGATATGTGTGTCTCTGTGAGATTATGTTAGTATATGTGATGTGTGTTTCATTGTGAATGGTGTACGCATTTATGTGCGTCAACTTAGGCCTTTTCCTTTCTGTGAACGTGTGCATAGCAATGAGCCATCTCATCAGTTGACAGAAGGGCAGGGCATTAAAAGCCTTTCTGCTACGTCTTAAATAACTGTGATTCACAGCAGCTTAGGTTCCCTTCTCATATGATTGGAGAGAGCTGGTCAGATTAATATCTCCATTTACAAAGGAGGAGGTATTTACACAGGGGACGAGCCTCAGATTTCAACAACGATGACTTTATAAATGTATTTACTAAAATTCAGTGTGATTGAATGGGCTGCTCTTGAGTGAGTTATGAGGTGATCTCAATGATAGCTAACAGAGGATTAAAAGAAAAGAATGAAAGAACAATACAAACAAAGGTCATTCCCTGACAGTTAGCTGATTTTACAGCTTATTATGGAAATATGTACTACACTGCACCTATTTGGCAGCTACAGTTACTTTGCAGAAAAAAAATATCACAACAAAGGGTCAGCTTCTAAAATCAGATTTGTGATTAATTAAAACGATCTAACACTACAGTCTATACTGGAAAGGTTCTCGGAAAGCGCATACCTCTGCCAAGGCCAATAGTCCAGTCTTCTATGATACACAACAGCATGTACAACCACTATATGAATCTGTCTGAAAATATTTCCAATCACAGCCTCATCATCTCAGCTGTGCATTTAGTATGTACTTTGTGCACGTAATTCCCCATCAATCTGGAAAAATTACATCCCTGATTGCTAATTTCTTATATACTTGCTGCATTTGTTTCTATAGTGATATCTGAGATGGATTATTATTTTTTTGTTGTATGTTTAGTCATTGCGCACCATTCTCTCTAATATAGAAGTATTTATTAGTGCAGCTTTAAGGTAAGGATTTTCCATCACTGACTTTCAGAATTACACTTCCACTGACAGACAATCTGTATAAATTTCATTTATTTAAAAAAAATTATATTGAAGATCTTCTGTAGGTAGACAGCTTCACAAATGTATGATGTGTCAGAGGTTTTAAACAGATTTTCTAAAAGTTTGTACTGTATTTGATTTGTATCTCTTTGGATCGCGTGCTCCACCAAGTTTTGCTTCCCTCAACACACTTTGGGAGCACTTTCAGACGCAGGCATCCCCATATTTCAACATCCATCCATACAAGCCATTTCATTCTTACTAGGTCTGATAGTGAGTGATCTCCAGTGGTGAATCCAACTCAGTGTAGTGTGACAGTATCACACAAGCTACTTCTACATAGAAGGTGCTGCCTGGGCTTTCGTTGCACCAGCAGTGGGAAACACTGAGCACAAGATATTTTGATGATATTTGTACATTTTCCAATTTTGCGTCCTTGCATCCATTTGATACTAACTACCTATGGGTATGCCAGTGACAGCTGTTACAAATTAATTTTACATTGTATCATAATGTATTTTACAGTCAGAAAAAAAGGGACTGAGCATAATAAAAAGTGAAGTGACATGTATGGAGAATGTGACACATAATGTTAAACAGCAGAACTCCTTTTTTTCTACCTTTAATGACACACCAGGGCCATGAATTGTGTGTGATATCACAATCATGCTGCTATAATATAATGAGGGTGGTAATTTTCCTGTGAAAACATAATATCTACACTGTACTCTCAAGTGTAGTTGCAAGTCTTAGTGTCAGGTCCCAGGTCCTGTATGAAACCTGTGATATACTAAAATGAATGTTAACAGAATATAAACTTGATCTTATGCTTCAATTGCATTTGGGGAAATCAACATAACGTCACACAATCACACCTGCAGTCAGTCACTCTAGTTAACCAATGACTAAAACCCTTACTGCTCCCCCCACTGTCGTTGACCCTCCAACCTCCAAGCACTTTGACATTAATTACCATTTAAAACAATGTAAGAAGCACACGTCCTCCCCTTTCCTCCCGAGAACCAAGTTCATTAAAGCATATCGCCCACTGCACTAACACAGCACAAATGCCGTGACATATGGCTAGCCCACCCTTTCAGGCTAAGAAAAAGAGTGAGAGAGTGAGACACAAACCCACACCCAGGTATGTGTTGCATTTGTAGAGGCATGCATGTGTTTGTGTGTTTATGGGTGTATGTGTGTTTGTGAGTGAGGCAGAATCAAGCCAACCTCTAATTACCTAGCTGCTCATTAGTGCCCAGGTGCCAACTCGCTATTGGCAGAGGCTAACTCCATGCAGGCAGTCAGGGTGACATGTTAATGGTGTAATTGTGCTGACCCATGTACCCTTATGGTTGATAATTACCTTCTCCATGTATTTATAACACGAGAGACTGAAATGTGAAGGGATGCTGAAAAAAAGGGGTAGGAAGGGTCCTGAGACCCCGTGGAGACGCACTGGGAGGTGCACAAGCTGCGGTTTAATGGCTATGACCAAATCAAAGTAGAAAGAGAAAACCTGGTGTGTATGGCTAGGGTGGTGCAAAAAATGTCAAGGGTGTTTTTTTTCTAACTAATCAGATAGCTAGGCCTGCTGGGAGACTATGCTAATGCTGGAATCACTTCACATGTGCAGTAGGAAGAAAACGTAGTGATTATGTTTTTTTCAGTGTTTAAAAATGTCCTAGATACTGTACATTGATGAATGTTTGGGATATGTCCTGTTTATGATCTGTAGCTTGATAACTGACAAATAAGTTGATTGGGGCATGCTGACATTGACCTAGCTAACAGCTAATTGTAGTTCTTTCCATCCACTGAAGTTTTGTTTGTGGTGTTGTATGGCAGCATATTGTGATTGTTCCCAATCAGGTTTACCACAGTAAGATAATGCTTAAGTGGAGGCTCCTCAGCACTGACACTGTACTGGCCTGCTAAGTAACAATGATTAGGTATTATAATTCTACTTGTATGAACACAGCAGAAGCCGTTAAAGAGGGCTTTATGGGTTTTAACTCTCAAGCTTGCAGATTCACACATTGAAAATTTGAATAATGCACGCTAAGCCAGCCAGCCCACAATAAGCCCCTAAATTTGAGCCCCATATAACTAAACACTGCATCCACTGAAGTTCAGAGACTAGTGGCCTTATGGGATTAAAGGGGAAACTTGATACCTGCACTGCATTGCACCAGGTACTGTATAGGTTCTCTCTTAAGTCAGGGCGTAAAGTCAGCACTAGAGGTTGCACCACAATTACTTTGGTCAGGTCACGACATGGTTACAGTGTACATTAGTACACAGTACTAAATTTCTGAATGCAAAATGACATGCAAGTAATAAAAAATGATCCTGTGGGGCAGAAAAACAGCAGTTTTCATCCCAACCAAAGACTCCACCCCCTGACACTAGCACTCCCTCAAGTAGAGGGGAAGTTAAAATGAAAGCTGGCTCTTTGTGGCACATAGTTGGCCACCTCTGCTGTATATTATGGCTCATAGTGATCCATCCATTGGCCCATAGGCTGTGCTGTATAGGGTATTAGGTATGACTATGGACCTTAAAGACAATAACTGGGCTGTCATAGTGATGAATGCCGGTTACCTTGTGACCTTGATGGGGAAACAACTGAAATTGCAGATCTCTGCACACCCACTGAGACACTGGTAATAGCAGCACCTTGGGCCAGGCCTATACTCACCCAAGTCTCTTGAGAATGTAATGCATGAGCCTGGCTAAGGTCATTGCAGGTGGTCTCTCATCATGTCAAGTCTTTTAAGAGACAACACAGGAAGAAGTGCTACTTGTAGTACAGGACAGTTGTGCATTCAAGTATGATGTGACATGCATAGGGTGTAAGGAAAGCAGTTTTTATTCCTAAGGAGCACTGATAATTCACACTGAAGGGTGGCTGTATGTATGTATTATCTAACCGCCTGGCCATGCAACTATCGCACCAATTGCCTGTGATATTGTTCTCTTCATGGGGGTTTTGTCTAGGTTTGAACTGCCAGCATTTCTTTAAACCATGACACTGATCTGCAATCAGAGACGTCACAGGCTGTGGAAAAGTTAGATGGAAATGGAAATACATACAGCAACCTTTCAAGGCAGGGTGCGGACCAAAAATGAATCCACCCTAAGGCTGGCTCATTGTGTGTACAGGATACGCTACACAGGGCATTGGACATTACACATTGAGGGAGAGAAAATTGTCCCAAAATCAAGCAGGTTGGATAAAATACTGATGATTTCCAGTAGGTTGATATAGCAGGCCTCATCTGTAGCCCACGACCCACCTACAGTCATCTTCAGACACAATGAATGAGGTTGTACAGATAGAAGAGCACTCTGATTCCCTGGTGTTTCAATGGTCCTAGTGCCCACACACTTGTGTTGGGTGAGTGGGAACAGCTGAATGGTGCATTTGAAGTCTATCCTCTTCAAAGTATATGTTTGTGTCTTGGTACCCCAAAATGTGCCATAAAGAAAATTTTGGGTCTGTAGAAGTAATCTAGTGCCCAGCTGAACCAAAATATTCAGCCCTCTCAGTTGCCAAAATGTGCCATTCAAACAATGTGAAACACGGTTGGCCAGGATGGATGGCGCTGTTTGGATAGGATGACTAGTGAATGGTTATCTCATGCCACTGTATTTAGTTACATCCACAGCTGTGTCACTGTCCTCAGGTACATCCCCAGTATAACCAGCCACTTCATCATATCATTTATATGTTTGTTTAAGCTGCCAGGTGAGACCTGAAGGTGAGGTAGTTCTGCTGCAACAATGATGTCAGGCTGGGGAACAAATGCAGTGCACTCCATTATAGGGCTTGATAGAAGGCAGTCTTCCCCCCAGGTGCCCCAGCCATGTTTAGGGCTGCCAGCTTCACCTGGGTCAGATACTTTCTAAGGCTTGCACAGTGGCAGGGGCAAGAGAATATAATGCACAGAAAGAGTAGGATAATAAATGTTTTTGAAAGGATGTTGACAAGGTGCGGAAGCTTCAAAATAGAGGCAAGAGTCAAATAGAAAGCAGACGTAAATATGCTGGATTGAAAAAGTGAGATGGAAATGGTAATACAGCTAACGTATAAAGGAAACGAATGAGCTTTTGCCCTACATACGGTATGAGTCAGTATGAACCTCTATGTGTGATATGTGTGCTTGTGTGTGTGTGTGTGTGTGTGTGTGTGTGTGTGTGTGTGTAAGTAAATTCACAGTATTCCCTAGGGTGTCTTTGACCATGGCTACAGCCACTCCAATATGCCATAGGATCAGGTAGTACCAGGTACTAGCAGATTTTAACAGCTATAACCCCACTCCTTCTCTTCCAGTTCGGAGCGTAATGTAGAGTAGTGATACAGCTGGCCAGGGGGTAACACTGCTGCCTCAACACTCGTAAAAGAAACCGATGAGGACCATTCAAAACTCAGACACACTCATTTCGGGCCTGAGAAATGGCGGTGGGCTTCTGTTGCTGCTTTCAGGAGTTGGAAAAACAGCAGGATGCACTTACAATATCCATGCACAAACGGGCGTGTATGAACTGTGTGGAAGAATGTCGTCATTTCGTTCCAATTTGTCATTTGCATCATTATTTCATAGGTAAATTGAATTATGATTCATATAAAAAGCTATTTCAAAGTAAATTAAATGAAATGCCTCTTAACTTTTATTTGTTTACTTCCGGGACATTTTTCTACATACGCATTGCAATTTCTGTCATATGTTCAATATCTCACTCAGCAATGAAACTCCTCACTTGGTATTTTGATATACTATACACATTGTTTTAGACTCATTCAATAAAGCCTATTGTTCCAACAAATCCTTGCTTTATATCCCTGAATAACCTTGACTGCCTTGGCATTGAATGCACCACTTGGGGATCCAGGGACTCTCTTTGTCATTAGAAGCTGTTACACAGTAAATCTGGAAACTAGATTGCGGGGCAGTGAGCTGTGGCAGGGTTCAGGAAGGTAGCAGCAAAGGCGGGATTGACAGCATTGGCAGTTAAATCAAACCGACGAGGGGGAAATACAAATATTTGACTGCGATTCAATTGGCTTTTGATCAGACTCAATAAGAGGTGTTATAAACCAAGTAAGGTTGGACGGGCAGCTCCCCTCAGTATCACCACAGTGACAAACAAATTTCAGGTTATTAGCAGATAATGCAGTGGGTGGTAGAGGAGAAAGGGGAGAATGAAGGAGATAATTCAGAGAAAATAAAGAGTGAGGGAGCAAGTAAATGAATATATGCAGATACAGAACACCAGTGGGAATGAGGGCTGTTTTGAGGAGACAGGAAGACAGGGAAGCAAGGTGAAAGCTGATTGGATCAAGGCTGGCATGGGAACACTTTTGATGCAGGCTCTAATCTGCATCAAGATATTGTTTTTATCTGACTTCGATTTTGACCCAACAGAAAGTGGTGAGGGAAAATTGTCAACGCCGTGCCCGTGACTCCAGCTGTGTTCTGTGTTCGCCTGTGTTTTTTCCTTCCTGGGACCTGGCTCCTCCCCACACCTGATGACAATGTTCTCATCAACTTCCTGCTCAAATACTCCTGGTCTCCTGCCATTCATTAGCAGATTGTTTCTGTCTACCCTGTGGTATATTAGCTCTTGGCCAAAACGCAAAAGTACTTTAGTGACTGCTTTTGTTTGTGTCTTTTGTGAATGTGGTTTTCCTGTGCTCCAGGATTCTGGTGCCAGCATCTCAAGTCAACCTGCAACTGTCCGTCACCTCTCACACTTGTACCAGACCCCCATGCTCCAGCCATTCTCACCACTTTCACAGTCATTATAAACTTTTTACTTAAACATCTCCATCAAGCCTGAGTCCGCTCTCGGGACTGCTTAAAACAAAAACTAGAAACAAAGCACCCTGGCCAACATGGACCCAGCGGACTCAGACTCTTTCTGTCAAGCCTTTCAAGGTACCCTAGTAAGAAATCATTAAAGAGTTCTCCATAAAGTAACAGACACACTACAAACACTAACCTCCAGTGTGATTGAACTAACCTGACAATTTAATCAAGAGGAGATAGGCAGATACCACAATGCTTTCTTTACGTCAGTGCTCACGTTCAGTGGCTGAGTATGCAGTTGACTTCAGTATTTAAGCAGCTGAGAGCGGGCTGATTGAAGTTGCACTACAGGCATTATTCATGCATGGTCTTTCAGAAGACACTGAGGATGACTTGGCAGCTAGGGACGAGAGTTATATTTTGGACCCATTAATTTCCCTAATCTGATGAGATAATCACCTGTGGGAGTATTTTAGTGACAAATCCAGTTGCAGGTCCTCTCTCCTCTCTCAGTCCCAGGAAATTAATGTCTCTGGTAGTGGTTCTGATATTTAAACCTACACCAGTCTCTCAACCCCTCCCCCACGTCTCAAACCAGTACAGAGGAACTGATGCAATTAGGAAGGTCTTTTGCTGGTTTGTGTATTTACTGTGGTGTGGCTGGACACAACATCGCTAACTGTCCCCTGTTGCTAAAAGAACAGGCTCAACAATAACTGGAGGGTGATGACTGATGAGCCATACTTCCACCAAACTGCCAACCCTTCACAATTTCATGCAGCTAGAAGCCTCTCCCTTAGGTCCTAATAATTCAGGTCCTCCGCTGGCATTGGTTAGGCACAGTTTCAATGACTCATTGCTAGTTACCCAAGCTGGTCTTCCTGTGGAGCCTCTACCTGAACCAAAGGATGTCAGCGCTTTGGATGGACAACTGTTGCCAAGTATCACCCATGTTACGGTTCCCCTCAACTTCATTCTTTCTGGAAATCACAGTTAGTTAAATAAACTGCTGCTTATTGCCTCTCCTCACACTCCAGTGGTTTCAGGCAAAACCTGGCTTCAGCGCCATGACCTGATTTTCTGGTTTTGGTTTTGTTATATTTTTCAATTGCACATTGTTGTCCTCACTCCACCTGTGTATTTAAGTGGTTGTCTGTCTGTCACTCTTTCTGGGTTAATTGTTCACCATTGCTCAAGCTGTTCAGACCTGTGTCTCAACCAAATGTCTCGTTTTCTGCTTTTCCCCTCATGTCTCTCAGTGTCTTGTGGATTTGTACTCTGTCGTGCGAATTATACACTAATGTTTGGATTTATGGACTCTCATCTGTTTCACTGTTTGGAATAATATGTTATGTTTTTGGGCTGCCAGCCTCACCTCACCTGTGTAAACTTTTATTTAATAAATCATGTTTATCATACCTCCTCATATATGTCTGTGTTTGGCTCCAAAAAATCCTGTTTCTCCTGTCAGCGTGATGGCCCACACTTTGACTGGTCATCAGGTTCAATAGTTAGTTGGAGCACAGTCATTGTCCCCACACAGGCCACATCACTGCACCTTTTACCTACTTCCTGGTTCTCCTTGACCTCTAATGTCCAGAGCAGGTGGCGATTGAAAAATATTTCAACAACTGCCTTGCTGCTAGTCTTATCCATCCTTCTTCCTCTCCTGTGGGCACAGGTTTCTTTTTTTTTCCAAAAAGAAAGATCAGACTCTTAACCCCTGTGTTTACTTTGAGGGTTTAAATAACAAATCTGTAAAGTGTAAGTACCATATCCCCCTCACTGATCCTGCATTTGAGCCTTTGTGTCATGCTACTTACTACTCTTTTCTCTCTTTTTCATCCACATCCATGAAGGATTTAGTGGAAGACTGCCTTTAACACTCCACTGGGCAACTTCGAGGACCTGGTCATGCCTTTTGGCCTTACCAATGCCTCAGAGACTCAAGACATCTGAGTGTTCATCAGAAGGTTATCTTGGCATTAGGTATTCCTCAGGACATTGTGTGTGATTGGGGCACGCAGTTTCACAGGCAAAATAGAGTGCACCGATTGTGTGTTTACTGTGTCCTTTCGGATATTAATCCCAGATATGCAGGACACATTACTATCAACTACACTGCAGCATCAGCACACCTGTAACCAGTAGCGATGACAATGCTGACACAGAAACGCTACTTTGGGGACCTGTTCCTGGGACCCTACAACATCAGGCACACATTGGCTGGATGGGCCGTAGCTGGAATAGTGGTGCGTTCAAGTTCAATAAAATATATTTCTTTCAGTAACACTTATAAGTTATAAGTGCTTTCCCCCTATAAAGATCTGATCAGTAACACTGAACAGCATTCCCATGCATCCCCCCCCATTTCCACCTCTGGGTGTAGAAAACTTTCTGTAAGACATTGGGTGCGACCGCCAGTCTCCCCTCTGGATATCATTCACAAACTAACGGGCAGAGAGAGAGAGGGCCAACCTGGATTTGAGACGGCTCTTCACTGTGTCTAGAGTAAACAGCTGACTTAGGTGAAATATGCCCTCACCAGTGACACCTTTCATGGTCATGTTGGGTAATCAGCCTCCTCTCTTCCCAGTCCAGGAGAAGGAGGTGGTCATACCATCCATTCTGACCAACATTCAGTGTCATCTGGTTGGGAGGGGGATCCGTATGTTGGTCCTTTCAAAGCTGAAAGTCATTAATCACTCTGTTATGCGACTGAAACTACCTGCATCTATAAAAGTTCACCCGATTCTATCATGCTGTTGATCATCAACAAAAGCCCTAAAAAAAGAGGGCAAGTGATCAGTGCACTTGTCCGTTTTTTGTACTTAATTTAATTTAAATAGCAGAAAAGCAGGGAAAATCCAATCCAGATAAATCCAAATCCAAATCCAATAAATGTTGAGGAGGCTTTCAGTCTAGAAGAGCAGTGAATGTATGGGATTGCCAAAGCATCGATTATTGATTCATCTGCAAAAACTAACTAGTTTTGTGTAAGTAACAATGTCCTTGTCACAATCTGTCTGTCCCTCCCTCCAGCCACTTTCCCACTGCTACTAATAAATCACTGAAGTCATCCTGCTGCCTGCTTCATCTGCATTTGGGTCCAAACCAAACCTAACTAGCCTGTTAATGGGTTGTTACCTGTCCACCTGCCTGCATGCGCAGTGTAATGTAATGGAACTTAAGCCATGTCCTCAGTGTTAGTTTCCTACAGAAGAGATCTATAATTAAAACACACATGATGGGTCATTTATAATCTATAATCTAAATTTTAAAGTTTATTTAAAGTTTATTCCTGGCAGTGTGGGGGAGGCTTTGAAAAAGCATTTAGACCTTCATGTTTGGAAGTTAAAAGATAGATAAAAATAAATGGAATAAAATAGGCAGTTTAATTGAACTGTTACCGGAATTAATAAAACATTGATGGGGCAGGTCTGTGTAAAGATGTCGGCTTAACAGTCTTCGATTTCCTGGTGTTTGGTAGCATGAGTTCCATCTCCTCCAGACCGGACATTTATCGGGAGCAGCCTTACATCCAAGCTGGGCCAGCATGGCACTATTCCGGCTGTCTTCCCTCTCCTCTGGAGGGATCACCTGGCGTGGTGTCTGGTCCTTTTTGATTAAAGCCTACATAAATATGCCTATTGAGCAGTAGTAGGCTACTATATCAACATAGGAAATAATCCGGTCAAAGTAAAATTCCATAAGCAGGAGTGTTGCGCTGAGAGCAGCTGAGCATACACAGCTATGGCTTGGAAGTAGGCTAACGGAAGAAGAAAGGTATTGCTAGGGAACGCAAAACAAAAAAATTCATAGTCCTCACTGAGCCCTCGGAGCCACCGTACTATTGCTTCTATTATTTTAGTATGTTCTTAATGCTTCTGGGTTTTTACTTGATTTTATGTACAGCACTTTGAGTTGCAAATCGTTGTGCTTTCTAAGTAAAATTGTTGTTGTTATTACTATTATTATTATTATTATTATTATAAACTGTTATCAACATGTCTTTGTTTGTTTGTAGGATTCAAAATGATCCCCTGCATGTGAATTGGTTTCATATTGCAATATAAATTAGTAACACCCTCCTTCACTGGGGCTCTGATCAGTTGTCACTGGTTTATGTAAATAAAATCTCTCCCTCTCAGGAAGAAGCACGCACAACCAATGCTGGCATGCCAGTGCAATACAATTAGGTTTAGGTCATGTGATTTCACATGAGTAAGGCATGATGAGGATAAAAGTCCAAACCAACAATCAGTATATAACTGAGCTAGATGATTGAGAAGATTTGCCCTTAAGAGAGCTAAAAACAAAATGAGAATGAGTTTGTGCATGATTTAAATTGCAATCACGTTAATGGCTGGCTTGGCTCTAATCATGATGACTCTTTCTTACACATCTGTTTACAACATGCATTTTCATCAAATTGATTGATGGATCATTAGTTTCACACACTAAGAAAAGATGAGAATTACATGTAAGTAGTATTTTTATGTGTATACAGGTTTGTTTATATCAGTAATATTTGTAAGCACATGACAAGCATATATTATTTATGAACAGCTGGTGAACACAGAAATACCCGTTTTTTCATGCAGTAGTCAAAAATCAGACTGTATGTGAATGTACCTGAAGTCACAAACGCTCTTTTGTGTCTTTAACCCTCCAGGCTTAGAAATGCATTACATCCTATGTTGTGTAGTTTTTGTATTTGTGGATGACAATGTGGCTTGGTGGAAACTGACACGTGTTATTAAGCCACAATAACAATCTCCATTCTATAACTCAGATATATCATCATCAGATCCAATCACTTTGATGCTTGGTCACACGGATCTTCTCTTTATCACACATTCACATGGCAGTTTCTCAAATCTGTCGGAGCAATTAACCCCACAATGTGTGTGTGGCAGCCAGCAGCTGCTCATTTCCAGGAACGCAGATCAGAGGGCCAAGGCGATGTTGCATTGATGTGTGTGTGTATTGCAAACTGCAAACAAACCCAGCAAGTAAACTATAATGTATCTGAGAACCAATAGACACACTCTGTGACTGGTGGCCTCAGGTCCCATTAATATCCAATTGCTTGCACCCACAGTGTTCAATCAGCCAAACAAAATGCATTCAAATTACTGGTGTATTCATAAGAGGAGCCTTTAACAAAATGTTTCTTCTGTGCATTCCCACTGATAGGTTGTGTACATTTGATATGGTTTGGCAAGAGGAGTTAAAAAGAACAGAAAATGCCCAAAACTTGAAAGTCACAATTTCATTATAACTTTAGGGACATTTTGTTGATTAAAATGATTTGATAGCTACAAATACAAAGCAGCTGTCTTGGATCCTCAAAAGAAACCCGCCTAAAATAAATGTTTTAACAAAAAAAAAAAAAAATCAGATATTAGACTCCAGTAGCCCCAAACGGCATAGCAATAATATACATATAATGCAACTAAAATAAAGTAGCTTGTATCTCTATGTTCATAAAATATAACTGACTTGCTGAATCACAGAAAATCTACTGCAGTATACGTGTAATGTTGCCATGTGATCATTCAGTTGACAGACAGCGTGGTCCCTATCTATTCTCTATCCTCCTCACAGTTTGCATAATTTATACAAGTTCATTGCAGACTTTGACCATAATTTATGAATGTGAGGCTCACTGATCAATACCAGTAATCCCCCTGTTACCTCAATGGAGGCTGGGATTTGAAGCTTTCTAACCATGCAGCACCAGTGCAGCTCTGTTTTTGTTATGAATATTACAATCTCCAAGGATCCTTGAACTACATCTCAAATTCTACTCACTTTGCTTGTCCGTGGTGTTGCACAGATGGATGTGGAGTTGGCTTTGCATATACTGCACTTCTAAGTAACCAATGATGTAGGCCCAGCTGACATTAGCCAGTGTTTTTTTGTTGACGCTAGTGATATGCAAATCGATACTAAAGTATCGATATTTCTGATCCCAATGTTGCTCTAGGATCGATTCTTATATAAGAGGCTATCTCAACTCAGTAATTTGGAGTGAGAGTATATTTTAGCATAAACAACATACTGTCACCAGGATGGTCTAATTATACCCAGTTGATAGCAACTACTTCTTCTTCCGCCTGTCAAAGTCATGTGTGCACTATGTCATCACTCTGTGCTTGTTTGAAGGGAGCCACTGCAACCCTTTACATTTCCCGCAAAGATTGAATACTGACTATGGCTGACCGTAAAATGAGTCATGTCATGTCTGTAGCTGTGAAGATAATATTGATGTACGTGTGTGTGTGTGTGTGTGTGTGTGTGTGGCAACACCACAAACCTCACTAAATATATGAGTCATAAGACGTAGTATGGTGGTAAGTGGTGGTCCGAGGAAGAAGGACTTGATTGAAGATACTAAAAGATACTAAATGGCTTCCCTGACACCTCTTTCAAACCATCCATCCTCTCTGTCTAAAATGTGCACCTGGTGATCCTCAAACAAGAATCCTTTATCCTTCAGATGTAACTAAACTGCTGAGTCTTCACCTGAGGAGTTGGCCCTTCTGTGCTGAGCCATGCGTTTGTGTAGTAGTTGTTTAGTTTCCCCAATGTACAGTTCACTACAGGGGATGAGGAGAAGAAGGTCAAACGCAACAACATTGTGATTCCATATGTGTCCGGAGTATCAGAGAAACTCAGGAGGATTTTCAACAAACACAACATTCCTGTGCTTTTTAAACCCAAGAACACACTAAGACAGATATTGGTCCACCCCAAAGGCAGCACACCCAAACACAAGAAAAGCAATCTAGTGTATGTGATCCAGTGCAGTGAGGAATGCACAGAACTGTACATTGGGGAAACTAAACAAACTAAGCAACCACTTATCACCCACTTACAATGCTGTCCTTCCATCACTTCCCAGGAAACTAAACAAGCATTTCCTCTTGGCCTCAGGTGAAGATGCCAACGATGGTCATTCAGACTTGGCCATGGGTGGCTGTAACGACCATGACAATTGTCATTACCACAGTCAGGAGCACTAACGAACCAGTGGTATCGACCATCCTAGCTAATCATCCCAGAGGTTAAATAGCTGAGTTTCCCGACCAGTCAATCAGAACTGAAGATGAGAGACGAAATGTCTTCTAGTATCTTTCACCAAGTCCACTAGCCCTTGACCTCAACCTTCGTTGGATAACTATGACCTGGATGACTGAGAACCTTCACAGACAGACTTCAGTCAGTGAGTCATTTGGCAGCAGCAGAGGTTATCCAGGTACAGAGTCATGTTATCACTTGTAAATAATATGACAGCAGTTTGATGTCTTATCATTATGCAGTTATAAATTGGAATTGGTAAGCCTATAGCCTACTTTTTGTTTCCCTCAGCAATACAAAACTCTAAAACTAGTTGTCATATTAAACATGCAATCTGGTTCCTGATTGACCACATACCCTGGGGTCCGTTTCACAAAAGCGATTTGCGAGTGTACAAAAATTGACTTTGGTTTTAATTTGAGATATTTTATTTATTCCTTGACTTTTTTATTTTCTTTTATACACAGGTAGTCGAGTGGTGTTAAGGCAAATCAGCAGCTGGCACCACGAGAGACCAGACGACGTTCCCCTGCTGGTGTCTTCTTGGCAGTGTCTAATTGGTGCTGAGTAGTCATGGCTCTTGTACAGCAGCTTGAGGCAGAAAAGGACAGTCTGTTGTAAGAATGGACAGAGGCACAACAGCGTACTTCAACCACACACCCTGTGCATAACCCTGCTCCATCTCCAAGAGTGTATTTTATCTCCAGAGAGAGAAAATGTCCTCTGTTTAGAGGTGCCCATGGCATTAAAGTAAATGAGTGGGTGGAAGAAGTACCGGCTAGTATGATAGCTAGACTCCTAGCACCTGGGAGAGGGGAGCTAAGGATGAGAGGGGAGCTAAGGATGAGATCAGGTCTAGACCCCGGAGTGAGCGAGAGGTCCCTGAGCGTACTTTGACTGTACTGCAGGGTTTATATGGGTACTCCAAATCCTATGTGTCCTTACAGGAAGATTTCTTTTCCAGAAAACAGCTGGAGGGTGAATCATTACAAGAATATTCACATGCTCTATATTGTGTTATGGAGAAGGTTGTCGCTAGTGCCCCTAGTAAAATGTCGAACTCTGCTGTCCTTCTACGTGACCAGTTTGTAGAAAATGTTAATGACTCTCTTCGCAGAAAGCTGAGTATTTGCGGTGACAAAAATGTGTGGTCTGGTCTGACAATAATCCTTTGAGCCACCTTAACACTGCAAAGTTCGGGGCTCCTAAACAGCGCTGGGTGGCTGAACTGTCTGCCTTTGATAACAGTGTTCTGTATCGCCCCGGCTGCACTAACAACAACGCAGATGCACTGTCAAGATTACCGGTGGCAGGAGACATTCAAACCGTGGAACAAGCCCTGCCAGGGACAGCTTTACCTGGAACTTTGCAGTTAGCCTCCAGAGAGGGTAAGCTTCAACATACTGTGCAGGCTGCTGTAATTGCTTTGCCTTCTCACACCTCTGCTGACCTGCAGGCACTCCAGCTAGCTGATCCAACTATTAGCACCTTCCTCCACAGATCCGGGCACCTATGGGTCATCTACTCGCTGCATGACCGAACCAGATTCTGGCCATCAACTTCACCTTATTGGAACTATCCAGGATGGCAGGGAACATGTGTTAGTGATGATTGATGTTTTCTCAAAATTCACCCAGGCTTTACCAACTAGAGACCAGAGAGCCTCTATAGTGACAAGAGTGTTGGTGCAAGAATGGTTCTATCACTATGGGGTCCCAGAACGTCTTCACTCTGACAAGGGACGGAAATTTGAAAGTGCGTTAGTCCAACAGCTGTGTGAGCTATATGGGATCCAGAAGACGCGTACCGATCCCTATCACCCTCAGGGCAATGGTCAGTGCGAGCGGTTCAGTCGGACACTACACAACCTGATTCGCACACTCTCACCAACTCAAAAGAGTCATTGGCCAGAACACAGTCCACAGTCTTCCAAGTGGTAAGAGTACCTGAGCCTGGTGGAGTAGTCTGTTCCATAGCACCATTGCATGACCCAACTCACATTAGACAAGTGCACTGAATCATCAAATCAAATCAACCCACGCTCCTATATAGGGCTGAAACAATGTATCGATTAAATCGATAAAATCGATTAATAAAATGCTTCGACACAAATTCTTTGCATCGATGCTTCCATGTAACTATACAGCACAGTGTTTCACATGGACATTTATTACTGTCGCACATCGCGCTTACGCTGTGAACACGACGTGATTATAATGGAGCTGTTTGCAAAGTGGAGGAAGAAAGAGAAAATAGCGAGGGACAAAGAAGAAAGTGTCCAAAGTATGTTATTATTTCAAGCTAAAGAAAACAACAACTCTGTAATGTCACAGTCCGTCCACCGTAAAATGAAACTTATGTCGCCTTGGCAACAGCATGACAGCAGCTGAACAAAAAGGAGTTCTGCCAGCAGATCACAGACAAGGTAACAGTAACAGCAACTTTAGCAATTAACTGAAATCCTGATTGATTGTTGAGTTTGAAGGCTAGCCAAAATAAGCCGCAGTCCTCAGCTGAAAATGTCCACACATGAGTTCACAGTCACGAGTTAACTGGGTGTCGGGAGCTGCACCTTTTAACTCCCCTCCAGCTCTCTCTGTAGCTCAGACAATCCCTGCTACCTGCGTGTGCTAATCCATCCTTCACCCATATTCTTTGTCTTTATAACTGTTATCTTTATAATAACAAACAACAGCTGTTTCCTGTGCAGGATTGCTCATTTCCCATTTCACGTGTGTTTCACGGCCATCTGCCGACACTTAAAGTCGTGTAGTCTGCACGAGCCTTTAGTATAACTTGTATAGCACTCGGGTGATGTTTGTGTTTGTAAACCGGCTGTCTAGTTGTTGGTCTGATGTTTGCTGTATGACACACTATGAATTTCCGAAAGGACTAATAAATATCTACCACCTATAAACGTGCACAGCTGATCCCATTACGGGGGGACGCGGCCGCCACCAAGCAAAAGTACTTGTTAAACGACGCATCGATGAATCGTTGAAATAATCTATCGAAGCTTCGAATACTAAAATCATCGTTAGCTGCAGCCCTACTCCTATACACTCTTAGCTTGACCCACGGGATCCCCTATCAGTAAGAGATGGAGAGAGTGAGGCAGGAGAAGAGGATGGAGATGACAATAGAGTAGTGATACTACTGGAGACACCTATACAGAACCAACCTGCCATGTTCAGCCAAGCTCACCCCCATGTGTAAAGTCCATCCCCTGTTTCCCCTCTGTCCATAACAGCACCAATAAATTATCCACATGTGGAAAGTCCAGCCCCTGTTTCCCCTCTCTCACAAGATGAGGCCTCTAGCAGTGGTACAACCACTCTGAGAAGAACTACAAGGACCACAGCGGGGCGCTGCCCTAACCCTCAACAGCTCCCTGAACTTACACGGGGACAGGCGGGTGGGGTTATGTTCTCTCAAGTACTGGGCTCCAGAAGCAGCATGACTACTGAAATCTTTAGACCATGTTATTAAGGATTAGTAATACATGGCCTAATACATGGTCGCCGAAATAAATGCCCTTCAAGTCAGCTCCAAGCTTCGTTTTTCCGCTGTTGCTGTTGCTGTTGCGTGGTGTTGTTGTGTATCGCTGCTCTGTCCCGTCTTTCGAGGTATGTAAAGCCTGCAAACTGACCAATGTTGTTCTGTTATGTAGTGCGCTAAGGTGGTGTGTGTATAATCGTTATCCTAGATTGACGCTCTGTGTGGTCCGTGCGGTGTCTGCAAGGTCTCTGGGAAAGATGGCCCGTGAAGCACATAAATGTTTGCAGAGATTCGGAGGTGTGTGAACCACAAAGGTACTCTTGTGCATAGCTAAAGGGACACTAACACTAACCGCTGTTTTTTTGTATTCATGCAGCACAGACTGCCACTGCTGCTTTATCTAGTCTGAGTTATTAACACAATAAAGTAGCCTACCTTTTTTTTAAATTATTTTAAACTTATTTTTAATTGAATCCTTGTTTTTTTTTTTATTGTTATGACCTGTTTTATAGTGTGCGAGAAGATTTCATTTCTTTGAATATTATGTTTTGTTTTAGTGATTTTTAATTTGGCTTTGATTTCGGAAAAAGCTATTGATATAACATTTTAACCAAGGAGATCTCCTGATAGTGGCTCAGGTTATTTTGGTCCAGAGGTGGTGACGTATAATAGGTGGCTTATTTTAATAACATTGCATGTACTTTTAAGTGTGATTTGGGTTTTATTTTGTTATATTGGTGTGTTGAAGTGTGTATTTATAGCCCCTTTTATACGATCCACACTGTAGAACTCTAGACTGCCACTCTTTATCAATAGCTTTCCGCGCATAAACGAAACTCTCCTCTCATACTTTGTTTTCAGTATTATTGGTAGTTAATTATGTTTTTAGCTTAGTTTTATAGTTATGTTTAGTTTGCAATTGTTTTATTGGCTCTGTAACAAATTATTTTACGTTGCTCAAAGGAAAAACCTTGTCTCTGTTCTTTTATGTGGTCTTGCCTGTGCTTGTGGGAATCCCAGGGTTGGTAAAAACTGTTAAGTTCACATTTTAACTCTTTGGGTGGAAGTCTCAAGGTGGCGTTGTCAACCTTTACTTAGCAATTTGAGCCAAGTCCTCCACTGGGCCCGGTTACACAAGCATAGGGGGAACATATCAAAATGAACACAAGAAAAAATGATCTAATGTTGCAGCTTGCGTGTTGCAAATGTTTGTTCATTTCTATTACACATTCATTAGGCGCTGCCGTCTGTTGTGAAGTAATAACATCTACATGCATCACAAAGTAAAGTCTGTTATGTTGCTTGACTTAAGCTAATAGTCAATGTTAGGAAGTCAGCGATGACTGTTGGTTTCATACGGGAAAGGAACACCGGCCTCCTGGGTGAAAGTCCAGTGTTGGTGGTGAAAGTTCCTACGATGACTTTGTCGTTCTTTTCACTTCAGAACTGCTACTGAAAAATTACACTAAAAGGGTACCCAGTGCATTAAAAAGTGACGTCAAGGGGGCTTGACCAATCATCCATCTTGGGTGAGTGAGAACAGGTTGATTTATCTTGCTTATTTATCTTATTTCCATCTTGCTTTCTGTTGCTGCTGGTGTCTGAGAGTTACCAAACATAATGCTCTTCTATGCCTACAATGACAAATAAAGTGCCTTAATGTCTAGTTTGTTAGTTCACTGACTGCTCTGTGATGGTTTCTTTCATTTCTAGCAAGCATGTAAGAACCAGCCAAGGCTGTCATCTCTGGCTCTGCAGAAAAGACAGCAGTGTTCTGCTCATGATGGTAGGAATAAAGCGTGATAAAGAAACATTCAAAGTGACAGTGAAGAAGCTGCTGTAGACTTTTCACAGCCTCGATGAGAGATGCTGTTTGTCTGTCAAGTGGACCTCAACATCTGCCCCTGATGAAAGAGGGAGATGAGATGAGATGAGAAAGAAAGGAAAGAGAAGGCGCGAAGTGGCAACACTAATTCATCTTGATGTGCTAGCTAATTCAGAGGAGCAACATCATGGTTGCTGTTTGTGAGGTTTTGAGATAAAGACATTCAAAGGAAGTGATTCATTTCAACACCCATCATTTCAGGGCATTGTTTAATCCTTGTTTGTTTCCAATCAATGTATGTGTGTGGTGAAATCAAATGCATACTAAATGGTAGCAATGTGTGGATAGGAAGTGGATGTACAACATAAATACACTCGTTAGGCTGGTGTCTTTGTTTCTCTGAGAGTGTTTTTATTTTTATTTGTAATGGTTTATGTCAAATTAATACAGTCCTCCTGGACTTCAGTGCTGCCTTTCAGCCAGAGTGTCAGGCCATGCTGATTTACACAGCTGGTGTTGCAGACATTGCCTTGGACTGATGTGCCTCTTTTCTCAGCAATAGAGTCTACTCAGCCAACTACCTAACAAAACAATCAAAAATAATCAGTCAGAGTGGTCAGATCCACTGTGTCAAAGATGTGTACATGGTGCATTTCATCTGTATCACTTTTAATTTATTTGGAAAGCATGACACTTTTGATACTTTTGATATTTATCTACTAGCTGAACAGTGGCCAGTGCAGAGGATACAAAGCAGTGCAGATTAATTGAGGTTAAAAGGAACAAAGAGCTGGACATAAAAGAGATAATCAGGTACTCATCACCTCTGTCTGTTAACAGTTTCTTCTCAGTTAGCTGGCTGTAGCCGCAGCTCATACTGCATGATTTTTAATCATTATGATTTGAACAAAGCTTCTGATATTGACAGTGGTGTTTTTATTAAAATGAGTTCTTCTATTTTGTGATACAACGAGTTTTAGAGGAAAGTTTACAAAAACAATTAATACATGTGACCAAGCTATCCAACACCAGCTCAGACTGTTTGTCATTTCCCTCCAAAATAATGCTCATGAAAATGTTCTGATCTAATGCTTCTATATATGCTTGTACAGAAACTCCGCTATTACAAAGACAGTGCAGTGCGCTTACCTACACAACAGAGTGTTCAAGGCAGCACTTTTAAATGAATGTGTTGCTATGTTTTATTCTAAATCTGGTGAATAAGCCAGTGGTTGTGGAGCATGAATGAAGCAGCTGATGCCAATCAGGTAATGTGAGTTAGAACTTTGCGCTCTGGTTTGGCTAGGTTGAGGCACATAACGATTTGGTTACGGTAAGGGAAATATTGTTGTCATGTTTGAAAGTAGCTACACAGTTAAGGAAAGATTGTGGTCTGGGTTTGACTGTCTGAATGAACAGTAGTCTCCTCCATCAAAGGCTCATGCTTTGTAAAATCATTCAAACCTAAACCATAGCACTGTCACATTATAAAACATTAGATTTTTTTTTCAACAGTGGTTTCCATCAGTTTGGTAAGGCACAGAGAAATGATTTTGTCCTGCCGATAGTGGCGTCAGATCAGGAAACGCTTCCATGTGTCATTCTAAAGGGCAGATACAAAGAACATATTTTGTCATTTCATTTGGAGAACTTGGATATGAGTCCTAATTGACACAGCCACTAGATTTCCTTGTCAAGCAACATAAACATAGGTCATAGTAAGAATTTGAACCAACCACAAATGTTGATGTTTTTCTTGAAAACAGGCTCTACCCTCGCACAAACCCTTTTTAAGCACTCTCTCATGCAGTTTGAACTGACAATTTGTCTAGCGCGGCGCCTCATTGTCTTCAATACTTCTGAGAACAGGAGAAGGTGAAAAATCCTGTTAACAATCTCACAGTTGGTGAGAATAAAAAAGATCAGGAGTTATCAAAACCATTGAAGTGTGTCTTTAACTAGTGACATTACTAGTCTGAAATTACCTTTGTATAATACCTGATAACACCAGGTTCTCTCATGTACTGCTGAACCACGTCCATACTCATCTAACCTTTTGGGGCAGCAAATGATAGCACCGCAGTCTAACAGACCTCTCATTTTTTCAAATTTCAGTATTCTCACTGAAATTGTAGCAAACTGCTACATTCTGCTGAAATTGTTTCATTTTTAAACAGTGAAGAAGAAGCTTGTGTTGCTTTATTTCTTTTCTGATGGAGCCTGTGTCTGTGTTATAATAAGCTGCTTATTTTAAGGTTACAAAGTCTTTCCACCTGTATTTAAAGCTGTGTCTGACCTGCACTGTGGCTTTGCACTCACCAAATCAGAAACCTTCACCTCTTCCCTCCATTCCGCTTCACTCAAATCTTTTGATTTTCAGCTCCATCTATCCAGACTACAAATCATGAGCCCTGTGCCTCCAAATCTAACCACACACTTGACATATCCTGAGCCCATCATCCATTCCCCCAGTGTCATTTACTCTCCACCTATAACTTCACCTTTTACGCCACTTTCAAAAGTCATTGCCACCCAGAGAATTACACCCACCTGAGGATGAACCCACAGAAGAATCAAAAGAAGCCCATTGCTTTTGCATCGACTGCCTCGGGCCATGTTGGGTAACCACTGGAAAAAAGATATTGGAATCAGAGTTAAGTGTGTTTTGTTGTGGAAGGGTTAAGCCTTGTTTCGTGAAAGCCTTGGGGCTATGTAAAGGAAAGAGGAGAAGGATTGAGGTATTTCTCCACTGCAGGCCTTAGGGGGTTAAAAAATTCCCAACACTGAGGTTGAGACGCAGGTTTGATTTGCCTCAGCGAGCTGGTGTGAGTGTATGACTGGTGATGAGTGTGTGCGCCCAATTTATGTGCGTTTCTGTAGGAAGGACATGAAGTGTATCTGTTGTGTGTGTGTGTGTGTGTGTGTGTGTGTGTGTGTGTGTTTCTGTCTGCAATAAATAGACAGCCACTTGAGCATCGCCCCCTGGCTCTTCTCGCTTTAGTGCATCTTAGACTAGCTAAGCCCCCCAGAGCCAAACATCTAACTGGATCTGTCAATATTGGCACAAGCAAAACACAGTATTTCCATACCCGTCGTTACAGAATATAATCCTTCATGTTAAAAACTTCATGTTGGAATAAACCACTTAAACCGACATGCATTCCTATTTCCCAATAGATCTACGGACAAATCCTTGACCTAACCAAATCTGTCTGAGGTGTTCTCTCATTCAGTAGAAGCATGTGGAAGTACAATACTCATATCTGCCACAATGCTGCAACGTATCAACTTTCTTTCCATCTAAAACAGGGCTTTACTATGAGATACACTTCCCTACGGGGGCACGGGGGAGTTGCAGCGGTGGGCAGTGCAGAGGCAGAGACATGAGGCAAAGATACTACATGAGGTGAAAGAGATAGGTGCATGTCAGTGTTGTTAAAAACAACAGGAAGCTAGTTATTGTAGTTTGGTCCCTTGACTTGGCCCACTCACCAACATAGTAAGCTGCTGGAGCTGGTGTCAGATTGAAAACCCTTCAAAAACAGCCCAGGTGGCTTCTTTCACAACTGCACTCATGCAGAACAGACAGATTGGGTATTGGTTTAAATCATACCAATTTGAGCTGTCAGTACACACTATGTGTGATTTTGTAACACCTACACTTAATACCTTTTTATAACACAATGACTCCTGAAATCCATTTTTTTTCTGTCATAGATATAGCAAAAATACATACTAACAAATGGTGATGGTTATAGCAATAACAGGTATCAGTAATTTTATATTTATAATAAATGCAATTCCTTGTACAAAAACAGACAAAGTTACATGTGAACTCTCTGAAGTAAGTGCTCATGAAGTAGACTTTACAATGAGCTATGCCATTAGAGGCCAGGGCCATATAAAAAAGGGATGACATTTACTGTCTCTGTCTGTCGGTCAGAGTATTATCCAATCAGACAGTGACATATGGTGAGAAATAAGGCTTTTGTCTTGAGAGTTCTAAAGATAAGAATCGTATTTCCATTAAATCAATGAGCTGTGTGCTTTACTCCAATGAATAATGCATCGCCCCTTCAAACCTGCTTCCATCGCTCCCATCCTTCCTTGCTCTCCCCTCTCCCTCTGTGTTTGCGATGCTCACCGCCGTACTGTGTCTCAAGTGTTTTCACACCTTTGCACTTCATAATAAAGTGAAGGTCTTAATCCCTCTCCACGAGTGCTTCATTTCACTTAATGATGCTCCCATGTTGACTGATGAGGACGGAAGTGGCGTGCACTAGAGATGTCAACCAGACCTTTTGTTGTACAATGATATGTCCTTTGAAATGATACACAGCCTGGGAACAACTTTACTCTGCAAAATGTCTCTTGGATATTGTATGGAGATAAACAAACAAAAATAAGCCGCACGCTTGGATACTGTACGCTGGCACTGAAGTGGAATCCTAGTGACTCGCCCCCAAACATACTGCCTCTCTGCGTGTGCCACACTACATTAACCCACCTCTTGTACCTCTCATTCTCTTGTCCGTCTCCTCTTCAACACTCCCACCTTCCCAGATCCATTAGCTTCATTAAGTCCCATTCACTATCTCCCCTACTGTGAACTTAAACCAAGCTGACATCCTTTACACCCGTTCACTCTGACAAGGCTGCTGGAGACACAATAGGCCTGGTCCCACTTCCTTAATAACTCTCTGTGTAGAAGTCTACAGGCGCGTGTAAAGCCCTATTGATCCCCTGTAGAGAGGCAAGGCCAGCAGTCCACTGTGGTGTGCAGTGTTGACCTTGTCTCCCTCCATGTAATTAATTAAAACTTCACAGCGGGACTGACAGCTGATGGATTGCCCTCTTGTTGATTGTTACTGTTGTGGTAATCACACACACACACCCACGCGCCCAGGCACACTGAGGTGTGTGCACTCACACCGTGTTGAGAAGGACTGGGGAGCACTGAGGGGAAAAAGTGATTGCTGTGGTCTGTTAATGGTAACACCAGCAGGGCAGAATTCTGTTTAATTGAAAAAGATGCTTACTCACTGCCCTAATGCCATCCCTGCTCCAGAGTTGTTATTAACTATAGCCACAGAGTGTGAGTGTTTTTGTGTTCCCTTCCTTATCCTTCCCACACATAACAGCCCTCTGTCTACCTGTGTCTTTGTACTCCATCCCTTACCCTCCCTTCATCCCACTCAGCCAACCAAAACTACAGTGTGTCAACCCCGTTTCATCATTTTCTGTTCACTCTTTCAGAGTAAGACCCCCCTACCCCCACCCCTCGCTCACTCGCTCCGCTCTCTGAGCCACGCTGAGGCCATTTGCACCAGCACTGATCTGATATCAGCCTACAGAAAATTTGAGACTTTGGATTAATATTGCAGACGACACATTTAACATCTTCAGCAATCCTGTGTAAAAATAATGATTTTCAATATCAATTCATGAATCCCTCCCTGTATTATTTCCCCCCTTTTTTTCCTCTTGCTCACTTTATCAGATGTACCAAGAGAAAAGACTGGAGCTTCCTTCAATCAGAATCTCTCCTGCAGTGTTATTTTGATAAGGAGAGAGGGTATCAGAATCCAAAAGAAAAGTGGCTGGCGGTAAACAGAATCACTTGGGATCCAACAGCTCTCTTGGCTTTATTCTTAATCAAAGTTTATTCACTGCCACCAATCTATACTAATTGACTGTCTGTAATATAGACGTGAACAGGGAGATTATGAGGAAGACTGTTGCCAGTCTTTACAAATGTATTAACTACCAAAGGCATGAACTGAGAGACTATGAGGAAGACTATTGTGATAGCTACAACATCTTGGATTGATTCAAACCAAAAATCCTCCAATGTACAAAATGTATTTTGATCCAATCTAACTATCCATTGGGCTATTTCAGTAGTATTCGTAATTATTTTACAACCTGACCTGCAAATAACGTGAAAAGTAATTTAGTTTGAATGGAACATTGTAACCTGCTTGCCAAACAGAGCGTTGAAGTACTATTGAAAGGATTGTCATGAAATTTGGTACAGACATTTGTAGTCCCCAAAAGAAGAATCCTACCAACTTTGGTGACTTTTTCTCTAGCAACATGAGGTTGACGTTTGAGGTGTCAAGTGAAAAGTCTCCACCCTGTTAGACAGATTCCCATGAAATGTCATGTCCCCCCTCATGATGAATTGTACAATGTTGTTGATGTCTTAACTTTTCATCTAGCTCCATCGTCAGGTTTAAATTTTTTCTTTTGTTAATGCAAATCCTGCAAAACTAAAGACATTCCCCTCAGCCTCAGCTGTACTTTTGCCAATTACAAAATGTTAGTGTGACGAAAGCCAGCGAGGCTGTGCAGTGAGCAAACCTCACTCCTCGACACCCGAGGAGACGCACTGGCGACCGACAACAGGGCCTATGGGTTTTAGCTTTTCATCGGCTTTTCATCGTCTGTGTGTCCGCCTCTCGTACCCGAGGTTGCTGGTTTGAGTCAGGACCACGCAGTACGTTCTCGGGGGCAGACGGTTACATTAGCATCTTAACTTGTTTAACTCAGGTGACGAACATAGTAAACGTTATACTTACTAAACATCAACATGTCAGCATCATCACTGTGAACATTTAGCACAAATCACTGCTGTGACTACAGCCTCACAGAGCCGCTAGCATGGATTGTTGAATGGTCACCGCCAGTGTTTCCAGTACATTATTCCTACGACATTAGGATGCAAATACACTATAGTTAAGGAAAAGTAAGTCCAATCACCTAAATTTGCTTGGTTTAGATTACGGAAAGATTGTGTTAATAGTTAAATATACTAGAAGATAATACTGACCTCATTGAGACAAGACATAAATGACAAACCCGTTTTCCACTCTGTTTCTTGTTGCTGTGCAATATTAACATCACAGTGCAGTGGCTCTGAATGTTGGCATGGGACGTAAATCAAGAATAATTCAATATGAGACTGAATCCATTTACGTACATACAAGAAACTAAATGGGAGAAATCAGGTTAAGGCAGTAAAGTGAAGAACATATTTAATGATTACTGAAAAATCCCAGTTTATATTAAATTATTTAATTATTATTCAATTATTATCATATTTCTTCACTACACCCTATTATAATTTTTAAAAGAAGATTGGCCACATTCAACTAAAATAAGAAACCCATTTAGTGATATATGACACTGCAGCTTGTATAGATTCTTGGTGGTGGGAGTGTTTGAGCTGACAGGGCAGAGATGACAGGTTTTGTCATTAGAGAGTGCATAGTTTTCCTTAACTGTGAATATGTATCGGTTTGACTCTGCTGGGGAACATATCTACATATTTAGTTACATTTATTTTATGTTCAGATGACATAAGATTCTTTTTGCATGAAAGATGGACTCACTGCTACAGCCACACAGCAGATCTTTCCTTTCATCCCACCACAGTGCTGCACCAGCGATACTTTGACATTTAAAATCACCCACTAGAAAACTGGTCAAGTGTATACATGAGCAATACACCAGTTTTTGAAGCAGAAGATTAGCTGTTTTAAACTCATTTCTTTTAAGGAGACAAGGTTTCGCATTGACATCATGTCTAATAAGTCAGTTTCCGGTAGATATCAGACAATAATCGGGATATTTAAACGCACTGCCTGGGTTTATGAAGTTAGCTCGGCAACTGACAGACCTTTCAATAAACCCATGACAGCTCCAGGAAATTCAATGCTAAATTCTAATCTTCTGTATTTACTGTTTCTTACAAATCCTGGAACAGATAAAGTACGCGGGGAAACTATTGAATTCCAATCATCTCGGCTTGCTTCTGTCTCCACAAAGACATCCAAATCTCAACTACACAAACGATCTCCTCTTTTTCAGTTGAAGAAATGTTGTTGAGAGGCTTATGCGGTGACAACTTAAGAGATTCTGCCTGTAATGCCAGTGAAACCACAACAATACCTCTGTCTCTCCCTCTCGGTCTTGGGGGAGCTGAGTTGAGCTAATTAGCCATAATATCAGCAAGCAAACTTTCCTCGCTTCGTTGACACACACAACGGCCCCTAATTGACTGCCAGGAGTTTTGAGGCTTTAATACAGCATAGAAGCAAGCTGTACCTTGGTGATTATGAGGTTTGGGGATATACTGCATTACATACTGCACATTCTTGCAGAACCAATCCAATGTCACGAACTTCGAATGCAACACTGCTTGAATAAACAAAGATGTGCTCAGACATTCAAAAAAAGCCCAAAGGAAAGTGAAAACATTCAGCATAGCAGTTTGAAGCTAAAGGCGTTTGTATTTTGGCTGACGCTCTGAATATGAAAAACACACAAAAGAAACCCTACTGCTGACTTAAATGCTCTATCACTGCGGTTTGCACATCCATTAGACCATGAATCCTTCAATAATCACAGCGGCAAGAGTATCACGTTATATTTATTGTTCTATCTCCTTGTCTTCCAGATAAGATGGAGTGCTTAGCAGATATTATATGGACAGCCTCGAGACGTAGACATCATAGCAAACACGCACACACACACACACAAACACACTCACAAGAGATCGATCATAACTTATTATGCCAACCACATAACAAAACAATTTCAGAAGTGAAAGAGGCTGGGTTAGGAGATGAGTAGAGTTGGAGTCGGAAAAAAGCAAGGATATTGAACATAAACATCTATTTTCTGTTGGGGGGTTGTGGGGTGGGGCAGATGGCCTCGTGAGTCATTTGGCCGAATCATCGTTTTTAAAAGGGATTTGATAGAAACCAATCCCCCCTGTCTGAATATTTCAAGCATTTTCCCCTGACATCATATGACAATGAGGGGGACCTCCCTGTCTTGCTGTCAATCAATCCCAAGTAGTCACTTTGAGCCCACAGGTGCAGCATGCGCGTGTACAGCATACCTACACGGATATTGACCGCTATATTTGTTTAAGTGTCCATGCCGTCTTCACTGGATTAAATCTTTCATTTTCTCTGACTGAGAATGAGAGAGACAGAGAGATAGAGAGAGTGGGAGGAATGTGATGGGGGCCTCACCTAACCTCCGGGGAAAGGCCAGTGCATTAGACAGAGAACAGATCAGTTCCAGCAAAGATGAATATGAGCACATAGATTGGTCTACTGTCTGGGGAGACTCAGAAATGCACTTTTGTGTACGCCGAAACTGCGAGGCTCGGAGGCAGTGAGTGAGGAGGGCAGGGAAGGAGGCAATCACTGCATAACCAAACAGACCCCGAGCAGAGCACATCAGAGCCAAGGGCCAAGCAGAGACAGATACAGATTGCTTATTGAGCTGTTTTTAGAGTGACGGTATTAACAGAATATGGCTGAGAAGAAGTGTTTTTCTCAGAATAGCTCATGCTCCATGGCAGTCTATGGAATTTGTGGATGGTAGGGAAATGGTGATCATATACTGTTTTGCCTGCAGGTATTTAATAGCAATGATATCATAACTGCATATTTCTCGTTGACTGCTTTAGGGATGATCTTAACTTTCCTCCTCCATCTTCTCTGTCATCATCATCATCATCATTAGTACAAGTATGTGGCACTTGAGGTTTTATGTCCGTCTACCCATCAGTTACTAATTAACTGTCATCATCATGACCATCATCATCATCATCATCATCCTCATCAGCGTCACCTAGTCTTGGTGTTTTATTGTTTCTAAGTTAAACATCAGCTGCTCTGTTTAAATGCATCACAAATAAGTGGCAAAATCTTTGCATCAATCCGAAGCAAATTTAAAGCTGCACTAATCAACTAATTCTACGTTAATAATGAATCAGATTACAGTATGTAACGTGAAAGAAGTTGCTTGAAGTGACGAACAGTGTAGTGTAGTGATAATGTTACTTTTAAAAGTAACTTCCTATAATAGCCTCCTGGAGCTCAGCTAACTGAGCTCCACACAACCATAGGATTGGCTACCTCCTACATAGCACACAGCTACCCTCCAAGACGTAGGAAAGAAACAGAAACAGAATTTTAACAGTAATGGCTTGCCTGTTTCAAAAACATAACAAACTAACTTGTTATGGTACGCCTGCTGCTCCCTCAAGGATTTTCAAACTGATTTTTTTTGTGGGATATCACAGAGATAACAGAATTAACCGATTTTTAATATTTTAGTCCTAATGGTGCTTTCAGACCAACTGCGAAAGTGTTCACACACAACGCGAGAAGGCGATTTTAACGCGATAACGTGAATAAACACAACTTGCCATTACTACAACTGTATGAACCCATTGCTGTGATTAAATAGCAGTAAACGGATTAAACTGATGCCGAAATAAATACAACATGATGCAGATTTGTTAAACATATGAATTCGTGCTTTGTCAGGTCTGTCAGCAAGACAGCAGGACAACAACTTCTAAAATGTTTGTTTTCTGAATGGAGTTTGGATCGATCAGATGATGATTCTGATGATCATGATTTCTGAACTCACCAGGTAGTTCAACCTCCACGCTTTCTTTTCACTAAGTAATGTCCAGTTTTGTCCGTTTTTTATATAAATATGAAGTCGTAGTCCGACAGAGCTAACGACACTAACAACAATACTGGAACCGGATGTGCACGGAAGCTAGCTGCTGAGAAGCTCCAGTGAACATAGATAGATAGGAAGGGATGAGGGGAGCGGGGAAGAGGGGATGAACGGATGAGGGAAGAGAGGATGGAGGGAACAGAAGATGAGCGGATGTGTGATCGTTGACTGTCTTGCATTGAGCAATCTGAAACAGCGAGCTGTTGAGCCTGTGCTGTTGAGCTCGGATCGTTGTCTATCTTGCATCGAGCGATCTGAAACCGCGTGCTGTTGAGCGAGTGCTGTTGAGCGTGGATCGTTGTCTGTCTTGCATCGAGCGATCTGAAACCGCGTGCTGTTGAGCGAGTGCTGTTGAGCAAGTGCTGTTGAGCATGGATCGTTGTCTATCTTGCATTGAGCAATCTGAAACAGCGAGCTGTTGAGCGTGGATCGTTGTCTGTCTTGCATCGAGCGATCTGAAACCGCGTACTGTTGAGCGAGTGCTGTTGAGCGTGGATCGTTGTCTGTCTTGCATCGAGCAATCAGAAACAAGTGGGGCAGGCCGTCTGCCTGGCCCTCTCCACACAACGCTCCGAAGCCTACGATATCAGTGTGAGCATTTTTGAAAATATTCAACTCACGCGAATTCCTTCGCGTTACTGGCCCCGCCCCCTTCACGTCGCTTCATGCCGCACCAACAGGAAAACGCGGCTCTACGCGTCTTTGCATTGACTTTGTATGTAAACTCACCGCCCCGAACACTTCGTTGTTGGTCTGAAAGCACCATAAGAGAGCACACACTAGACAATTCAGTCAAGATGCAGGACCACATACTTGGCACTTATACTAAACAATTTCAGAGTGGTGGGTCTGGGGACTTCGGATCTCACAGAAACTCATGTGATCAAACGGGACTTCAAACATGGAAGCAGACCTCCATCAGCCACAAACAGAAGACAGACTCACTTAGCAACTAGCCGGTGAACATAGCATAGCACTGAGCAGCTAAAGAGACATATTTCTCTCAGAAGTTGGTGGAGGCCAAAAACAAAACTAGCTAAATCGGGAGGACTTACCTTCATCAAGTGGCTAGAAACACGACTCCAGATGAATACTATTTTCTGTCTGCTGGATATTTAAATAAGAAAATATTTAGTATATTAACTTCATACATTTATATGTCAGTGCTGTGTTCATAACAGGACCGGATGTTCATGAGCTAGTTTAAATATGTTGTGGAGATGCTAGCCTTGCATTTGAGAGGAGTCATTATTCCATTACTAGCTCAGTCCAAAGAGCTCCAGTCCAATATACAGTATGAGCTTCATCAAAGATCGCTGGCTGCTGTGAGATGTAAACAGTAGGGTGACTGCAATTGTTGTTACATTGGCATGTATATGTTACTATATGTGATGGGGCTTATTGCGATCTTATCACAAGTGAATTGGAGGAACAAAAAAAATAAATGCTGCATTTACATTTTGGATGAATTTTGTTTTTTGTGTCTTGTTTCATTCAGTGATGTTTTTTTAATATAACTTTATAGTGCTAAAACTCCTGCTTTACACTGTAAATCTTTGCATGAAGTTGTTTTATTCTGTATGTCATTTGCATTGCTTATATAGCATACAGTTTGTGTCCATCATTGCTTTAAACGACGCCATCTTTCTTTATGGTCTGTTTTTTCAAATGTTTTTTAGCATCATGCCAAGATGCAAGAGTTGAAAATGATCTTGCTGACAGTTACTGATGTATTTAGAGAAATGGTGATGGATTCTCTCTGTGAAAATAAACCAATTACCTAAAGTAGCATCAGCTTCATCTTCTTCCCTTCTCGCTCTTCCTCTTCTTCCATTTCTTATCAGCACCATCCACTGCTGTCATGCCTGGATCTCAGATTGCCATCATTCCACCCCCTTTTCCTTCACCTCCCCTCATCTCACTTTAACACCTCAACCTCCTGAGGCCCCGGTTACTCCATCCATACCGCTGTTCCCTCACGCTCTCTCGCTCATCCTGCCCTAATCTACTGTCCACTCCTTCCTTTGAGCCCCATCTCTCTCCCTTCTTTCCTTCCTCCCACCCCTTGCTTTTTCTCCCCACCACTCCCTCCACTACCCCTCCATCCATCAGACTGAGTAATGGCCATCAGGGCAGGGAGTCACCCTGCAGCTGTCTGGGACAGACACTGATCACACATACAGTTACTTTGGACTGAGGGCACAGCCATCCATTTTGTACATGGTCTCGTCCGGCTCACAGCCGACTGTGCTTTCTAGGCTAAAGCAATTACAGGAGCCCAAATGGTGCAAATGAGGCTGACCACACTCATTTGGGGTTAAAGGGTGAACATATTGTGGTTTTAATACACAACTGTTTGTTGTGTATTAAAAGCACAACAAACACTTTGTACATTTGGCTTTATGGCCCAATGAGATGGCTGAATCAAGTAGGAGAGGGACAGTTATTAACAGTAAATTGCATTGGCTCTGCATTGATCAGTTTTCTTCTCAGCCTTGCAACAATGAGAAGGATTTACTCTGGTGTCCGCATTTACATTGTTTGTTCATTGACCTATTCTCTTCTCTTTTACAGTTTCCCCAGCATTTATGACCCTAGGCCTTCAGTAATCCAATGAGTTAAAATCATAGAAATTAACAAGGTTCTTTTTTCTCTGTACTGATTACCATTACTGAGTACAATTAAAGCAGTCGTGGACTAATTTTTCTGACTAGTGACTGTGTGCTTAAATCCCAACAAGGCAGACTCCTATTGACATATTGAAAGGGACTATACCTTCCATTTACTTGTCTGTCATTGGGTCACAACTCAGTTCTACTGCGGTCTCTGAAGTGCAGTTTTAAAGCAGCGGCTGGGTACAGGCCTATCGAAGGGCACTGTAATAGGCTTGAGGTATATCCTTTGGGTGCTAACCCCCTTAATGATATCTTAATTGCCTTTTTGTTCTTATTATGAAATTTTAATGACCTGCCGAGCTTTTACCTACAGACCAGCGTTAGTCTGTTAGCCCCTCACATCATTGCCGGTTATGATATCATTTGTCAAAAATTATGTCCCATTTGTCATTTTGAAGCCACTAAATTATAAATGCGCTAAAAGTGAAAGGAGAATGACCACCGATGTTGTTCTTGCTCATGAGACAAAACCAGGAATGATGTGGAGCCAAATGTAGTTAACCAAAATCATTGTGTTGAATATATATTTTGCTACAATGAATTTATATACAGTAAATTCATCACGGAAAGTAGTATTGCACTAATGTAAAGTCCCTTTAAAGGAATAGTTCAACATTTGAGGAAACACACTTATTCTCGTTCATGTGGAGAATTACATGAGAGGATGAGTACCACTCTCTTTTCAACAGACAGATATGAGAGTGGTATCGACCGTCTCATCTAACTCTCGGCAAGATGCCTGAGTGCATGAGGGTATTTCCCAAAATGTCAAATTCTTTCTTAAAGTGTTGTCAAGTATAAATAAACAATGTGATAGGACTACAGTTGGTTATTTGCTACTATTAGTGTCAGTGATGAACTGCTTAGTGCTTACACATCTTTTTTTACATAACTGAACAACTCAAGTCTTGAAAGTCCTGCAAAGCCCTGAACCCCCATTGGACACCCACACTGATGTTTTCACATATTTTGTTGATTAGCTGTCCTCTCAAGCCTTTGTAGAGACTGCTGTTGATTAACATGTCTGTCATGCTACCTGGGAAATATTACTCCTTTATTCTTCTTATATGCCTTTTTCACAGATGCCATTTTAACATGTCACAGTATGAAAAGCACAGGTGTAGATAACAAAATGAATGCTGGCTGAATTCCAGCTGCTTCGGATATTCACAGTGCTGGCTCTCTGACACACTGTCACTGAGACACTGTTAATGTTACTAATAAATTCCAGTCCAGTTTACACAAAAAAGCACACCACAGAAAGTGCAGTATTTAAACCCTCTAGTGACATTATGATGTCAGCTGACTCTAAGGAATATACAGTTTTGGTCCTATTGGATGTTTCATCTGCATTTGATACTTTTGATCATAATATTATCATTTACAGACTTCATAATCTGGTCGGGATGTCTGGATCAGTCTTAAAATGATTTTCATCTTACCTTTCCGGCAAACATTTTAGTGTTAAGTGTTGCCGTGCAGGGGTACCACAGGGTTCTGTCTTGGGACATATTGTGTTCCTTCTGTATATATTCCCTCAAGGACATATAATTAGGCAGTTCAGCGACGTATGTTATCATCTGTATGCGGATGTTATTTAGCTCTACTGATGGAGTACCACTCTAAATTAGTTAACTTAGTATTATTAGATTAGTTAGAAACTGCTTCTTTCAACTCAGAAATACAGTATAGCCAAACTAAGAGCACTAGAGTCAAAGGCAGAATTGGAGATGGTCGTTCATGCTTTTATTTCCGCTCATTAGATTACTGTAACAGTTTACTTGTTTGAATAAGAAGAAGCTTTACTGTCTCCATACTGTTCAGAACTTCAGGCTTCTAACTCACATTAATGAAAGGGCACACATTACACCTGTTTTGGCTTCACTGGTTACCAGTCCACTATAGAATCCAGTTTAAAGTCCTGGTCCTTACTTTTAGAGCCCTGCACGGTCAAGTTCCTCCCTACATGTCTGTCTTGATACAGCTTCATACTCCCACCAGCAGTCTGAGGTCATCAGATCAGAGTCTCTTAGTGGTTCCCCACACTCACTTACAGACCAGAGGGGATCAATCATCTCAAGCAGTGGCACCTAGGTTATGGAATGCATTGCCGCCATTACTATGTTCTATAAATTCTGTCGATTCTTTTAAAAAGCAGTTGAAGACTCTAGTATTCAAACAGGCTTTTAGTAAGACAAGGGTTTTATGGCTATCTGATTTATGTTTTTCTTATGTATTCATTTGATTTATATATTGTATCTCACTTTGATGTATTGTATTGCACTTTATTGTGCAGCAAATTTTAATCTGTGAAAGGTGCTATTACTTACTTATTTACTTACTTACTGTGCTTTTCCTACTATTACTACTCAAAATGTCTGCTGTGAAAAAAGGCTGTTCTTACAAATTGTAAATTGTAAATTCCAGCATAGCTCCACCAAAGATCAATGAGTGTAGGTCTAGTCAGTCACTGTGATTAAACACACATGTGGGTATGTGCAGGGCCTTTATAACCACACATATAAACTGTGAAAATCCATTATTTCCCTAAAACAAGTATAAGAGGCAAATGTTTTCACTAAAACATTTCTTCTCAATAAAAATAGTTCCAATAATTTTAATGTATGAGATTTTGACATCTAGTCTCACATTTCTTAGGCAGGTTGGCTGGCATTGGGGGAATCTGGATTCATGAACCCTTGTAATTCTAAAATCCTGGCTAAAGCCCTGGTCACAGGAACATGAAGGCGACAATGTGGCAGCGCATATATATTTAAGGAATGTAACTAAGTACATTTACTCAAGTACCGTACTTAAGTAAAATTTTGATGTAGGGGAGACCAGGTATGGTTGTAACAAGGAGAGAGTTGTAACAACACCAATTCCACCAAATAGAGATAAGATAGGAGTTAGGTGATCATTGCAGGATTTACCTACTTCCTCCCCAATCAGGTATGGTGGTTATCAAGTCTGGAAACAGGCATATTCAGAGAGAAAAAACTGATTTTGAGATATGAATGTAAATTTTTTGACCAAGACTGTATTTTGTTTAGTATCTATTTTTTATCTATTTTTTCCTTTCTAATTTCAAACCACTATGGTAATACAGCTAGCTAAACATTGGCTGACAGGGGTGGGGTGGGTATTAACACTTCTTTAAAAAGTGTTACAACCATCCACGATACATAAAACTAGGTACTTTCTTGATTTCAATATTTTCCAGATTGCCCTATGCAGTCTGGGTCCACCAAACCCGCACTCCAGGGTTACCAGCATTAACTTGTCAGCACTGTGACCAGTACTCCCCATTCACACATTGTACACATGTTGACGTGTGCATTGTCACTCTACCTTTTCCATACTCTGTCTCCGCCGGTGGAAATGGGTAGAAAAGCCTATGGGCAGCTTGTGAGAAGTGCCTGTGCACAAGAAAAAGTCCCGGTACGCCAAAGAATAAAATATGGAAGTGCTGGTACTGCGTACCAGTGAATACCGGCCCACTTCAAGCACTGACTGTGACTCTCAATAAGAATATACACACATCTCTTTTGGCTGCCACCACAACAGGGCCCCCTCCTCAACGGACGCTTCCCGGCGGCCTTCCCACTAGGGAGTTCAGGCGGGGAGCCAGAGGGCAGAGCTGGGGGGCCAGGGAGTACGGCCGGGGTGCCAGAGGGTTTGGGGGGACGTTCCGAGGGCAGAGCTGGGGGACCAGAGGGTTCGGGCGGACCAGGGGAGCCAGGGAGTTCAGGGGGGGTAGCCCGAGGACGGACCAGGGCAGCCCGAGGGCGGACCGGGGGAGCCAGAGAGGTCCGGCGGACAGTTCAAGGACAGAGCAGGGGAGCCCGAGGGCGGACTGGGGGGAGCCAGGAAGGGCAGTAGTCCGGCAAAGCTGACTAGCTTGTTCCTGGAGGGCGGTTGCTGGGGCCATAGTTGTCTTGATCGTTCTGTTACGTGGGTGGTGTGGGAGGACCCAAACACAGCGCTCAGAGCGAAGGAGGTTTATTTAGGGAAAAAGGGGGTTGAGGGACTGGAGTGGAGGGAGAGGAGGATGCCGGGGAAACACTGGCACAGGGAAACCGACGGGACTGGGACCAGGGAGCCGGGGAACACTGGGGCCGAGGAAGGGAGGACGCAGGGCAGAACTGGGAGGACGCCGTGGGGGAAGCCCGAAGAGGAGAGGTCCGGAGGATGAGCCCAGCCGACAGAACGGATGACAAGGGTGAGTGAACCTGGGAGGGAAAACAGACAGACAGGGTTAGTGACTGGAGCGACAAAGTACAGGGAAAATGAGAGAAAACAAGAAACATGAGAGCCTGAACGCAGAGGTGGCACCGGGTATGGAGCAATGACGATCAAGCAAGAGTGGTGTGGAGAACCGGGGTTGCAATACAGGCAGGGATGAGGTTGACTACTGGCAGGTGTGGCAGGCTGACGAGGTGGCTGATGAGGTGCAGGTGCGGGTCATTGGCTGGGTTCAGGAGCAGAGGGAGAGAGAGCACACACAGGAGGGAAAACAAAGGGGGGCAGGCAGGGAACAGAAAACCAAGGAAAAAGCAGAATAACTGATAAAAAGGAGTAAAAAACCAGGACACTCACTGTCAGCCGGGCTGCCACCACAACACATTTTAATAACATTGATCTTCCCAATAAGGAAAAGAGGTAGATTATTCCATCTCTGGAGATCAGATTTAATTTTGGCTAAAAGTGGGGAAAAGTTAGCAGACAGAAGACCGGAAAATGTCCATGTCACACTAATACCGAGATACTTGAAGCCAGAGTGACTGATATTAAAGGGCAAGTCAGTTTGTTGAAGTAACAAACCCGCTGAATTGATGGGATAACATTCGCTCTTTTGTAAATTAATTTTATATCCAGAGAAAGAACTAAATGTTTTAAGAGTGGACAAAATGGTAGGAAGACAGGATACTGGGTCGGATACATATAACAATAAATCGTCATAAAATTAGCAACTAATGATATTACAAGCTCAGGTAAATCTGTCGTTTGCGCCGAATAAATAATGTTTAATAGAGTGCTATAATACTATATACTATAGAGTATTATAAAATAAATGGCATCCTTTAATAAAGCCATTCTGTTCTTCAGAAATATTACTAGGCAAAACCTTTTCCAAACGAAGAGCAATAGTCTTAGCCAATACCTTTACATCAACATTTAGTAAGGAAAGAGGTCTATAAGAGCCACAGAGGTTAGGATCCTTGTCAGGCTTCAAGAGAAGAGATATTGATGCTTGAGTAAGTGTGGTAGGTAGCAAACCGTTTTCCAAAGATTCATTATACATCTGCAAAAGTAAAGGGGCCAATTTATCACAGAATTTCTTAAAAAAACTCTACTGTAAATCAATCGGGACCAGGGGCTTTATTTGACTGCATTGCTTTGATAGAAAGCAATAATTCTTCCAAGTAAAGCGGAGCATCCAATTCCTTCACACGATCACAATCAATAGTAGGATTTTCAAGGTTATCCAGTAACTGATTCATCTTGGTGGTATTTTTCGGAAATTCTGATTTGTACAAAGCAGAGTAGAATGACTTAAATGACGCATTCATTTCCTTAGGATCTGTGACAGGTATACCAGAAGAATTCTTAATTTGGGGTATGTGACGTGAGGTGGATTGCCGTAACTGGTGTGCCAATAACCGATTTGCTTTATCACCGTGTTCATAAAAAGTACCACAAGTTAATAATAACATTCGCTCTGTGCTTTTAGATGAAATTAGATCGAACTCTGTCTGGAGATCAGATTCTTAAATAGCTCTGGGGAGGGGTCAGATGCACATTTTTGATCAAGATTACCGATAGCTAACAAAAGTTCTGATAGCCTTGTTTTATGTTTTTCATTGGAGTAGGAGGAGTACGAGATAATCTGGAGGCTAGAGTCTGTGATGGTCCTTAAGTCTAAGATGGGTTTCCTGCAAAAACACAATGTCAGCACTAAGCTGCTTCAGATGGGTAAAAACCCTGGATCTTTTAACAGGATTGCTCATACCTCGTATATTCCAAGTAAGAAAATGAATTGGCTTGCCCGCATTAGGATTCAAATTAACGTTAGCAGAACACATTTAGAGTAAATAAGAAAACCAGAAAGCCAGGGTGAGTGACGTCCCCAAATTCCCACCCATACACATACATAACCCAATGTACCCACACACACCAAAAAGTCTCCACAAGGGAGACAGCAGTGCAAAACAGGGAAAAACTGTCGCCACAACAGTGACAACTCCGAGAATCACTTGAGCTAAACCTAAGAGACACTCCCACAGAGTCAATTGGCATTAAGTCTCAGCTAATACTGATATACCCCATAATGGGTCGACCTAACAATAATAAGATATGAGTCAAGTGCGTTTGCAAAGTCGGCCTAATTTATATTGTAAAGAGAAAATATAAACACTTCGCTCATCATAACTAAACCTATTATAAACATAACATTGGGCTAAAGTAGAGTGTTATTACACCTCGATTTTAATTCACCAAAGAAATGATAAGGAGAGATGAAAGAATCTCAAGTTAACAAATAAGTAGGCCTAACGTTAAATATATGAACACGGGATGTAAACAATATTCGAATGTAAACTGAAGGCAAAAAGGTATGATGTAACTGTAAGATGCCACTTGTAAATATTACCCAATGTTCATCTTCTTGACGTAAGCTTCAGCATCGTGCGCTGAAACAAAGTCCTTTTCCACACCTCCATAGCTTATCCGCAGTTGGGAAGTAGAAAAGACCGTAGCGGACCCCCTCAACGCCTCACAGGTGCTTCCTAACTTCGTTGAATGCAGCCCTGGCTCGGGCTACCTTGGCAGTGTGATCGGAGAAAATGCTAATCCTCACATTCCCCGCACCAAACCATTAGCCCTCTCTTGTGCGTCGCAAAACATCTGCACAATCAGTATAGTAATGGAATCTGGCGATAATGGGACGAGGTCGCTCATCTGGTCTGGCCTCGGCTGGGCTGATCTGTGTGTTTGGTCTAATAGTGGCTCTTTATCCAACTTCAGTACGTCCTTTAGCGGGGCAGCAACCGCTGTAGTGTTAACAACTGTGTCTTCAGAAACACCAACGATTCTTATGTTTTGGCAGCGTGATCTGGATTCGAGGTCCTCACACTTATTCTCCAACTTAATTAGGCGTTCATATTTGCACTTCAGCTCAACGATGACGTCAGTACATGACGAAAGGGACACCTGCACTTCCCCCACAGTACCTTTGAGTAAGGCTAACTCAGCATCTGTGGGTACTTTGTATAAAAATCTGAGAACTCTAGCTAAAAAATTCAGTGAGTTATAGTTACTGAAGCAAAAAGTGTCTCCCCTACTTTACTTGAGTACCTACATTTTTTTGCATTTTATACTTCTACTCCACTGCATTTCAGAGGAGAATATTGTACTTTTGTTTCTACTACATTTTCCTGCTACATACTTATAGTTACATTGCACATTAAGAATTTCTAAACAAAACGTAGGATCAGCTTTTAAAATATGGATCGTTAATTGTTAATAATATCTTTTACTTGCTGTAAGTGAACACAGGACTTTTGCTTGTAATTAATATTTTACACTGTAGTATTACTATTTTTATTTAGGTGGAGGATCTGAATATTTTGGATACTTTGTAGAAAATCAGCATGCCATGTCAAAAGAAAAACAATAAGTATAAAATAATGAAGTAATAATAATAATTGAACATTTATACTCAATATTTATATTATAATATTATATTTTATAAAAATGTATATATTTTGAATCAAAGTTTAATGTTTTATTTCTGTTGTATTTCTTTTTTTTCTTTTGTACATGTCTTGCTGACTTGTACAGTGGTGGAAGAAATATTCAGAAGCAATAGGGGGGGGGGGGGGTCAAAACGAATACTAAATAAAGTTCAACAACTGAATATGCTGCATTGCTTCAGCTGTTTCTACCGCTCCAGCACAAAATTAGTGGACACCAGTGTGTAGGTTCTAGTGGTCCCTCTTCCTCTTCAGGAATTATTAAAAAGAAAGCGGGCTGACGCGAGGGGGCGACGTTGGTCTCTGCAACACCCTGACAGAGACAGAGAGAGAGGAGATGCTGTGCGCTCTGCTCTGAGATCCGACTTCAGTGTCAGCTCGATTCAGTCACACAACTCCGGCTCAGACATGAGTGGAAATTCATCTAACGTCTCCTCTTTGTTTCTCCTGACTTGTATGGCGAGATGCAGAATCGCGTATCACTCGCTGTTTAATCCACTGCACAATGGGCACGTCGCTTTGCATTACGGCCGATACTGTTGCGCTCCGTCTATTACATTCGACTTATGCTAATTAGCTTCAATTACGCTCTTTTTCATCTTTTTGTCATCATCCTCCAAATGGTTCGCAAGTAGTTAGACCCCCACTACTTGTGTCTCCCTCGCAACTATTCCATTTGCATATTTAATTTATGTTTTATGAATTAAATTAGCACATGATGCAACTGCATTACAGTTACGACCAGCATGTGAGGGGGTTAATGATAAAAATGGGAAGATAGGGGAACTAATAGGCTCCAGGCTATTAGCAACACGGTAGGACTAAAGTATGGTGCTTCATTACACTGAATTAAAGTAAGTCATGTGTGATCCTGCTCAGATGGAACCCTGCAACATACTGCTCACTACCAAACAACCAAACGACACTGGAGATTTTACTTTATTTAAAATGTTTTATGTCCCCACCCCCATTGTGCTTAGATGTGTGTTCATCTCTGAGAGAGGGAGAGAGAAAGAGAGAGAGTGGCCATGGCACTGTGGGGTATTGCGTCACTAGCTATCTTTACTTGCGCAGGCTCTTTACATGGTGGTCTTTGGTTGTGGGCATCCTTCCTACATTCTGACTCATGCATTAGTATTAGAGCTAATACCAAACTGTTGATATATTAGCGTCAAGGGTAATCTAATCATGGTTGAGGTACTTTATTTAAAAACTTGAGAGCCATTTGTAACAGGGGGGAAAAACATTACAAATAATTGTAGTTTTTTCCAATATAATATTTCAGAAATACCAGCATTCCCAAGGCAGCTGCAATATAATCGACACACAGCCCCGCCGATGCCAACTGTCATCCACTATTATTCGACTTTCTTAATTCACTGGATGTGTAAAACATTTAATTTCCCTGCTACAACTGAGGCTGGGCCTGGAGGAGAGAGGGGAGAAAAGGAGAGGAGAGGAGAGGAGCGCAGCGGCACTTAACTGGTTTTGTTGTGAGGGCCCGATGTGTGCTCTGGCTGGCGTTGCAGAGCCCCAATCAGGTGCCATTACACCCGGTGTTTGAGAATACCATTGGCTGGTGGGGGAAGGAGCTGTGCGCAAAACCAACCCCGCTGCTCGCACTCGCCTTGCAGAAGCCGAGCTGAGAACATCATCCGCTTTGAGCGCTTAGGCGCAGTGATTACATCCTCACAGAGAGAGATAGAGAGAAAGTCCTGTTATTCGCCAGTCTTTATTTAGAAGTTGCATTTGTTATAGATTTAGGCGGTGCGTAAATAGGAGTTGTTTTTTTGCTGTCTTTTTCCTGCTTGTGTGGAATTTCCTATGTTGTTGTGTGACTTTATGTGAAGAAGGGGCAGTCTGTTCTGTGCACAGGGAGTGTTGGCTCTGCGTCCTGGCTCCAGCCTGCAATGTTTGCGCTGACGCCAAAACTCACAGACCGGTGCAGAATTGATTAAAACAGAGAAGCTCGGATCAAATGGCTGTGCTTCTCACAGCTGAAACGACACAATGTTCCACTGACCCGAGGCAGAGGAGAGGAATTTCAGAATCGGACAGCCTTGTTGCTGTTTATTTCACTGCCTTTTTACGGACAGAGGAAATGGGAAATGCTCATTTCTTGTAAGAAAAAGGAATAACACTTTTTTTTTCGTCTCGAAGTGCAATTTGTGAGAGGGAGAGGAGATGATTTGGTTAATTTTCCTGATCTCCATCCTGAATGGAGCTGTCTCCCAGCTACACTACTCCGTGCCAGAGGAGCAGGAACCTGGCTCTGTGGTTGGGAATATTGCAGAGGATTTGGGGCTGGACATTACCAAACTTTCCGCTCGCCGCTTTCAGACGGTGCCTAGTTCGCGAACACCTTATCTGGAGGTGAACTTAGAGAACGGTGCGCTCGTGGTGAAGGAGAAAATTGACCGGGAAGAAATCTGTAAGCAGACCATCCCGTGCCTATTGCACCTGGAGGTGTTTCTGGAGAACCCGCTGGAGCTCTTCCGCGTGGAGATTGAGGTGATGGATATCAACGACAATCCTCCCAGCTTTCCCGAAACAGATATTTCCGTGGAGATTTCGGAGAGCGCCATCCCCGGGACCCGTTTCCCGGTGGAGAATGCCTTCGACCCTGACGTGGGCACAAACGCGCTCAGCACATATGCCATAACAAATAATAACTATTTTTACCTTGACGTGCAGACACAGAGTGACGGGAACAAGTTCGCAGAGCTGGTGCTGGAGAAGCCGCTGGACAGGGAGCAGCAGGCGGTGCACCGCTATGTTCTGACGGCTGTGGATGGGGGCATCCCGCAGAGGACCGGGACGGCTCTCCTAGTCGTTAAAGTTCTGGACTCTAATGATAACGCGCCCACCTTTGACCAGTCTGTGTACTCTGTTAACCTGCGAGAAAACTCTCCCGTGGGCACTCTGGTCATTCAGCTCAACGCCACGGATGTTGACGAGGGACAAAACGGGGAAATAGTTTATTCTTTCAGCAGTCATAACGCCCCGCGGGTAAAGGACTTATTCAACATTGATGCCAGAACAGGCAGGATAGAGGTGGCGGGTGAGGTGGACTATGAAGAGAGCAACACGCACCAGATTTATGTCCAGGCTAAAGACATGGGGGCTAATGCGGTCCCCGCGCACTGTAAAGTGCTGGTCAAACTCATGGACGTGAATGACAACACACCAGAGATCGGTTTCAGCACTGTGACTGAGTCCGTAAGCGAGCAGGACGCCCCGGGCACGGTGATCGCACTTTTTAGCGTCTCAGACAGGGACTCTGGTGAGAATGGACATATGAGCTGCGAAATATTGGGAGACGTTCCTTTCAAGCTGAAATCGTCTTTTAAAAACTACTACACCATCGTGACAGACGGACCGCTGGACAGAGAGAACACTGATTCCTACACCATCACTGTGGTGGCCAAAGATAAGGGTCAGCCTTCGCTGGCCACCAGCAAGTCCATTAAAGTGCATGTCTCCGATGAGAATGACAATGCGCCCCGTTTTACGCAGGCTGTTTATGATGTGTATGTGACTGAGAATAATGTGCCCGGTGCTTTCATCCACGCCGTGAGCGCGTTGGACCCTGATATAGGACAGAATGCTCTTATTACTTACTCCATATTGGAGTGTAACATACAGGACATGTCTGTGGCTACATATGTGTCCATAAACCAGGACACCGGCTACCTTTACGCGCTGCGCTCGTTTGATTACGAGCAGCTGAAGGAGTTTAGCTTCATGGTCAAGGCTAAAGACTCTGGTGCTGCTGAGCTCTTCTCTAATGCCACTGTAAATGTGATCATTGTTGACCAAAATGACAACGCTCCCACTGTAATAGCCCCCATCGGTAAAAACGGCACAGCCAGAGAGCACCTACCGCGCTCGGCAGAGCCCGGCTACCTTGTGACGCGCATTGTGGCCATGGATGCGGATGATGGCGAGAACGCACGGCTGTCCTACAGCATCCTACGGGGCAACGAGATGGGGATGTTCCGAATGGACTGGAGGACGGGGGAGCTGAGGACAGCCCGCAGGATCTCTCCCAAGCGGGACCCGCAGGGCTTCTACGACCTGCTGATCGAAGTGAGGGACCACGGGCAGCCCCCTCTCTCCTCCTCGGCGAGTGTGAGCGTAATATTAGTGGACAGCGTGGTCGAAGGCCGCAGCGGGGACCGCGGCTCGGCCTCCAAGGCAAAGGAGACCTCCCTCGACCTCACCCTCATTCTCATCATCGCTTTGGGCTCCGTGTCCTTCGTCTTCCTCTTGGCTATGATCGTGCTTGCCGTGCGCTGCCAAAAAGACAAGAAGCTCAACCTGTACACGTGCCTACTGGCCGGTGATTGCTGCCTGTGCTGCGGCTCGTGCTGTAGCAGACAGGCTCGCGGCCGGAAACAGAAGAAGCTGAGTAAATCCGACATCATGTTAGTTCAGAGCACCAACGTGACGTCAGGGGTCGGGCCCGTGGGGCAGGTGCCCGTTGAGGAGTCTGGTGTGGGCGGCGTGGGAGGGGGCTTCGGCTCCCATCACCACCAGAACCAGAACTCCTACTGCTACCAGGTGTGTCTTACACCGGAGTCCGCAAAAACGGATCTGATGTTCCTCAAACCGTGCAGCCCCTCCCGCAGCACTGACACGGATCACACCAACCCCTGCGGCGCCATAGTCACGGGTTACAGTGACCAACAACCGGACATCATATCCAATGGCAGTATTCTCTCTAATGAGGTAAGCCTGGATCAGCTTGTGTCGCCCAGGGCTCCACTTAACTCCCTATCAGATGTAGTTAAAGTGCCCAACACCGTGATTTAAAGGGTTAACCTAATTTTAAAGATCCTCCAGAAATCAACAGCTGTGTCTGCTTCATGTCAAAGTATGTTATGCATTCAGGTCACGCGCTGCAAAAGTCTCCGAGAGGATGGAAGCGGTATCTGCTATTGACGTGGCTGTTCTGCTCAATGGCCTTTAATCACTGCCATGCCTAATGGTGACTGGATATGTCAATTTTTAAATCTCATGTGGCCTCTGAGTTTTTTTTCGCACCAGACTGCTGTCAGATCAGCTTTTATGTTTTGAATTTGGGAATAGCATGATTCATTTTTTTGTGCGGTCAGGCCAAGAAGTTGGAAGACATGTTTGTTTTTAATTTAATTTATTCATTTGGTTTGGTGAAAATAGTTTAATCTGACTCATGTATTTACACAAGCGCGCACGGATATGTAATGTCTGTTAAGAAGTGAATTCAAAATCCGCGGCTTTTTAATATTTGGGTTAAGGTGTGGCTCTTATCAAAGTGAGTTCAGATAATGCAGATTTGTGATAAGTACAGTGAAAGGGAAACATAACAGCGTTAATACAGAGAATAAATCCCGTCAAGAGAGTATTTCTTTGAGTGCACGACAGTTTGGTTAGCAGCCTTCATTAACTTGTCCTCCTTAAGCCCATCACGTTTTAGTTGATATATTCTTATTAGGTTAAAAAAAATGTCATGGCAAATATCACTAAAAGACAGGAAGAGATGAGTAACGGCCCTGTTTTGTGCTCAGCCTGTGCGTTCTCCTCGGGGAGCTGTGGAGTTGGGGCTTTTTGTTGATTGCGATGTGGCTGGAGCGGAGCCAGACAGCCAGTCACAGCCTTGCCTTTGCTGTGCGTTAAGTATTCCGTGCACGACCCAGCATGCCAGCACCGTGAACAAAGGTTGTTCAGTTTCAGCATCGGGCGGCTCAATCATTTACGCATTCAATCGCCTCCCTAACCCACTCCTCCTGCTCTCGTCTCCTCTCGCCCACTCTCTCACAAAGTGGATGCGCCGCACCGCCAGTAACTCTGCCTGGTGCTGCCACAGCTTCTTCTAACACAGTTACATGTTGACAACCAATGTGTGCATATGTGGTCAGCTATGTTCCACTCATCTAGTATAAAGCTCCTTATTATGTCTTATGAATGTGTCTATTTGCCATTAAAAGTGATCAAATGTGTGTTTCTGTGGGTTTTCCAGACAAAACACCAACGAGCAGAACTCGGCTATCTTGTGGACAGACCCAGACGTGTCAACAGGTAGTGAGAAGAACACACACACACCTCAGCACCTTCACTCACACACTGTATTATTACCACTGTGCCAAACCTAGTGAGCCACATACCATTCGCCATCAGGGGACCTCTAACATCCAATAGGCCTCATGGAACCACAGCCTATTCACATATCAATAAAATTGAATATTACACCCATTTGTGTGGATCCTGTATATTCCGCATCGTTAATTGTGGCTTTGAGAGGCTACATGGTTCCCAGTGCATCCATAACGTTCATCTTCAATTTGGCATCAGTCCCATAACTGACAGAGCAGCGCCTATTAAAGCTCTAATGCTGGATTTCATTACATGCCATGTGTAACATCCAATTTAGACTCTTGACGGCCACCGTGACTGTATTAATGTAGTGTTGATTTCCGATTCTCCTTCCTCTTTCTCTCTACCCCTCATGTAATCCTCCTCCTCTCCTCCCTTCATGTTCCCACCTTGTTGTACCTCGACCTCTTTCTCTGACCCCCTGCATAATTTTTCCCTTCCTCTTTCTTCCCCTTCTCTGACACGACTGTCTGCTCTCTCACTTCAACGCCTCTCCCAGCTCGGCATTCCAGGAAGCAGACATCGTCAGCTCCAAAGACAGTGGTCATGGCGACAGCGAACAGGGCGACAGCGACCACGATGCCACCAACCGGGGTCATTCGGCCGGTGAGTTCCCCCCCACATCACATAATCACACAAATTCAATGCTCACACAAACAAAACCCTCCCTCCTCTCTTTCCATAGTGTGTGTTTGCAATTGTGAATGGGATAATACTGGATTGTTGGTGCGGACCAGTGACTTTTAATTTCCTTAATTTGAGAGTGTGCGAAGGCCCGGGCTCCGGTGTTGCTGGCTGGCTGGCTGGCATGATCAGGCCCCAGAGGTGTTGATTGTATTTCACACCCGGGTGAAAGGGAGGAACATTTGGGGAAATCTCTTTTCTTCCTCTGCCTCTTGCCGCTGTTCCCCTTCTCTCTTTCTAACTACACTGCTGTTCCACTGAGTGGTGCTGAAAAGGACAGCGACTCGCAGCGAGGCAGTGTGAGGCCTATAGTGCATTAGTGCCACAAATCAATAGGTTCACTCAAGTGAAAAGAAAAGGCATGGAAGCTTAAATTGATATAATGAGATGCATTTAATCAGCCTCGTAGTTGCTAGGTTGTGCTGTCTTTGTTGCTTATAGATTCAGCTGATCAGCACATTAGCAGCTTTTGCATTCTTATTGTATCTTCCAAAAGTTAAGGCGAAGGTAAAATGTTCGAATGAGGGAACATTTCCCCATCCACACTCACTTCAGGTTTATTTACCGACTCTCATTTCTCTTTTACAGTGCAGTGGATTTTTTTAGACAAGGATTTAGGTCTTAAGCCCCCCTTGTTCTCACTAAAATTCTATTAGGTTAGTACCTGGTTATTGATCAAACTGGAGTCAAGACAAAAAGTGGAGCAATACAAAATCTCATTTCATATTGAATTGCCCTTTCCTTCTGAGGGATTGTTCCACACAGCTCGCGTAAGACCCCTGTCTAGACCAGAGCCTGCCAAATATCATATCAGTGCTGGGAATACAAATAGAGCAGATTAGATAGGTGTTGTAGGATAGTGAATGGTCCTCATCAGGCTCCACAGTGTTTGACATTATTAATGAACCCAGCCAGAATAGAGAGCCAATATGCAGCAGTGGTAGTGTCACTGCCTGCCCTCGCTGATGAAACAGGCTGGGAAGGTCAAACTGTGCAAGCCTGGAATGCAAAATTGGAACAAATCCAAGAGGCCGCTCTACTTATCAAGAATAAATTGTTTGGTGAAATAAATATTAACATGGATGTTGAAACATACATTCTGACATCTTCCACCCGAGTGTGATCTATGAATATCTGGAAAAGCACAGTTTGGCTGTTCTTTTTAAACATTTTTGCATTTCTACTCAGCAGATCAGAGACAGAACCATACAAGGAGAAGGAAAGGAAGAGACGCCGCAGTATGAATATGTGATATTCATCTTAACCTATTGATCTAGTCAGCTAACCCCAGGAAGCAATCAGCTCTGACATTATGTTCTGGCCCGCGACTGTATTTTAAAACTTATTTTATGTGGAGTACTGCCTTGAATTCCTTCTTGCTGGTTACAGGACAACATTTATGAACCAATAACATGTTTCCTCAGCTTTATTTGGCTCCGAGCATGCTCATTTGGCACTGTCCTGGGAGTGTACCCAGTTGGTGCTGTACTCCGTATTTCATACGAGGAAACCAACATTTGTTCCTCATGTTGGATTTAGAAGGGAACAGCTTACCACTCCATGGGAGGTAATATCACACGACTGGTATTTTGGAGAGAGGGACACTTGAGTTTCATAGACTTCTGTAAATAACAAAACCAGACTGTGTGAATGTGTGTGGGTGTAAAGGTATACCATTGTGAAATTTAATATGTAGGTATATACCTGTATGTAATTCACTTGTGTGTGTGTGCGCGTGTGTGTGTGTGTTTTGAGTAGGAGAAAATGAGGCTAGGTGATGATGTCTGTATTGAAAAGGACTTTTCCCATGAGTCGGTGCTCTGGGAAGCTTAAATGAGATTCAGTTTGAGAAGAGAGAGTGGTAGCTGGTGCTTTGCTCTCTGCCAGGTATTGCATCTATATAGGCATTTGTCTCTATGTATATGTGAGATTTTTTTTTTACTGTGTAAATATATAGGGGTAAGAATATTGTCAGATGTTTCATGGGTTGTATGCTATGTTTGTGTATGTTATTGTGCGCACTCGCCTATAAGAGTTTTATGCAGAGTGCATGTTCTTCGGTTTTGCATATCTGTGTGCACATTATACACACACATATGTTTAGCATGCACTGACAGTAGATATAGTTGCATTCTAAGCGTGTGTGTGTGTGTGTGTGTGACACACACATATTCTCCGCTAGGGTTTGTGGCATGGTCTCATCCTTCATTCTGTCTCCCCCCACACGTTGGCTCTCTGCAACACTCGGCTGATCAGTAATTCATTTCTGGAACCTTTGCATAGCAATTATCAAAGGAGGGTTAGAGGCAAGGTTTCCTCACGGGACCGCGTGACACACTCTCCCTTTTGGCGCACCTCGGAATATTTCAAATCAAGGGAAAACCATTTCCAGCTGGCATATCATCAACTACACCTGCCGTAGCTTCCCGCTCGGCCGCTTGTCTGACACTTTAGAAAATAAGTCTCTTGACGTGGTTTTAAATCAAAGGGACACTGCCTGTGAGGCTGGGATATCAGCGGATACCTTTAAAAAGTGGGCAAATGGCTTTTCTAGAAGCAGCATGTCTGAAATGAGGCACTGCTGCGTCAGGAGCCAAAGCACTATTGATTGACGACCACACCTTTTACCTCTACGCACCCTTATGCTTTTTTTAGGTCGTTCGAATAAATTAGGACACTGTTTTCCTCATTATATCCCTCGTCATTCTAATAGGAGATGGTGGCAAGAGTGAGCAAGCAAACAAAAAAAAAGGTGACAGATAAGAGAGGATGGAATATTCATCAGTGAAAAAACGTGGCTTCTCAGAAACCTTCGATCAGCTGTGGAAGGCTGCGTGACAGGCGGGAGACTGGAAATGATCGTTATCATGGCGTTTGTTTTGGTGAGAACAACAGCCGTGACAAATGGGACAATTAAATCACTGTGGCAACGGTATATTAGATGGCTGATTATGAATTAGTGGCGGGCACCGTGTTGCAGTTTCCCATGTCTGTGAGCTGTCAGAGGAATTTAGCACAAATGGTTTTGAAACACCCTCCTCTCAGGCCCTATACTGACAAAACTAGAGGTGATCCCCGAGTCTATGATCCATGAGACCAAAAAGAATGTTGAGGTCACATAATAAAAAAAATTAAGACCTTGCTGAATGTGAAGGAAAATAAGTATATGCTATAAATGCTGAATGCTGACAATTGACAATGACTTTACTTAAATAGTGATAACATGATCAAAAAAAGCACAAAAAAGGTGAAAAAACATCTTTAGTTCTGTTGTCAAATGGATAACAAAGGATACTGACATATTGTCCTGTGTTTTTGAAAATATCAGACTACAACTAATGATTATTTTAATCATCGATACATCTGCAGATTATTTTCTTGATCTATCATTTTGTCTATTATGTGTAAGAAAATAGTTTAAAATGCTTCTTAGAGCCAAAAGTATCATCTCAAAATTGCTTGTTTTGTCCAACCAACAGTCCAAAACCCAAGGAAATTCACTTTACTATCATGTCAGACAAAGAAAAGCAGCAAATCCTTATCATTTAAAACCCTGGAACAAGCACGTGTTTAGCACTTTTGCTCTAAAAAGTACTGAACTTAAAGAATCACACAATGATTCTATAAGGAGCGTAAAATGTACAACCTCTAAATGTTAAAATACACAGAAATTAAATGTCCACATGCAAGCCTTCAAAAGCAACATGCAAAGAATAACAACCAAAACGAAAGCATTTCAATGTGACGTGAAAAACTACAAATCTATCATCAGCAAATAGGATAAAAACATGGCCTCATTAAAAAAAAAACATTTAGCCAGTAACAGGTAGGGATGTCAGCACTTCTTCTAAGCTGACTAGCGGACAAAGGATCAGATCAATATTTTTGATTAACTATCTCTGTATTGACTAGACTATTTTGATTGTTACATGTCTTCCTTATCTCAAACTGAATTATTATCTTGTTATAACACATTTAAGGTAGATAAAGGAGTGTATTAATTTCAACTTAAGTTCTGTGTGGGAATTAGTTAAAACAATAATAAGAACATTTAATGAAATCATTATCAATACATTGGAATATACTCTTGTCAAGTGTCATGATGACTGTCCTCTTGGTATGGCTTTGCTTTCTGAATGAATTGAATAGCAAATTAAGTGTTCCCAAACAGATAAAAAGGAGGACACAAGCATTCTTCATATAGATATGAATATGCCTCATATCTGCTGAAAACATGACATCAAAAAGGGAAAGAAAGTGTCCTTGGAAATTTATTATTGACGCTGAATATAAGGAAGACTAATGGAAAGCTCAGTTAAGTCCTGGCAGTCATTCACATGCTTTAGCCGTGAGTAACACACACATCATCCTTTCTGTCCAGAGATTTAACGTCACTGAACATCTGCTCCAGCCATTCTGTGATGCTAAGCGTCCTTAATAAAAAGACAAACTATGATATCAAGATATGTGTTACACCATTCTCTAATATGATACAGAACATAAACTTAATCACTTTTTATGCACATTTGCGTCACTGAAGCATGCATTCTGGCAACAGGTTTAAAGGAGAATTCACACCCACATTAGCTAAACGTATTTGGAAGAGAAAACAATAGTGTATAATTGCACAGTTTCCCCTTGAAATAAGGAACTGTTATCAATGTTTCCGGGGAACTCACTTTCAGTTTTAATTCCAACTAAAATGATTTAGATTACTGGTTCCCAATCCTGTCTGCTGAAAATTAGCTACTTAGCAACTCCATCTGCGCGCACCGTTCCTGAGAGTTCCGCACCGTTCCTGAGTGTATTAATTTCAAAAAACAAAGAGGTGAGTTTATTTAGAGGATATAAAAAAGTTTAGATGACTAAAGGCTAACCCGTTAGCTTATACACTTTCTCCATTTCTAGCTGCATCGGACTTTGTTGTCGCAATGTCACTGTGTTTACAATAACTCTGATGAGTACAATGTTATAATAACTAATAGAAATGATGTCCAAAACTAAGAAAATAGTTGTAATAAACCAGAATGACCCTTAAACGTTGCAGTCAGGAGGTCTCAGTGTATACATGCTTGTGCCTAAGACATAGTCTGGTCAAGGATATATGGCTCAGTGCATTCAAAGGGCAGCCTAAGTGATGAAAGGCATACAAACCAGAGATCAATGATCAGTGGTCATCCAGAACCTTTACTCTAACAATATATAAGGGGCGATATTAATCAAACTGACACTGTTAGGGCAAGCGGCCATCTTGGCTCTCTCTACCAGCCCAGTTGCTACATCGAAAATGGTAGCTGCCTCTCAGAGACTGAACAATTTCTCTGTCTGTCATTACTGGATATGGCAGGAAGCGTCTTCCTCTGTTTTGGCCCTGGGAGGTCTCTGGTTTACACATCACAGCCTCACTGGCCAACTCGTGTAAGGAAGCTACGCTACTCCCCTGCCGTCCCGAGCTGCTGTCCAAATATTGACGTTTTGTGTCTGCATTCTCTCCGGAACAGTGGAGGACAAGATGAAAAACAGAGGTATGGATAGAAGACACCCTCTACCTGGGGACGAGGAGTGTTCTTTTTTTTTTTAGAGAGAAAAAGAGATGAAGAGAGTGGAATAAACGGGCAAAGAGGATTAAATATGAAGGGAAATAACAAGAGACAGACACAGGAAGAGGGAATGAGACACAGAGGGACTAATAGAAAGGGAGAGAGAAAGAGAGGGAGATAGACAGATGAATGAGTGCAGGGAGGGAACGACTGCAAACCTGAGTGCAGCAGATATATACCCCCAAAGTGAATTCAAACATGGGGCTTGTGTTTCCCCAGGATTTGTTTTCCTTAATTTCCCCGCTCCCACTTGCTGGATGTATGTCAGACAGAGCAATTAGTCAGATCGCACCGACGTGGGATTTCGGAAACACTCATAAAAAACCCAAACAAAAAAAAGAACAGAAGTACTGATTGCTTATTAGCACGTGGATTGTGTTTGCATTATGTAGCATCGCTTATGTCTCCATGTGTGTGTGTGCGCGTGCGTGCGTGTGTGCGTGCGTGTGTTCTTCCTGCCTGATGAGGTCACGATGAGAGACGGGGCTGCTGGCAGGGCCTGTCATTGCCAGTCACTGTTTCAGTTGTTGTTTTGCTTCCTGCCCGAGGAAGAAAAGGTGCTTCACTGGGATAAACAGCCACTGGGTGTCATGTGTTGTCATGGCCTGTCTGTCTGTTTACTTATGTACATTTACATATCTCCGCGTTAAGAGAGTATTTTTAAGCGCGTGTGTGTTTGCAAACATATGTGTTGATGTCGCTGTTTTTTTAAGAGTGAGACAGCAGGTAAAAATCACTGAGTAGTTTGGAAGCTAGTGACAAGAGTTTCTCCAAGCCTGATGTAAGGTAAACAGTGACTGCTGCAGACTATATTTACACATCATCTCCAGAGTACAATACGTCCTTGTGCCTGCTTAATAATATACTGTGATATGAGAAACACGGAACAAACTGGCATTTCTCTTAATCCTTCGACATTAACTCTGCACCTCTATCTGTCTGCATGTGTACGTGCGTTTTGCATAGTTGCATGTGCATGTGGTTTTGCACATGCGCTTCAGTCTTCCTGCTTTAGAAGCATATGAATTGTGGCTACCAACCACTTTATCTGCACAACAACAGCACAGAGATGACTGGAGGGCCTGAGGTCAACACCCATGTGTTTCCGAGGAGAAAATTAATTTACAAAAAGTCCATTAAAAGGCTACAGTTTTACTGCAAGGTGGAAATGACCAGAAACACCATATATATGCCCCTAACCTTTAAAGACAACATAAACGCAATGCAAGTAAACACCACTCAGAATCTGAATAAGCATTTATACAAGTCTTCCAGAGTAGCTGTCCTGCACTGTTCTTGTTGGAAATTTTGGATTGCTCATTTTGTACCCCACCGGATCATGGTTTCTTCTCTTGAGTACAGAGCTGCAATTGACCCACAACCTACACATGCTAGGTGGTGATAAAAACAAATGAACCCTTTGGCAGCAAAAGCACTGGCTGGTGCTGATTCTGTGGGCCAGGCAGATGAGACAACAGACTGAACAGACAAAACTTGCTGAACCAAACACAATATAATAATAATAAAATACTAAGAAAGTTGCTGTCAGCCCTTACATGCAGCTATTTTCCCTGAATCCCTGTTTTTCTGCCGTTTTACTCAGAACAATTTAATAGCAGCTCCAAGGCTGTCCTGTTAATCCTTAATTTATTTTTCTTATATTCTGTACATTTTATTTATTTAGTTATTAAACTTGGATGGGCTCCAGCCCCTCATGACCCTGAATAGTTAGATAAGAAGGTTTAGAAAATGGGTGGCTGGAGAAAAAAACCACTGAAATTCTGAAAACATTTCCATAAAATAGGGTTAAAGTACATAAAAGCTAATGTTTAGCTTGGGATTTTTTTTTAAATATCTGGTTGTTAAATCAAAGTGTTCTCCGTCTCTGCCCACCTCTGTGTGACCCCTCTCCCATCTCCATCTGCGAGGCCCGGGTCTCCCCCCTTTCCTTTCTGGCCATTGCTCTTTCCATCTGCGATTGTTCAGGTCTCCCCTCTCCCTCCGTATGGTTCCTGCAGTCTTGCTGCTTCTCCTGCCTGCTGTCTCCGCCTGTGAAATATGTGACTCCCCCCGTCTGTTTGGCCCTGGCTGTCCCTGGTCTGTGAGCCTCGTGCCACTGCACAGTCTCTGTCGCCTGTCTTGCTCCCCGTGAGGCCTGAATTAGCAGCACGATTACATCCACACAATGCACGCAAACACAAAACATAGAATCAGCCACAGTGGTAGTTCTTAGACAATGTGTGGACAGTGCTTCTTGTTAATAATGAATGTTATTTACACGTGCACTGGATGACGTGTATGGCTAAAGTAAATTTCAATATTATAGTTAATTAATTTAAAGCCAGCTATGTGTGGCTTTAAACGTGTGAGCATGTGATTTGCTTCTATGTTTAATAGCTATTCTGGCACTGAATTATATTTAGAAGGCTTTTCAGATTTTGTGATCTTTGAATGGGCGAGTTATCACCTTTAATTTTTTTTGCCTGTTTTCTTTCCTTCTGGTCTTCGATGCCTAGTTTCACAGGTGTATTTTTGGTTACAGGAGCTGTGTGTGTGTGTGTGTGGGGGGGGGGGGGGGGGGGTAAAAGCAGTTGTAGAGAAAAGTTGGATTAAAGAATGATTTAATCTTTAGTTAGACTTACATTTAATAAATGATGTGGAAATAATTGACTTTCCATAATAATTGTAGCAAAGAAATGTAGAAAAAATTTAAATGCCACGTTATTGTTTTCTTTACTGAAACTAATCCTACTTAAAAGCATGCTTAGTTTCCTTGATAGAGATGATAGGGTAAGCAGGTATGTATACATGCAGCCCGAGAGGCATAACCCAGGGGGGAAAAAAATGTCATCAAAGCACTCGCTGCACCACTCAGTGCTGCTCGTTGAGCTTATTGCTTTGAGCGCACGCTAATAACATAGTCTCATCTGGACTATGGTGTCAGTCACACACTGTTTAGAGAGACTTTAAGAAGAATCTCAACCTGAACCAACCAAGACATGGGAAAGTATTTTTCTTTCCTTAAAACTGCAGGCAAAGGTGAAGCTTCAATAGAAAAAAAACACAGATCTTTAGCATCTTGCATTATGTCAGAGAATAGTAAGTTATCATGTTTCTTCATCAGGGTGGTTGTATTGATCTATTCTGATTATTAAAAGTGATATACAGTATTTTCCCATCACCCTGGAAGATTACCTCTTTGTCTCTGTGTATATAGACTCAGCATAGGCTTATCTTTCTCTGCAGCCTAATATCTATTGATATGTACATGCTTACATTACATTGTTTGTGTGAGTGTGTGTGCCATCCTGCTTTTAGTAATAGGAACAGTGGCATTATCAGCCGAATGGATCGGTAGAATAGATTTGTGTAAGTGGACTCTTTGATCTGAAGCCCTCTCAGCCTAGGGGAATTACAGATTACAGATTGCCCGCCGTCTTTGTTTCTCCATCTCCCTTTTTCTGCCTCTCTTTTTTGACGAATCGCTTTCCTACTCTCACCCTAAACTGCTCGTCTCCTGCTTTTATCCCGCCATTCCAACGCTTTCCCACATTGTTTTGACTTCGCTGGAAAACTGGGAATACTAAAAATCCAATTTACACACGACTATAGACCGATTGCAGAGTCTCATTATTATGATGACTCTGTTCATGTGTCTTGTTCCTTTCTCTTCCCTTTCATAATCTCACTCGTACTCCTCTCCCCCCGTCCCCCCGTCCTCCTCTCTTTATTCTCTCTAAGAGAGTGTAATTAACATAACTGGTACCTCTTTCATGCCGGTCGTGGGTGTGCGTGAGTGTGTGTGTGTTATTCTATTATATCATTTCAGATGTTAATTTAATCTTTTTTTATGTTGATGTTTTTTTTGGCACTAGCTCTGTGTCAATTACACACTTTGTCGGTTTGTATAGGGATGATTGACATCAGAGTGTAATTAAGCAGCAAGTGAATATTTTGTTGGTTTTTGTGGTGCATTTCTTAAGATAATTGTAGTTTTTTTGTGTAAGGATGACGGAATATGGATTCACATTTTCTGTCTGGTGGTGTTTGGGAATCAATTGTGAGTCTGAGGATGTTGATGTGGAGAGGAGGTGAAATGTTTTCGCAACACCACATCACTGTGATTGCACATTTCATTCGGAATGAATGAGGTGAGGAGGAAAACAAACAATTCGCTTCATCAATGTTGGCCTTGTCTCTTTGATGAATAGCTTTTGCTGCACTTTTTCTGCTTGCGACACTGGCAAATGATTGCTAACTCATGTTCTCTCTTCTGGTCTCTTTCTCTCATCTCCCCCTCCATCTTGTGTTTCCACTTCAAATTTCCATACTGCTTTCTCCTCTCATGGCCCCTCATGTATCTGTAATCGTCCATCCACCTTTCCATCTCTCCAAACCTTACCCCGCTTCCACTTTCCTTCCATCCCTCGACCTGTATTCTCACTGCAGGTGCTGACCTGTTCTCCAACTGCACAGAGGAGTGCAAGGCCCTGGGCCACTCCGACCGCTGCTGGATGCCTTCCTTCGTGCCGTCCGAGGGGCGTCAGGGGCCGGACTACCGCAGCAACTTGCACGTCCCCGGCATGGACGCCACACTGCCCGACACAGAGGTACCCTCCTCCGTCAACCTGTCCGACCAACTCACCATGACCTCGTCCACCGCCTCGTCCAACGATAGGTCATTCTCCACCTTTGGCAAGGACAGTCAGAGGTCACAGTCACACCACAGCCTTCACCATCACCTCCATCAGCAACAGCAGCAATACAGCTCCAGCACGCTAGAGAGGAAAGAGTATGATAGGGGGACCCTACCGTACAAACCCACCTTTCTCTGTGAGTATCAGTATGAAAGTTCCCTGGGACCCTATGACTTTGGTCAGGTCCAGTACAGATACTAAAGGAGGGGACAATGAATCTGCCTCTTGATTTTGATCTGGACTTTTTATGTTGTTCATCAACTTTTATTACTTCTATTTTTAAGGAGTTTAAAAATACGGCTTTATGTTTTGTTGCACTTTTGTTTTTATGTTTTTATTATTATTATAATTTCTTTTGTCAACTGTAAAATGTAATCTAGCATTGCTAACTCCCCTTCTCCAAAACCCACTTTGAAAAATTCAGTCTAACCCCATCCTAACCCTAAATACTGTAATCTGTAATCATGTGACTCATTTTGAATAAACAAAATTTTGAATTGGACTGACGCTAAACTGCTGTGGCCCCTTTTTCTTTCTTTTTCAATTTCTCTAAATTTCCCCTCAAAATCCTTCCCAATCAGCCTTTTTATCTGATGCTCATACAAGTAAAGGTCTCAAAAAACAAACACACTTGACGTTTCTATTCTTCACACACCTAAAACGAAATGCTGTATATAGTTTAAAGCACCATTTGAGTGCATAGAGAGGAAATATAAGATAGGTCATCCCATATTGTAAAGGACATCTTTTTCCATTTGCTTAACATCACAGTTTTGCTCGAGCACGATGACTTCCCTACTGAATAGCTGGAAAGGTGAAACACACAACCCACGCTTCTTCTTTTCAGAAGGATTGAAGTCCATTTTCTTCTAAAAAGGAAGTCTCGAGTATCCATACTTGCTTGCTTGTGGATCAATACCTGACATAAAGAAGGGTGGGTGAGATGGGCTGTCAACCCTGAGGTCAAGATTCTTCAGTTGGAAAAGTCACGCACACAAGTTTTTGTTGAAGAAAGGAAGGAAACTATTACAATATGAGCAAGGTTTAATTTGGCAACATATTGATATCCATTGAAATAAAATTGAGTTTCCAGCTTACATTTCTAAAAATGGGGATTCTTTAGAAAAGGATGGCAGGACACGTCTTGCTGCTTTCAATAGCTTTCCAAGCTCCACATTACATGAATATTCTATCAGCTCTAAGAGTAGAGAATGGATTTGATATACACATTGAGTATAGAAGTCATTTCCAGTCAAAGTCACCACCATGTTAACCACCATCTTCCATGATACTGCATGCTGACTGTGGGCTGTCTCTCAGGTAAACGATGAGCACCATAAACTGCTTTTTATTTTTTCCTTGTTTGCAACTTAGTAAACAGAGCCAAGCAATCTTCCTCTTGCACATCAGGTCTCTGTGAAAAATAATTTGTATTTAGCCTTTAGGTGCTTTGCTCCAAATATAGCTGCTTGCGCGTCTGCTCATCTTGTCTGCCTCGCAGGCTAGGATAAATGCACTCCATACTCAGTCCAAAACTCACAACTTTATTATATTTCATTTTACTTTTTTGATTTACCATTCTCCCATTTTTTCCCGGTCTGTTGAAATAAATTGACCCCAAGCTGCCACGGCAAAGGTTTTGTTGTTCATCAGTCTGTAAAAAATGAGAATAGTCCCAGAGGCTGAGGCTCTATTAACCAATAGGCATCATGTTCTACTGTAAAAATAGCACCGTATGCTACTACTGGCCACGGCAATGCTCTGATCACCAGGGTTGCCTTGATAAAGGGTTTATAAATGTTTAATGATCCATTTATAGATAATTAATGAAGCAATTAGTGCTCTGTGTATTTTCTATGCATGCATTATGTAGCCAGATTTTTGAACATTTATCTTTGCTGATAGAGATGTTTTACCCAATTCCCAAATTAGTTGTACCATTATACTGCAAGGACCAGCATTTAGGGTATATAAATAACTTCACAGAGAGTCCTTTGTGGCACGTATCCTTCAAGAGACGGTATTTCGGGCTGATTGTGTCACTAAAAAGTCTCAAGGGAAAGGATGCCATTTGTCTTAACGAGTGTGTTCTCTGTCTTTTCAGCCCGCAAAAGGATTTGCTAGCTCATTTCACGTGGACCTGTCGGAGACAGCGTGAATTTCTGTACTAGACCACCAACACTGATGCTGGAGACAGCGAAATAAAACTAAACAAACAGAAACCTGGACAACAGCAACCTTTGTTAATCTTCATTATCTTGGGTGGCGAACTGTAACAAAGCCTTGGCAGTGGTCGCTAAGGAAGGAGAGGAGAAATAAATTCTGTAGTAGCTGTAAACCTCTAAATATCTGAGGAGCAATCCAAGGCCTTATTCCTCTCAGCAGGACTGAGACCAGGGCCACAACACTCGACATGTGAAAATTCTAAAGTCATCAGCAGACCGAAGAGAGAAACTGAAATGAACAGAGGAATACAAAACAAGAACAAGAAGAAGAGGGGCCGATTAACTCACAGAGGTGACTTTTTTTTTGACTGAGGAGTTAGCCTCTAGTGTGTGCCTGTTTACATGAAGAAAAAAAACTAATGTTTCTGTACAAACTTCAACCAATGTCACACGGAACCCTTTAGCTATTTCTATGGTCACCACTAAGCCAACTGTACAGAGACTGTGTGTCGGTGGGGGTGGGGGTGGGGGGGGGACTGAAAGCCAGAGCGAGAGACAGACAATTAGACACAGATAAAGAGCCGGTGTTGTACAGGTATACAATGGCAGAAAAAAAAGAAGGAAATGGGGAGAAGCAGGGATAATGTGCAGTAATATAAATTCTGTATCTCCGGTCTTTTGACTTGACTGTCTTTATATAACTTCTCTTTTTTGTTTCTGTTGTTCTTTCTGTGTGGTTAAAGTGTGCAGACTCTAACATATTCCAACTTACCGTTATAGACAGGAACATGCGGTCCGGAGATGGGTTCAGTCCTCTTTCAAGTTTAGCCAATTCAGGAAGGAGATTTTAATAAACACACCCCATAGAATATGGAGCTAAGACAACCTCCTTATTCAGCTTATCAATAAAATATCACAAATGAATGTTCTCATTTCTAAACTAGTGACTAACTGTTCTCAAGTTCCTTCCTGAGCTGACTGCAGAAAGTGAAATGACCCTTTACCAGGATGTGGTTCCCTTGACGCCATTGGCCTATACATAACAATCAGACACACTCAGTGGTTTTTATCATGTGTGCAAAGTGTTTACTGTGCTATTTTAAAAAGCTTATAAATGAATATAAATCTATATATAACTATATATATACAATATACTTTTTTCTGAAAACTGTGTAACCATTGGTTAGTTTCTACACCTCATAATGTCATTCAATCTAATAATACCAAGTGCTACAAAATCAAGTCTTGTATGGATTAAAATGGGGAGGAGTGCTTCAGCCTACAAAGCAAACCCCTCCACGGCAACCAAGGATTAAGTTGATGTTCTTATTTGATTGTTACTTTTCACCGTTTACAGGCGCTGGACCTTGTTGTGTGTAGCAAAGACACCAGTTGAGTTGTTATGGCCTGTTGTGTATTTTTACTAGCAGAATATGTGTTCATGTACAGGAAGGGGGACTATCACAATCGAGCTAGATATCAAAGGTTTTACAATCATACAAGAGAGGCATACACAGATAAATATGGTCATAAACAGACAATACGTGGTGAGACACACACACACACACACACACACACACACACACACACACACACACACAGGTCAAGTGGTGATAAATAAACAGTGTCATTGAAGTTCTCTAATGTGTGTTTTGTCGCGTTCACCTTGGAATAATATCAGCTCTGTGATGCTGTACCTTCATTGTGCAGGTGTGCTTTGAGCTAAATACGGATGTCAGCATGCTAACATGCTAACAAGTACAATGTTAATGCTAAGTAGGTACATTACAAAGATAAGTTTACCATGTTTACCATCTTAGTTTAGCCTGTTAGCATGCTAACATTTTCTAATTAGCATGAAAAATAAACCAAAGTAGTGAACAAATTAATATGGTGACCTGATGGTGACGCTAGATAAAAGTCACAATTGTTTGTACCAAATGGTATGGCAATCCATACAGTAGCTGAGACATAAAAAAAAATCAGTCAGCGCATTCATCATCTGGGACCCATGAATGTCTCAAAAAGTTCACAGGATAAGTGAAAGCTTTGACCAGCTGGTGCTAAAGGACACGTCAAATAATTACCAAACCACTATGATTTCTCAACAGGAATGCGTCCACCAAATTTGATGGCAATCTATTCAAAATTTCAGCTTGCTGGTAGAACCAAAGGAAAGGTTGCTATCACTGAAGTCAGTAGGATTCATGAAAGTCTACACTAATATTATGGCATCTATCCAGTTACTGTTGAGATATTTCTGTCTGGATCAAAGCGATGGACAAATTAATCACTCACTGACATTGCCATTCCTAAAGCCATGCAAAAAATATTTGGTAAACTTGTATTAAAGCAGCTCCTTAGTTACAGTCAGTGGAAACATTAAGTACAAACAGGAACCTGTTTATTGCTTAAAATCCAGTACATTAGCACATGAATATTCATGAAAAGACATCCAGCTATCCCAAAAGAATCTCATGGACTTTCAAGATGTAATCACCATGGTTTTGCTCTACTTTCCTCATTCCCTGACCTCAATAGCTCATCAAAATAAATTCTGGTGGCTGTAACTCCAGCCTTCTGTCCGTTTCCTTAAAAAATCACTGATGCCATCCCACCACATCCCAGTCCCACCTCTACACTCCAGTGTGATCTGTACTTGGTCTGGCATATGATCACAGACACAAGAAGAAGAAGAAGAAGAAAGCTGTACTGCTGCAAATGCTGGGGTCATAGGGGAGACAGGGCAGTCTATCACTTGACAGCCTAAAAACAGAGATGGTCTGTTTATGTCTATCACAAGATAGTCTTCTTTTATGAGCAGGGATTCATGTGACCGGCGCATGTGTGATCCGGTGGTTCCCTCCATGAATGAATGGTCTTTGGGGTCCTGATTAAAATCTCGCCTGGAAACAATCCAGCATATGTTTATGTATGAGACTGGAAAATGGGGGAAGGGAAAAAAATAAAAAAGAAAGAGGTCACCTATTGGTTCAGCTTGGTAACAATATGGTAATACTGTGGTATTACTCTAATATGATTTTACAGTGATATGATACCATTATTTTTGACAGAATTACACTGACATGACCTGATTGCTGTGAGACAATTATTTCATTGTTACCCCGCTATTTCCGTGTTATTATTGTATGTGTCCTTACCTCTCCAAGTATGACACTGGTGTTTCTGCCCTATGATTACATGTATAATTACAATGACATTACCCCACTATTACGACTACACTCTTGTTAACTTTACTACGAGCTGTGAATGTTGATATGTGACTTTCGGTACCGATACCAACATTTTACAGAGCATGGAAAACTGGTAAGGGCCTCAACGTAAAAGAACTTTGCTTAAAAGAGCTCTTGTTTCAATGAGGAATTGTCTCATCAACAAGTAAGTTAACAAGACAACGTCTTTACAGCTGCACTTAAAGGCAGGGTAAAAAGTCTGCCTTTTAAAAGAGGAGCAAAGAGAGGATACAGTGACCTGACGGTTTCGTATATACAATACGGTATAAGTATGTTTGAACCCATTTTTTAAATTTAACACAATAATGCAAATAGCACAATGCATCACTGATAAATTTATAAAACATAAAACCGTTGCTTAACGTCACTCTCTCCCGACGACTACATGCATCACTGGCAGTAGAGGCAAACCACCGACCTTACGACCTGCGCTAATCCTTCGCTACAGCCGTCAAAAGTCTAAGAATTTGCACAAGCATTCAGTGTCAAATTCACAGTTTACGAACACACATTTCACTCCACACTCTGTGATGATAAAATGCTTTATATGGAGCAAGATATGGTCATATACCATGGGATATGTTTGAAGGATTAAGAACAAAACTCCACAGTTGAAATATTAAAAAATTTGAGGTTTGACTGACAGCTCTAGTGCTACTTAGAAAGAAAAAATAGACAAACATCTTGACACCAAGGGCAAGCCAGACAGGTGGAGACTGACATTCTAGCAATGGCTGTGAGTTCTCCTGATCTAGTTGTCCTTAAAGGCGCCGCCAAGGCAGACAGAGAGAATACGAGTCATTACAACTGAATCATCTTGTCCATCTCTCCTCTTCTCTCCATACAAGGTTGAGTGAGGTGACCTAAACTGTCTGTCCGAGCCTCTGAGCCTGTCCCTCATATTCTTCCCCTGGCAGACGCACTTCATTACTCTGGCTAAATAGACTTTCAAGAGACTCCATCAGCCATTATTTACACAGCCCGGCCCTATCACCTTTCACCATGGCCACCTCATCAGACATACGCACTCCGCCATTCCCACATGCACTACATGGCACGCCCATGCAGACACACGTGTACAAACTGGACTCACATACTGTTCTCTTTCCTCCTTTGCCTTCTTATCCCTCGCCACCCCATCAGTCAACATGCACACACATACACTTTTACACACACAGGCATCCTTGGGCTCTATTCCCCAGCCACCTCATCAGGCCAGAGCAGACAGCTATTAAAGTGTGCGCTTCGATGCCCATTTTTCCTCCCATCTCTTTCCTTATCTGCTGGCCGGCTAGATTTGCAACAACCTATTGACCCGAGACATAGCCTCGCTGCCCTGTTGACCTGGACGTACTCTGTGTGCATTTAACGGAATACCTGCTATCTTTCCACCCGCCAAACTCCATCCAACAACCGTTCATTTTATTCATTTCACCTCAGGTATGGTAAGTTTGACATTGTGTTTGTCACCTGGGCCAAATGGTTGTCTGGATGATGTCACAATGTCAAGCCGTTATAAAAGAGCAATGACATGTCAGCATGAATCATTTTTAGTTCACTTTGCTGAAATCGCTTCTCTCCAAACAGCGGTAGAAGCGATCCAAACCTTGTAACATTTGTTTTTGTGAGTAACATAAAGGGAACTACAACTTAATCTAGTTATCCAACCCTGTGTTGTAAAGTGATAAATAAACCTACCTTCTAAAAAGGTATTGGTTTAGTCATTTTAATGCACCATGTGGCATCATAAGTTGAAAGATTGTTTTTCAGTTTTATCACTTCCGGAAATTAACTCCTCTGAACGTGAATGTTTCCAGAACAAAACATTTTTAATTACATTTTTGATTTACTACACCATGGTTAATTAATCTGTGGTTTGACTTGATAGAAAGTGAAGAGTGTCAAAATCAGACACACTCTATTTTCATTCATGTTGTCTAGTGTTTTTTTTCTCAAGTCTTATTAAGATGATTTTGACAGTTAAGGGTATTTTTTTCAATTTCCTATGATGACCTCCAAACTACTGAGTGTACAGTTACTTCCGTCACATATTTGCTCTATTAGTCTAACTGAATTAAGTCTAGAATGATATATTTTGCATTGATTATATGTTGATGTTAAAGCTAAACAAATCCATGTCTTAACTGCATATTACCAATGGATAAAACGTCTCGGGTTACGTATGTAACCCTTGTTCCCCGAGAAGGGGAACGAGACACTGCGTCGGTGACGACACTATGGGAACGCCTCTGGGCGTGGCAGGGCTGAAATCATGAATGAAACTACTCCTATCCTATTGGCGTTGCTGTGACGGCGTAACTGGAGGCGTATATAAGCACGCCGGCACACCGGACACATTAGTTCTTTGTTATGAAGCAAGGCACTCCAGGCGGGGCGAGGTGTGGCCGACCGACGCAGTGTCTCGCGTATGGGTGCCAGGTGCAGAAGGAAGGTCCAGACTGTAAAACCAGATGAAAGTGTGAGGAGTGGCCCAGCCAGCTGCCTCACACAAATCCTGGAGCGAAGCCCCTACGAGGAGGGCCCTAGAGGCCGCCATGCCTCGAGTAGAGTGCGCCCTTACGGCCATAGGTGAAGGTAACCCGCGCCTGTGATAGGCCAGGGAAATAGTCTGAACAATCCAGTTGCTGATCGTGTGTTTAGAAGTGGGGAGCCCAGCCTTGGGGGACCCGAAACACACCAGCAACTGGTCTGCTTTCCTCCACCGGGAGGACCTCAGAGTGTAAATACTGGAGAGTATTGTGCCAACCTGGACGGAACCTTAGGGACATAGCCCGGACAGGGGTGCAGGATGGCTCTGACCCTCCCCGGGGCAAACTCCAGGCATTGAGGAGAAACCGAAAGTGCCTGGAGATCCCCCACCCTCCTCAGAGAGGTGATAGCGAGGAGAAAGGCCATCTTAAGGGTCAGGTGCTTGGCCTCAGCTGACTCCAGGGGTTCGAAGGGGGCCTCAGCCAGCGCTTCGAGAACCACCGCCAGGTCCCAAGTGGGAACCCTGGAACGAGTCACGGGTCTCATCCTCCGGGCTCCACGGAGGAAGCGCACGACCAGTGGAAGCCTCCCCAGAGGCCCATCCCTCAGAGGGGTGTGGAACGCCGCCACGGCAGCCACATACACCTTGAGTGTGGATGGGGAAAGGCCAGCAGAGAAACGGTCCTGGAGGAATTCCAGTACCATAGTCACCGGGCAGGTAACTGGGTCCACCGCCCGTTTTCTACACCAGGTGGCAAACACATTCCACTTCAGGCCGTACGTCCTTCTCGTGGACGGGGCTCTGGAGCTGAGCAGCGTCTCAACTGTCCCCGCCGTCAGGCCTGCCTCCAGGAACTGGGCCCCCTCAGGGGCCAAACCCACAGTCTCCACAGGGCGGGGCAGGGGTGAAAGACCTGGCCCTCCGCCTGAGACAGCAAGTCCCTCCTCAGGGGGACCTGCCATGGCGGGCCCTCGAGGAGCGATATTATGTCCGAGAACCACACTCGGGCCAGCCAAAACGGGGCTACCAGCATTAGACTGACACCGTCCTGACGGACCTGCTCCAGAACCCCCAGGAGCAGAGCGACTGGGGGAAAAGCATACAGGCGCAGCCTCGGCCACGTCTGCACCATGGCATCCAGCCCTAGTGGGGCTGGGGGCGAGAGGGAGAACCACAGGGGACAGTGTGTAGTCTCTCGAGACGCAAACAAGTCGACGTCTATGGGGCCAAACCTTTCGCATAATAACTCCACCACCTGGGGGTGGAGTCTCCATTCCCTGGGCCTCAGCTCCTGTCTCGACAGCAGGTCTGCTCCCTGATTCTGGGTTCCAGGGACGTATGTCGCTCTGAGGGACAGCAGAGATTTTAGCCCACCGCGCCCCCGAAGGCGAACCTCAGGAACTTCCTGTGAGAGGGACGGATGGAGATGTGGAAATATGCGTCTCGTAGATCTATCGTGACAAACCAATCCTCGGATTGGATGTGACTGATGATGGCGGGGATGGTGAGCATCCTGAACCTGAATCTCCTCAGAGATTGGTTCAGGGACCGCAGATCTAAAATCGGACGCAATCCTCCGTCCTTCTTGGGAACTATGAAGTACCGGCTGTAGAACCCGGACTCCCTGACTGGCAGGGAAATGAGTTCTATGGCCCCTCTCTCTCTTGTGGTAGCTTTGATCTGAGTAGAAAGCTACCACATGCCAGAGTAGCAATAGGATTGGAGTAGTTTCATTCATGATTTCAGCCCTGCGTCACCGACGCAGTTTGAGTTCCCTCGAAGGGGAACTATGCACTGTGAATGCTGTTCCTCGTAGATCAGATAATTATCATTAATAATTGTTGTGGTTTTACGCCACGCAACTGTACTTCTTTGGTTCACTCTCACAGCTATCATCAACCTCGTATCCAGCTGCAGCAGGCAGAAACAAATTCCATCTGTAAAATACACTTCACAGCACCTGCCCAGCACCAACAGCAGGCAAAGTTAGCCACCAGCTTGTGAACAATGGAGCTTTTTACTGAATAGTTGGCGGAGACCAATCCAGAGCTTGCACTTACATTCATCAGGTGTAAACAAAAGCAACACCAAATTAACGTTTCTTCATCTCTACTAGATAAGTAAATATACACTGCTAACATTACTTTGTAAAGTGAAAAGATGTGTGACTGCCTCTCAGGTGGCCAGAAATATCAAATAATTCAATTCAATTTTCAATTCAATTTTATTTATATAGCGCCAAAACACACATCCCATAGCGCTTTTCATATAGAGCAGTGGCCTGTACTACGAAGCGGGGTAACTGGCTTATCCAGGTAACTTAAGAATTAATTTCGTGACATCGGGTGTAACTTCCCGGTTAACCCGTACTACGAAAGGTGGATAGGTGTTATCCGAGGTCTGTTGGCATGGCAATTTACGCTGCATCTCTAAACTGCTCCGAGCAGGTTTTGTTCGAGGTTAACTCGAGGTTACCCTGTATACGCGAACTTCACACCACATCTGTACTTGGTGTTAATGATGAGAAGTAGGATATTAATACACACCGCTTCATAAAATATGTTTAGATTTCATGCTGATTTGCTCCACTGCGGTTGCAATGAAGTTCTGAACACAACAGCATTACGTTCCGACAGCGAGCCCTGCAGCCTCTGTGATTTTAGAGAGGAATCTTAATTAATTAAGGGGTAAATCAGAAATTCCCTGAAATTAATGTCATAAGAAATCACTCTGTTTTCTTCTGAATAGGCCCAATCCAAGGCAAAGTCTCTAGTCCATGATAGTGATTGTGGGCTAAACTCAGGAGTATTTCCTCACTGCTAAATCCAATTGCAAAGTTTAATATAACTTTCCAATACATGCATAATACACAGCAGACGAGTGTGTGTGATGTTGCAGCCTTGCAAAGTGAAGTTTCTCTCATAAATGTGTGACTATAATGTTAGAGAATATTAAGTTATAAGTTTTTTACTTGTAGATTAATCTGGGAAATTAAATTCTGTCTTGGATTATTACCCCCCTCCGCTGGCTCAAATTTTTCTATTACAGTGGACCTTATGTGCAGTTGTACCTTTACATCTTAATCATATTACACATAAAAGAAGAGCCCATAAAATACATAATAGAGATTTCAACTACAATAAGGACACTGTGAAGATAATTAGGCTACAAATTTACTCATTGCGATGCCAACAAGCCGCCCTGGCTTTGTCGTCAGCCATGATATTAGATTTAGCCGTTAATATGTCTTTACATTCATAATTTCCTGACACTACCAATGTGCATTCCTCTGGAGAAATATGGAGCATGCGCCGTTGCGAAAAAACTCTGCCTGCACGGCCGAACACACCCCTTTTATGCGAACGCGCACCAACTCCAATAAGTTAAGACTGGGTTAACACGGACTCAACTAACCAACATCTTATCCACCTTCGCAGTACTGTTTAACTCCAGTGTAGGCGGTCAGAGTTTGTCAACCCTGAGTTTGCCTGATAACCCAGAGTTAACTCTGAGTAGGTTGAACTCCCTTCGTAGTACAGGCCACAGGTCTAGACTGAACTCTGTGATATTATTTACAGAAACCCAACAATTTAAACCAAGAGCAAGCATTAGGCGACACAGGCAAGGAAAACCTCAAGCAGAGCCATGACTCAGGGTGGGCAGCCATCTGCCTCATCCGGTTGGGGGTGAGGTAAAGAGAGAGAGAGACCAAAAAGCGCAAGAGATAGAGAGAGATAGCCATAAAGAGGGAAGGGTGGGTGGGGTAGGCGGTCGCAGCCTACACAATATCCACACAGAAGTACAGACAGTATGAGTAATACAGTTATTAGGTACAGTTATTTATAGTAATGTTAATGATAATAATCTTAAAGGTAATGATAATGATAATAATAACAATAACATTAATAATAACAATAAATGAGAGGGTGTCAAGCAGGAACATGTAGGCAGCAGGTGACTCGCAACCACAGATCCAGACTCCACAGCTTCAGAGCCAGAAGCACCTGAAGAAAGTGATAGGAGGAGACAGGAGAGGGACGAGAAAGCACAAGACTACGGGAAAGGGAAGAAGTCGAGTTAGTAACATGCATTAATGGGATGATGTTGCATACAGAGGGAGAGAAAGAGGAGAATAAAGGAGCATGGTGCATCATGGGAAGTCCCCCGGCAGTCTAGGCCTATAGCAGCATCTGAGCCAGCACTAACTATAAGCTTTATTAAAGAGGAAAGTCTTAAGCCTACTCTTAAATGTGGAGACGGTGTCTGCCTCCTGAACCCAAACTCGAATCTGGTTCCACAGGAGAGGAGCTTGATAGCTGAATGCTCTGGCTCCCATTCTACTTTTGGAGACTCTAGGAACCACAAGTAACCCTGCATTCTGGAAGCGCAGTGCTCTGGTGGGGTAGTAAGGTACTATGAGCTCTTTAAGATAAGATGGTGTCTGACCATTAAGAGCTTTGTAGATGAAAAGAAGTATTTTAAATTAAATTCTGGATTTTATAGGAAGTCAATGCAGAGAAGCTAAAACAGGAGAAATATGGTCTCTCTTCCTGGTTCATGTCAGGACGTGTGCTGCAGCATTCTGGTTCAGCTGAAGCGTTGTAATGGACTTTTTTGAGCAGCCTGATAATAAGGAATTGCAGTAATCCAGCCTTGAAGTAATAAATGCATGGACTAGTTTTTCTGCATCATTTTTAGACAGGATGTTCCTGATTTTTGTAATATTACCTAGGTGAAAAAAGCTGGTCCTTGAAATTTGCTTAATTTGAGACTTAAACGACATGTCCTAATCAAAGATAACTCCAAGACTCCTCACAGTGGTACTGGAGGACAAGGAGATGCCATCCAGAGTAACTATATCTTTAGATAATGTGCCACGGAGGTGCTTGGGCTCCAGTACAATAACTTCAGTTTTTAGAGTTTAACATTAGAGAATTACAGGTCATCCAGGTTTTAACATCCTGAAGGCATATTTGGAGATTAGCTAACTGATTAGTTTCATCTAGCTTGATTGATAGATGTAATTGAGTATCATCTGCATAAAAATGAAAGTTTATGGAGTATTTCATGATAATATTGCCTAAAGGAAGCATATAGAAAGTGAACAGGATTGGTCCGTGCACAGATCCTTGTGGAACGCCATGACTAACTTTGGCATGCATAGAGGTTTCAACGTTAACATGTGCAAACTGAGATTGATCTGATAAATAGGACTTAAACCAGCTTAGAGCGGTTCCTTTAATGCCAATTAAATATTCCAGTCTCTGTAATAGGATATGATGGTCAATGGTATCATGTGCAGCGCTAAGATCTAATAAAACCAGTACAGAGACAAGTCCTTTGATGCAAGTATTACTGCTTTAAGACTAGTTCCTGGTTTCCCTGTCCAAGGCAATACACATTTTCTTTGTAACTGAAGATAATGTGCTGCCACAACAAAAAGTAAGTTTTGTTTTGATCCGAAGACAAATGCCAGTGGAGAGTACAATCACAAACTATATGTAAAATGACAAGTCTAAATACAAACACAGGATATGTCAGTCATCTGGGCTCCGTCAAACCAGGGCAAAAACAAAAGATCTTCATCACAGTTACTCTGCTTTTCCAGTAACACCACACACACACACACACACACACACACACACACACACACACATGCTCATGCACACACAGTCATAGGGCCCCAAAGGTATTGCCCTCAGCCACCATCCCCTCTCATTCTATATTCTGGACAGGAAGTAGTGAGTTGATAACCTGGGGAGACGGAATCAGGCCTCTGACTCACAACCTGACCTCAAGGGGGGAACAACCCAATGGAGGACAGACCTCAGCCTCCAGCGCTAGGCTAACGCAGCATGGCTGACAGAGACAAACAGGCTAACTGCAAATGACTACTATAAAAGAACAAACATCACTGAGAGCAATAGCTGCCTGCATGCAGAGCAATATAGAGGTCTGGGTTAGTGCAGGTACACTGTTGGAACAAGAAATCAGCCTTCATGGCTGCATTGGACAACAACTTTAAAGGTTGTTAAAACTGAATTCAAAATCAATAACATGAAAACAGTGAGGTTAGCTACATGACGGAACACACCGCTGCATAATAAGAAAAAGGGAAAAAAAGTGTGCAAGCTTAAAGTAAATACAGGCCACAAAAAAACAGAGAATGTTTGCCTCTTTCCCAGCTGTCACAATAACAGCTAAAAACAGTAACAGTAAAAGCTGAAAACAGAAAATACATGACCAGCTAGAAAAAAAGTGAAAGAATTCAGTGTGAGGAAAGAGAAGCGCGAGATGCTGACTCAAAACCTAGCATTCATTTCAAGGAAATGTGTCAGGCAGAGGGAGAGACTGTCGGTGGGGGTATAGAGGTCTGCTGTGGGGTGGTGTAACAACAAAACTAGTAGCCTCTAGAGACCAGCCTTATCTGGTGCCTTGTGTCTGCCCTCCTCCCCACCTTCCAACCCTGCAGATGCAGGTGCAGCAGAGATGCCAAGTGAAACATGAGGCTAGGCTTTTTTTTTCTCTTTCCAGTCATGCCCCCTCAGAAGGAGAACACCTGGTCCCCAAAGAGGGGGAGATGGAGTGGGGGCGATCTAGTGATAGCCACTCCCTCTGTATGTCTATCTTGTTGCCCTCTCTCTCTTTTCTTTCCACCTTCCTCAAATTCAGGCCTTGCCTCTCCCCTTCCTCCCTCCTCTCTCGTTCCACTGTCTAGCTCTAAGCTGTCAAACTGAGAAATGGCAGGCGAGACAGGGGTCTTCTGCCTGGGGAGATGGGCAAGCGAGGACAGAGGCCTCCAGACACACATGTGCTGATATACACACACACATACACACATACCAGTATGCAACCTGTGCACATGTTGTGTAACACCTTCAAAGTTTGACATTACACATGATGGCATGAGTTGTCACCTTTCTTAAACTCCAAGCAGACGCCTATACGTCCTCGGCCAACATTACTATAATACTATACACTACTATATCAGACGCTGTAGCAGGCTCAGGTTTAAAGTTAAAGTGAATATATAGTGGTATCATATAAAACTAGATAACCTAAGGCATCCAACCAATCATGCTAGCTTGTCAGGAATGGAAATATGCTCCAATGTTGAAAAACTGGAATTGGCCATCAAAGGGGTGCCTTGAACTCAAGATATTTGAATAAAAATGGGTTCTGTGGGTACCCACAAGTCTTCCCTTCACAGACACATGAGGATTATCACAGCCTCATGAAACTTTACAGCCACAAACTAGAGACCTAGTGCAATTTCCAGATCAGAAGTGCTGGCCATGCAATTGCTGAAAGATTTAATTCTTATCAAAATCTACAAATGCTTTTGATACCAAATCACAGCATGGGTTTATGGTATCCTTCCTCTTGGTGTCTTAATGTGGTATTATGAAGGGATTTTTTAAAACCTTTTTTATCCATTCTCAAGTGGTCAAAAATGGTTAAATGTTGCACCACATCTGATAACAAATGGTATCAACCCAAATACTGCAATGGCCATCAGATACATTCATCATAATGCTCTAAGCCCTCATACAATCTAAACTTTCAAAATGATAATAGGCACTTAACAAAAACACACTGTTTAATACAGATTTAGAGAACTACAAAAACTTGACACACTTTGCTGAGCTGCATTCATCAAATTAATCTTCAGGTTCCCAGATGATGCCACTTCCATGTGGCCAAAAATGAGATTTTACAGCCAATTAGCACTCTTGATTTTTGTGTATGTCTGCTCCTTCCCTCCTGACACTAGTGGCCCCACATTTCCATGTATATGAGAAGAAAAACAAATGTTATGTTTTATGTTGATTGCAATCAAAATTCTGTGATGAGGTTGTAACATCAGAGGAAAGTTTGCGAGTTTCTTAATTATGCTGCAGTGCAGAGCCCCTTCTCAGGATGGCAAAATGAGAGAAAATAAGCAGTATATGACAAAGAGTGGTTTCACAAGGACTTACATGCAGGAACTATTATCTGGCTGGGTGCAGTGACTTCCTAGATCTCCACTGTGAGATAATTGAGGTTATAGGTTATAGTCAGGAAGTCACTGCAGCTAACCGCAGGTTGTTAATTACTTCCAGTATGTCTCCCGTATTTTCTTATACTTTGCTAAGCTAGGCTAATCACCTGCTTACTTGAGTTGTATTGATGTAACGCAAAAATGGATTAAGTATTCCTTGAATTTTCTACCAAAAATGCTCATACTGTATATGACATATGAACTATCCGTGCCTCTGATGTTTGTCTTATAAGTGATAGACTTGGGTTCTAATGTCTAACCAGCGGGCACACAGCCCCTTCATTATCAGCGTGATATGCTGACAAGATCAAAGAGAACGTATGCACTGACTCTGAACTTGGTTCTGCAACTTTTTTCATGCTCAGTGTATTTAAAGTTCAGTGTCAGTGTGCATTAGCCAGACTACTTACTTGTAACTCAATCATCAAAAACATAACTGCACTATTGATGATATGGCCCTGTCAAAACTAATCCAACCCAAGACCAAAATATATGCCTCACAGCTGATCAAAGTATTTGTGTGCACACCTAACACAATATCACTCAAGCTGCTTACCTGTGAGCATTGCAATAAAAGGCTGAGTCATTCAATGCTCACTTTTACTAGCTGTTAGTCTGTCCATAGTAACATGAGGCCATCTCCATCTCTTGCAAACTGTCAAAACTGACTTTACATTTATTTTGAAAGGCACAGAGCAGGCATATTACTTTACACAATTGCTGCTTGTTGTGGGTTATTATATGTAGCTCCCTCCAGTAGTCAACACGAAGCATAAGGTCTTGTTTAAAAAATGGGGTTTTATTTCTATAGCATATCATATCAACCCGTGAGAACTGGGTGGAAAGAGAGAAAAATAAAAGGATACAATAAATAAAATGCATGTATGTATGGCTTGAATTCACAGTTTGCTACACACTAGTTAACACAAGCTATGCACTTGAAATATATCGCAGAAAACCGGATATAAAAAACATACTTTGCAGGCTGCTTTCTACTTAAGAGGGGCTGAATCTTAAATTCTTCTTCCTTGTCTTCTTTCTTCTCAGGAAATCTAAGTCCAGGTATATTTATATTCTTAATATTTACTTAGCTTGGAGAGCTCTTGCCATGCTGTTTTACTCAGTATGTTGAAAGTTATGCATCAGTGTGAGTTAGCCAGACTACTTCTTGCCAAGTCAGATGAGTGCAGATCTTTACCACTCTTATGACTGTGCATCAGTAATGGAGCTGGAGGCAGGAGGCAATTAGCGTAGCTTAGCATAAAGATATGAAGCTGGGGGAACAGCTAGCCTGGCTCAAAAATATCCCCACCAACACCTCACTAAACACAACAAGCAGTGGTTTCATGGGGAGTTACAGCTGGTAACAACTTTTTTGGCAAGCAACATTCTTGCGCATTGACTTCTTGAGGCCTTGCAGTAGGCGCAGGAGCACCTCTCTTTCACTGTCTACACGCTACCTACTGCCAATAAGCGTATCTCCCAAAACATTGAACTGTTCCATTAAACTCTGTGCGCCACCTCAACAGCTCTACAAAAGCTCAGAGTGGTTTCAGGAAATAGTGTATGTATTGTAATTCAGTTCAATATTTTTTTAAGTCAGAAAGGCTTCCTTGTAATGACATTTGATTTTTTGAGATGCTTTCTGCATAATCTTCGACTGTGGTATTAGGAAATTGTTTCTTTCTTATCTTGCAGTCATTCGCTTTTGTGGATAGCATCCCACTCTTTAAATACTGTTAATCCAGACAGGGCAATGACAATGACAGACAGTAATGTGCAATTCCTCATGGACTCCTAGCCTTTTGGCTCAGGGCTCTTTCTTTCCTTCCTGAGATGTCATCAGACCAAAGAAGCAGTTCTTTTTTATTTCTGACTAGCAATGTAATGTTAACTAATGCCAATGGGAGATCAAAGCTGGGTCTTTGCTCAGTGAAATGTTTGTTTAGGTCTTATTTACTGAGCATTTATGTTGGTGAGGAAATACATTTGGATTAAACAACAGTCTTTGAAAGTAAAATGGGATGTTTGTATACAGAGGTACATACTGAAAATATATACATGGAAGAGGGAGGAATTGAAATCTAAAGCCATAAGTCACAAGTCATAATGGGAAATCCCTTGTGTGACATCCCTGTGGCACTTTCATCCAATGTTGCATGTGAAGACAAAAAAGCCAGATCTGCCCCCAGAGAAAAAAAGGGCAGGGCCTGTCTGTAGCAGGCAAGTAATGCTGCATGTATGAACGGAAAATTACACAGGAAACAAACATTTGAAAACACATAGTAAACATGCTTGTAGGTTAAGTGTTAAGTATTTCTCAGGGGGCTTAATTGATGTAACATTGAAAGGTAAGACAGGTCTAGCTTGGAGTCATTAGCTAACCCCACACAAATGTGTGTTCACTGACCTTCCAGTTCTAGTTCTAGCTCTTCTGTAACTGTCCTCGTTAGGGAGACGACAGTTATACTGATAAGGTTGAGACAGTAGCTCAGGTGTCAGGCTAGCAGATATCGGTATTCTCTGGGAATCTTACAAGGTTGAATCTTACAAGAACTTACTGGCTCCACAGATTAGAGTGCAACTCATGGATAGCAATAGATTCCAATATGACGTAGCAGTGGAATCTAAACATCAGACAGACTAACTGGCACTATGTAGAAAGTTTGCATGTGACTTTAAGGACACACTCTTCACACATGTGTAGAGGGGTGAACAATAACCTTCAATGGACACTCAGTGAATCTCTGTAGGTCTACGAAGTACAAATATCCCCAGACAGGAAATATTCTTCAGATTTGGTGTGGGCATGCATGGCAGCAGGGCCTCATTAGTCTTCATCAGCCTTCGAAACTTCTTCATTACACCTGAATCTGGCTCACAATATTTCTTCAACATTAAGAGTGCACAAACTGATCTATTGTATGCCAATACATCATTGTCTATAATCTGTAATCCATTTGCAAAGACAAAACTTAGAACAGCACTGCTGCTGAAGTAGTGTCGGGCAAGTTCTGGCATCAAGGGCGTTTCATTTCAACATTGGTGAAGGCACATACTCTGCAGGGGTCTAGGTGTCACTTAATTTTCTGCATTCTGGGGAAATTTTCTATACCAATTTCTGCCTTTTCTGCATCAATTTGTTGTGGAAATGTCTTTATCTATATAAAGGGAAACACAAAATTCATGCGACAGTTGTCAATTCAAAATATAATGGAATATAATGTATTTAGGCTCTCAGGCATTCTGTATAGCTTTCAAATATGTATTCTCCTGCAGATGAACTTTTCTCAATTAATATCATCCCCATGAACACACGTAGGCATTATCTTGTCTTCCCCCCCTTTTCTGTCTTGTGTCCCTACCACTTTAAATGTGCATGTGGCACCTCTTAGCATCAATGCTACATGAATTAATTTTAATTCTTTAAATAACTCCTGGACATTAATAATGTTTAATAATAAAGTTTTCTGCTCATGTTCAAAACTTTCTGCACATTCAAAATCTATTCTTCTTCTTCTTTACATTCTTCTGATGTGCATAGGCCTACGTTTTTGCTCTGTTGCTATGGTAGTATCCCCTTCAGACCGTCTGACAGACACAGAACCCTATGCACTTGTCTCATCCAGACTGTACAGGATCAGACAAGTGTGCTTCTCTTCATTGAAGGTGTAAAACGAAAACTAACTGAAAACACTTCTGATCTAAAGGCCTAAATCTCACCACATATTTGCACAAATATTAATTTTACCACCTCCGACAAAGTCAAGCTCACAGCCGGTGGGAAGCATCCTGTAGAAGAGAGACAGTCCCAAACAGAGCAAAGGTGTCTCGAGCGAGGGGGATGTAGAGACAGCAGCGACACAGAGCTACTGGTCAGAGGAAAGACACCACTCTATACTTTATTCTCCAAATATTACAACATTTTTCCTCATAATTTTATGACTTCATTTTCAAAATACTCTTTTTACCTCATACACACACATACACGCAAGGCCCAATGCGTTCTCATCTCAGAGCGTCATTACCAATGCTTTCAGACAGCATGACAAAGCGTAATTATTTTACACTAAAGGAACCCTTCAGCGTCTGTATGAAACACCACCATCTGCTACATCGCAGCAGCTATGCATAAAGTCAGTAACTTAGGTTTAGGCACTAACATTTCTGATGGTTAGGTAAGGGTAGGGGGCTTCGGGGGGCTGTCAACACCTTTAACATGAACGTAGCTAGCTAGGACTTCCAGTCTGTAGGAGACGCCCCAGAGCATCTCATGGAGACTTGTCCGGGAGCGTTCATAGAGACGCACCTGGAGCGTCCCCATCAAATAACTATGCTTTGTCAATTTTTCTGAAAGCGTTGGTATCGGACACTCTGAGATGAGAACGGTCTGCAAGGCCAGGCCCCATTCACTCATGGGTTGACATCTACCATGACCTGCAAGAGAGAAATTTAAAAAAATGAATTTACAGAGGAACACAAAGAGTGCATTGTGCAGTATTTCATCTACAGTGCAGAACCAGTCATTTCATACAGAAGGCTACAGCCATTTACTGCTTTATTACATTGCCTCACCCTCTCTTAAACCTTCTCTCTTTCACACACAAACACAAAATTACACAGTTCACAGGTTTCACATACACAGCCATACAGTGTGGCTTCCACAACACATTTGCCCATGACTCCCAACACAACATATTTGACCTTTGGAGAGCAGCAGGGACAGGTGTACCAGACCTTCATCATCATGGCTAAGTTAAGTTACATCCATGACTTTTGCAGTTTGGTCAACTATTACTTTGTTAGATTTAGGAAAAGATACATAAGTGACTGTATGTATGTTAAGTTATGTCACATGCTGTTATTTGAGGTAAAATAAATCAGTGCTGACATAAATGATCTCCTGGGTGAAAGTCTGTGTTTGATCCATCCATCCACCCCTGCCTCCTACACAGATTTTGTCACTCTTTATACCACTTAACCTAACTCCTTTGCTTTCCCGTCATAATTACTATGGCCACTAAAGGTTGTTGCTAGGGCTGCAGCTAATGATTATTTTAGTAATCGAGTAACCTGGAGATTATTTCATCAATTCATTGAGGTATCGTAAAATAAATACTTTTGCTTGGTGCCACTGTAAAGTTACAACCCAAACTCATGGACTACCCAGTTGGAGAATAATAACAACGCATGTGTATACATTTACTTTTTTTTATTAACTAAGAATTGTACCTTACCTTTGCTAGCCTTCATCTCAGCTAACAATCATGATTTATTGTTTTATTACGTATTGAGGTGGTGATAAGGTGGATAAATTTACCACCTTTGGTGGGAGAGACCCGGGTTCAACTGCCCACTGTGACACATTTACTAATGTGTCCCTGAGCAAGACACTTAACCCCTAGTTGCACCAGAGGGTTGCAACCTCTGACATGTATAGCAATTGTAAGTCGCTTTGGAAAGAAGTGTCAGCTAAATGAATAAATGTAATGTACTCCAAAAAAATCCTTGACATTAATGTTACAGTTACCTTGTTTTGGTTCCGCTCCATGGACTCCATGTATAGACTGGGTGCTTTCTGCTCAGATCATGAAGCACTGCCGTTGTGCTGTTGTGGTAGGCTAGTTCCGTTTGACAGTAGACACACTGTGCAGGGCTGTTGTTTTCTTTTAGCTTGAAATGATCCCATACTTTGGACATTCAGTCTTTTTCTCTAGCCTGTCTCTTCATCGTCCCTCACTATTTTCTCTCCCTTCCTCCACTTTGCAAACAGCGCCATCAAATCATGATGTCTTCACTTGCCCACAGTGTAAGCGGCTGTGTGACAATAATAATTGTCCGGGTGAATAAGTGCACTGTATAGTTACATGGAGATATGGTCCAGCCCTAGTTGCTGCCTAACAATAAATGTAATGGATCATAATAATCTGCTTGCACAGACGACCTGTACATGGAAGTATTTTAGGGGAGGACGGTCTGGACTTGCAGTAACAGTGAACATTGTGAAAAATGATAACTTTCTACAACTTAAAACTGACTAGAATCAGAGGTGACTGAGTGGAAGCAGCTCAACATTAAATGTAATGCTTTCAAACAAGGCTCCCCAGACCCCAGTCAAATGGAGTCATTAAATCAAAAGACTCCCCAATGCAGTAACTACACATCTCCCGCTGTGTCCTCTAACTGTATTGCCACTTCAAATATATAGCAACCAGGAATAGGGTGGGAAGGCTACCATCTTGAAAGTCTGGATCCCCGAGAAGCTCTTTAACGATAGGTTTTTATTAGAATCATTGGTTGGTACAAAAATAAGGGCCAGAAAGAAGGAATTGATTCTCTTGGTATCCCTGTAAAAGTGAGGGAAAATGGCCTAAAAGAGCATATTTCTGTGACTTTGTCTATGTTTTTATTTTCTGAGCTCACCACTGTTTTTTTTATCGAGTTTACAATAAATGAATAAATAACCTTTTCCATCTCTGTATTTAATTTCACTCCACCTTTAAAAGGTCCTGATGAGTGAATAAGGAGGAGGAGAGAATAAAAGGACAAGGTACGTCAAATGTGTCCTTACCTGGGTGGCAGAATTGGAGCTGCCTGGTTCAGCCTTTTAAGCATAATCAAGGTTTCTAGGTTTTATCGACAAAACACGAGAGCACAAACTACAAACAACCCCACAGGAGCACTGAGAGTGAAAATGTTTCAGCCAACCAGAGGCGGGTCTCCAAGGTTACATGTTGTATTTAATCCTCTGAACACCCTATAGGCCTGATGCTGGAAGAATTTTGTTGATGTCTTGGGTTGTCTGCATGCTGTGTGTGCGTGTATGTGTATGTGTGCATCTTCTTCCCTTGAGCCACAGTTAAACCCTGGTGACATCGGCAGCCATGTCTTATTTCCCTAATACAAAGGTCCCACTGTAACGCAGTGTGTCAGAGCAGGGACTACTGTCTCAAACAAGAACACACACACACTCATTAGCACACATGCCGTGACTCTCTCACGCACGCACACACGCACACAAACACACACACACACACACACACACACACACACACACACACTCACACTCACACCAGAGGGAGAGAGCAAGAGAGCAGAAAAAAGGCACAAAAACAAATTAAACCAAGTGCAAGATAGGCCTTTCATTATAATTACCATATTCAATAAAACACAGATTAGATAAAGGAAGAGAAGCTCTGGGAAAGAGGAAAGGGGTGTGTGTGTGTGTGTGTGTGTGTGTGTGTGTGTGTGTGTAGTTGAGCATATTCCTCCATGAACTTGAAAGATGAGCAGAGGATTGTGCATAATTTACACTGTAGTTTTCAAAGAGGCCACTATTCCGCATATGGTACAAATTATGGTAGCTGTGCTCCTCCACTCAGTTTTACTCAAGCATCTGAAGTCTCTCTAAAGTCCTGAACCTAAAGTAATTATAACATCCAATCAATTTTAAACTAATTTTAGGTTTGGCATAGCTGCCTGTTTCGTGTCAGTACATCATTTGTGAGTTGCTTACATTTGCAAGTGAGTTTAGTTATTTACACTCATGCAGAAACAGTCAGTGTTGACTTCAACAGCATTTTTACAGCTGAATGTTGCACTTTTGTGGCATATTCAAAGACTTGAAATCTAATTAAACAATTAGATCTCCCAAAGGACACGGACACTGTCATTTGCAATTGTTAAAATTGCTTCTTTATTACATTTCAATTTCAAAAACAAATAAAGCATGACAGCCTTTACTCAATATAATTATTCTAGCATTACAACTAATGATTACTTTCATTATCAATTAACCTGTCTAGATGTACACTGAGCAAAATTATAGACGCAACACTATTGTTTTTGCCCCCATCCATCATGAGCTGAACTCAAAGATGTAAGACCCTATTTATGTACTCAAAAGTCACAAATCTGTCAAAATCTGTGTTAGTGAGCACACATCAACCATGCAGGTGTGGCATATCAACATGCTGATTAGACAACATAGGCTGGCCACAATAAAAGGCCACCTGAAAATGTGAAGTTCCATCACACAGCACAATGCCACAGATGTTGCAAGTTTTGAAGGAGCGTGCAATTGGCATGCTGACGGCAGGAATGTCCACCAGAGCTATTGCCCATGAATTGAATGTTCATTTCTCTACCACAAGCCATCTCCAAAGGCGTTTCAGAGAATTTGGCAGTACATCCAACCGGCCTCACAACCACAGACCACGTGATACCACACCAGCCCAGGACCTCCATCATCAAGCATCTTCACCTCCAAGATCATCTGAGACCAGCCACCCGGACAGCTGCTGCTACAATCGGTTTGCATAACCAAAGAATTTCTGCACAGGAACTGTCTCAGGGAAGCTCATCTGCATGCTCGTTGTCTTCATCGGGGTCTCAACCTGACTGCAACTTTGCACAGCCTTGAAGAGTAGTGGACCAAAATTCCACAGACCACAATCAACAACCTGATCAACTCTATGCGAAGGAGACGTGTTGCACTGTGTGACGCAAATGGTGGTCACGCTGACTGGTTTCCGGACCCCCTGGACCGCCCCAGTAAACTGAAACTGCACATTTTTAAATGGCCTTTTATTGTGGCCAGCCTAAAGCTTGATTTATACTCCTGCATAGGGTCTACGTGCGTAGCTACGCCGTGGCCAGGCATTTATACTTGTGCGTCCGTGTGTCCACCAATCTGAAATGACACCCCCAAACGCTAATTGGTGGTAGCGCTACAGCGTCCACTGTTTTGACTTTTGCCGGCTGAGCTAACTTCCGGTTTAGCCCTTCGCTAAGGTGAATGGAGGTAAAATTGTAAACGTGCGGCTGGTGTAGCCTTTTCAAATGTTATTGACCGAGTGGACCACATTCTGATAATGAAACGAGTCATTTCGCCTGGGTTGTGATGGTCAAGTATATTCATCCACTGTGTTACAGCCGTCGTTTTGGCCGCTAGTAAAAGTTACTTCTAAGCACGGGCACTTCCTGTTGGCTCAGAGGCATTGCTAGGTTTCCCAGCAGACTAATCACAGATCTTACGGTCCGCGTCAACTCAACGTGTCGTTACATTTTTGAGGAGGTGCACCTCAGGCTAGGGCGTAGGTGACGGCGTAGGGTAGGGGGCTACGCAGAGGCTACGCCGTCGATTTGACGCAGAAGTATAAATTGCACTTAAGGCACACATGTGCAATACACATGCTGTCTGATCAGCATCTTGATATGCCACACATATGAGGTGGACAGATTATTAAGGAGTGCTGACTAACACAGATTTTGACAGATTTGTGAACAATATTTGAGAGATATAGGCCTTTTGTGTACATAGATTAGTTCAGCTCATTATGAATGGGGGAAAAAACAAAAGTGTTGCGTTTATAATTTTGTTCAGTGTAATTTGATTAATCATTCGGTCTATAAAATGTCAAAACAAAATGAAAAATGCCCATCTCAATTTCCCAGAACAAAATGTGACTTATTTAAATTACTTGTTTTGTTCAACCAAAAGTCTAAAACGAGAAACATTCTCAGATTTGAGATGGTGGAACTAGAAAGTTTGGTATGTTTGCTTGATAAATGATTTAAACAACTAATCCATTATTAGTGTTGGCTTATTTTCTGTCAATTAACTAATTAATCTGCGATTTTAGCATTTGTCATACAAAGTATTTTGAAAAGCTCACTGTAAATAAAACACTTTATTACTTATTTGTTCAACACTTATCTGTTCAATTTGGAATTGGCACTGTTCCAAAGTTGCACTTTTTCTATAGGCTACTAACTTTTAGTACATAGTGGGTACAATATAGTGGTACTCTATAGTGAAGAATTTAAATGTAGTGCTGCTTTGACATTAGGCTGTAACTTTGTGTCCAGTAAAAGAAAAGATAATTAAAGCTGCAAGCAGTGTTGGGCGGGCCCTCGCACGTGTAGCTTGTCGAGGGGTGAGGCGGCCACGTTTTGTCAGAAACGGCTTACTTCCTGTTACCGGTGGGTGGCACTATGACGTTGAGTGGATATTTTTATTTAGATGTGTTCAGGACGGGACTGTTATCGATAATGTAAAGTTTGGTACAGATCGGAGCATGTATACTAAAGTTATAATAACTTCGAACCGTTGATCTTTGAAGCCACACCACAGACACGCCCATTGATGAACACTCACAGATAGCACAACTTTTCATAGTCAGTGCCTTTAGAATGCACAGTAGATCAGAGTCGATCTGATTAATTCCCTAGGAGGACTTTGTTAAAGTGCGGACCTTGTAAAAGGTCTTAAATGGGCTGTAATTGCACATTCAAATCAAAATGGCTGACCTCCTGTCTGATTTCAGGTATGGCTCCAAGAGGCTTTTTTGTGCATCTTGGTGATTCAGTGAGCAGGGGCTGCATCTTTGAAGACACACTTCCTGATTCCAGCAGGTGGCGCTATGAGGTTGAGTGAATTTTGACCTGTAGATGTGTTGAGGGCGTGACCGTTATCAAATGTGTGAAATTTGGTAGAGATATGAGCATGTACAGCAAAGTTACAACAACTTCCTGTGTCATGGCGAAGTATCTAATTTTGATACCACGCCAAGGACACGCCATTATCCGAAAACTCACAAGATTCAAAACATAGCATCATCAATGTCTTAAGGCTCTTCTGAGACTGTTTTGAAGCAGGTGAGGCAAATATGTTGGGAGTAGTACATTACAGCGTAAAACTTGATACTTCCTGTTGCCAGCAGGAGGTGCTATGACATTGTGTGTTTGTTGGCATATGGATGTGTTCAGGGTGGGACTCTCATCCTACATGTACAGTTTGGTGCTGATCTGAGCATGCACACTGAAGTTATAACAACTTCCTGTTTCAGGGCGAATCATCGATTTTGGATGCCACGCCACGGACACGCCCATTGACGAAAACTCACAGACAGCACAACTTTTTATCGTCAATGCCTTTAGAAGGCACAGCAGTAATTTGAAGACGATCGGACTTAATCCCTAGGAGGAGGAGTTAAAGTACGGAGTGTGTAAATCATCCAAAAATGACTGTAAAATTAAAAATGGCCAACTTCCTGTTGGGTTTAGGGCATTACTCCAAGAGGCTTTATGGTACATCTGGACATGATACCTGTGCCACAGAAATTTCATACATTCATACACCTGTTGCCAGCAGGTGGTGCTATGACCATGGGTGAATGTTGGCATGTACATGTGTTCAGGGCGGGAGTCTTATTAAACGTGTTACACCTTCCTGTGGCATGGCGAAGCATGGCACTTCGCCACCATGCTACTGCCAAGCCATTAACCGAAAATTCACGTTTTACAACATGTCCTCATCAATGTGTTAGGGGTTTCCTGGGACAGTTTTTAAGTTCATATGTCCAACCTGCTAGGAGTAGTACATTACAGCGTAAAACGTATAATTTCTTGTTGCCAGCAGGTGGCACTATGACTTTGAGTGAATATTGTCATGTGGACATACTCAGGGCGTGACTCTTAACGTATTCCAACTTTGGTGCCGATTTGAGCATGTAGACTGAAGTTACAATAACTTCCTGTTTTATGGCGAATCATACAGTCACTACAGTTGCTTTTTCGAAGCTAACATGCAGAGAGAACAATTAAAAAAAAAAGATGTGTATTGGATTACGATTGCATACCCCACTAAATAGCCCTGTGATGGACTGGCGACCTGTCCAGGGTGTACCCCCCCTTTCGCCCGATGTAAGCTGGGATTGGCTCCGGCCCCCCGCGACCCTGTACGCAGGATAAGCGGTTGACGATGGATGGATGGATGGACCCCACTATATACCCGGGCTGCTTTTTGTTACCAGTCCGGCCCTGTGTCCTGTTGTTCATTTTTCAGTGATACTTTACCCCTAGTGTGCAGAATTTAAGTTAGCGATTTGATCATTGCTTGAGTTCTTTTAAGATAGTATTTAGTTGTAATTTAAATAGTAAAAGACTATGGTTTCTAATCAACAGTGTGTGTGAGAATTTTTGTCAGTGAATATCACAGCTAGACTGAGCTACTGAAGTCTCACAAAAGTGGAATCTGTCCTGCAAAAGAAATATTTTAGCTAACAGTCCAATACTGACAGACAGCTAATGCACTGAAATGTAGCTGGATAGCAGAGTATCTGGTTACAGATTCATGTTGCACACCAAGTTGGGCACTGTAGAACTGAACAGCCTCAGGATTGTCTGTGTATTTAAAATGCTACAAGTAAAATGAGACAGCTCTTTCCGTTTTGGCTAACGTTAAATCAGTCCTGCACACCTCTCGCCAAATTATCCCAATGTGTACAAAACAAACAAACAAAATAAATGCATTGAAAACAACTCAGAAGAAAACTGTTTTTGGAATAATGACCTCATTCTTTTTCTACAGCCATTACTGTGCCTTCAAAATTAATTTCAGAATGATGTATCGATGTTAATATTCTACACGGTAGAAATAAATTAATATTCTCTAAGAGGAAGTTAGGCCATTTGTTGAGAACGTGTTCTGCGTGTTGAAGTCAAGGTTAAGTTAAAATGTTTAAGGGGAAAACTTTTTTTCCTCTTAACCTTTGAGTGGTAAGAGTTGTATTCTTGGAAACACCCTGAAAGAAAGGGACAGTTTGAGTTTCAAGGAGCTTTTCAACATTTTGCTAACATTTTTGGTATAAATAACCCTGATGAGAACCACTGCATTATGGCAAATGTTGGGTCCAGGATATTTGAGTTTGGCTAGGATGCAAATGTCATTGATCCACTAAAGTGCTTGTTTTTGCCACTGACAGAATCAGATTGTTATTATTAAGTGTCTGACAACATTATGGAAAGGATCCATAATATTGTAAACATGAAGTAAAGACCTCTCTGGTCTACCGCTGCTTTGATTGGTTCAGTTAGTTTGTGTTATTATGTGACTATGCAGTATTTCCCCCCACCTTATGGATACGTGCCGTCGTCATCGATGCGTCATCGGTGCACAAATTATTGCCTGTTAAGGCTCATCTTATTCTTTGTTTCTCTGACATTTTTACCACTAAAGTTACTTCCTCCTGATGGAGCTTGCTACAGTTACGCTACATTCACATATTGGGCGACAAGACCATGGACAGGGCCCTGTGAAGTCCATTGTAATTATTTGCCAGATTCTGTTTTATTTTTTCCCAAATTTCATGTTTTCTGTTAAAATTTTCTGAATTCTGTGTTTTAAAATTTAAGCACATTTGTAACACTAAAAAAACTGTAATACTATTTAATTGGGGACAATTCACAATGAATGCATTGTTACAATACATGCTTTCTGAATTGTCTCCTATCAAACAGGTTTATTACTTAACAGCCTCCATATGTTGCTGAACAAATGGTACAAGTGGGTCTGAGGCTAGTCTGACATGGGCGATGCTCCTCCTTGTTTAGAAAGCTTGACCAGAGGTAACTAAAAAAAAAATTGAGCCGCTAAGCCCCGCCCTCTGTAAAAACACTGACACAAGGAAGACAGAAGCAGCGCTGGTAAACACAAGAACAACATTGCATGACCAAAGTTCAAATGGATGAACGTTTGAGGCAATGAGCTAGAAGCGAATTGCCTGTGTGTGTGAATACAGCTTTCAGTGTATCTATTTTGTTTTGAGGTTTTTTGTTTTTTTGGGGGGGGAGGGGTGGCTAATAAATATTTTTGTCATTCTTTGAACAGTGGTAGGAGAAACACTGCTATGGTGTTTTTTTACCCTTCACACAATAACACAAATAAACAAAAATTTCAGTGTCATACTGTGGTCTGGTGAATTTGACAAGACTGATCTACTGTTTCTGGTTGAACAAAAATTATCTCACTCTGGTCTGTCTCTGTATTGGTTCCTTTCCACAATGTTGTCAGACAGTTATGAGCCTATCAGTGTCAAAAACAAGCGCTTTAGTGCACATACTTTGATGGGCCGATGCAATTGCCAGCAAGGATTATGTTGCAGCCCTGTCTTGCTACTGCTGCAGCAGCACTGCTTGCTCAATACTGGACCAATTTCAAGAAATGTTGTCCCAATTAGTCCCATAAAAGCAAATGCATAGTAAAATAAGGTCCAGGTTGAAAAATACCAAAGTTACCCTTTAAGACAACCCATCACTGTTGGTCTTGTTGAACTGCAAAAAAACAGTCCACTTCTGTTGTGTCAGTCTTTGGCAAAGTGCCGACACCATTTTGTGGAGAGCACATTGTCTGGACAACAGCCAAGAGTTTAATATTTGCCTTTCATCAAGTTACTTACTGTATAAAGTTAACATTAACGCAGGTATTTTATCAACCTCGCCGTCTGGAACTAACCCTAGATACAACATCCTAAAATTCCAGAGCTTTTCATTTTGTATTTACTTGTGCATGTGTGTGTGTGTGTGTGTGTGTACTTACGCATTACTCCTCTGTGGGATTGCAATCCAAGCCGATTTATTTATTTGCTCCTTAATTTGTCAAACAAGGTCAAACGACCTGGTGACATTTTATCGAGACACCCTTAGCCATTGTTTACACCCCAACCAGACACCGATTTCTTTACACAGACACACTGCCTTTTATCTCCCAAACATTTACAAAGCCGTTGGTGCCCCCCTGCCAGCCAAAACCCAGCATGCCCTTCTTATAAAGTCAATGAATTTCATGCAACAGCCGCTGAGACATCTGACTATCAGGTAGAAAGGCTGTACAGTCCCATTCTAATAAACCTTAATCATCTCCCTGAAAAACATTCACAGCAAGAGACTGAAATCCACACACATGTATACCAAACCATTTCAAATGCTCACATTTCAATTGTCCCCACATCTCAACCGCCTCCCAAGAATACACCTGTTCAGACCCACATAGAGATGATAATGATATTGTAAAAACAAACATGTGTGTGCATACAGATTCAGAACACACATGAATACACAGATTCATCCCATAACAGACACAAACTTTGTTCAGAAGTAAACACTGTTGATCGCGCGCTCTCCCCTGGGTGGCTCATTGCAGCTAAGTCTCTTCCTCTGTGGGGTCTCCAACTGTTACTGACGCAGAACTAATGCAGTTAGTCACGGAAGTCTGGCAGACAGAGCCACGAACGTTGTGCTGTTCCGTACCTGTGTGTGCACCCCTCCCCCCCTCCCCCGTGTGCATCCCATCAATTTCCCTGGCACTAATGGCTAAGCATGTCTGGAAATGGCAACAGGACACTGCATCGAAAAAGGACATGATGAGAAAATCTTCCTGAGATATGTGTGGTGAATTTTAGTTTAGTCACGACTGCAAGAATTCAGCTGGGATGATTTTTCAAACTTATGTGTAAGCGCATGAATACAGGCCATAGACTTTGGGCCAGTAGTGTGCACAGACTCCCACAGGGCAAAAATAAAAAAGGGAACCTCTTATCTGTGCAGGATTAGGTGAAGGGGTTGTTTTTTGCCCTATGGTCACCCAAGAACAGCACTTGAACTAACAGAGGGGTCCAACGAAAACAGCACTTTCAGGGTACTTAGCCTGACCATGTGCCCATCAGCCACCTGTGTGATATTAAGGCAAACATTAATCATGACGATGTCACATGAGGACACACAAATACTTAAGAAATTAAGGTTTTACAAAAGGCAATTTGGGGGTGCAATCCTCATCCCCTGTGCACACCACTGCTGGACATCACAATCATGTTTAAAGCAATTAGAAGGGCTCCCTTAATAACCTACTCCACCAATTTTATACTGCAGTTTTATAAAGTTGGGGGGACTCACAGGAGACATTTTTGTCTTTTAAGCTGTAGTATGGGTCAAACATGGTTCCAAACCTTGGACATTTCTGATAATGCAATCAATTGTATCTCTTTGAGTTGGTGTCTTAAAACGTTACGCATGTGTAGTAGAAGTAAAAACTGTGGGGAAAAATGTTTTTTAAAACTTATTTTGGGGCAAAGTCATTAAAACTTTTCAGCTGTTTTAATCAGACTTTACTGCTGATTTTATACATGCAGTTTTTATTTAAAGTGCAGGTATGGCTCTGTCCCCATTCGTTGAGATCGGGGCCTGATCTTGTTTGTCTTGTTAGTAAATAACTGCCTGTAGGCATTACCAAGATGGCTGCCGAGTGGTGGGACTTGCCTACATAAGGACTTCGCTAGTACTCTGAGTAAGTTGACCTTTGCATGTAAAATCAATGGCATATGCATAGAAGATGACGTAATGATAAAACAAGGTCTCATAGAAAAAAATAAATGAAAAGTTGTTAACTATATTCAAAACCTGGTTATATGGTCCAGAGAGAATTGCATCAAATGAAAACACCAGAGGAAAAGGTTTCTACAAATATACCAAGGCTCAAGAGAAGATAAAACCAATAATAGAACTGGGGAGAAGGAGGATGTCAAAACAACCCAAAAGAAACTAGATAATTAAGGATTAAAAAAATCCCCTAAAACATCTACACAATTAGTGAAATTCTATAACAATACTAGAAGAAAAAAATACCCTTCTGATCTATGATGCCCTTAAGTTGTACTCCAGGAGCTGACAACAAATGGGAGACTGACTATTTTCAGAAGACGTGTTTGCACTTTTCCTCACAAACTACACCATCTGTTCTAAACCAGAAAATCTTTCCATGTTTGTATAATTTTATCTCAGTTTGTGATGGATTTTCAAAAAAAAAAAAAAAAACTGTGCTTTTAAGGCATTAGAGCTTAAAAACAGAACTCAAAATGTAAACTCCTGATGCGGAATCATTGTTTTGAAGTGCATGTAAGAGGCACAGGGTGCAGTGTAAAAAGTGACTCTCATACATGGCCAATATGAAGGACAGATAGGATTTCAAGCATGCAAACAAGAAAAGAGTCTTCAGCCATGCTTGCTGCTCTGTAAACTGTTATTAGGCACAGCCGGTCTAAACACTAACGCTAGTGAAGTGATCACCAAAATTACTACAATGTGTCTCCCAAAATTCATGAAATCAAATAGACCCGCTGGTGGCAGTAGATAAAAAGTCAGGAGTTCACCAAAGTCAGTGGGATTCATCCACTGAGGAACATGAATATCTGTACAAAAACCCATGGCAATCTGTCCAACAGTTAGTTACAGTTCAATCTGGTCCATAGTGGTGGACCAACCAACTGACTTACATTTCCATCCCTAGAGCCACCAAAACTATATATTTCTCATCAATGGAGCCCTATAAATCTATAAATAAATCTGTGCCGGCTCAGGCTACAAAAAAGTTACCCAAGCTCTCAATCTCATACACCTTTAATATGAATTTATATTTGCAGTCTGACAATCTGTTCTGCTTTGGACATAAGTATTTATCACCTGCGTGCTTCCGTAGAGCATGCTAACAAATCTCTTGGGAAGCGCATATTATTAATGACTTGTAGTACATGGGACAAAATGAGTGTTTCCACACTCTATTAGCATGTATGATAAATATACCTGTCGGAGTACTGCTGAAGATATTTCACATTAAATATCATCTAATGGTGTCACTGTGGTGGATGCATGCGGCGAGGGATCCTACCTAATGTTACTGCAAAAAGAGGTATATTTTGGCGGACTCACTGGCAGGAAATGTTAAAAAATCCAACGCAGCTAGGCAGTTAATTTAGCGTAATGTAATAAATTACCTTTGTAAGATTTGCATGTCATTTCTTGGTAAGGATGTATGGGTGGATGAAGGAATGGATGGATGGTTGGGTAGGTAGGTAGAAAATATCTTAAAATGTCTTCATCAATGTATTTTATTATTGCACTAGGCACCCGTTTCAATGCCTAGCAATGCAAAAGCAAACAAACAGGCTTTCAAAATAACTATATATTCTCTGGGCTGGAGTTTCAAAGACATAATCAATACATTAATTCAAAATGCACTCCATGCAAGAGTTTTCCTCATCATAAAGAAAACAATGTGCCAGTAACAATATCTGCCAACTGCTGTTTGCGCTCGTATGTGTCTTCAAAAACAAAAAAGCCTTTGGCGAAACACAGAGAAAAAAGACACGCAAATTATAGTGTATCAATGTGCTGCCTAGAGGGATTCATAACACAAGAGCAATAAGGAGAAAACCAATAGCCTGATTTTGAAATGCTAGAGTGCCTCTATCCAGATAGTTTACACTGCTAACAATGTAAGAATAGAGCATTTCAGTGAAGTGTCTATCATTACTTTGGCACACAGAAGAACGGCCGCCCTCAGCTATCCTCATTGTCATTGTCTTTTAAAGGACAGGTGACCCATGTAACATGTGTGTGTGCATATGGGCGTTTCTGTCCATTCCCAGAGCATGTTGAAACTCAAAGCTTATTGCCGTTCCCATGATTAGCAGAAGTTTCATGGCAATTCGCAGAGCTCCGTATAACACAAGCATTCTTTCTCTCAAATTAATTAGCTTAAATTAGATGTCAAAATGGTTAATTATTATGATGAATGTTTTATTGCAATAATAGTGAGAGGAATTAGAACAATGTTAAATCGGGGCGCGCACACTCAATGCAGAGTTGTCAGAGAGAGTAATGGGTATAATTCATTTAATGGGAACAAAAATACCCACAGATTTTAATAGCAAGGACAGATAGTGTGTGAGAGAAAGAGAGAGAGAGGGAGAAAGAGAGACAGGAGGAATAATGAATGCATCCGAAAATGCAACTCATCTCCCTTTGTCGTATAGAGCTAAATGAGGAGAGACTGGAGAGTCTCTCAGCTCGGCTGTATTTGCCTTGCTGAACACAGAAGCACACTTTGAATAGAAATGAAGACAAAGCCCTCACATAGCAGAGCTATAAACTGATAATAAATTACGTGAATGCTTTGACAACAGACTCAATAGTAAGAGATAGTAATGAGAGACTTTCTCAAATCAAGTACAGCTAAGTTTCCAAGTCTCTGATGTTTCAACATCTTAGCTCTGGACCTCTTAACCCAATTATTCTAATAAAAATATCTAATTAGGCTCTGTAGTAGCTCCCACTGTTAAACATACCTGAACAATTCAGCTGCCAATTCCTTAATTTAACCATCACTCAAGATTTGACCGGGCTTCTTCAAAGGACCATACCAGCGTATGTTTTAGTTCCTCAAATATTCATCATTTATATTTCACATATTTGCTGACCTTTTTTCAAAAACATGCTGAACAGCTATAGAATAAAAAAAATTAAAAAAAGTATTTCTAACACAATCCCAGACATCCACTGGTTTCCATTCATTTGTGAATGGTAGTTAGATCAAGAAACACACTTGAAAGTGAATGTGATCTATCACAGTAAATATTCAAGTTTGTATTATTAGATATGTGCTTCAGTGCCATTCAACTCATTTCAGTCCGATACATCTTCATTTATTCCTGCAAGGACAATGTGAGCAGCAGCTCACCACCCAGATCAGCACATACACACGCAATAGGTAGGAAAAGATCACCGTTTGTCACCCTCAGAATGAACTGTAATAACTTTAGTGATCATCAAATAAATGTTCAAATGTTTGGCAAATGCTTTGACCAATACCCAATACTAATGACAGCTGTACTTTACACATAGCGCTCATTAGCAAATGTTCGCATGCTAAGAAGTTAAACCAAGAGGGTGACCGTGGTAAACATTATACCTGCTAAACATTAGCATGTTAGCATTGTCACTGTGATATAATATTGTTCAATTAATGTAAACCTGGATGGAGCTGTTTTGTATAAATAAAATCCACCTGAAAATAAATTGCAATATAACACGGCTCAGCGTTTTCCACAGAATGATGTGTAACTGTGGTGGGGACCGGGGGGGAAGTATTTGTATAGTTTATTTAAAAATATATGAAAGAATATGTTACACTTTTCTAGTGGGTTATTTCTTATCTCGCCATTTTAATTCTGCTTTGTTCTCTACCTTATTTTAGTGTTTACTCACAACACTGCCCTGTTGACTTTCTGTCAGCAATGTTTTATAAAGTCACCCAAAAAACACTACTCACCTTTTGAAAGACATTTTCACAGCAGCAGGTGAGCCACATGTGGATGAGATGTTGCCCACGGGTGGATTGGGACAAAAATTCAGCCCTGGCACTGTTGCCACACACAGAATGATAGCTTATCTCGTAGCTTAGGTTATTTCATATTTAACCATTTTAATTCTACTTCTCAACCTTTATTTTAGTGTTTACTCACCAGTCTACTTGAATCTGCTCACTTTGCCTTCAGTTAATATCCCCACAACTGCACATACACCTCTGCTGCAAACACAGCGGCTTGCCCTACCTCTGTGTTTTTCTCTCTCCCTGTATTTGTCAACCCTGTTGACTTTCACCTTCAGCAGTGGGCTATGTTTTATGAAGTGGCCAAAATGACATAGCACTCACAATTTCCACCCGCGATTCCATTTCCAGCTGCAGGTCCGCGGAGGAGGCACTTGCCCGATAGGGGGGATGTAATCAGTTTTCGCTGTTCTAGCTGTTTTCCGTCCAAAAACAGCGGCCTTGTGTGTCAGCAGAGACCGCCTTGATGAGGTCGCCTTAGCTCTAAGTTTCGTTTCTGTCATCAGATTGAAGTAGAGAAGAAGAGTTTGCTTAGGCGGAGGCAGTCTTTATTGGCCTCTGCTGGCAACCTGTAGGAGCTACACAGACATACACAGGATATGTATGAATTTGTCTCGTCAAGACAAAGAGAAAGAGCCCACTTACAGCCCTGTTCTCAAGCTGTAGCCTGTAAAGCATGGGAGTGCTTTTGGTCATGACTGTTTTTATGAATACTTACTACAATGTTTAGTTCAATATTAGTTTCTTTTCATCAAATTTACAGTTACAGGTGTATTCCAGGTGTATTAGAAGATATTCAGGTGCATTAAATCTATAATCTGGTTTTGATGGTTTATTGCATTAAAATATAGCTTTTTTTTCCAGGTGAAGATGAAAATAGCATATTTTTTCTGTATTTCATCTCCATGTTATCTGTAATGGTAAAATAAATATGTTAATGTGCAATGGATTTATATTAGTTAGCTTCTGACCTTTCAAAGGAAACCAGAATTAGGCATCTAGGCCTAATGGTTGAGGAGTTATTACTGATTTATTTTGGGTATGTTATTTTAGGCTTCCAATGTAATACCAGATAGGCTGTCTCTGTGTTTATTTGCATAATGCTAAAATGTGACAAGATAGCTTACTTTGGCGACCGTTAATATACCAGGGCTGCCCCACAACAAAAGTCTGTGTGGGGAAACACGCCTTAATTTGCCATTACAAAAGTGTGAGCTTTTCTGTGTTGTCTTCACTCATTGTGAAGAACTTCCACAGAACTTCTGTTGACGCCATGTTTAAGTGCACGTGTGTGGATGTGTGGCTGTGACAATGGTCGGTTACTCTTTGTGACGTGAACCATTGTGAAGCGCAGCCTGTGTGTAAATTTGACAGGCACAGGATCAGATATGTGACACTGATTGGCCCCAGTCATCAGTCTTGCCCCGATCAAACTTAAAATCAGATAATGGTCATGGGCCAATCATTCTCTGCATTGCTTTACACTGAGAAGACTATTGTAATTGAACTTAGGGTTGGACAATAAAACAATAACAATAATTATCACGATATATATTTTTTTCCTATAACAAATGTTCAGTAAATTTTTGATTTTATTCACTTGAATCATACATGAATTAGGACTTAATTTTTTATTAGGATGTTTATTTTGTTGAGGAAAAAGGACTGAAAAAAGCTTTTATTTAATTTTACTTGTGCATATTTGTTGACAAAGATTTTATCATAATTGTTTTGAATGTTCTAACTTAGATCTGTGACATGGTTCACTGTTTGGCATCAAGTGTTTGTCATGTTCTGACCATAAAGAAAAGTTTAAAACACAATTAACCATCAGGTTTCAGGAGTCATTAAACTCAAAAATAAATAACAATTTGATACTTATAAAAAAGTCATAATTACCGATGTTGTAAGATATCGTGATAAGACTTTTGTCTATCGTCCAACCCTACGTGAACTCATAGTCTTAGCTTCTGAAGTTTTCTACCAACCATTGGTTCAGTTTAGCTCAGTGGTAAATGGGTCATTTTCTGTGTCGGATGCATGGAGTGTACATATTGCTACTGTAAGTGGCATACAATTCATTGACTGGTTCAGTGATCTCTGTTTCTAATCGAATTACTAAACAGAAAAAATCCAGTGGCAATGAGCTCCTGTGATTAAAACTGCTCTGGATTGTTTCTGTACTGGAGAGCAATAAATACATTTACATTATGCTTTCTGAATGTGGCAGTAAACAATTGACTACAAAGACAATTGTACAGCACAGCGTTCCTTATTATTAAATCATGCACATAATATGTGGGCCTCCAGTTGCATTGCTGGTCTGCTTCATTTGTACTACATATAACTTTAATTTATCCAATTGCAATCTAATTTTTAATTACATTTGCTATAGATTGCAATCACTTGATACAATTACCTCTTTAAAAGCACACAATACATGTCAACGTGTTTATCCAAAACCAGCATTAAGACAACCTTAAACCAATCATCCGATTTGTCTTTTCCCAGTCATCTGTGGAAACAAGTTCATGCCAGGCCTTCAAATACTACATGCAATAACACTTGTGTTTGGTTGTGTTGTTTAAAGTACACAGCGACCAGGTCTAAATACATTGAGTGTGTGTGTGTGTGTGTGTGTGTGTGTGTGTGTGTGTGTGTGTGTGTGTGTGTGTGTGTACTGAGCTGTGAGCAGAGCACGCAAGTCAGGATCATCTGTTCGTGAGGTCATGTCAGCACAATCTTTGTGCTTGGGCTGCCTGACCTGACTTGTACTCCTTTACTGGTCCAAATAGGGTCTAAGCTGTCTGGCCCCACCATATGCCAGTGAACAACACCTCTGCCACCAAGGTCCCACTCACCCCTACCTCAGAATCCAGACCTGGTCTTAAATAAGAGCAGTTACCCAGGCTTTTCACAGGCAGATTTGCACCACATATGAGCTTTTTGCCTGGTTACAGTATGTGGCCTTTCTCCACCACAACCTCATCTCTTCTACATGTGACAAATTAAAGGGAAAATTGGCACAACGTGTTTCAGTAAGGCCACCACATCAGTTCATACTAAGCAGCACAACACTTCACTTCACGTCTTGCAAAAGCCAGTCACTCATGGAAAACATTAAACTTGTCTGTCAAAAGAAAATAACTTCATCAAAATGTTCATCACAGCTGCCAAAGTGACATGTATGTACCTTTCATAAATCATCCAGCCAAATTTCTAAGGAACTGTCAGCAAGACAGAAGACGTTTAAATTGCATTTCATGTCATTTCTCATTTAGATTTACCCATTAATAAAATAAAATATCTGCTACAGCTGACTGACTAAACTCATGCTATACAAACTAAAAAAATACAAAAAAAAAGTCTCAATACAACAAATGTATGAAAATTAGGAATTAGAAAATGGAAATCCCCTCAACACCTCATTGGCTATCCAAACACTTCTTTCTACTCAGTGTTTTTATGTGATATCGGCACTGTAGTAAAATATAACAAACAAATCTTTTGGTTTACTGCAACCCTCAAAAAAATATCTCTGCTACGGTATCCTCACGGGCAGGTTCCCCACTCCGTTCCTTCCTCTGAGTCCACCTCCCTGACCAAAATGACACAAATAGCCAGCTTTTCAGTATGAGACATCAGAGAGGGCCTCTGATGTCTGTCTGGTCCATGTTCAGGAAAGGGCGGTACCTATAAAAATATTTTCGCCCTGTGTGGTGTAAATGTGTTTGAGGTGCACCTTTAAAATACATTCGACAGCATGTGATAGGTTGCACTAGAATTGAGCTGTTGAACATGTTAATTTAGAGACCCACCTGCTGTTATGACAATGCAAGATTACGGAAAATTGAAACATTTATTTTTGAGAGGTTATGATGGTTGGGTTGCAATATTGTACAATGTTGTAAGAAAATGAGGATTTTACAATTGCACACAGTGTTTGGATAAAAATTATTTAATTTAACCATTTGCCAAATCATCTGAGATAGCCCATTTTTTTCCATTTAACAAAAGCCAAAGTTCCTGTGTTTACATGTTTTCTAAACACAAGTTGTACATAACCGTTGCCTATAAATCGCCTAAAATTGGTAAATAATAAGGAAAGAGAGTCATAAATCAAACAAATCAAACAATAATGGCTTTTTAGTATGTTACTCTGTGCAACAGGAAGCTGTTCAACTGTTTAGATCAGGTGACCGTCATTCTTATACTGATTAAGCCATTTATTGGAGTCTTGTGACCTGCACGGATTACTCTGTACTCATGTTTCTCTACTTATTAATAAAGTTTTTTTCTTTAATTTGTGACCCATCTGTACAATTTCTGAGGTTGTAAACCAATGGTCTCAGTGGTCTGAGACTTTTTAAGACAACATTTGGGGGTTATTAAGCTAAGCTGTAAGCCTCCCAAAATCCAGCCCCACGCCCTTGCCATGTCAGGAGGAAACAGTTCATATGTATATGAATGCTACCTGCTACTTGCCACTCCCCCACCAAATGGATTCCATGGGTTACAGAAACATCTTCAACTTCTAGTGCCAGTGTGAACTAGTAAACATGTTGAAGAAGAACAGGAAGCTAAGCTGAATATGTAGAACACTGCATTGTACATCTTTGTTCCCACAGAGAGCTACTTACATAACCCAATGCTGAAACATGCAGTTACTATAATAGACCCCACTATGAAAAGTAACAGAGTAGTACGTAGCAGGAACAGATGATTATGTAATGCAGATGTAAAGAGAAAATGTAGATGTGTTGTACCTACTAATGCAACTGTATTGTAAATGTAAATGTGTGATCCTCTAAGTGGGATGAACAGACAGTTTTGTTTATAATCCAACAATCACATGCCTCAGCGTATCTCATGCTCCCGCAAAAGAACATCTCTTAAAGTGGTCTTTGAAGTTGTGATCAGGATGCAAGATTGGATGTCTGAGTGTGTCTATGAGTGTGTGTGATTTGGGTTACGTCTTCTCATCTGGTCTTGGCATTATGGAGTCAAGCTTGTTTCCTTTTTTTCTCCTCCTTTGCCTCGCAAGTTGCTCCCACCATCTGGCACTAGGCTTTGAAAACCAGGCCAAGTCTCTCCCACCAGAATGGCATGAAAATATACCCACATACACCCAGCCGCCCTGTCGCTCTCTCTCATGTCAGCCGCAGACTACAGGCAAAGATAACAGGGTTGGTGGGTTGAATGGAATACTGAGGAATTTGATGGGTCCGTGGAGACGCACAATGTGGCTTCTGAGGGTGAAAATACACTTGAAATGAATTAAGGTGAAATTGTTTTGTGCCAGGTTTGAATCCAGAATCAAAGGTGCAATTATGAGATTGCCAAGTGTCTTTTTACCCAGTCAAAACTTTACAATAAGCAGGGAGATGCACAGAGTGAAGTTAAACAAGTCATGCTGGAGAAACAGGCAGGCAGACTGAAGGAGAGAATGGGTGCAGAGCTCCAGTGACTTGTTTGTGTAGTTAACTTTCTGCTCCCGTCAGCGTGGAAGAACTCCATTGACTCCCTTCTGTCGGAGGCCAGGGTCATTTGCATAACCTATTCCCCTCTCCCACTGCCAGTCGCGTCAGCCTCTCCCTCAGACTCTGTTTACTCTGTGCGACTGGGGCAATGTTGGATTGCTCCACTGCTGTGCTATGTCGATTCCCTTGTCCGTGGCTTTGCTTTAATTGCCTTGGTTTTATGCTGGGTCAGGGTGTGTGCAATAGACACTGCTTAGAAGGCCTCATTGTGACAATGACCTTTAAATTGCTCTCTCTCTTTCTCTCTCTCTCACTCACTCTCACACACACAGTGCTCAAGTTTTTTCTTCCACAGACAGACCTATGAATGAAAGCTTTATATTTAAGCAGCATTCGTGCTAATACACTACTTCCAGAGAATTGACGTGAGACCAGCTAAATGTGTCACAGGTCACTATGTATATATGGTATGCATATTTATGTGTATGTACATGTATACATTTGGCCACCAAATATACAGATCCAGACAGAGTAGGTTACGTTGACAAAAAAGTAAGACACAGACTGGCCCTGCATGATGTCAGCATTGAGTCCCAACACTGTTTTTAGTCCATTTCAGGGAAAATCTGGTGAAAATTGGAGTTGATTTTGGAGGGTAAGAAGCAGTCTCATACATTATCCATGAGAAGGAAGATGTTCATCTGTGCAGTTTACCATGCTAATTTTCTATATGTGACACAACAGCTGGCTATTAAAAATGTCCTGTTCTACAACACATACATTCATTTTCTAAAAATAAAATCAAGCAAGGATGCTATGAAATGCAAAGAATTGTTCTTTTTTTCCTGTTTTTTCTTAAGTTTTCTCTCAAATTTATAGCATTTTTGAAGGCCTAAAAGTGCTTTAAAGCTCAGGAAGATAAAGTGCTACACTGCACCTAGATGTACGATTTTTTTGTGGCAGATCTATCCTTCCAAGACACACAAAAAAAAAACTCTCTTGGAGCAATACCCTAAAACCAACAATGGGCAATTCTGCCATTAAATTGTATTCCATACATTTTTCTGTCAGATATGTAAGTTTAGATGTCAACTTTTATAAATGGATGTTTCATTAAATATCCTGGGCCATGTCAGAAATTCCCCCTATTTTGGTTGACTGTCAGAATTCCCAAAATATATGCACTATATAGGGCTAAAAAAATGCAATGCAATGAAAAGAATAGTTTCTATGGCATAGATAAATCACGGGACACCTGTCAGTGGTGACACAAAATGATGGTTATTCATAAGAGCCCGACTCAAAGTGCCTGCTGTAGAATGTACAATCCATCCATCCATCGTCAACCACTTATCCTGCGTACAGGGTTGCGGGGGGCTGGAGCCAATCCCAGCTTACATTGGGCGAAAGGCGGGGTACACCCCGGACAGGTCGCCAGTCCATCGCAGGGCCACACATAGACAGACAACCACTCACATCCACACCTATTAACCTAGCCTGTATGTTTTTGGATGGTGGGAGGAAGCCGGAGCACCTGGAGAGAACCCACACGGAACCCACGCGGGGAGAACATGCAAACTCCACACAGAAAAGCCAGGGTTTGAACCCATGACCTTCTTGCTGTGTGGCGGCAGTACTAACCACTGTATCAATGCACCCCTAGTATGTACTAATAAGTGTTTATTATAAAGGGAGTAGTGAGTGAGTGAATGAGACACAGCACTAGTATCAGTCTAACAAATGTAATAAATATAATTACAGTAAATGTATTACTGTGCAGCTCCTCTTCAGCTGCACATACTTCACATGATGTACTCTATACACTTAACATCTGTCTAAAGTTGTCTATAGGCCACAAACTGTACAGTATCTTTCCTCTCTTTGGTACGAGTGAAAGATTTCCCCTTCACGGTCACATATTTGTTTGCCTAAATCCGCATTGGATCATAACCAATGCTCTCTGGTGGTGGAGATCTACTGTCAGTACCCCAACTGGTGATGTCACAGCAGGTGAGATGTAAAAACACAGGCTGACATCACTGAGCATGGGGTTGCCATATATGTTGCAAAGTTTAAGCCAAAAAAGAGCGGTGTAGCAGCAGTCTGTGTCCTGATGGTGATTCACTGTGGATTAGTCCTTTAAAATATTATATTGGGGTATTGCTTGAAGAGCTGAACAGAGGGAGCATGTATTTTTTCTTTTCATCTCAGGCCTGTCTGTCTCTGTTTGGAGATCTCAAAAAGCAAAAAACAGGGCTGAAAAAACTTGCTTGTCAAACTGACAAACTGTTAACCAATCTAAATGGCTGCAGAGTGGTAATGACTTACAGACTTACTTACAGAATGACTTGCAATGGGCTTACAAAAAGACTTGGATGGATTAACCTTTGTATTAAACTGTGCAACATACAAAATCCTAATGATAATACTATACAAGATCAGCTCTAAAAGGAAATACAGAGCTGTGGTGTGAAGTATTGTGTGGTGATGAGGTGTAGTGATAATCCCTGGAGAGGCATATCTTATGTCCCAGGTATATTCATAAAAATGTATGCATCTCCTGGTACGAAACAAGCTGGTAATGAGGCCTGGAAAAACATGATTAATGTTTGGCGAAACTCTGACTAGTGAAACTGGCATATTCTGACAATTCCGTAGCACTGGCACAGGTAGGGTCTCAACTGAGTGCCATCTAGTTTAGTGGAGCAGCCAACAAGATCAAAGAGGCAAACATCAAAACACTGGAAGACTCCATGATGCTATGTTTCTGAGGCAACCTCACACTCCTTTTTATTGTCTTCTGTGCATCTGTGTGCCCAGTTGTATGTGCTTTTATAACTCGTGACTGACTCCAATGAAGAGCGAAAAAGAGGATGCCAAATAAAAAGTCTGAAAAGAGAGAGGAAAAAGACATGATGTGAGCTTTAGTGCGAGTTTTACTAATTTTCCAAAAGCAGTTGTGCTTTGTGCTTCCTCATGGTTTTCCATTTTCTGTACAAGTAGACAAGGCAAGGCTACCTAAAATTGACAATCGAGGGGGTAATCGCTGGGATTTTAGGAGGGTCTGAGCAAGTTATGTCATGACCTGGCCGTGCCACCTACCGAGTCCTTGTGTTTTTTCTGTTCCCTTTCCTGCTGTTCCTGTCAGTCATTATCTGTCTAGTGTGTATGTTTTTGTGGACGTGTGTTCAGCGCTGACAAAACGTAGCAAAACGTTTCTTTCAACAGTAACGGTGGTGCCTCGAACACCCTGTGGTGTATGCAAGTGCATTGCATTTCCCTGCCTTTTTAACACCGTCAAAACACCTGTGACACGCCCACCAAATGGGAGAGAACATACCTTGAAGCCTGTTGCAGAAGATTGCACAGCGTTGCAAGGAAAAGTGTTGTTCAACCTGAAAATGTTGCAAACCAGTGCAAAACCTTTTGAGATTGAACTCGCCCCTGATCGCCAGCAGCATCCCACCCATGAAGCTCATCCCAGCAATCAACCTGCTCAATAAAAACCTGGCTCAACATCCAGTCTTTACCAGATCGTCTGTTGACCTCCCTGGGGAACAAGTGCTACCTAGTTTCAAGTAAGAGTTTTTGATTCACTGTCTTTGATTCCTCAACTAACTGCCTGTGTTTTTTGCCTTGACTCGGATCTCTGCCCTGTGTGTGTGAAGTTAGTTTCATCTGTCTGCCCAATCTCTCACCAGATCTACATTGTTGCACATTTCTTTAGTTTGTCAATAAATCAATCTAAGTTTGAACCTAGCCCCTGTCTTGTGTCTGCTCTTGGGTCTTAGCAGTTGATCATAACAGATTATCTCTAGTGTGAAAGGAACTGCGATGGAATACTGAGCAGAAGCCAATGAAAGTGAACTGACCAGGAAACGTCACCAACCATATGTTGTATACTTGCTTGCGCTGCAAATGTAAAAGCCATGCTGATTCTGTCTTTTCAGCCAGAAGTTTATCCACACAAGTGCAACAAGCTGGTGTTTGATCATGCAAGTTTCTGTGAGACCACAAGTCCCTAGAATCGCCACTATGAAATTGTTTAGTAAACCCCAAGTGTGGGGTCCAACGTCTTGACTGAATTGCCTGGTGTGTGCGTTCTCACGATTCAAATATGAAAAATCATATTTGAAAATCCTTTAGTGAGCACCAGGCATAACCCTAACCCTTGAACTGGGGAACATAGGACCCTTGGTCATGTTCTCATTATGTGCCATATCAATCTGGGGAACATAGGACCTTGGGAACATTGGAATAACCCAGTAGCTGTTCCTTGAGAGCCATGGAGTAAAAAGCTAGCAGTTTAACTGCTTGCTGGCTCTACTTTGGTATATCTCTTTGGTATACAGAAAATAGTGTGTTGTCGATCTTTTCATTGGTTGGCAAAAAAGCAAGTGGACGTATTTCCCAAAATGTCAAACCTTTAAATGAAAGCACACAGTTGATGAGTATCAAGCTAACCTAGCAACTGATGTTTGTAGTTACACAAATTTAGAGTGTGCTAGAAGTTCTCGTTCAATTTCCTGACTAAAAGATTAGTGATGTGCTCGTTCAGGTCTGTAATGTATCGGAAAGATTTCTTTTAGCTTTCCAGCTTTTCACAGAGCGGGCTTTCCCATGTTGGCACTGTGATATAGCTTCATCTCAAATTGATTTTCCTTTAATATCAGATGTGATGATAAATGTAAGAATAGCATAAGCAGCAACAGCACTGTGGCACAGGTGGCCTATAATTGCTGTGTAAATGGATAGCATAGTTACTTATCTAGCTCCATAATGGAGTGAAAAAAAAGATGATTCACATTGTGAAAAACAAATAAGTTTCGTATAGAAAGGACAGGTTGTTGAAAATATGGGTAAATAGATGTACGAGGAGGTAACATGTATCTGTTTACAGCTCAAGTGGAGTCAGTTTATGTTAGAGACTGATAAAGTATAAAGGGAGATGAATAATGGATGAGGCAGGGATGGAAGAACAGATAGATGCAGGATGGAATTTTCAGTGTACATCATAATGAAGTAAAAGCAGAGATGAGATGCTTTTCAAAAGATGAAAACTTTCATCCAGAGGAAAAACATATCTTAGTTTATATTTTGTATTTAAATAACCTTAAATACACTCAGGATTAGTGTACATTTAACGGTGAAGCCCTGCATACTGAGTGCATCATAGTTAACACAAATCAATTGGACAAGTAAAATAAAAAGTGGAGCAGGATGGGGAAAAAAAAGGAGGCTTAATGAGAGAGTGGAATAAAAAATAAATGTCTCTTATTGTAATCCTATGGATATTTCACACTAATTTTTAGCCTAAAGGTCAGGATAATGGCTCCATTGCAAGCAATATCAGTCCTAAGAGTTTGTCCTAAACACTTGGGGCTCACGCCATCCCTAGATAACAACTGGGTATTATAAAGCAGCAATCCTTTAACAACATGTGTTGCTGGAATGAGATCCACTATGTATCTGCCTAAAGCTCATGGAATCAGACCATTAGCCGTGAGGGTTTTCAGTACAATAACACTAAAGATTTATCTTTGTTGTCTCGTGAAAGCCAGTCTTGAGATTTTCACACACAAAGTGCTTTGCAGCATAATTATCTTTGATTGGTGTTAAAAACACTGGGAAAAGTATATTACATTAGATCATAAATTGAAAGTGTAATGTCCATTTTTATCATCTAAGCCATAATTAGAAACAATCTCCTGACATAAATTATTGTACTAGAACTCTGTGTTTAAATACCCATTCATTCTTTGTGTATTCAATCATTTCATCATTTACTTTTTCACACAGTGTCAGTGTGACCTTATCTGTCAAAGTGGTGATTAGGAATCACAGCAATGTGTAGTGTCTACAGACAAGCAGGATTCACTCACTTCTTTTGAGCTGCTCTGGGAGTTAGAGTGCTTTTCATCAATGAGGTTCTGTATCCAATAATAGTCCATTAATGAATTATTTGTCTGCGGCATTTTGAACTCATTAATAAGTACAACAGCTCGAACACCATTTCTATTACACCAAACACACCGACACCACCGAAAACCTACCCAATAAAAATGTTTTCTCTGGCTGCATTTAAAACAGTCGACTCCTGCAGAGGCTGAATAAGTGCTATCTGCTGGGTAACTTTGTCAACATCATAATCATCTCTGATTGGTGTTTCGTTGCAGAGCGAACACAACAGATGCTGCCTCATTACCCATACCGTCTTGTCTGAATGCACACACACACATGCAAGAATGTGCACAGGAAGAGGGCGGGATGGATAATTTGTTGCTTTTATTTATTTTTGCTTTGGATTTAAATGAGGTGGCTAATTGAGGTTTTGTGTATACAGTACCCCCCCCCCCCCCCCCCCCAAAACAAACAAACAAACTAACAAACAAACAAAACAAAACACAGCTTAGTTGCAATGAGGATATGAACGTAAAATGAATATAAATCTCATTTAAGTATTGCATACAGTATATGAAGCAGTATATGAAGTTATAGACTAGAACTATGGTTCACAAACACATTAACACAAACAACATCAGTACAGCACAACACACACACACACACACACACACACACACACAGAGAGGCCCCTCCCACAGATAGATGGAAACAGTGCACCCAGAGGATAATGGATTAGTATAGATTTAAGAAGATTCCACTGTGTGTGTGTCTGTGTGTGTGTCCTATATCAAGCACAGCTCGTCTCTTAGATACCAAAAAAAAAACCATTTCCATTATAAAGACACCACGTTTAATCTGTCACTTGACTTGCTTTTTTGTGTTTTTGTGTCGAGAATAACTATGTATAGACATGACAATGCACATCTTTGGCTACGTATTCCGTCATGCTAGGAAGAAATGAATGGCCAAAACGCCCCAGACACACACATACAAATCCCACCTCTAGAGTACCAAAACTCAAAGGTATCCACATAATAACAAACACACACATTTATTCATTGTATCTCAGCAGGAAAACATATCTATATGTACTTTGTAGACAGACTACACAATTCTCTCTGAGCTTAGAGACAAGACATAAAAAAAGCATCTCTTCGATGGACACAAAATCTGTTATAGTAAATGAGGCGCTTTGTGGCATTGAGCACAGACTGCTTTAAGAAGTGCTTCAGGCTATGACCACTTGAAGATCCCAGCCTTGGACTGTCAGATTGCATGAGTGTGTGTGCCTTTGCTAAATGCAGGCTATTTGGGATTTTAATAATAGATCAATAATGCATGTAATAAAGATTACTGTAGTGAAAACTGGAAAAGCCAATTAATTTCTGCTTAACATAATTTCTTTCCCCATGTGCAGCTCACTTTTTTGTTGTTTGCCTGTGTACAGCACCTACTTTTCACAAGCTGTCTCTAGTTTCTTAGCTTTCCTTCTCTTCAGGCATCCTTATGTCTGCGATTCTCACCCTCTAGTCTAGTCATCATCATCATCATCAGCACCTCATCCACTTTGTCTTCCACCAACCACATCTCCCTCTCTCTCCATCCATTTAAATCACCTCTGCCACCTCACCCTTTTAAGTACCACACACAGTGCATCTACCCCCCTTCCTCCCCCACCCCAACCACCAACATTGACCCTCCCACTCTCAGTGACCTGACCATCTGTGTCTGAGAATTCCAGTCTTCAACTAAACCCCCGTCATACTGGTCTCTGCAGCTACCAAGTATGAGTGTGTGTAGCAGTGGTAGTGGGGGTAAGCGGGGGGGGGGGGGGCGTGCAGGAGCATGGGGTAAGCTCCACTCAAAGCTGTCGTAAACACCACTAATGCATCGCTAAACTTGGGGAATCTCGTGTACATTCGCGCACGCACTGGCTGACACACACACACACACACACAAAAATAATCCCCCATAAACCTACATTTTATCGCTTACCACACCATTAGCTCAGCTGTGGCATTCTGCCTGGAGATGTCAAAACAGAGGGACTACAAGAGTCTGTGCTGTTTCTTTGTTGCTCTGTGAGTAGAATCCACATTTCCCCGGGCCTTGTGAGAGATGAAAAGAATTATGTCCTTCTCAGCTGGGAAACAATGTAATATTAACTGCAACCAGCCTTCTTTTGTGTGTGTGTGTGTGTGTGTGTGTGTGTGTGTGTGTGTGTGTGTGTGTGTGTGTGTGTGTGTGTCGCCAAAACTGTAAAACAAGATGTAAATTTAGACACTTTGAACTGCAGCTCTGGGAACAATGTTTTTTTCTTCATTTAAAGTTGACTTTGTCAGCTTTTTCAAAAGTAAGCATTAATGCTAGCTATATTTGAACTGTTTAGTGTTTTATTTCATAGGCAGTTCAACAGATATTGATGTAATTAACATTTTGTTGCTTGCTGGATTCATATTGCAAACACTTTTCAAACTCTCAAGATTTGATAGAATAGTCTAAATTTTCCACACGGAGGAATGATTTCTCTCGTTTCCTTAGACAAACAAACACACACACACACACACACACACACACACACACACACACACACACGCACACGCACAAAGGTAGCAGACAGGGGCTGTGTGAGGCTGTCTACAGAGTGGCGTCAGTGACAGAGAGGTATCTCCTGGGGGGTTTGAGCTGGGGAGTGAGGTGACACTGTAACAGTCTCTGATCAACTCAGGAGCTGGGGAAGTGTTTGTGTGTGTGTGTGTGTGTGTGTGTCACATGACCTCACCTGTCACAATCTGTCTTTGCATTTGTTTGTTTGCGAGTCAGTGCAGGTGTCACTGAGTGTCTGTTAGAACACATTTGTGTGTATTACTCAGTTTGCTACATACAAAACACTTCAGTTGTCAGCCACAGACCCCGTCTCCCTCAGAGGCCTACACTCCAGTGTCTGCTTCATGGCGATGAGAGCATCTTTGCACTGAGGTGTAGGTGCTGTGAACATTTTCAGTTGAAATCCAAAGTTAGTTGCAGAATATAATTATAATTGCGCCAAATAATTACGATGAAATTGTTTCTTTAACAGCTGAAGGCTTTTGATTGGGTAATTTTCAGTTTATTTCAAGATAAACGCTGCAATCAGGAAAGCATAGCTCAACCAAGTCTCAGTTTCTTTGTCACAGATGCCATTCAAAAACAGCATGACTGCCAATGAGTGTTAATGAAAAATGCAGCTTCCTGAATAATAATGATGCATTTTGGGGTGTACTTTGCAGCATCTGTATTTCCCATAAAACAACTGCTTTGTTTTTATCATAGGGTGATTTTATTGTAACAAAATCTAAACTTGCACCATTAATAACACTGGCTGACCAGATTGTTCATTAATTAAAAGGATTGGGTGTCCAAAATGCATCATTACAGTTTGTTCCTTCACTGTACCGTACTGTTAGTCCCATGGTAAACAGAAATGGCATCCAGAGCTTTGTTTTGTTTGTAGTTCCCATATTTTCCCAACAAAGTCAATTCCCTGTTTGAACAAAGTGCCTGAATATGCAAAGACTGAATAATCTCTCTCAGGGAGATAGTAAAAACATCCACTTCATGGCGACCTGTGAGTCAGTCTACTTAAGACAGCAAAGACAAACACTTGTGCAAGGTGAGGCGAGGTTAAAGAAAAATCACGAACAACATTCTGCAGGAAACAAAGCGAGAAACATAAAAATGAAATAAAATGGAGTTTGCATTTTCATGGTGTCAACATCTGAATTTAGCTTGACACTGGGTTGTGTTTGGGTTTTTTACTTAAGCTGTTTGACTCAGCTGTCATGATGAAATCAAGCAACATCCTTTGTATTTCTTCCTTTGTTTTTGTTACATTTATTTTATTTTTTATTTATTAGGCTAGGTGTTTTAATGAGGAATCAACTCTCAACCCCTAAATTTATAAATATGTCTGATGCCACAGTTTGATTTACCATTTGCCCCCATGTGGTTAATATTCATTTTGTATGCTAAAATAGACTAAAATAGACTTTAGTAAGAGTGTCAGTGACAAAACATTGCTTTTCATTAATCTAATACAAAAGACAAACTTGTGGTCCCTTTTTTTTCTTACAAGACAAAAACAGGATTACTTTGAGCTTACATGTTGATACAAAAACAAGGCCAGGTAGAAGTAGAATTCATACTGTTCACTTCCAGGCCACTGAAAAAAAAAGCTTAAGTTATTACTCCGGTGAGAGAACCACTTAATTTTACAGGTCGCATAATTATGGAATCAATGGGAGGTTTCTTGAAGAGAGAATGTAATTTGGTACACATTAAGGGAAGACGGAGACAATGCTCTGAGACAGTACACAGTACAGTAGTAGGGCTGCAACCGATGTTAATTTTCATTATCGATTAATCAGCCAATTATTTCCTCAATTGATTGTATCATCTAAAAAGATATCAGAATAGTGAAAAATGCTTGTTATAAAACATTCAAATTGCCTGTTTTATGCAGCCAATAACTGAAAACCTAAACCATACCACTCTCATGTCTGTAATGTTAGTTTAGCTTAGTATAAAGACTGGCAAAAGGGAGAAACAGCTAGCCTTTTTAATCCATAATAAAAAGTGTAAAAATAAACAAAACACATTGTAGTTATGTGGCAGACTTGCTGAAGTCTAGTCTTCCCGCTAAAGGCTTAGGGAAGAAGTCAAGGAATAGTTCCTTACATAATATATGAAAATTGTATGTCTTTCCAGACTTTAGCTAAGCTAAGTTAGCCAGCTGTTGGCATTAGCTCTACATTTACCCCACTGTCATGGACAAAATGGTATCAATCTTCTAATGTAACTCTTGACTAGAAAATGAATAAGTCTATCTCCCAAAATGTCAGCCTTTCCCAGTCATGTACAAACAGTAATGAACCGGGTTACAGTCCAGTAGCTTTGTGTTCATCTTATTTGTCTGAGCCTCAGAGAAGGCAAAAATGTGTGCACATTGTCAAGCCATTCTGATGTCCCATTTTGGAGAGAAGGAGAAACCTTCCTTATTGCTAATAATCCAAGGTCGGTGCGAGTCGTACAAACACAGTGCAGCTCCCACCACTATGCTCTCCTTTGTGTTGATCACAGAGACCAGCTGGCCATCACCTTCCCACAAAATCCATATATCAGTTGCTTTATCAGAACTAGCAGATTGATTCCTGAATCTCATCCAATTGGCAAAAGGTCATGGTTATTAAAACATAAAAAAAAATGGGAAGTGGGATATTGCAGCGTTCAGAACTATAGGAAATGAAGTTGATTTAATGCCAAATGTGCATCCCTAAATGCCAACATGGCTAACACATGTAACAGCTGATTTTATTACTGGATTTAGATTTTAGAATCCGCTGCAGTTTAGGGCTAAGGCATTGTAGCTGTGAGCTTACTCTACAGAGGATTAATATTCCTGAATCCTACAAGCTTAGGGAATAACTTATTGTCAGTGTAGAAAAAGCTGATGGATCCTGGTGTGTATTTTCTCCATCTGGGAATACCAGCTGAGGAGTCTGCTATTGGACAGGTAATGTTATCCCTTGAAATCCCCCATATTTGTTTGTATATGCTTTATCTGCATTATTCAGCACTTTGAATGTTTAGCTAAGGTAAATATCTGAAATTTAATATATTTATTTATAAGGTACTGTTGTACCTTTTTTGGTACAACAGTAAAAAATAACAGTATTCCCAATGAGTAATTCACTTTAAAAAGATATGGTGATTTAAAGACATTTTTAAAATACTGAGTAGTGAGCTTCCATCAGCAGAGTTTTTAATAGGATTTTCAAATATATCACTTTTTTTATGTATCTGTGTACAATCCTCATTTCATTTTTTTTTCCTCTCTCCATGTTCTCTTAGAAAGGGCCTCTGATATTTACTACACCTGGGAGAATTTTCCCCATCTGTGGTTCCAGACTTCATGCCAGCACGTACATATCAATACATCAACACCCAGGAGAATCTTCTGAGGTAGGAAGAGACAAGGATCAACACTTTTGCTTTATATCTGAAGTGTGCGCACATTTGTGTGTGTGTGTCATATGAAAGAGAGAAAATAAGAGCATTAAGAGAGGAGGGAGATAACTAGAGAGGTGAATATGTATTCCTGTGTGCAAAAGAAATGCACTGTTGCTTAGTGACTTTATTAGTAAAGTATAGACTGAGGTATGCGAGGAAGAAAGCGAGAAGTGGAGGGGGGTGGGGGGTGGAATAAAATAAACTGGTATGTCAGTTGAGCTGACAAAGCTACAGAAGTGTAGGTATAAGGAAGAGGCATTAACATTATATAACATTTATATACTGTATATTTACACATTTATACTTTGGTACAAAAAGGTGCATTGGACACTATGCTCCAGCTATACAAGCAATGTATCGTGGCTTCACACTGCTCGGCCTCTCTCAGCCAGTCTGTTGATACAGGACAGGAGACAAACTGATTACAAACGTTGGCTTCAAGAGGAGTAATGCTGATTGCAGTGGACCAGCTCCTCAGCCCTTGCCAGTATACTTGATGTCACATCCAGTCTAAATTGCACACATAAGGCTTATGACCCGATCCCTCTGGGTATCTTGTGACCTTTGGTCACAGGAATGTTGATCAATATTCACTGTTTTTATCAATATCTTAATGTTTTGGAAGCTTTATGTTATTTGGAACGTGGTTGTATGGACAGAAATAGTGTTTTGAAGAAAACTCCCAATTAAAGTATAAACATATACTATACATTACTATATAGTACATATAAACAGTAAATATGGCCAAAACATGGACATTCGCCTGGTATACTTTTGAAAAATTGTGTAATAACTCTTGTATATTAGTTTCTTTTCATCAAATTTAGAGTCACAGTTGTATTCCAGGTGTATTAGAAGTCTGTTGCAATGAGTTGGATGATGGTTTTGATGGTGATATTAAAATATAGATTTTATACCAGGCGAGGATGAAAATATTTTCCTTTACTGCATCTCCATTTACTCTTTAACAGAAAAATTAATAGGTTCATCTACAGTTATTCATATTCCTTAGCTTCTGACCTATCAAAGGAGACCAGAATTAGGCATTTAGGCCTAATGGTTGAGGAGTTATTAATTCATTATTATGAATCGTTATTTTAGGCGTTATTCAAGGAAATAGGTGTCACAGGTTGTGGTGAGGCAGGTTGGTGGACCCAAAAGCAGGACACATAGAGACTGAGTGGAGTTCAGTGATTTATTTAACCAAACAAAAGGCAAGCACACTTACTGGCAGAGTAGCTGATAAGCTGAGTCCAAAAACAAGGTAATCGAAACAGAATCCAAAGGAAGCAGGGAAACACGACGAGCAAGGCAGACAACATGAGACAGAGCGTATACACACGAAAATGACCAGACAAAGACTGAGGGAAACAAGCAAGGATATATACACACACACACACACACAGGGTTAACGAGCTGGGAGGAGGTACACAGGTGATACTAATGGGACTAACGAGACACAGGCAGGCAGAGAGAGAGCGGGGGAAAACAGAGAGACTGACATGCAGAGGGATCACTGGGGCAACAGACATGACACAGGTTACTGAACACTAGAAGATAGACAAGACAGAACCCCAATACCCAACAGACCAAAATAACAGATAATAAACTGACCAAACTCAAAAGTGCAAAACATGGCAAGGCTGACAGGCAGAGTGTGACAGGTGTCTAGTAGTATAGTCTCCAAGTGGATAACTAGAGAAAGCTGTATCCATATTCTTGGTAAGCCATGTGCGTTCTTCTGGTTGATGACCTTCATAAAGGCTGTACCTTTTTACCAGTTCTGTTGCCAAGGATTATACTTTCCGCGTATGCGAGGCTCCGCTAGGGCCAGCATGACGAAAAAATCATCATCAGTTATGATACGCATCATCAGTCTGTGTGGACGTCTGCGTACCTCCCGTTTTTTGTCGACTAGTGCTACCAGGGCAACAACCGATCTACTGCGTATGTGACAACGTATCCACCAAGCTGATTGCAGAAAGTAGTCCACGTCCGCGGGGTCCGCTGCTGTCCGTGTCCGCATCCACTCCCGAGTATATTCGAGACTTAATTGTGCAGCAGATGGGATTGGGGTTAGTACCTCCAAGTCTGAGGCTCCTTTAGTTTGGGAACAAGTTTCTGCCCCAAGAAAATACCAGGATTTTGTTCACAAGTGAGGCTAAAGTTGAGTGCAAGATCAATTATAGGGGACTCAATGATATGGTTTAATATCTGAGAGACTGAGAGAGAGCCGAGTCTGAAGGTAATGCTTTCAGTTTACCAGTTGAGGTACATTCTAAACCTCACAAATGGCTCTGCGTAGTGACCAAAATAATGACATTGCAGATATAGGAAGCTGAATGAACTTTTTTCACAGGGCATTTGGGCCACATGGGGTGAGGAGCTAAGACAGTGAGCTCAGACAACGTCCAAAGCTCCATCGCATTGGAAGGAACCAGTTGAAGTGGTTGGGACCTCTGGTCAGGATCCCTTCTGGACATTTCGTTGTGGAGGCACATCACTGACATTAGACCAGTGGGGTGGACCCCAATCCACACTGGAGGGATATCCTACCTGACCTGGGAATGTCTTGGGATCCTTCAGGAAGAGCTGGATAATTCAGCCAGGGAGAAGGATGTCTGGACTATTTTGCTTAAATCCGAATATTTAATTGACATCTTAAATACTGCATTGAATTAAATTAACTGGCACATAAGTGTATAGAAATAGAGCACATGTTGGTTGGGCCACTGACTTATTTATTCTTCTGTCTTTTTGTCTTTCATAATAATTTTTAATTTCAGCCTGAGCTGTGCTATCACGCTGAGCGGCATTCATTTTAGATGGATAGAAAACATTGTGTTATCAGGGCTTTTAGCCTTTGTGCAAACAACCCTTTTAATTAAGACTGTTCAGTTGTGCTCCAAACTCATATTTGCAGAGGGTGGGGGTGGGATGAAATAGCAAGAAAGGACAAGAGATACAGAAAAAAAGAACTGAATATGACCAGACCCAGCTGTGGTAAATGTCACAAGGTTCTGATGCCAGAAATATCAAACAGCATAAAAAAATTTTTTTTTAAAAATCATAATAAGTAAGAAAAAACACCATCGCAATCAGTTTCTTCTCACAAATGTAAAGACTCAAATTATGCAACCAAAACCTAGATTTGTAAACCACAAGATTAAGTGACAACACCACATGGACAACTGGAGTCTGCAGGATAAAATAAGTCATGAGAGCCGCCTGACATTAAATCAAACAGCAGCCATAAGTTAGTGCTTTCAAACTTAACGTAAAGACTGAGCCAAACTGCATGTGAGAGAACAGACTATGCTCCAGCTTAACCTGAAAAACCGAATGTGTTGTGGTGGCAGCCCGGCTGACGGTGAGTGTCCTGGTTTTTTTCTCCTTTTTATCAGTTATTCTGCTTTTTCCTTGGTTTTCTGTTCCCTGCCTGCCTCTCTGTGTTTTCTCCCTGTGTGCTCTCTCTCCCTCTGCTCCTGAGCCCAGCCAACTACCTGCACCTGCATCTCATCAGCCACCTCGTCAGCCTGCCACACCTGCCAGTAATCAACCTCATGCCTGCCTGTATTTCAACCCCGGTTCTCCACACCATCCTCGCTTGATCGTCGTTGCTCCATACCAGGTGCCCTCTCCGCGTTCAGGCTTTCATGTTTCTTGTTTTTTCACGTTTTCCCTGTACCTTATCGCCGTCATCCCTAACCCTGTCTCTCTGTCTGTTTCCCTCCCAGGTACACTCACCCTCGTCCTCCGTTCAGTCGGCTGGGCTCATCCACCGGCCCTCTCCTCCTAAGACTTCCCTCACGGCGTCCTCCCTGTTCTCCCACCGCTCCTCGCTTCCTCAGCCCCAGTGTTCCCCGGCTCCCTGGCCCCCTGTCTCCTTGGTTCCCCGTGCCTGTGCTTCCCCGAGATCCACCTTTTCCTCCACTCCAGTCCCTCTACCCCTTTCTCCCTCAATAAACCTCCTTCCCTCTGAACATTGCATTTGGGCCTTCTCTGTCCCCACACACACAACCCCGTAACAGAATGTAGTGTCTAGTTGGCAAACATGAACACTTAAAAATGTGAGTGGGGAAAAGTGTGACAGACCCTGGGAAAATTTTCTAGGGAAATTAAACTAGTTCTGAGTAAATAACAATGACAAATATAGCTCAAAACTGTTGTAGTGAACAAGCCAGTGTGGATTGGTTCATTTTATATCAAATAAATTTGGAGATCCCAAATTCTTTCTCTCTCCCTGAGAGAAAGAAAAGGAGGAGGTTTGAGATATCAACCCTCAACAGACAGCTGAAGCGACCCAAAGGAGGAGGTGAAAGGTTTGCTTTCCCTAAGTGCTGTTTTTGGGCAGTTCGATCGTAAAACTTTGGCAGCAGCCGAGATAAGACTCGGGGCCTGACTGTTAAAATGACAAATTAACACAGGAGGGCAGGAAACTCTAAACTGCCCCCCCCCACCCCCCGTAACCATGACATTCCTCTTTGTTTAATTACCTCACATCAAAGGATATTCTTTGATGTGACGAGAAACTCCAGACGCCAGAGAAAGACCAAAGGAATACTGTCTCCTCAAAACTCAAAGCATTACCTTGTTTAATTAAATAATCTTTAAGTTACTTAACAGGTCTCTCCACTCCATTTGAGTAGTTATGTTACCATGTTGTTGTTGAAAAGAAGAATCCATAAACAAGTTAATTTTGCAGTGCTTTAATTTTCAGCAAGGATCCCTGACATTTCTTCAATTTATGTTGTAACCAATGCTTTGTTCCCAACACTTTCTGACACTTCCTTTAGAAATGATATGATAAAGAAATGTTATCCTATGCTACTTGATTAATTTTACAGCTCTAATTTAATGTTAAATAACTAATTTTCCCAGCTCCTGAGCAAATCATTGTTTAAAGAACTAATCATTTGCTTCATTCTCCTAATGGAACCAGAGTTCCCCCAAGAGGACAAAATAAGTATTACATGCCATCGTTCTGAAATGCTGTTTAATCTTACCGTTTATCGTTCATAATATGATGCCATGTTCGTATAACTTGCCCTCATATATTTAAGTAAGAATGTGTAACAATATTATCCAGGAAACATTGAGTAAGTAATTCATTCTGAAATCCCGAAAATGTGTTTAACTGGTAATTGCAAACTGTAATTCCAATCATTACAACGATTAAGTAATTGTTTCCTTTTTATCAAATGCTTGAAACCAAGAATGGTATAACCGTTTGACAATTAAGGTTTGATTGTGGGAAGATATTTGATTACAATACACGCAAATAGGTTTTAGAATAGACATATTAAAAGTTAAAACACAGTCTCTCAGGAAACCGGAAACAAGCCCTCAGGGGAACAAAGCCAAGCCCCCTGGGAACACGCCCCAACAAATAAAAGCAGCGACACGCGCTCGCTCGCTCTCTTGGCTCTGTTCGCTCTTCCCTTGGACTTCGGCACGCTAGCTTGCCACGAAAATTCTTTGTTCTTTTCAAGCTACACACGCGAAGTGCCGCGACCTCGGCTTTTCCCTCGTTTCCAGCAACTTACTTGCTTTTTCTTTTCTTTTCTTTGTTTAAAGTTATCAGACCGCTAAGTTACACAATTTTAACAATTTTAATTCTGTCCGCCTGGTCCACAACAAGCTGCGCTTACCGTGGAAACTGGACTGGTAACTCTGCATTCCCAGCTCCATGCACTCACTGTGACACTTTCGCACGTTGGGCTGTCATCAGAGCAGCGAAAGTGCGTTCAAGGACACCATGGATCAACGGGCTGTGGGGTGTTCAAGGACACCACTGAGCAGCAAGCCGTGGTGCGTTCAAAGACACCAGGGTTCTGGGGGTCTTCTCATTGTCTGGCAGTGCGGGTGCTGCCCAGCAGGGTGTCAGTCTTCATAGATGAAGTCTTCATCGATGAAGACTGACACAGATGACACTGACACAGAGACAACACCTGCTGTCTCTGAAAGCCCTACACGTCCCAGGCTTGGAGAATGGGGGTGGCTGACCTCATGTCGAGGGCTGGCCCCCAACCGAGCGGGTGGAGACTGCACACCAATGTGGTTCAGCAGATCTGAGCTCACTTCGGGAGAGCGGAGGTGGATCTGTTTGCCAACCGGCACACCATCCACTGCCCGCTGTGGTTCTCGATTCAGCCACAGTGTTGCACAATGCTGGTGTTGGACCAGCCTCTCCAGGTTTTTCTCCTAAAAGGGAGAGAACAGTCTGCTGCTTCATGGTGACCGCAGTGCAGCCGGATTGAGACTAAACCCCTCCTTTGTTCTTAAGAACATAAGGAGCATGTTCAGGTCCAGGACAATAAATCTGGATGCCTTCTATCCCCCCCTACGCTACTTAGGGTACAGGGAGGTGTGATTGCATCTGTTGTGTCCATGTGTGCTACTCTAACGTCTTATGTAGACCACACAGTCCTCTTTCAATGCACTGGTCAGCTGCGATGGTCTGTTTCAGTGAACCCTGTCCAAGAAGAGCCTGGCCAGCTTGCTTTGTGAATGAATCTCCCAAGCATGTACACGGGCGGGAACAGACCCACCCTTTAGCGGTGCGTGCACATTCCACTTGAAGTGTGGAAGTGTCTACGCTCAGGGCTTTGGCCGGCTTGTGGCCGACCGGGCTGGCGTGGTGGACTTTGGCTTGAACGGCTAGGGCGGACAGTCATTGGGCTCCACCCACTGTACCCATAGAGTCCAGTAGATGGCGGAGCCTGTGTGAGATAGAATGAAGGTTACGATATGGTAACCCTAGTTCTATAAGCACAGGCGGAGCCCTCTACCGATGAGCCCTGCTGCTCCGATGCCATCTGCTGAGGCAGTAGGGACACTGCTATTTATACATCATGAACGTATCGGTAGCGATATCCTATTGGTCGGCTACGTGCACAATTAAAATTTCAGTGGGCAAGTGCGTGTGATTAGAGGATGTAGTAACCATAGAGTCCACCTGTGCGCCTGTGGGTTAAAGGGACTAGAACTAGGGTAGAAATATGGTAATATTGTAACGTCGATATTTCACAGACCAAAAATTTATATTTTCAGATGCAGACAGAAGAGTTTAATTTTAAGCTTTGGGAGCTAGTTTCAGAGTCCATTTCGAACAACTCCATCCACATTGGGTATGATGAAACCAGCTCATTTCCACATGAAGTTAAAGTACCTCCAGTCTCACCACACACACACACACACACACACACACACACACTGTTAATGTATTATACAGGGGTTGGTAATAGCATTTGCTAGAATGAAAGAGGCTCACCCTATCAGAATATATTTGTGGCACAATAAAATGTGCTAATAGCAGGGGTGCGATGAGGGAGGTGGGCACTGTTAAAACAAATGTATGTCTTTAAAATACATTTAGATCAGGGAGTGGCCTTGGTTGTGGCTGCCCTACTGTTTTCCAATATGAGGCTCACACAGAGCCACTCTGAGAGATTTTGAACAAAATCAATTGTTTGCTTTGTGCACAATGCAACAGCTTTTTGGATATTGATTATTTCCAGAGACTGTAATGAATACCATATTTACATTCCTGGGGCCAGATGCATAAAACCCTGTAAACTGTGTAGATTTATGACTAAAACTGTGTGCACGAGCAAAGACAGAAATATGCAAACGTTTTCTTTCAGATTTATAAAGCTGTGTGTACGCCTGCTTCTGTTTTATAAATCTCAGACATTGTGGAACAGGATGAACAATGCACAAGCCTCATTTTCACTTCCACCGTTCACCATAAATGGGTGTAGAAACATCCTTAAACATCAGTTTTCATGTCAGTACTTGCCCATCAGAAAGACGATCAATGATTAATTCATAGAGCTCATATTGAAACAGACTTTAAACTGCTTTACAATTCAGAATGAAATCGAAATATCATTAACAGGGAATTTGTGGCTCAGATGTAACAACCTAACCTAACCTGGAATTGGAATGCAACCTAAACAAGCAATGTTTCACTACAGCACCCACAACAATCTTAAGAAAACTGTGTGCACGCCTGCCGTTATTTTATTAGATACTGGATACCAGTTTATGTGGGTGAAATGGCGTGAGCACAGTTTCTGTGCATATATATCATTTTTAAATCTGGCCCCTGTACTCTTAAACATGCCTGAGTCAATGTTAAGTGATTAGTGTGGATTGAAAATGTATGAATGAAAACAGAAATGTCATAGCAAAGACAAAACACAAAAGTAAACAGCGACAGGCTCAAACTTGCTAGAAAATACCCTTTTATACTGTATGCAATGGATTATCCTGGTTTAACATTGTGAAAGAATGACTGAAAGCTCACACCATAAATATGATTACCACTGGCCTTTATAAGATTTGTAAACAGATTTTAATTAGATCCATCAACAGTGTTAGTGCTGTGTCTGATAAATTGGGTCATTCTTCTAAAGCAGGCCTTCTTGCTCGTGGCGGATTCACCCTGAGGAGGAATACGCACAGCTGCTGCTGAGACAAGAGGGGAGAATCAGCAAGGCTGAAAGAGAGGGAGGTGGGTGGACTAGACGGCAAATCGTGATGGTTTTGGTTGTAAAGTTTGCGTGTTATTTTTTCAGAGAAAGGTCTATAAAGTGGCTCAGAATAGAAATCAGCAAGGTTTCCTTTTACACCTTCACTCTCTGACATCTGTTAGACATAACACAGTCTTTTATTGTTTTTACAACAAAATGAAAATACTAGCTGCCATACTGTATTGCTTTTTTAAATAAAAGAAACAAGTGGCCATTTTAAGAGCCCAAAATGACTAGGAGGGGAAAAAACAGTGCAGCTTCCCATGTGCTTTCTATGAAGAGTAAAAGGCACAGTGAGGTCTTTCTTTAAGGTCTGGGTAGAGTTCACTTTGAGTTCCACATTCTGTTTCAGTTAAGGGCTGAAGAGTCAGCGCGGCCATGCATGCCTCTTTACAATGACACCCATGATTCTCAGAATCAAAACTTATTCACAGGTGTCATTTTAAGTGCTTGTCTGTCTTTGCAGAAGTAGCTGCCTGTGAACCAATTGCATTCATTTCTTTCTTTGTGTGTTTGGTTGTGTGTGCATGTATGTGTGTGTACACTCCACTGGGGCCTCTCCTCCTTGGCTTCACACAGCCACAAACCCATCTCTCTCTTCTCCATGCCTTCGTTATCCCTCTGAATGCACGTGTGTGTGTGTGTGTGTGTGTGTGTGTGTGTGTGAGTGAATGTTGGCACATGCGCACACAGAAATCTGCCTTAGACAGCTGCTCCTGAATAAACATTGTTTACTTCCTAATCGAGCAGGGAGAGCACTGTGGGCCTGAACTCTCACTGTTACCACATACACACGCATACACTAACACACACCCACTCTCCTACGCACGCAAACACAATACCACACACACACACACATACACATACTTAGAGAAAGAGCGCACACAGGTATCAGCTTTATTAGCTATAATCATCTACATATAATCCATATGCATCCATCATGCAGTAGATATCAAAGTGTTTTTGTTTATGCAGCAATCCATCACTGATGGGGCCTGGAAGATAATTCCATAAAAGGTAGAAATGGTACTACACCTTTGGTGTCATGAATATGCAACACTCTCAATTTTTTACAGTCTGGGAGACGAATACATACTCACACTTTAACACATACACGCACACACACACATGCAGACAGATAAATTGGCACACATGCATAAATACACACATCCTGGCTGACGTCGGGGGCTAGGATGCACTCGGTTCTCCTGCAGGAACAGATGGCCTCAACTCTGGAGGGATGATCACAGGGAGGATGGAGGTCAGGAACCAGCGAGGGACGGAGGGGGGCAGGGGACGAAAGCTGGAAGGAATGATCAGAGTGGCCTGATGGCAGGCAAGGAGATGTAAGGAGGTTTGAAATGAGGATTGATATTTTGGAACGTAAAAGGGTGATCAGACGCGAGGGCGAGAGGTCTGCAAGCAGACAAGGAGAGGTGAAGAAAGCAGAGCTGAAGAGCCAGAGAATGGAACAAGAGAAATAGAGGTCTAATTGCAGGGACTTTGCTGTAGGAAGGGATGGAGGAATCTATGCAGTAGATAAGAGGGATGGAAGGATCAGAGAGGAGAGGAAAGAGGGATGATGGTCAGAGAGAAACTGGGTATAAGGAGGGACAGAGAGATTGAACAGAGGCCAACGGTCAAGAGTGAGGGATGGATGGATGGATGTCAGGGACTGACACGTGTTTGGGTTAAAGGGAAAGCTAAAATAAGTTGAAGGAGGGGATGAGAGAAAGGATGGGAAATGATGAAAAGATGGAGGGCGACAGGACTGAAGGTAGGTGTGTGATGATGTCATGTCGTAAAAAGACTCCACTGTATCAGTCTATCTTGATTTATCTTGTATCTATTTTCTGAGGGTAAATTGGGAGAAGGAGAGAGTATGGAGGTCAAGTGAGCCATGAAATAAAAAATGGATGGTATAGATGGAGGTGAGGAGGACTGTTTACAATACCAAATCATTCACACATTGCTTATGGAGCCCTGGAACTAACAGAATGTAGTAAAAGGTTATCAGTTATGTGAGGAAAAAACCACAAGAAAATAATGCACAAAAAGAAATACAGAGAGAGAGAGATGTTTTTCCTTTACTAGCAATAAGTTGGTAAAATAAGCTAAACTGTATTTAATTTTCCCTTGGTCAGTTTATTTTTCAAATACTTTCTTGTCCTTGTTTTGCATCTTGACAAATTTTGAAATTTTCCTCAAGCAACATTTCTGTTTAATCCACACATTTCCAATTTTTCTTGCTTATGTATTAATGAGATAGGAGTGTCCATGCATGTCTAGAGCAGTGAAAGGTCCAGAGTTTGTAACATTTGGTGAAGCAATCAAACGTATTGTGTGTTGCTAGCTAGCTCAACTAAAACGACTGTTAACTAAACACACCATGATATATAGCACCAGCCTTTTTTACATAGATATCTAGCTGAAGCTTACATTCATTGTAAAATTTGCACGGCCAGTTTGGGTAATGTAAATCCTCTATTTGCTGTACTTCATACTGCTGTGGCATCACTTTATAAACGAACACTAGCTTAAGTATTTCAGTAGGCTAGCTAACACAAAAAAAGTTAGCTGGGTAACACTAACAAGAGGTTCACAGGCACAATGCTTTAATCTTTATAACATTAAATCTTAATCTTAATTTGCTTAAATACCAGTCACCCCCTTAGCCTCTGGGAGTGTTGTGTCTGTCACACCCACTGCACCAATGCACACTTTGACAGTCAATCCCAAACAGTACATTTAGCACTTTTAACACCATGATTCCCAATTATCCATGATCTGAAACTCGAGTATGTTTGTGGTTGTAGATGCTGTTTGGCTTGAGTCCAGCAGGAAACTGACAGCCAGCCAGAAGCAGGAAATGTGTGAGCAAAGCACCAGATTACAACTTGAGATGTTTGACAATAGTTCTGTCACAGCTATGCAGTGTGAATGTTGGAAAGGTGTTTTTAATTCCCTTTTTTTGGAAATAACAGGCCCTGTGGGAGATCAGCGCTTTTTGCAAGTGAGGTGTATGTACAGCACTGTTTTGGGGTTGATTGGTGGGTCACTGGCTGCGTCTGGCTTGTGCGCATTGCAGACTTGCTGAGCCCCTCCCCCGCCACCCACCTCCTCAGCATTACTCCCTTCCTCTGTCTATCCGTCTCTCTCTCCCATCTCACTAATCATGGCCTCAGGGCCCAGCGAATGGATGACCGAGGTTAACGCTCCCTGGAGCAGAGGAGCAATTGTAAATGAGGCAGAGGTGAAGATGAGCGGGTGAAACAGGCAGATAAAAGAGATGAGAGATGAGGTGGACGTGTGGTAAGAGCGCCTTAAGAGAGTGAAACATGAGAGAAAAAGAGACGGAAAGAGAAAGGGCCTGAGAATTACAATTTGAGTCAGCTATGATCTTTTTTCCTCGTTACCACCTCCTCTCTCTTGCTCTGGCATTTCACCCCTGACTACTCATTATTCTGATCATAACTGACGATTGCTGCACATGCAAAGTTGTTATCCACTCTTACTGTCAAATTTATGGATTTGAGACCACACACCCCTCTGTAAAACCATGAGTCATTTTTACACTTGTTGTACACATTGAACAAACATAATACAATTTTTACAATTAGCGAGCTTTAAAGGTAATTGTATAATGTTGTTTGTGGATTTTGTTACCTTCAAAGTAGTTTAGCCCATTTTTTTCGTTGGTGCCTGGACCTTTTTTACTTTCAAATCACCAAATTAGTGCTTCCTTAAACTGTATACTAGGTTGTAGGCTTGTCTCTACATTCTTAATTTTTTCTCAGTAATTGCAGTGCAAAAAATAATTTCCTCTCTTTTCCATTATCTCCAGTCACTTGTTTCCTTATCCTTCTGCCTCTCCTATTTTCAAGTCTTGTTTCAGGTCAGATATCATGCAGTGTGCTCAGTGAAAGTTTATTTAGTAGGATGACTAAATGTGGCCTTGGGCCTGCAACCTGCATTGATGGTACATAAACAGGAGCCTGCACGCATTCACGGACACACACAAACTGTCTCTTGTGGCCTACTTCTACTCCACTGAGCCCACCCGGCAGATAACTGATAATGCCAAAATAAAGTAGCTTCATACCTTGGCAATAATCATGTCGAAAAATAAATCTAGTGAGTGTGCATTTGTTTTGGGGTTGTGCATGTTTCTGCAAGAACCGAGTGGTTGCACGTCAACGCTAAAATAATCCCATTCATATCAAGAAAGCCCTGAGGCTGTAGCAGACACAGTGCTGCCACAGAGTAAAATTCAGCAGTCCTAATTGCACACGCTTTTTGCAAAAAGAAGAAGAGAATCTTATTGTTTTGGACATACACGGGTGATTCCTGATACGTGGGATGGAGACTGGAGCAAAATACAAAGGGAGACAAAATGAAACAAGAATGGAAATGAGAAGAGAAGGTCATCGTTGGAGAAAAAAGCATGTATGAAACTAATTTTAACAAAATGAACTTTATCGCCATTTGCTATTTTAGTGCTTAGCTTTAAATCTTGCAGGATTTCTCCTTAATGTGGAGTCCTAAGGGACTTGTGGCTCACATTTTGCTTGCTAAATATCAGTTTTAATGTCCGGTGGGAAACATTATGAAAGTCAATAAATTGAAGGGGATGCTGGTTAAGTGGCCTGCATCATATACTTCTGCTTCAGTGAATCGGATATAGCAACAGTAATAGCCAGATATATACAAGTAGAAACAATGCTATCTATTAGCCCTTAACTGAAAAGAAATGAGTGGAAATAACATTTACCAGAACCCTTCTCTTTAGCTATATTTCAACTCATTTTACGATCCGGGCATGAACATTCTCCTTCGCTGTATGCAAAATAGGCCACCTGCAGAGCTTAAAAAATGCCTAAAGGGCTCCGTGTAAAAATTACACACACTAACAAAAGTGTTATCAACCATTATATCCTTGCCTGTCAATACGTTTTTGTCAGCTTAAAAACACTCCCCTTAGGGCTAAACATGCCAAACAGAGAGGTAGATGTGCCTCTGTGACCGCTTTCAAAACGTGGAGAGGTTGAAGTTCAAAGGTCAGAGCTTGTCTCGGCGCTCGCACTTCATCGGGAGGGACATGTTTGGTTTAGTTGTGCCCCAGGGCTTTGATTTCTATGACCTGATATGCAGTTAAATATCCTGCTTCAACTCCCAGCCCCACCTCTCACATCCTGTCTTCCTGCACTTCTTCCTGAAGCCGCCCTCTAGCCAAGCTATGTTTAATTTATTTAGTTACAATCACCTTTTTTCTGTTGCATTTCTTTCTTCACTTCCCTTTTGTCTTTGAAAAAGGGGTTTTCTTCCATGTAGTGCTTCCCTTGCCCTCCGCTGACCTAGTTTGAAATGTAATAATGCTAGAGGAGTTGCTGCGACCATGCGCTTAAAACAAAAACATGCAAATTAATATTTAGCTAGTTATTAGCTGTTGAGCCCATTTTTGAAGGACATATTTGATTCTAGATTTTTGTCCTTTTAAAGAAAATGGCAAAGGCATGAGTAAGAAAGAAAGAGATCAGTCACAGCAAGATACCCATTCACCTGTTTGTCTTTGATAGCCACACATGCTGTCATTAACAATAACCCAGTACTCAGGGTGTGAGAGAACACTCGCATGCACACACACACACACACACACACACCTATGCACTATATACAGAAAAAGCAAAGTGGTTTTAGATGAGAAAAAATGTGAAAAGCTTTTTTAACTGACTAAAGCTCACTTTTCTTCCAATATGTGCCCCTTCCGGCAAATCCCCAATCAACACACTGACGTTCTCACACAATATTGAAAAGGTCTGGAAGACAAAAGGCTCTGCCAGTCAGACTGCTTATTCACCGGCTCTGACATGTATTGTTATTTGAAACTGCTGTCAGACAAACTAGACACACACACTCCCTCTTCTCACACACACACACACACACACACACACACACACACACACACACACACACACCAGTCTGCCTAATCATCTGACAACAAGGAGCCCATTGTGCTGTGTTATGACTTTGTAGAGCAGCCCACCACCCAGAGGGGAGAAACATCTTCGAATCAAAGAATTACACTTGCCACTCAAGAGTCAGATATCACAAGCCAAGCATGTGAGGTTAGAGGAATACAGATGTAGCCACAGAGCATGTTAGTCAGCTGAGACACCATTCCTTTCCCTTGCTCTCCTTGACCTTTGCCGGATGCCAGATGGACAAAAAGAATATTCAGGAGTCACGGGAACGTGTTTACACAGTTTCTTCAATTGAACCTTGCAAGCTTTAGGTCAATTAAAAAAAAAAACAATTTTAAGCAATGTATCCTGTCTTCGTCATTGATCAAGACACTGAACGTATGTCCCCACCGCCAGGAGCGTTGAAACAAATAATACTACTACAAATAATACTAATAATACTATTTCTAATAATAGACTTGAAGAAAAACAAAGCATGCCATATTTTTGTGACATCAAGCTAAAGGTTCACACGACGCTGGTTATCAACTCCGTAAGCGTGTTCAAATAAAAGGGGCGTAAAACCAATTGCAAACAAGTCTACTGGCAGCATATTTTAGAAACTAAGCGCAAACTATAATATTAGACAAATACGAAGAACTTATACACATAATCTAGGTATAAAACAGCACAGCTGCAGCTGCCAAATGCAGGAAGGACAGCTGGAAGGAATGTGTAAGTTAATGGGCTTATAACATCACTGCCCCATCATTAGGGCAAGAGTAAATCTGACTTCTTATGGTGTGTATGACAATTTTAGAATTAGATCTTTCAGCTGTGGCTTTTTGTTTGTTGGCTTTTTGATATTAAAAGTGGAGTCCAACCCACTTTCAAGAACTTCTCGCTTCAAAAATCTGATTCATCTATGACACCACAATGGTGGAACGAGTTACCACATGCTATGAGAGCAGGGCCGTCCTTCTCTAACTTCAAGAAGCTGTTGAAAACTCATCTCTTCTGGGAACACATTCTCTTATAACCCCTCTAACCCCTAACCTCTAACATGCACTTCCTGTGCCCTTCTTCAATCCCCTTACAATTCTCTTGTAGTGACTGCACTTTTTTTGTTAACTCTTACTTCCTTCCCCATTGATGCCATACGTGCTATTGGCTCTTACTAGTATTTATTGCTGCCCTTACTAGTATGAATTGTCAGTTGTAGATCTTGTGCTGTATTTGATGCTTTGTTGATGCTTCTTGTTCCTCAAATAAGTAAGTCGCTTTGGATAAAAGCATCTGCCAAATGAGTAATTGTAAATGTGCAACCTTAAGTTATAAAAAACACGTTTATATTAAATTTAATTTGAATACCAAAATATACTCAGAATATTTAGCCTAACGTTAAAAGAAAAAAAAAACATTTCTACAGCTGCAACAGGATGTGTTAGGCAGACAGCCAAATTAATATAAAAACATATTTCAAAGCAGTGAGCTGCTTACGTTCATATCTTAAAAGTATAACAAGTAGGCTACTAGGTTTTAATGCTTCAATCAGTCTCTGTTGGAGGATGATATCGGTATACAGAAACATCTCCCACAGCATATTAAACAGCGTGCAAGATATTCTATCAACGGTGACGCCATTTTCCAAGAGAAGTAATTGGTCAGGTCGTTGATCTCTCAAAGGATACTAAAGGATAGTACCTCCCCCAGCCACAGGTTACTTACCATGGCGATGTATCCCAGTAAAACATCAACCACTGCCGTACAACTGAAAACCCAGGGTTAATCCAGAAGTCAGCTCTCTCTCCTCAAATCCTGCTTCGTACTACAGGCCCCAGGGTGTGTGTAGCAAGAGACTGGAGGGTCAGTACTGACATCACACAGAGGGGGCCATTCTGACTAGTAATTAGCTACTGATGCAAAACACCTGGGAGATGCCAGCGAAGCAACAGTGTTGCATTGAGGCAAAGCAAGACAAGATATTTTTTTATACTACAGCGGCCAACATTATTAGGAACATTGTCATAAACCCTTTTTACATATAAATTTAAACTGCCTTCATCTAATGAAGAGCAGTCTGGACATAGCCAGAAGAAGCATACCAGCACTACAGCTTCTGTCCCCACTAGCCTTGCAGGAGGACATTAGGTGATTCTACAAGGGGATGTTGTGTTGTCCTTAACATTGTATAGGTGATACAGAGTCCAGTTTTGCAACGACCACTGAATCAAACCTGTGCTCACAAGGGACAAACAGGAACATTTTCATTTTAACATAACGTTTAACGAAGGTAGGGCATGTTTTAAATTTCCTGCAGTAGCCTCAAGTTTACTACAGGCGGCAGCTGATTAGCCTAGCTTAGCTGAAAGACTGGAAACGGAGACACAGCTAGCCTGGCTCTGACCAAAAGGTAGCAAAATCCACATACCAGCACTTCTAAAACTATCTCATTAGCATGTTATATGCTTTGTTTAACCTGAACAAAAACCAAAGTGTAAACATTACAATATATGGTTTTGGTTATAGTAGTAACAAGTCACTGGTCCTGGCCAAGAAATTGTGTAAAACCAAAATGTCTTGTTTTTACACCTTGTGTTAGTATTGATTAAACAGTCAATTGTTGGAAGGTGGACAGAGCTAAACTAGCTATTACCCCTCTTTACTTTTTGTGCTAAGCAGCCAATTGGGTGCTGGTTGTAGTCTTATATTTAATGGCAAACATTTGCTTATGGGATAGAGGGTATAATAAGTTGTACAGATTATAAAGCCCTCTGAGACAAACGTTTGGACAGTATGAATAGACTTGACTTGACTTTCAATAGTTGGTCATTTGATGGTGTTACACTATCTGCTGGCAAGCATGCATGCCCTGAGCTAAAATAGTTTTAACTTTTTTCCTTCTACCACAGCCATCAGTTTCTATTTCCAAGGCCGTGTTTTTTCATGTAGCTCATTGATAACTTAATTCAACCTGGGGGGTAAACAAATTCAATAAAAGCCCATTTTGATCCTAAATAAAAGGAAGAATAACTTTATTCTGCAACTGTTCCTTTTTATACATATTAACTGGTGAATAAATCAGATGACTGAAGCAACATGGGATCTCTGATAATAGTCCTTATGGAATTTTCATGGTTATCTTTTTATAAAAAGATCTACAAACACTCGTCAGCTTTTTTTTTTCTTGTGAGAACACCTGTGACAGTTAATCCCAGCTCTTGCCTAAAATAACCTGCAGAAGCACTGCATATTATGAGACATTTTGTTATTAAAGATCACATGGAACGTGTGAGTCTGTTCCCTCCACTAAATTGGATTCTGTATCACATGTAGAATTGAAGCCACGTTTAGTAATAGACAAAGTACACAGTATTACCTTAAGAGCTTTAAGACACTGAATGTAATTATCTTTAGATGGAAACTGCAGTTTAAATGTCAACATTTTTAATAACGAGGCACGAATCTCTCCTCTCTTAATCGAAATTTACCTCAGGAAGAAACTGATATGAGCAAGGTTGATTAGGCAGTTGGAAGCTGTTTTAGTTTATCAATGACACACACTGGGCTTTTTAGACACAGCATCTATATTTGAGCTGTAATTAAAGGCAGTCACATGCAAATCATACAATCATGGAAGCACTGATTATAATCTTTTGTGATGTGAATTCCAACTTCACATAAAAGCAAATCAATACAAAGCTTTCCAGCAGCTACTTGGCCATGCTAATTGCCAAATCAGCTGATTTCAAACAAGTCACCAGTGGCCTCTGGGGTGTTTGAAGTTTGTTGTTATTTTTTAAGATTTTGTTTTTTTTATTGCTTTGGCTTTTCTGCTTTATTTGATGGTGAGAGTAGAGAGAAACAGGAAAGGCAGGGGAGAGAGAGGGATTCACATGCAGCAGTGGGCTGGGCTTGACTCGAACCCAGCCACCACAGTGAGGACTCAGCCTTGAGACAAAGCACATGCTCTAACAGGGCGCCCAGTTTGTTAAAGTGTGTGTGTGTGTGTGTGTGTGGTGGCAGCGGTAGAGATGGTGTGTCCCACAGAAGTAAGATCTCATTTGTCTTTTCTGAATCCAACCCACTTTGTTAACAAGCTACAGTACGTATGTGCAACATAATCAATGTTTAATCCAACCCTTAATCACATTATGTAGAGTCTAATATGAATAATAAAATCGTGTCAAAGTCTAATTAGAAGAGCATAAAAAGAACAGTAATTATTTCTGTTACCTGCACATTAGTAATGGAATGCTGCTGTTCAGGAGTTTTGTTTACCTTGGTTATGGCCTACATTGTGATGTAATGTTAGTGATTTGATTTATTTACACGACTAGAGCAGACTAAAGACTAAAGATACCAGTATGCTTCATCCAAAGGGCTTCAAAGGGTATCTGAAATCCTGGATCCTACACTTCCCATAATCAAACTCCATGGCACCTCTTCGTTAGACCTTCTGTGCCTGGTAAATGCCCATGTGCTTTAAACTCTAAGCGCCCAGTTTAGGCAGCCACATCACTCAAGTTGATGACACTTGAACTTGAGTGTTTCACCTGATGAAACTCATTGGTTTTGATGGTCAAGCTCAGGAAACAGCTCCTACAATGTCCATAATGCAACTTTCCTTAGACCCTCTATGTCTGGTAAAAACTCTATGAAACTGTACACACTAGCTTGTAAGGCAGTGTTTATTTACTTTATAAAGTCACCAGAAAAAAGTGATGAAATGGTGATTTCATGTTGTGGCCCAGTCCAAGTTATCCTTCACATCACAGTGTTTCCCACAGGATTTTGTGAGACTATGTTGGGTGGACATCAATCCTCTAAGGGGGTCTGGGGGCATGCACCCCCGGAAAAATTTGTAGCCTCAAATTTATAGCCTCTCTTCAGGTAAGATTCTCATATTACAACACTTTGTAAAGTGAGAAATTGACAGAATAAAGTCACTAACCCTGCCTGTTAGCTTGCTCTGCTCCTTTTAACATAGCATTTTTATTTGCAAATTAATATTTTTTGGTGCAAGCTATTTTTCAGAACATTTTTAACAAATGCTTTCAAAAAGTGGTGGCTACATGTTCCCCGGTGTAAATGACCCTACCTCCCTGCTTCCTCCCTACAGGTTGAGCCACTCCATGCTTCACCTGCACTCTCTCTCCTCCTGCTCTCTCTCTCTCTCTCTCAGCCCTGTCACTTTGTCACTCGCTAACACACGCCTCCTCCTCTGCCTAGTTAACTCCTTCAAGTGCCTGTGCCCGCACTACGTTGGGTAGGGCAGCTGATGTTGAAGCTACCGCAGCCCCGGTAGCATATCGGTTATTTTCGCTCATTTGGCAGTAGCCGTCTGAAGATTTCTTTTTTTGGGGGGGGGGGGCGTAACGCAAGAAACAGAGAGCAGAGGGGGTGGTGGCTAGTAAGAGATATGATTGGGCCGGCCCAGTGTTAGTATAAAAAATTACCCAATGGGCCACTGTCCAGGCTTTATGGGCCTATCGTTGGCCCATTTTTCAAAAACAGTTATATAAATGCACAATTTACGTTACATCGGTCCCAAAGGTTTGTCGCCACACCGGGCATTTTGCCAGATTACCAGTCCAGCCCTGATCTGGGTTATTTTCTCAAGGCTAAATCTTGAACAATTCTTGTCTGGTCTATGTACAGTAAATGAATGTGCACAGGATTCACTCAGATAAGTCCGCATGGCTTTTATACTTGTATGTAATACATTTTTGTTTTTGTCTCTGTTTTGGAACTGCTACTATCTGCACAGCGCGTTGAGTTTTGGGAGGTGTGCACGTTAGCGCCTTTGCCAGTTTCTGCCACTGAAGGCTACCCATAACACACTTCAATGTGTAGGTTCACAGAAATGTTTATGTGTACCTTTGGAGAAGTATAATTGCAGCTTGAGTAGTGCACCCCATGACGAGTAAACTGATGGGAGAAATCCCCTTTGTCAAACAGAATGTGTTGAAAAATTGGGAAAGTGTAAGTTCATACTATGCTGTATGTATGTTAGAGAGAGAAAGCTAGTTTGAATTCCTTAAATGTACTTAACCTACAATGTGTGCCAGTTTTTTGTTTTGGCTTTGAATACTTTTTATTTGCAGCCATATGCATATTTGCATGCTCCATGCTCTCTGTGTTATGAAGGAAAACAGTTCTTGCAGGTTTGGCTCCAGAAACCAGGATTAACACAAGAACACAGATTTGGTTCACAAAGCAGTAAGCAATTTCACACCTTTTTGCTCGGCTAACCTGATTGCAAAGGAGGGCGAAACGGACACTGTGTCAGTGTGTAATACTTTGTTGTCGAGGTACTGCTTTCCTGGAGGAAAGGATGAGGAGGTAGAGACAGAGGAAGTGTGAAGGAGGATGAAGGGAAGTGGGGACCAAATGTGTACAGGAGCTATTTGCTTGTCCCATTTCAGTTAACCTCATCCGTGTTCTAAACCACAATTCATCTTAAGCATCTTCGCCAGGTGCCTGCAAATGAACAATCAGACTGTTTATAAACACAGTGTGAAAGCTGGCTGTCTGGTTGTGCTGCCATAGCCAGACACTGGACTGCGCCAGTGCCAGTGGCCACTGCCAGTGTTACAGCCACACTCAGCCCTGTCAGATCGGCTAACAGATGGCCTTCAACGGGCTAGATCCTGCCACAGTGCTTCCAGAATGAGACGAAATCCAATGACAAGTGATGAGAACATGCAGGGACAGCAGAGTGGGAGTGGTGCCGCAGGTAGTAATGGCAAAATCAAACAGAAAAAACAGAGGGTGAGGAGGAGATGTGAAGATGGTTTTGAATGGATTAGGAGAACAGGAGTGTAGGACAGATCTGGGGTGGAAAGGAAACATACGGGAAACATAAGCAGGTGAGCTGAAAAAGCAGGATGAAGGAGAGAGGCTGAAATGATGACGGGAATAGAGAAAAATATGATGGAAAGGTAGACAGAGGGATGCAGGTACAATGGGAGATGGTTAGAGACAGGCAAACGAATAGAATGACAGCAAAAGAAAAGAGAAGTGCAGTACAGACACAGAGAAGAAAGAGGGATATGATGGAGGTCATCTGTCGCTAGGGAGAAGGATGATTGACTTCTCTGTGGATTGTGAGCTTTGACAGCAGAATATGATATTGTCCTCTTAGCTACAGCCCACTGCAACTCATGTCTTAATATGGATATGTGAAATGTGTAGTTGTCATGTCAAATCTAAAAGGCACTGGCACTGACAAACAAGAGCCATTGTATCTCCAATGATGATCTTTCCACATGGTATGTTTACACATCTTGTTTGATACCATCGTCTCTGGATGTGGGCACTTGTGGAATTTCTAACTCACTTGTCTCTTACTTGTCTCTGTCTAATCCCATCTAATCGTCCATCCATTTTCGGTCCTATATCCAGGTCTGGCTTGGCTGGCAGCAAGGTAGCTCAGCCATTTTTCTCCACAGCCATTTCGTGGGGATCTAGAGGCATTCAAAGCCCAGATGAGATATCTAATCCCTCAGTGTGTTCTGTGTCTGTCCCTATAGGTCTCCTCAAACTTGGAAGTACTTTGGAAAATCTCCACTGGGATGCACCATATTCAGGAATTCAAATCACCTCAAATGGCTCTAGGCCAGGCCAGCAGTGGTTCTACTCTGAGCTCTTAATGGATATCTGAGCTCCGCACCTATCTCTAAAGGAGAGACTGACAGCTTGTGAAGAAAAATCATATACGCCAATTATATTGATGATCTCATTGTTTTTGTGACTACCCAGAGCTCCTGACCAAAATTGGGGGTTGGAACATAGATCGAATTCTCATCTGTGAATAGGGATGAGGATTGTTAATTTTAATTTTAATTTTTATTATTATTTGGTGCCGGTTATTTGGTAAGACAAGACCCAATGGGCATGAGGTAGGCCTGCACAGTATGAGGAAAATATTCAATGTGCAATAACACTGTTATATTGAGGTGACATATGACTTGTGATAAATAAATATTGAAGTGTGCATATTAGCTGCCTGGTTGTTTTATAAATTATTTATAGGATTAGACTTTAATATTTTAAATACAGCTAGATGTTGTTTCTAGAGCAGTAACATTAAAGTTGACAACAGCAAATTAACTCAATATCTGACACCACAACACTGAGTGACGTTTAGAAAGAATGAAAGAACTCAGACATCAGTCAGCATCTTCCTCCTCCTCCTCCTCCTACCTGACTGCAGGTAACGTTACCTGGTTGAAGGAGGAGCGGCTGGTTTGTCTCAGCCAGCAGCTGAGTTTTTAACAATGTGCCAAATTTTAGGACTACAGACCAGTATATACCACAGACAGCCTTCTATTTAGCTTGTTTTTAACATTTGGCTATATGCCAAGCTGACGTTAGCTGTGCTTATATAAAACATACAGTATTACAGACTGAGGACAGAGATGAATAAATAAGATGACCCTGACTATAAGACCCCCCCTTTCCAACCAAAAAGAAAAAAAGAAAAAAAAGAAAATACTTGAATAATAGGAACACTTCAGACTGGGCTTGTTAGAACATTTTCCCAAAGATATTTCCTGAATCCATTCTTGAAGCCTTTTCTCTCTTAAAAGTGAAACACAAAATTCCACATTTGTGTAGCTTATCTGTCAGTCACATACTGATACTCGTACTCACTCACATACGCTCTCCTCTATCGGGCCTGTGGAAGTGGTTTGAATACTTTTCTCCTACTGTGAGCATTTTTAGACTGCCCTTTTTGGCTCCTCTTTGGAACGTTTCACACTGTTCATTCTTGGCTGCCCTTAAAGGAGTACCAAGTGTTACAAAGTGACATCAAGGTGTCTTGACCAAGCATCCATATGTGACGACATGGGACTGTGGATGAGTTGTAAACAGACATCCATTGGTATTCAGAATCAGCTTTATTTGCCAGGTATGTGTACACATACAAGGAATTTGATTCAGCTTTTATATGGAAATTTTATATATGAAAGGAGAAACTAGTGATGACCTGCAGTAATAGTGACAGCATCTAAATGACATCTAAATGTTCAGATTACAGTCAACAAAAGACACACTGTTAACGCACACACAGCACGGCGTTGTTTCACTGAGGGGTATAAATCACAGCCATTTTGAGTTCGCTGCATCAGGGCTTGAGGGCCCCCAACAGATCCCTGATATTGAAATTGATTTGTCTAACATTGATTGTACTCTCTCCACCAACTGTATATCCATGGTACATTATTTGCTATTGTCTCTCTCGCTCACTCCTCAACCCCCGCTTATAGCAAAGCAACTACCCCACAGAAGCAACGTGTTTCTCGTCTGAAAAAAATGAAAGCAGAGAAAAAACTGGGATGATCCAGTAAATCTGTGGGATGACAAAGAAAGCGAGAATGTTTCTTTCTTTCAAAGGAAACTTTCACCAAAGAGCTTGTCCCACTCTACTTAGAACAGATGATGAGCTCCCTCTCTTCTCTTTTCTTTTCTGCCCCATCCTCTTCTCTCTTCCTTACAGTACAATAATTCTAATTATGTTCAGACAACTAAACATGCCAGCTCTAACGACAGCACAGATATGGGGAAATTGGCTCATTTGCACAATAATAAATGTAGGTTTGAGCCCATAGAAAGCCTATTAACATTTAAATGATACAAGAGCGTTATCTCTAAAGTGTGTGCTTATCCAGGGTGGCTTTCTGCGTGGATGTGGAGAGAATGATCAAACAGCCATGCATCTGCCTATGCCCTGCACTCCTCAGTGCAACACTGACAACCCTGCTGACAGTGCTTTGTAATTCACGCAGATCCTGATGGGAAAAAGGAGGAGATGGAGGTTTATTACAGGCCTGTTCAATGTCAACATCTCGGCAAATATATCACTTAATATAAAGGATGTCAAAGCAACATACTAGATAAATGCACACAAAGAGAATACTAATTAAATGCATGCAACACAGTCAAGACATCCAGCAGACATGTTAACATGCTACAGTGTTTATATAAATGAAATTTTTGCACTATAATTGTTTGCAGTTGTTTATCCTGTCCCCTAATAATGCTTGACGTGGCATCTCATTTTGTAAAGAGCAAAGACTTCTTCTTTATTTAGTCAAACTTTACCCAGTAATTATGGAACTCTGCACTGCATTAAATTTAAAGATACACCGGTAGCATAAAAGCATTGCCATTTCCTTTGTTATTACTAATATGGCCTTTGAGTCGCTAAAACATGATGACATGCTATTAGACTTGAAATGCCACATATTTTGGGATGTGACATTCACAAAAAAGACATGGAACAGAAGTAAAATTAGATATTTACTTACTTTACTTATTATTCTGATATGCTTCAGTGCAGGTTCAGTTGGTAGTATGTAAGAAATGATACGCCTTATTTCAGCCCTTACCAAACATAGAATATTTAAAATCGCAGGCTTTATATATCTGTTGTAATGGCTTTTGACTTAATTTGGTATACAGTATATTGTTGTCCGTACTCAGAGCATGCCATCTCCTCTGCCCTCCACTCAGCCCTCACACATCTTGAAAATAACATCTACATGGGAATGTAGTTTGTCGATTTGAGCTCAGCATTCAACACAACCTCCCCCATGAAACTGAATGGCAAACTGAGCACTCTGGCTGAAGTACCACCCTCTGCAACTCGACTTCCTCGCAAACAGACCCCAGACAGTTCAGATTGGCAGTCACACCTCCTCCACTGTAGAGCTCAAACACCGGAGCCCCCCAGAGCTGTTTGCTCCACACCCTCCTGTTATTCTGTATACCCACTGCAAACCCGACTTTGCTGTGAAGTTTGCAGACGACACCACCATCATTGGCCGGATTTCAAACAACGATGAGACTTCATATCAGGAGGAAATCTACAATCCCGCAGAGTGGTGCACATCTACTGCTCAACTTCAGCAAAACCAAGGAGCTGATCATTGATTTTTGGAAAAAGGAGATAAAGACACACACTCCTGTTTTCATCAGTGGAGCTGAGGTGGAGCAGGTAAACAGTTTCAGGTTCCTAGGAATCAGCATCACAGAGTACCTGACATGGTCATCACACATCTCCACGCTAATAGAGAAAGCCCAGAAATGGCTGTATTTCTTTAGGAAACGGAAGAAGGCAAAATTCCAGTTATGTTTTACAGCAATAGAAAGCATCTGGCTGGAAACATGACAAACCGGCATGGGATGTGCAGAGCCCAGGACCGGAGGGCTCTGCAGAGGTTGATTAAAACTACTCATCATTGGTACACATACCCCGTTTATCAGTGATAATGTTTAGGTGAGGTGCCTGAGCAGAGCCCAAAGGATACTAAGGATGAAAGGGTTACTGGTTTAATGATAAACAATGCAACTGACGCTTTCAGACAGTGTGACAAAGCAAGGAAAGGAAAGTAAGGATTTTACGCTAATGGTACCCTTCAGCATCTGTATGAAACGCCCCCATTTGCTACATTGCAGCAACACAAGGGAGGCTAACCCTACCTGTTAGCACATTGGCTGTGCATAAAGTCAGTGACTTAGGTTTAGTTACTAACATTTCTGATGGTTATGGTAAGGGTAGGGGCTTAGCACTTCCGGTCTGTACAGGACGCCCCAGAGTGTCTCATAGAGAAGCATCTCACACTACATTCAAATAATCATCTCACACTACATTCAAATAACTACGTTTTGTCACTTTTTCTAAAAGCGTTAGTATTGGATGCCCTGTGATGTGAACAGCCTGTGATAAACCACGGTTAAATTCCATACTGTTAGTATGAATGTTTCAGATTTAAATTATCATAAAACTGATTATCGTGCTTTGAAGAACTCACAGTAAGTGCTGTCCAGCATCAACCAAAGTTAGCAACAGTCTCCCAGATGCAGGCGCAACATGCAATGTGGGTTTGTTTTGGGTCAATGAAACAACTTGACAGAACGCAGTGACAGTGGTTCAGAAATTTTTCTGCCTGTCTGAAGTCTAAAGTGTGGTTATATTTTGGTTTTAGAAGAGTGCTGAGGGAAACTTCATCAAAGAAAATTGCTTTAAAGCGAATGCAGGGTAAGTTAACTTCATACATGATGTGGGGACTTTGAAATGGGGTAAATTTCATGGTTTGCCTTTCTAAGTACCGTCGAATTGGTTGCAAAAGTGATCCAACTGGAGAAATGCTATACAAGACTTTGTATCTATGTCAGTTGTTGGGCACAATGCAATTATGTTACTGTATTGTTAAGACTCATTTGTATTTATGTAAATTGTGCTTACGATCATTGCATATCCTTTATAACTTTCTAACATCTTTAATTTTAATGCGCATTTGATATGGTTTTCATGTTTACATAAGTTGCTGGCTGTTATTATTTTAATGTTTATACATCAGCTCTGCCATTATCATATATTTTATAACACCATCGTCACGGCTCTGCTGCAGGACAAGCTCTCCCAGCTGAGCGTGCCCAACTCCGCCTGCAGGTGGATCACAGACTTGCTGTCTGACAGGAAGCAGTACATGAAGCTGGGACAATATATCTCTGACTCCAGGTGCATGGGCACTTCAAGGCTGCGTTCTTTCCCCTCTGCTCTTCACTTCCCTGTACAACAACAGCTCCACCTCCAGCCACCATATCGTCAAGCTCCTGAAGTTTGCGGGTGACACCACCCTCACTGGGCTCATCTCTGTTGGGGATGAGTCTGACTACAGGTGGGAGATTGACCATCTGGTAACCTGGTGCAGCCAAAACAGTCTGGAGCTCAACACTCTGAAGACAGTGGAGATGGTCGTGGATTTTCAGAAAGATTCCACCCCCACCACCCCGTGCGACTCCACAGTCGACACTGTGATGTCATTCTGCTTCCTGGGCACCATCATCGCCCAGGACCTCAAGTGGGAGTGGAACATCACCTCCATCACCAAAAAGGCCCAGCAGAGGATGTACTTCCTGCGGCAGTTGAAGAAGTTCAGCCTGCCAAAGTCAATGATGGTGCAGTTCTACACTGCCATCATTGAGTCCATCCGCACCTCCTCATCACCATCTGGTACGCTGCTGTCACTGCCAAGGACAAGGGCAGACTGCAACCTATCGTTCGCTCTGGCTGTAATCTTCCAGCCCTCCAGGACCTGTACGCCTCCAGGACTCTGAGGAGAGCAGGAAAGATTGTGGCCAACACCACCCATCCCAGACACAAACCGTTTGAGACACTCCCCTCCGACAGGAGGCTGTGGTCCATCAGGACCAAACCCTCACGCCACATAAACAGTTTCTTCCCGTCTGCTGCTGGCCTCCTCAAGAAGGCCAAGGCCCGGGTCCCCCACTGTCACTGACTGGAAAACCAGGTTCAACACATTAAGAACAATCAGGACTACAGGAAACAAAGCTAGACACATTACATTTGCATTACAGCCTAAATGCAAGATGGTCACAGCAGGCCTTCCAATCACAATCATAGTAATAATAATGTCAGCAACGGATTCAAGTAGTGAAAGCACGTATCTTTAGAACATCCAGCAACAGTGAAACGCACTGCACAGAAAAACTAGCAGCGCACATTCACACATGAAAAATATAGGCTTAACAAGTGACAGCGCATCTTCACACATGAAAACACGATCATATTAGTGACAGCACACAATAACACACAAAAGAAATAATTTTGATTAGTGATATGTACTATTGACTTTATTGACAAAATGTTTCATGACTGTGCAAAGAAAAAAACACAATAATGTGTTGCTGTGTACAAACTGAAAATTCTGTGAATGTTAAACTGATTAAACACAGTCCATTCCTAAAGAGCATTCTCCTCCCCACCGAACCCCCTCCATCTTCAGCTCTGTGTGACACGCTCCAGTTCACAAAATTGCACCTTCACCAATGCTAAGCTAATGGTCCGACCTACAGCCCACACTGCTCTCCTGGCTAAGTACGAGCGAGACAGTGGTAAGGCCCGGGTCTTTGCTGCACTAGTCAAACCACTGAGACAGATGGCCATGGCCCACGTTGCTCTCCTGGTGGCAACCGAGAGACGGTAGTAGGACCTGGGCTTTCACCTCGCTAGCCAGGCTGTCCGGCCTGCGCAATGGCTTGCCTACATCGCCTGGCAGCTGCATGAAGCCAGTGATGCAATGCAGCAATGCAAGCTAACTCTGCATTCCCTGTGCACTCACAACAGTGTCCACGGGAATGCTGCTAGCTCACTGACAGTGCATGTATTCCTATAACACACAAACCACACTGTCAACATATGCTCAACCAAAGCAGCGCAGCGCTCAGCTGACTAGCTGTGACGGCACGAGCCGAGCTAACTCCAATCTAGGTCAGCTATAGCCGCGGAGACGCAACCAGACAACATTTCTGTTCCAGCGGTGCGTCCCACGGCGCTCGCTGCAGTGGAAAGGAGGATGTGCTCAACGGCACCACCCCAAGAGCGTATTTGTTGTTGCGTTGCCTGGTGGTCCACAGGCTGCAGCAGGGGACAGCAGGGGACAGCTGTGACAGCGCTGTCAGTGATGCTGCTGTTGGGCCTCAGGGCAGCAGTCCATCAGGGGGTCCCTCTGGGCTTGCTGCACATGTGACGGTTACAATGTTAGGTTGTCAGCCTGCATCTGGACCTCAAGAGGCAAAAGTGACCCCCCTCCCCCACCCCCCCGCCTTCAACTCTAGTGCAGGAGGACCTGCTGTTCTGGGGGTCTTCTCACTATCTGGCAGCGCAGGTGCTGCTCGGCAGGGTGTCTTCATCTGTGTCAGTCTTCATAGATGATAGATTAGATAGATAGATGATTCTCTGACTGGATGGGGAGGGACCTCTGAGGGGGCCACACACACCACACAACTACAATGCACTCCAGGTTGCGTTTCTAGTGTGGTGGTGCATTTCCTCCAGCGCGTACATCAACAGACAGGGCGGAGTCCAATCCACGGCTCTGTTGGCGCTGGCAGGGACTCTATGGACGTGGGCATCAGAACACCTGCTGTACCTGCACCTCTCAAAAGCCCTGCACGTCCCAGGCTTGGAGAACGGGGGTGGCTGACCTCATGTCGAGGGCTGTCCCTTAACAGAGCAGGTCGAGACTGCACACCAATGTGGTTCAGCAGACCTGAGCTTGCTTCGGGAGAGAGGAGGTGGATCTGTTTGCCAACCGGCACAACATCCACCCGCTGTGGTTCTCGATTCAGCCACAGGACAGCCCACCCCTGGGGATGGATGCGTTGTGCATGCACCATGGCCAACCACCCAGTTAGGTGGAACGGTCGTTCGTCATTCTGGTAGAAGTGACGCAGCCTACAGTGACAGAGCCCTGGCTTGTACCTCTGGTCTGGGGGGCTCTGTTACTAAGGTGAGGCTTCTTATGCACAATGCTGGTGTTAACCAGCCTCTCCAGATTTTTCTCCTAAAAGCGAGTTGCAGACTCAGGCTGGTCTATCTGCGGAGGTCGTACAGACCATCCAAACAGCGGGCAGTCTCCACCACATCTTGCTGTAAAGCTAGGTGGTTGGGCTTTCAGCGTTGATGCATTGAGCGGGAGACGGATCTGCCTACCTGTTCGGTGGGATCCGTTTTCTCTTTCCTGCAAGGTCTGATGGAGAAGGGGCTGTCGCGCTGCAGCTATCTCTCCTGTCACGGGGGGATTTGGTGACAGGAGAGAAATGTAGGCTGGCCGCGTGGTGTCCACAGTGCAGCCGGATTGAGACAACACACCTCCTTTGTTCTTAAGAACAAAAGGAGCATGTTCAGATCCAGGACAATAAATCAGGATGCTTTCTACCCCCCTACCCCATTTAGGGTGCAGGGGGGTGAGAGTGCATCTGTTGTGCCCATGTGTGCTATGCTAACGTCCTATGTAGAGCACACAGCCCCCATTCGATGCACTGGTCAGCTGTTAGTCTGTTTCAGTGATAGTGCAGTCAGTAAAACCCTGTCCAAGAAGAGCCTGGCCAGCTGGCTTTGTGAGTGAATCTCCCAAGCATGTACACGGGCGGGTACAGACCCACCCTTAGCGGTGCGTGCACATTCCACTTGAAGTGTGGAAGTGTCTACGACCCTTTTTCAGCGGGGTGTGTGTTGAAGAGATCTGCACAATGGCATCTTGGCCCTTACCGTGCCCATTTCTGTGTTTTCCATCTCTTGGATATGTCGGGCTCCTTTTCAGGATCCTGCTTGCAAAGTGCGACCTAAGATCTGTAAAGTGAGGATCTGGTGACTACTGGGTGTACATTTACATTTACTCATTTGGCAGACGCTTTTATCCAAAGCGACTTACATTTGAGGATCAACATTAACATTAGTATAAAATACAGCACGAGATCTACAACTGACAATACATAATAAAAGCAGCAGTAAATACTAGAAAGCGCTAATAGCACATATCGCATCAATGGGGTAAATACCTAGGGAAAGAAGCAAAAAGTGCAATCAATACAAGATAATTGTAGGGGATAGAAGAAGAAGAGCACAGGAAGTGCATGTTAGATGTTAGGAGTTAGAGGTGTTATAAGAGGAAGTGTTCTCGGAAGATGAGTTTTCAAGAGATTCTTGAAGTTAAAGAGGGACGCCCCTGCTCTGATGGCGTGTGGTAACTCATTCCACTATCGTGGTGTCACAGATGCAAACAGCCGGGACTGGGATTGCTTTGTGTGAAGGGATGGCAGAGCCAGGCGACCTTCGTTGGAGGAGCGTAGTGGCCGAGAAAGAACATAAACTTGTATTATGGAGTCACTCTGTTTGCAAGCATTAGTGACTTGAATCTGATTCTGGAGGCCATGGGTAGCCAGTGGAGGTCACACAGCAATGGAGTGACATGCGTCCTTTTGGGCTGATCAAAAACCAGATTACTTGGCTGGAATGACCAAGGGTTCAGTCATAGAGAGGTTTAGTTGAATGTGGCAAGCCTTCATCCATGCAGATATGTCCAAGAGATTGTCTGTGATCCGCGCCGAGACAGCGGGGTCGTCTGGCAGGAAGGATAGGTAGAGTTGCGTATCGTCTGCATAGCAGTGGTAAAAGAAGCCGTGCGAGCGAATGATTGGCCCCAGTGAGGTGGTGTAAATTGAGGAGAGAAGGGGCCCTAGCACTGAGCCTTGGGGTACCCCTGAGGAAAGGCAGTGGGAGGAGGATAATTGCCCTTGCCACAAAACATTGTAGGAACGCCCCAAGAGGTAGGATTCGAACCACAGGAGAACTTTACCTGAGATGCCCATTGCTGAGAGTGCGGATAGGAGGATCATGTGATTGACTGTGTCAAAGGCAGCTGATAGGTCAAGCAGGATAAGAACTGAGGATTGGGCTGCAGCTTTAGCTGACCTTACGGCTTCTGTTACAGACAAAAGAGCCGTTTCAGTAGAGTGGCCACTAATAAAACCAGACTGATAAGGATCTAGGAGGTCATTCCGTGAGAGGAATTCTGAGACCTGTTTGAAGACTGCCCATTCAATAGTTTTGGATAAAAATGGCAGAAGAGAAACTGGCCGATAGTTCTCAACTTGAGTTGGGTCAAGTGAGGGCTTTTTAGAGGGGCATTGCTTGACGTTCCAGTGAGAAGTCAGGGCAGTCCAGGTGTTAATGGTCAGGCCAAGCCGACCTTCTCAGGGGTGTCCCATTATGTCACTAGGTGATGTGGTGGTTGGGGCTTTGGCCGGCCTGTGGCCGATCGGGTTGGCGTGGTGGACTTTGGCTTGTTGCGGCTAGGGCGGACAGTCATCGGGCTCCACCCACTGTACCCATAGAGAACGAAGGTTACGATATGGTAACCCTAAGCACAGGCGGAGCCCTCTACCAATGAGCCCTGCCGCTCCGACGCCATCTGCTGAAGAGGCGTTCGGATGCTGAGGCAGTAGGGACACTGCTATTTATATGTCACGCATGTATCAGTAGCGACATCCTATTGGTCGGCTACGTGTATAATAAAAGTTTCAGTGGGCATATGTGTGCGTGTGATTGGAGGGGGTAGTACCCATAGAGTCCAGTAGAGCCTGTGCATAAATGTAATGAATGTAACTGATTTCCTGCGTAACCAGTTTTGAGTAACTTGATTCATGGGTAATTGTACTGAGTGAATGGTAAAATTGCATTTAAGAAAGCACTGCCATTTCCTCCTTCCTTTTTATTACCAATGTACTGTTGTTGTTCACTACCACTTTTGTTAGTGAAATTTCAGGGAGTGTATGTGGGCTAATTTTGTGTTTGAATTTTTGTGTGAATGTATGTAGACAGTTCGGGTAAAATGAAATTCAGCATCCACTTATGCAGCAATAAGCAGTGTTCATCATGACACATACGGAAACACAGACACTCTCTCTCTCCCTCTGGTGGGAACACAGTTTACCTCTTCAACCCTCATTACCATACCAATAGCGAACAGACAGCTAAAGCTAGTTTGTCAAAGGTATTTTAATTACCAATTAGAAAGTTGGCTGCCTGTGCATGAGCTAGTTCAATATCTTTTTCACACTCCTTCTTGCTTTCTCATACAACACACACACACACCCACACAATTATAGGTGTATAGCCCAGAGCACAAGGTCCCCCGGTGACGTAGCCTTGATAAACAATGTTCCATTCAGTTCCATATGAATAATTAAGGGTCGAGTGTTGAGGAGAGGGGACACTTGTTTATTCAGACAGAATAGCCTTGTCGATAGTTGTATACCAGCTTTTCAGAGATGCCAGAGAAGCTTATGGCCTACCATGACATTATCTAAATGGCACACTTACAAAAGACGTATAAACACACAAAAATCTTCAGCATGCGCACTCTAACACACTAAATAACATTCATAAATGATTTACGAAGTGGATAAATAGTGTGGTAAATATGAAATATTGATGCGGATTTGGCAGACGAGGCATGTGATGTCCTTATTAAGTGTATTCCTGTGTGTGTGTGTGTGTGTGTGTGTGTGTGTGTGTGTGTGTGTGCGTGTGTGTTCATGACTGTTGAAAACTATGGATTTTCAGGTTCAAAGGTGAATCTGGCCTGGTGACAAAGAGGTCGACACATTTGATAAATTATTTCTTCCAACATGAGGTCATAAAAAAGCTTTACTGAAAATTGTAGTGATAAAAGTTGAAGCTTTGCAGCTGTGGATGTCAACCTGGCAGGTTCCATAAGGTTTGTGACTATGAATGATGATTTGCATCTGCTCCGTTGGCCTTTTTTGGCGCCTTTTAAATAGATAATGAAGAATGTATCTTTGTTCTTTTCTTCCTCCCCTTTGGCTTGATCTATCAGCTTTTATTGACTGCACAGCTAACTTCACCCTGTAGACTTGATGAGGAACACTGCAGATCTGCAGAAAGCTACAGTTTGGCAGTTCGGCATGTCAAGAGCGATACGTGCAATAATGCACATTCAAAGGAAATTAATGTGCTTTATCAATATAATGCAATGGGCTTCATAAGAAATACAGACTGTACATTACTTAAAGAATTTTGACTGCAGTATTTACAGCTTGATGAGTGTTTGGGTTGTGAGAAACATTAATGTGAACAAACACAGACAACACAGTTAATATCTTGTTTAGGCTAAATCTCATTAATGTCTATAGGCACAGACATGACTGCCGCTTTGCTTGTAGCAATCACTTAGCAGAACAGTTCCAAATGCACAGCTTTGAGCCTGAGGGGTTACAGCTCACATACAGTGAGACTCAAATGAAAATTATCAAGAGGGCCACTGATGCACTAGGCACAGCTTAACATAGTCTTGTACAATACATTACAGTGGATACCACACACTCCAGTTTCTGTTCTACTGTATTTCTCTGTGGGATGAGCACTTAGTCTTATTTTATTAGTGTTGCATGCTAGCAACTGTAAGTGGTAGCAGGAAACAGAGTAATAAAGACAGATGTGACGGCACAGCAGGAGTTGGTAGTCAAACCCTGCAGTCAGGGTATATGGTATTGGCCGCCCAGAGCGCCAGACAGTTGAGCCACAGGGGAACTCTGTGAGACACATTCACAATCTCTGATGGATAGCTGTTGAAACAATAAGTCATATCAAAACCATAATACAAATGCCACAGCATGAGAATTCACTCATTACTCTATAATTTTTCTCGGAGGTGTTAACAAAAATGGCAACACCGTGACACCATACCATCTTTTTACAGAGGTGGTAGAAGTGTTATTAAGGGAGACATATGTCAAGCAGTGATGTTCATGATATCATTATGTGTGATGTGTTCTTTTAGGTGTTTATTAATATTTAGCTCTTGTGTTCAGCTTGATTGTAAATATTCCACTGACTCCTGCGCGTTTGGCCTTAACTAACAATCCCACAACGCAGAGCACAGGATTTTTGGTCCTGCTTATTGCATGTTTTGCAATGTCCAGTCTTCGCAGGCAGATCGCCAGTGCTCTAAGTGCTAAGACTTAATTTGATTGCCAACGTTTTAAATCAGACCAGTAGGGCTGCACAAGCATCTAAATTTGTTATTCTGTATAGGTGTACGAAACAAAATACAAGTACAGAAAAGGCAATCATGAAGTGCATGCGTCAGATGTTTTTAATTGCATTTGTTCATGAGAGGGAAAAAATGCCTAAAATTTTTTACGTTTCATACGTTGTCTGGTAATCTTTGGTGGTAATGCTTTTTTCCAATCAGTTGCATGGTCCTCCCAACTGTAAATTTTCATCAAAATCAGATATGCGCAGCAGCTAGTTAAGTATTGAAAACACAAACTTAAAATGTAGACTTTAATTGTAATTTGTGAGGACATAATAATCTCAAACTGTTGACCAAATTTAGACAGTTTATTTAGCCAATCAGTGATGACACTGGTTTACCCCTGAGATTGTGACAATGATCCATAAATGTGAAATGGACTTTTTTGGTGTTCAAGTGCATGATGAAGTGCTGAATAATGATCCCTGTTCATAGTTTGGTTGGTGAAGTGTGCCTTTGTAACAGTTTAATATTTACATGCTACATGCTGTGGTCCGTTTCTGCTCTTGCTAGCCCATGCTGTCTGGAAAGATTATAGATTGTGTTATTAGCTCTGTCACCAGCTGCCGCATACACTGGCAGATGACACAGTATACCCTTGTGTGTGTCATATGGATGTGCTTTTTGCAATAGAAATATAACCTACCTTCAAACAATACCCTATGAATTTATTAGCACTCAAAGGGCCCGATTTACTAACATCCCGAATAAAGATTACTAAATTGCTTGTGCATTCTAAAATATTGCACATGCAATTGTAGTACCTGTTATGGGTGATCTGCTAAGAATTATTATTGACAACAGGAGCAAACACAGTGGAGGTGGCAGTATTTAAATGAGTTTTGGGTGTTTTAATGGTTTCCACCATGGAAAGTTGGGAGGGAAATCAGCTACTGCGTAAAAACCTTGGTTTGTTTCATTCATTGCGTCCTGAGTATGTGGAAATCATATGTTATATTGTATGTACGACCGGCGCGCTGTGAACAGTTGGTGATCGTTCCCATGATCCAGGTACTGCAGCTGGGGCCTCTCCGCAGCGCCACGCAACTTTCTAAATTCTTCCATCTCATGGAGAAAAGAAGTCAGGTCGAAACGACATTTGCTTTATTGCCATGAATGTTAATACAACAGTATTGCCAAAGCTAAAGGAAAATACAAAAAAAATAATTGAATTCATATATGTAGTTCACACAGTTATAATAAATAAACAATAAAATAACTAGTGCTGGGGAACAATAAAAAAATTTTAATCGCGATTAATCGCATGATTTTCTTGCGATTAATCGTGATTAATCGCAGCATTGTTACGCGCAAAATTGAATAATGAATTCTAAAGTAGTGTATTGCGCACTTGTAATTTAAATGTACTGCTATAAATATAAAAGTGCAATAACATGTGGTTTGCAAACATTTTAGCTGCTAACTGTGTCTGTCTGCTGTTTGGTGCTGAGCAGGGAGTTTACAGTGGGTTTTTAGGAACACAATCTCACTCCCAACTCGTCACATATTGACGCTTGGTCAAGGCCCTTTGGCGTCACTTTTAGACGTTTAGGGCTTCAAGTTAGCAACATTTAGCAACAGCAAATATGCAACATCTAGTAAAGTTAGCAAGAATAAATATGCAACATCTGATTAGACTTTCAAAATAAAACGCTAGCATTTTGGAATATCGCCATTTTCAAACGGCGCATTCTTAAAGTTGTGAAATGTTGCAATTTTGTTAGATTTAGGCAACACAAGTTCTTGGTTAGGTTTAGGCAACAAAACTACTTGGTTAAGGTTAGGAAAAGATCATGGTTTGGGTTAAAATAACTATGTACGTCAGTTAAGACGTAAGTTTGTTGTTTCACACAGGACACGAACACCGCTCTCCTGGTTCAAAGTCCTGGTTCTGGCCCTCCAGACAGCTACGATGAGATGAAACTCACTATAAAGCTCTCTAAAGCCGAGGGGAGCTGCAGGTTTGGGTGGTAATTTTCTATTGGTTGATCACAACCAGCGACCCCTTTCACATAGTCACATTGTTTTCACATTGCCATTTGATACATTATTATGATAAAATATCTATTACATCTTTATTAACGATGTCATAGATCACTCATGTTAAAGACATTTCTCTGCAGTTTAATTTGCCTCAAATGGCGGACATAGAAGGACAATAACAACAGTCACCTCTATCATTTTATTTGATTCTTTTCACACAGAATGTGCTTGTGATTCTGTTTGATACAGTATTGTTTATTGGTAAAAACACGTTTTTTTCATTTTCATTATTCGTATCTTCATTATTCAACGCTAACAATAACATAATCCCCAATTTTTTTTTGACAAATCTGACTAGGTATGATTAATATTATTAACAAGTAATACACACAGGTGTCCAGATAAACAAAAAATAACGTACCATAATATGACTACTGCCACTACCTGATTAGTCATTGTAATTAAAATTTTAATTAATCAGCTTTCCTTTTCCATTATGCAACATTTTAATGTACAGTACAACACATTTTACAGTGTGATGCTTTGTTTTTAAAATACACTTAAGGAATCCTCCCAGTTGTGTGTGCCCTACTGTGGCAGATATGTGACTATCACGATTATACCGCTTCAGACCTCTGGCCTATGACACACATAACACTATGCAGCATATAAAACAGACAGGGTTACCCGCCACACACACACACACATCAATCTGTATCTTACCATCCATCTCACTACAGTGTAATCGGCCTTATTTGACCTGAGGGGGGGGTCAACAGGGTAGACAGATGTTTCGTGTGTGTGTGTGTGTGTGTTTAGGAGATAATGCTAGCATGCTGGTTTTAGACCTACTCCCACTCTTTTTTTCTCTCTTATTTCACGTCTTGGTTTATGCCCCCAGGTCACATCGGTTGCAATTAATCCATCCTTCCTCATCTCTGATCCACTGATCTTACATTAAGGAGAGGGCTTTATCTCACGGTGTGTGTATCAGTGTGTGTGCGTGTGTGTTTGTGTGTAAACGCAAGACAGTACTTAACCCTGATCTCAATCTCGAGGAGTAGCAGGGGGTTTGAGGGGTTACCCTCTAACAATTTGTGCACTCAGTCCTGCACACACTCTCACACATAATTATGAAATATATCCAGTAATGCTAAGATCTTATTGGAGGGCCTACCAATTTCCGACTGTCACAATGCCCATAAAAAATCCCAAAGCCAATAACTCCCCCGAGGTTCATAACTCACTCTTAATCGTCTTGTACTTCTGTCGGATCTGACATTACTGCGGCTCACTATCACTGGCTAGATCTCAAATCTTCCACCTTTCCTTCAATCTCATCTCCTCTCTCATCCCCCCCTTTTGGCCCCTATTAGAGGTGTACATCCCTTTTTCAGCTCTGCTCCCGATGGTATCGCAGGACGAGGGCAGAAAGCAAGGGAAGCGAAAACAAGGAGTTTGATGAACCTCAAAGCGAAGAAACTCGAGGAATTCGGCGACACACTTCTGACACTGAGCCCCCCGGATGTCCTATATAATGAGTGATTTAATGAGTGCCCAGCCTGTTTTTAGCCGTGTTTGTTAATTAATAAGTATGCATGCCATGCCAGCAGATGGCAGTAAGGATAAGGTGTCTCTGGGGAAACATCTAACAGGGTAATAGGAATGGAAGGAAAAAGAATGACAGAACAGCACCCAGATTGCAGACAGGTGACCTCTGTCACAATATGGCAGTCAGGGCTTTGTAGTGTATGCTGCTGAACTCACATGGTCATGAAAGGGCAGGATTTGCATGTGTGAGCTTGACACAAGCACATGCTGGCACATGGTCAGAACAAACACAGGTCAGAAACATACCCATACAGGACATGGAATACACACGGATAGCACACACCAAGTACTATATAGGGAACTCTTTCACCTGCTTTCTCCCAGGGGGCCCTTGACTGTGCTGGTTTCCAGAGCAGTATAAGGGGAGGGGGAGAAGGATATTAGTGCTGTTGTGGGGCCCTGTCACACAGATGGACGGGGCCCAGCACATATGCTGACAGAACATTATACGTCTCTCTCCGTTTCCCTGTGTAGAGCCCCGCCCGAGTGCACAGGGGCCCCGAGCGGAATATTAATATTCCCAATTCAATTTGCAGGAGCCAAAGCTACTTCCTGGATGAGCAGTGTCGACACTTCTGTGTAATGGATGACGAGCATGCAGGGACTGTGTGTTGTTGACCTAATAACAAGGTAGGAGTAGAATATAAAAGCTTAGTTGAACTATGACTGCTGGTGTTGTTGCATTTTCTTCCTTATAAAGAATATGTGGTTTTTATTTGACATTTATTCTATTTATTGTCTGCTGTGTCTTGTGTTTCATAACATCCCAGATCTGCACTGGTATGTACTGTTTGTTGTCTATAGATATAGTTGCACACAAACCACACCAAACACCGGCCTCCTTGGCTTTTGTATGTTACCAAGCAAACTGTCAGCAACTTAACATTGAACACCTTTCAACAGTGGTACAAAATCCCTCGAGTACTGTGACAAAGTGTCCTGTAGCTTACACTTAACCTGCATTAACAGATTTTTTGCCACTTGGGCACAGCGGAATCATTCTGAAAAGATGACACTGACATATTATCACTACTATTTTAAAATTGATATATGGTCTCCACCAACTTCTGAAGGAAATATTTGGATTAGTTGGAGTCTGGTGATAATTCTCTATGGGTCTGTGACTGTGAGGGACCCCTTTTACATTACACAGTCATTTGATCCTTTGTTGATATAAAAAGATTGAATAGAGCAGCTTAAGCACTGGTTGGTGATACCAGCTCCTGTACACACTCGCTGCCATCGTTCTGTACATACCATGCTGTACATGTTTTCAGATTTTATTGCTTGCCTTTGTTATTGGATTATTATGTGTGATCATTGCTTCATTTTCTATACCTGCATGTTGCACTGTCACATGGGGCTGGCTGGTCCCAGCATGCACTGACCAGAAGGCAGAGAAACACTATGGACAGTGCAATGTTTAGTAACACTGCCAGGGGCAGGACCCTTGTTTTGTGACACCAGGAACCCGAAATGTAGAGCACGGAAATTAGCAGAGATTTAAACAACCAGAACGATGAATAAAGTTAGTGGAATAAACTCCCAGACAAATGCATCGACCTGGAAATATTTATAATAAGCAGGCAAGCACTACACACAGGTTGCCTGTTAACGTGCCCCCAGCCTCTCTTTTGGAGTGACACATTATTTTGAAACACAAGCTAGGGGACACCAGGTGGAGAAGAGCAGGAGGTGACACAGATTCTGCAACCTTTAGGGCACATGACGAAAACATCATATCATTGCTTTGATAAAATAAACGAATATGCATTAGGTCACTGGAGCAATAGATACAGTATGGTAACACTTTGGGAGAGGTTGTATTAGCAGCTTGCATTAATCATTTTTAATGGAACAGAGTTCCAGACCATTTTCATTATGCACTTGTTTTTATTTTAATGGCCCTTAACTTTTTTATTGTTCTTTTACTGCATCCAGCTAATATTATGTGTCTGTTATATCTATATAAACTATATAAGAGATCAGTTTGGACACACAAAAAATATATGTGTATTAAATACTTGATATCATTCAACTTCCAGCTGAGGCACTATTTTGTTGAGACTGTATAATGAGTGTATAATGTGTTGTATAATACAAGTGCTTAGCTTGAAATAACATTTTTCAAATTATACTTCTGCACACAATGGTGTCCTTATGTTCCCTTGCTCTCTTTCTCTCTGTGTTGGTGACTCGACTCGTGACGCTCTCTGGCTTAGCTCTCGTATTTAAGCCATGCATTTTAGCTGACTGCCTTTCAAGAGCCCAATTGGAGGGCTGAAAAGCGTCTCACCCACTTTTTTTGTTTGGCTCAGTAGGAATTGGGGCAGTTCTCGTCATGGCAGTAGTTCACACAAACACGCAAAATAAAAGGATGTTTCTTATGCTGAGAACCTAGGGGCGATTTAGGGAAATATTATTGATTACAATATGAGTGTTTAAGTTTAAAAAATGTATAAAATTCACACTTGAATTGAAAATGAATACTTTTAAGTGTTGCCCGTGGAATCGTGAATGCAATACAAACCACAGGAAAGATGTCTTTCTACAATCCATGTTACCATAAATAAGCAGAGCAAGTATAAATACATTTAGAGGACAAAGATTATCTGGGATGTAGATTGTCATGTTATCCGGGGGTGGTGGTGTGTGTGTGTGGGGGGGGGGGGGGGGGGGGTTAGATACCATTTAGCTTATCCCCATTGTAGAATCTTAGTCTTGGCTAGCCAGCCGGCTCCACTTAATAACAGTTTAGGCTTGGTGTTTCCATGACGACCAATACTTGATTGCTTGCCCTAATCTTCTTTAATGTGGCTTAATGCTGTTTGTATCTCTCTCTCTAAGTCAGTCAGCTCTCCATGCTGCAGTACAGGATGGAGGACGTGATATAAAGTCACAGGGCTCACAGGAAAAGGGGCATTTCCTGCTCAATTTTTGACATTAAGATGGCTTCTAAATATTTAAATACACTTTCGGTGTTTAAACTATTTTCTGGCAGCAGTGCATTTCATCATAGTAAACATAGGTTAGAAATAACTAAAATAGCAAAATTATCCCCATTCCCCTCCTCCATGTTTCTCACGCTCCACCTACGGTCTGTCTCCCTCCATCTCTTGCTTCAGCTTCTCCTGCCTGCCCAGACTTCACAGCTCCTTTGAGACTCCTGCAGTTCTGTAGTTACTACTGTTTTCATCCATGTCCACACAGAAACTAAAGGGCCCTCGTTGCATCAGGATAAAGCCTTCAAATGTACGATATATTGTTTGTGGTTATCTTGCGTGACTTGCAAAAAGTCGGACAATACAATACTTCCTACTCCTTTGGATAGGGAGAAAACGTACTAAATATAGAACATCCTTTGTTGGGATCAAATTGCAGCATGTAATATTTCAGATGTTTTGAAATTAAATACAGACAGCAGCACCTAAAGGTGTAATTAAAATAAAATTGAGCCTGCCAATCTTTGCAAGGACCTCAAGGTATGAATGCTGAGATATTAAATCAATACTTATATCTCTGAAAACACCCATCCAATCACACAGACACGCTCTAGAACTGATGGATGGTGCTATGTACTCTTCATGCAAATCGATATCTTACCTTATTCTGTATATGGTATAGAAGAAAAATCACATAATATCTGTATAAGGATGCATTACCAAATCCATCGTATGTACATAACTTACTAACAAGCCAATACACAATCAGCCCAAGAGGTTACTTTCATTGCAATGAATACGTCAATTTGTTAATTTGGACGTGGATGGCATCCACATTAGTCATATTTATAAAACTACTCAAATTCAAATGTTTTCCACAATGTGATAAATTGGCCTCCTTCAAGCAGAGTAGGTCTTAGCTTCTCAATCTACCCACCAGAACTTGATGTTAGGAAGGAGGCCTTGACCTCCATATTACTCACATCACATAAGCTTTGACCTCTCTAAGTAATTGTAAGAGAGAGACAGAGAGAAGAGGAAGAACTGGTTCATTGACTTATGTAGATGTGTTTTAGATACACAGTTTTTCTCCAAACTTTAAGTATACGGAAAGCACTAAGCCTTTTCAGTGAGATATGAATATTCTTAGTCTTCCAGCAGCATTTTGACACAACTGTGGGTTCTATAAATTGCCATATCCAAACCGTACGATGATCAGCATTTACTTTGCACTTTAAGGCTTGGAACATGTGCAGAAGATCATTAATTCATTTATTCAGTCAATTAATATGACTGTTTATCCTATTGCCCACAGAGGGCTTGCATTGCCACAGCCAGCCTTTAGCTGCAGATTCCACAAAGCAGTGATACATTTTTTTTATTTTAAAATAAAAATTGGAGGTCAAAGGTTTTGCAGCGTAAACAAAGTACTGTAGAATGAATCTTTGCTGTACTATAGCATGGAAGTGAAAAATGATGTTAAATTTGTGTGCAATATTGATTAACTCATGTCATTATTCTCTACAACTACGAGCATTTGGACAACATAATTGGATATAGACTCCAATATCAACATATGTTATATTCACATTCATTAGGCTGTGATCATTCTTATATTTGCAAGGTTGATTTTTCATGGCAAATGTGACAGTTTTGTAACAATGTACAACCCTGCAAAGGAAACTATTGTAAAATCAATAACTGAGAAATGAAATAACATGTGAATTTGCTACAGTTACATATTTTAAAGACTGTAATCTAGCTAACATTTTGCTCCTCAAGCTGTCCATTGCCTTTGATAAAAGAAATATGTTATTTTTTTTAAAAGTTAGGGATTTCCCAATAACAACCCAACATGGACATATCCAAAAGACAATTATGTAAGACGTTCGTACTCCATTATGAACATATTCTGGTTTTCCGCAGCTGAGAAGAAGACGTTTTATTCAAAGAAACTTTCGAATTGAGATACATTCCAAAATCTTATAAGAGAAGTCAAACCTCTGGCCAAGAAAACAATAAATGGCCTGAGGTTGCAAAGTCATTCTGAAAACTTTTTTATAAATTGCTTTGTTTCCATCAACTTTTTCTAATGCGATTCTTCAAAATGCGCATAAAAAAATATTGATGGAAATACGACTATTGTGTTGCAATAAAGAGATATTTATAACGGTTAATCTGTCTTCTGCAAGATTATTTTGGTCATTCTGAAGAGTACCAAGAAAATTCTACTGCACTTAAAAAACTAAGGTTGAAAGTTGCTCTGGAAGCAGCAGATAGAAAACATTCTTACTGCAAGGTCTATTTAGTAGGTATCCTGGAGCTTTCATTATATCACATGATTGATCATGTCATCATATCGTAATCTATACACCCCACTTTGAAGTTAGTCATGAGCACCTATGCCAGAACATTACAGACCTGGAGATTTTGATTGAATCTTAAGGTTAGGTCAGCATAATGTAGCCTGTGGAAAATGATGGACAGTGAAAATTGTTCCTCATCTGGTGGGCTGTCTAGGATGACTTCCCTTGTGGGTTTAATACATAAAGATCTCCGAATGTTACATACATTAATCACAGGAACTAGCAGTCATGTTGGCCTGATGCATGGTAATTGGCTACACATCAAAACATTTCAATGATCCGCTGGATCCTGGTTGATCTATTGTAGATCTAGTAAGTAACACATCATGGATTTTAATGTAGCAACATGCACAAAGACAGAAATTAAGTATGCAAAAGAGTAGTCACATGTTGTTTTTTCTTGCTCAACACACAAACACACACGTTCAGCCGGCACCCGTGTCCTCCACACACACTGTGCAGCTGTGAGGCTGGCAGAAGTGCTAGCCCAGCTGGCAATGTGTGCATCTCAATGGCATACCGGGGTTCTGTTGAAATTATAGATGTGCCAACAGATGTTTGGCAGCAATGTTATGCATGTGTGACACTGTCTGTATGTTTACTTGTGTGTGTATGCGTTTTCTAGTCTGCACATGTGTGCACACTTGCATTCATTTGTGTGTATTTTCTTGTTGTCTTTGGCTGTTCTTTGCTATTTGTGTGTGTGTGTGTGTGTGTGTGTGTGTGTGTGTGTGTGTGTGTGTGTGTGTGTTTAGCCCATAGAGATAAATTAGAGGAATTAAGAATTTATGTGAGTGGTTGAACATGAGCAGCCGCCAGTGGTTCTCTTTGCAATATTGATACCGCATTGTAACAGGAAACAAGTGAAGCCTTCGGCAGAATAAAACAGAGGAGGGAATAAAATAATGATAAGAAATGAGAAGGTGATGTGGGGAAGAAGGTAGAGGCAGTGTAAAAGAGGTGAGAGAGAGATTGACAGAGGGATTGAAGAGGGTGAAACTGGGAGGGAGTGAAGTGGCACAAGGGAGTGGAGAGGTGGAATCATAATGCCGAAAGAATTAGAAAGACAGGTTATATAATTTTATTATGGGTTTTTTTTCTGAAAGAGTAAAAGGGTAGCAAAAAGGATGAGGTTGAATCTGGATCGGGAGACATAGATAAAGACTGAGCCATGTCAGGAAATACAGGAAAGGAGTCATTGAAATGCCAAGAGACAGTAGAAGAGAGAGAGAAAAAAAAAAGTAAATGCAAGAACTGAGAAACCCTAACCGCTGCCTCCCATGGGGCAAATATGATGGCAGCATTTACCACTGTACGCTGGTTTTTAACTTGTAATTATTAAAACCTTTCCTCAGAACAATCATCATAGTACCAGACCACCCATTGGCCTCTCTCCTTATAATCAAATCAGCAGCACACTTTTCACCTCACTGCTGTCATTCACTCCAGCATGCGCTGACAAAAATGACAGCCCAGAATTAAAAAAAGGGCAGAATTGATGGAAGATATGAGTTTAAAAAAGGAGTGGGGAGGGGAGTAATAAAATACACTCAAAAGGGAAGGATGGAAAGGTTGAAAAAGGGGGACAGCGTGCATGGTGGGGGCGGGGGGGGGGGGGGGGGGGGGGAAGGAAGGCGGATCAGAAATAACACAACATAAGTATGAAGGAAGACAAGAGAGCAAAGCAACATCTGCAAGTACAGCGAGTCCTGCGGGAGTTTAAACGAGTTTGCGGCAGTGGGGAACAAGGAGGAATGTTGAACAGAAGAGGGCTGCAAAGGAAGTGAAAGAGAAACGGTGAGAACGAGCGAGCCTGACAAAGAATCAGAGAGAGGGGTGTACGAGAGGAGCCAAAGGAGATAGACGCTATTGCCATAATTAAAGCTGAGGATGAGGTCACTGCTGGGGACACGGTGCGACTTTAATAGCCTAGAGATTTGGCCGGCGTCCCATCGGCCCTTTAACTCTGCATTAAGCTGATTACCCCCACATTTAACCAAAAATCACCGCCCACACTCGCTACTCGCCTAATATCACTTTAACTAAAACATTTTTTTCTGTAGGGTGGGGGCTTGAGGGCAGCAGAGAACGAGAGCAAAGGGGTGTAGCTTGAAATCCATTTCATTTGTGTGTGTTTTTTACCACATAGTCAAAGCCAGTGATGTTTGTTCATTTTTCAGTAATACTCTGTTATTGTTGTTGTTTATTTTTTCAGAGTGCTACAAGTGGGCCACTTGAATTATACATAGTATGTGTGTAACACACTGTTTCCTGAGATGACTTGTTGAACCACTCTGTGGACGGGTTAGGTGCACTAGGGTTTAATACCAATAATTGCAGCTTTGGTGAATGACTCATTGTTTTAATGCAGCTGTGGTTAACATCACAATCATCAAAATTATTTTCTGTGTGTTTGTTTAAAGCGGCAGATGAGTGCAGCTCAAAAACACACGCCGACACACAATGCTCATTGTCTTTCTCATGCACACTCACTTCCAGTGGCATACGAGAGAACGTCTGACCCCAATTCTCTTTATTAATCGAAGCGATTAGGAAATTGAAGTAGTGCAGCACTGCAATTTTAAAAAGAAACACATGAAATCCACGGTTCAGACACTATAGGATGGATCCACAGTCTAACATGCAATCAGATTGACTCAAAAGTTGAACATCATCACAGAAATTTAACAGGAAGCAGTCAAATTAAGAAAGCCTTTACAAAAACAGGAACAACTGCAAATGGAAATTACTGAAGTCTTCAAACTTTACCAAACCTGTAACACAAATATGTTATTTAAAGTTTTTGCTTCTATTCTTCTCATTGTTTTTATCTGCCGTTATTCTGCATTGTATTTACATATTGCTGTGCGGTTTTTGTGGTTGCAAAAAAGGTACCTTCGTAAGCTTAAATGAATTAAATGCGAGTATGCTTTCCAACTTTAAAGTCTCTAATGTGTTGTCTCCATGGTGATAATTTACATACTTACGTTATACAGCTGTAATATATAGCTGATTCATCAATTAGTCAAATTATACTAAATGAATCAGCAACTATTTTGATAATCAAATCATTTTACCAATTTCTGATACATTTGCAATAGCCATTCAGTATATTTACATTCTGCAATGACCTCACTACATAGTGGTTTTCATTGTTACACAAAGGATTCACAGGAAACAGTGCATGTGCATATTGCAGGATTACTGCTAAAAATGTAATTTAATAACAGCCTCATTGTTTAAGTTGCAGTCTCTTCACACTGTATGTGAGCTGTATGAAGTTACTGCTAATGCAAACTGCTGCTCCTTCATATTGAACGTATTTGTCTGGCAAAACGCGAGGTGGATCTTATTGTGAAGAAGTCTCCGGAAACACAGTGTATTTGTCACTGCAGGTAGTGCCGACCACGATCATCAAAAATGTGTCTACAAAAAAGGAGAGTCAAGTTTTGTTATTAAACTAATCAAAAGGCAGAGGGGGAATATATTGCAGTAGGTATCTCGTTTCAAATACAGCATTTACTGTAACTGCTATTCAACCATTTAATGGGGAATTGCTGAGACTTGCTTTATTTATAGTCTATAATGGAGGGTGACACATTCTGCTTGTAGCTGAAATTAGGTTTGAATTGGCCCTGTATGTCACCTGCCTATACATGCACTGGTACATATGTGTGTGTGCATGACTGTACAGTTGCGTTTGTGTTTATGACAGAGACCCTGGGTATGGGGCTATCAGGCTTCCTTCCAGTACCCTACATATGTGGTGTTGCCACTTGGCTGAACCTGCAGAACCATCCCTGGTTAGATGCAAGCCCCTGGTCTCCCCCGCTCTCTCTCTCTTATTTTCTTTCTCTTTGCAGTCACAGGATTAACATAGCAGGGTGGAAGCGCTTCAGCTAAATCTCCCCTCCCCTGCAGTGCTCGTGCTGCTTGGACTGCTCTGGATCGAAGCTCTCCACACAGAGGAGAGTCTTAGCACAAAGTGGTGTGTGAGAATCATCTGGAGTGCTAGGTCATGAGCCTCTTTTTTTTTTAACACGGGGAATGTGCAATACTGGCAGATCAACTTTCACAGTGACAGCAGCATATCTGACATGTTCACAGCTGTCCCTCCACACTGTTGTGTTCTGCCAGTGTTGTCATTTTGTGACTGTGTCTTGGATTTATGTGGCATTTTTTTCAGTTTATTTAGATTTGAGTTTGATAATTATTTTATATTTAGTTTGTTCTGCTACATTTTGTGTTTTCTATTACACTCTATCCATCTGTAATACCATTTTAACCAGCTTTCACTGTCCACATTTTATGCAAAGTAAAACTTTGCAGGAAAAATTGACTTTTCTAATGAGAGCATTGCACAGACTAGCGACTGCTGTCAGTGTTTATAATAATGGTGTGTCCATGCAAGTTTTACGCTGCACTCTGCTCATTCACATGCAGTGTACCAGTCATATCTAAACGTGCTCCACGTCTACGTCCCCTTTCCCCATCTATTCCTGATCCTTTCATATCTGCTTTGACTTCAAAGCGGTGGGCTGCAGCGTTACCTGATGCTAATAGTCCACATGAAAGAGAATCTGTATGAGGTGTGAGCGTCGGGGACTGACGGAGCCTCTTGGGGGGATCCCGCTGCCTTCTTCGTCAAGCCAGACAGTCTATTCCCCTGCTTCTAGTTAGTGGTGACTTCTAAAAGACCTTCAGAGATATGGAGAGAGATAGCGTGCATACACTGGTGGGCTGCAGACCTTTTAAACATGAGCCACAGGAAAGTGAAGGCCAGTTCAAAAGGATTTACGCTGTCCAAGCCGTGATATATTACTTGGACGTGGTTCGGGTTGAGTGAGTTGACAAATATAAAGAAGAAAGCTTCAGTATAGCCCTTGACCTAGTCCAGTCAACAAGAGAAAAATCACTCCTCTGGGACAATAGGAATATTATAATTCAGCGCTACTGTTTGAAGTGGTCCCCTAGTTAGTATAGCTATAGGCTACATATCCTGCAAGACACAGGGGTGTTGAGGATGAAACTGGCTGCACACTCACTCTGAGGAGTAGGATCTTATAAGCATGAAGATAACTCCACGTGCAAGGATTTATTAAACTTAATACATATAGTTTTACTGGACAGTCAAATGTAGAGGCAAGGGTGTTGACCTCATTTTGGGGCACAAAAGAAGTGAGTCATCCCAAAAGCTTAGACAGCTGCAGAGGGATTGAGTAGTGTGCCACAGAGCCAGGGCAACAGTTTTAGCCAAGGTCCACCCGCAGCTGTGAGCGTTGTGGAGACACTATGTTAGTTGCTAGCAGTAGCTTCCATCTGTTTCTAAAATAATAATAATAATAATCACTTGTTCTGACTGAAATGAAGCAAACATACGCCTCATGTCATTTCTGCGCATTTATAATACTGACTTACGATACATTATTATCCAAACTATAACTTACGGAGAAAACCATGTATGAGTAGTTATTTATAAAACATTACTCTGATGTGGAAATTATCTTATCTTTAAGCACAGTCTAGACCTTCAATAATTTCTTCATCTAAACCATCAACCTGCCTCTTAGACCCCATCCCGACTAGGCTGCTTAAAGAAGTTTTACCCTTCGGTAGCACTTCTATACTAGATAGATATTGTCTTTATCAACAGGCTATGTACCACAGTACTTTAAAGTAGCTGTAATTAAACCTTTTCTGAAAAAGCCCAAACTTGATCCGGATGTTTTAGCCAACTATAGACCTATATCTAACCTTCCCTTTCTCTCTAAGGTTCTGGAGAAAGCAGTTGCTAAACAGCTGTGTGACTTTCTACAGAGCAATAGTTTATTTGAGGATTTTCAGTCAGGATTTAGAGCTCATCATAGCACAGATACAGCACTGGTGAAAATTACTAACGACCTCCTTATTGCATCAGACAAAGGACTTGTCTCTGTACTGGTTTTATTAGATCTTAGTGCTGCATTTGATACCATTGACCCTGAGATCCCATTACAGAGACTGGAACATTTCATTGGCATTAAAGGAACCGCTCTAAGCTGGTTTAAGTCCTATTTTTCAGATCGATTTCAGTTTGTACATGTTAACGATGAGTCCTCCATGCACACCAAAGTTAGTCATGGAGTTCCTCAAGGATCTGTCCTCGGACCAATCCTCTTCACTTTATATATGCTTCCCTTAGGCAATACTGATGATACTCTATCTATCGATCAAGCCAGATGAAACTTATCAGTTAGCTAAACTTCAAATGTGCCTTCAGGATGTTAAAACCTGAATGACCTGTAATTTTCTAATGTTAAACTCAGATAAAACTGAAGTTATTGTTCTGGGGCCAAGCACCTCCGTGACGCATTATCTAAAGATATAGTTTCCCTTGATGGCATCGCCCTGGCCTCCAGCACCACTGTGAGGAATCTTGGAGTTATCTTTGATCAGGACATGTCGTTTAAGTCTCACATTAAGAAAATTTCAAGGACCGCCTTTTTTCACCTACGTAATAATGCGAAAATCAGAAATATTCTGTCTAAAAATGATGCAGAAAAACTAGTCCAAGCATTTGTTACTTCTAGGCTGGATTACTGCAATTTTTTATTGCTAGGCTGCTCGAAAAAGTCCATTAAGACTCTTCAGCTGATCCAGAATGCTGCAGCATGTGTTCTGACAGGAACCAGGAAGAGAGATCACATTTCTCTTGTCTTAGCTTCTCTGCATTGGCTTCCAGTAAAATCCAGAATAGAATTTAAAATCATTCTTCTTACCTACAAAGCTCTAAATGGTCAGGCACCATCTTATCTTAAAGAGCTAATAGTACCTTACTACCCCACCAGAGCACTGCGCTCCCAGAATGCAGGGTTACTTGTGGTTCCTAGAGTCTCCAAAAGTAGACTAGAAGCCAGAGCGTTCAGCTATCAAGCTCCTCTCCTGTGGAACCAGGTTCCAGTTTGGGTTCAGGAGGCAGACACTGTCTCCACATTTAAGAGTAGGCTTAAGACTTTCCTCTTTGATAAAGCTTATAGTTAGGGCTGGTTCAGGTGAGTCCTGAACCAGCCCTTAGGTATGCTGCTATAGGCCTAGACTGCCGGGGGATTTCCCATGATGCACTGAGCTTGTCTCTCCTCTACTTTCTCTCCCTCTGTATGCAACCTCATCCCATTATTGCATGTTACTAACTCAACTTCTTCCCTTTCCGGTAGTCTTGTGCTTTCTCATCCCTCTCCTCTCTCCTCCTATCACTTCCTGCAGGTGTTTCTGGCTCTGGAGCTGTGGAGTCTGGATCTGTGGTTGCGGGTCACCTGCTGCCCCGGTGTTCCTGCTCGAACCCTCTGCTACAACAACTATTGTTACTAGTCTTATTGTTATTATAATCATTAACATTACGATTTTTCATTTAGTCTATAGCAACATCACCTTTACTGTCTGTACCGCTGTGTGTATATTATGTAGGCAGCCTCCCTCCCCTCTCTCTCTCCTTCCATCCCTCTCTCTTTTTCTCTCTGTTCCCCTCTCTCTCTCTCTCTCTCTCTCCTTCACCCCCAACCGGTCGAGGCAGATGGCCGCCCACCCTGAGCCATGGTTCTGCTCGAGGTTTCTGCCTCTTAAAAGGAAGTTTTTCTTTGCCTCTGTCGTCTAGTGCTTGCTCTTGGTGGGAATTGTTGGGCTTCTGTAAATAACATCAGAGTACGGTCTAGACATGCTCTTTTATGAAAAGCGCTATGAGATAACTGTTGTTGTGATTTGGCGCTATATAAACAAAATTGAATTGAATTGAATTGAGACCTGAAGTGATTTCCCTACTGGTCATGTAGGTATGAAGTTTGGGACGGATATGCTCCCAAGCCTGCGGTGAGCTTTGCATTAGCTTAATGAACAATGTGATTGGAATTATCAGTCCCAAGCCATGTGCTTGGCTTTGTGTAAACCGACTGTTTAGTCCACCAAATTTAGTCCACCGAATAATACCTGTTGCCTTTTATAAATGAGGCCCCTACACCATTTGGGATTTTTCACCCTGAACAGCCATTGTAATATATCAACTGTACAGACATTAGTAGTAAGCTAGCTAGTAACACACCAGTCATGTCTGTGGTGGGACTGTGCCTCTGTGTTTTTGTTCTGCTCAGTCTCTGACTGATGCCAGAGTTCACCAGAAACTAAACTCTCTCTCCTGGATGTTTATGAAGTTTTCAACTTGCTTGAACGCTTTTTCACTTCACTCTGCGCCGCCTCTTGGGGAATTTGCATTTATGTTATGTCTCAGTTAGACTGAGACAAATAATAAAATACTAGCTAAGACCTCTGTATTATAGTGAATTTAGGTAAATGTTAGAATTTGTGTTTATCCAATCAGATTTAAAATATCTACTCTACAATAATAATTTTACTCCAACAATACAAGCTGGGTAGCAGTATTTAGGTTATTATCAGAATCAAGCAGCAAAACCAGAGGTATCGTCTTTTTTATTCCAAGCATTTTTTTTACCTTGTCCAAACCTGGAGCCTACGTTACCTACAATACAAGTCGACCACCAACAGTTTGGTCAGAGATTCAAGTGTGTTCTGCTTGTAGCTGCTAATGTCTGGTAAGCTTACTTCTGTCTAACTTCACAACCCCAGATTCAGGGGGGTGGGGCTGGCGATCGGAAAGTTCGGGAAGACTCCTGAACACCTGGTCCATTCCGTGCCAAACCGACCGGTGGTCAAAGAGTTTTTATTTCTAATGTCTTACTTTACCAGCCAAACAAATACTTTTAATATAGAAGGGGGATACAAGCGGCCAGTCCCAAATTGGACTGATCCTCATTTTTGCTTAAATTAGATTGGCTCATGGGCGCCCAAAGGAGGCGAGTATAAAAGTCCTCTCTGTCTCACCGTCCCAAGCTGTCCCAATAAATCCCTGCCTAGATTTGTTTTGATTTTCAAATGTGTAGATCTCATCCCCATGTGACAACACTTGAGGACATTTATGAGAGCACAGAAGGGTTTTATACAACTTTATGCCCCATCTACGACTCTGCAAGAACTACAGAGTTTGAATTGTTATCACTGTGGTGCTTGAGACTACACATTAGTTGTTTTTTTTTGTTTTATTATTATATTATTTGAATAACTAACTAGCCAAATATTACTGGCAAGGCAGGGGCTGGGGCAGCATTCAAACACTGTTTAAAACTACCTGAAGAAAAGCAGCACGATTGCCATCAAAAAAGCAACCCCCACCCCCCACCCCCACAGTCAGGAGGATCTGCTACCAAGGTGACACTGGCGTGCTGGTTGCTATGGAGACCAAGTGCTCATTGACTTTATAGGTGCCCCTGTCCTCACTGAAATAAGAAGTTTTCAGATGGACTTTAGAAACAGTAGCCTTTGACTAATTATTAAAAGATGTAACTTACAAAATAATCACTTTCATTCACAGAAAGAAATAAAAAATGAACCTACATTAAAGGTTACCCCACCCAGACCCATACGCCATCACGCCTTGCATAATAGTGCTTTTAGCTGCTGCACTTAAAACACATCAGGCTACCATCAAAGTCACAAGATTAGTGCCATTACATCTAACCATTCTGAGTGATGGTTCAGTCAGACCAGAACAGTTCTTGCAGATAATATTACCATATTTTAGGATGGGGCGGGAGGGTTTTAAGCTGATGATACACGGAGTAACTTTTAGAGCAATGGTGCTGGGCAATGTTGCTGTCAAGATTACTACCGTAATCCCCTTCCCCCACCACTCCGCCACCCGTCCCGCCGCTATCCATTCAAAACATAGTCGGACTTGCCACCAGCAAGATTGCCCAGCAACATTGCTCAAAAAGTTGCCCTGTGTACCGTCAGCTTAAGGCAAAACTTTGTGTAAAGCTTGTTGTGTTTTCACAGCTTTCTCCTGCATAGCTGTGGTTCTGAGGTTTGATTTGATCCCTAAAAGCGCTGTGGCTGCCTAAACCTCCTTTTCATTTGACTCTAGTCATTTGGAACATTTTCTCATTCAAACCGGGGCTTTGATTAAAAACAAAGGGCCCCTTATCTCAAAGGGCTGGGTTTCTTCCCCCAGCCTTTGAAAACAGCTAGCAGCAAATTATGGTAAATAAGTGTACAAAAGCTTCTCCTTGTGCATATGCAGGTCAGCTTTCTTCAAAACGTTGGCCTACAATGTGACAAACAACAAAGTGCTATGATGCATGTGGGCACGACAAATAGCACTGATCTCTGTCTATGCTCTGTTTTTGTGTTTCTTCTCCCTCTGCCTCGTTTCCTCGCTTTACTTTAACATCAATCAGTTGCAGATGGAGAAACTAATCATTTCCGACAACTATTGATAGATTACTAATCTCTAAGGAAAGCGGACCTCTTGCAGGCGGCGTCAATGATACCAGCCTTTTCATGTTCCAAATTAATTCCTGAACGTAATAACTAGAGGCAATTTGGACAAAAAGGGATTTCATTTATAATTAAACAAAACTCCTTTAGATGATGTCTAAACGGCTCAAAGCTTTTGCCTATGAAGTTCTAACCTCTGGACAATCACATGGGGAAATAAGGACGCATGCTGAAAATGTATATGAGTACTTTCGGCATGTAAAAATAGGCTATGCTTCTTTGTCTCCACTTTTAGTTCACTCTATTCTTAGAGCCGGGCTGAAAATACAATTGCCCCCTCCCTGTTGTGGTTCTAATCACAAGTTCATGTTATCATTCCATTTCTCATCTGTGGAGGCAATTTATATGGTGTCACACGATTGCACCCCAATTTCAGCTCATTCAAATGTTAGTCTTACGATACGGGCTCTCTTGCGAAGGAGCTGCGGAGGAGTGCTCATAATGGAATTTAAATCAAGCCACGTCCCAAGCCTAATTCTGAATATCAGGAGGATCAGTTCGAGATAATGACAGCCAGCGGTTTCTGCTCACACTGTTAAGGAGAATTTGTTGCCCTCTGTTAAAATACCTGCTTCTTAAGGCCCAGTTGCTGGAGTTTGGCATTGCATTGCATTCAATTGCATCATGTTGAACCTCTTTGAAGTTCCAGTGGCACTTCTTACCCCTTATGCAGGCTCGGCTTCCACTCCTGACCCAAATAAAAAGACAATCGCAAATCAAAAAGCTACATGAGTACGTCGTGCTGTTGCAATGAGTCTGTTACAGTGTCACATACAAGAAGGGGCCAATGTAACTCTACCAAGCACCTGTTAGTGCATCTTGTATGATGTTAAAGTGGATTTGGTTTAGTCATTTTCTTAAACAGCCGGACTCATTATATCTTCTCTTCTTCCCCTATTTCACCTCCCTCTCTGTGTATTTAACTTTTCCCTCCGATCCCTCCCCCTGTCAGCCAAGTTTTCTGTAACTCCCTCCATTTTAGCTCCTTATCCTTACTCTGCTGCTCCTTCCTTATCGCTCGCTCTGCGCACGTCCTCGTGCTGTCTCACTCTGCAGAGCGAGACATTGTCTGCAGATGCTGCTGGTCTCCAAAGAGTGAAGCAGGCTAATGCATAGCAAACACAAACCAGTCAAGCCAGGCATGCATAACACAAAAGGATGGTCTCTTGTTTTTTGAGCTGCGGCCAATGCACACGGCATTAACACCCTCCTTCCCAGCCATACATTCCAATAAGCCCCTGGTTGTTTGTACAGCTCAGGCTGCTGACAAACGTATTCAGTCAGGCCCCAAATTGTAGGCTTTCTCGCCAGGCGCCTTAATCACCCACAGGGACCTGTAATGCTGGAGTGAAAGATAGCATGAAAGAAACCTCAGACTGTCTTACAATATCTCAAGTTGCAAATGAACAAGTCACTCAGCAGCCGTGTGGGAAAATACATTAGGCTGTTAGGCTACTATTGCTAATACCCATCTGTGGATTCAGTATTTACACTATGTATGTAAACTCAATCTTTCATCAAAAGTTGTTTCAAACAAAGTTTTCTTGGGTTTATTGCCACTGCCTGTGCTGTTGGCAGGTCCAGAATGGTACATCCCTTTACAAATATTCTAAACTCTTACATGATGCCATCAATAGAATGGCTGTGGTGGTATGAACATAGAGAATAGGGAACAACGGCCAATCTTGACACACCACAGGGGTATATCATAAAGAGCCGGGTGACCTATCAATAAGAAAATGGTAACAGAGAATAGGAAATGTGCAATATCAGGCTGATTTGAAATAGGAAAAAAATGGTTTAACTATAACATCAATAATTCACCATGAGGAAAAAAGGAGGGAAAATGTAAAAAAGCTCCTTGCTATTAAAGTTGATGGTCTTATCCATCATCACTGAGAGCAAGAAATGACATTTGTTTCTCCTGTGGCACACAAATGCTTGATCTACTTGAGCTTGCATCCATCACAGCAAGCTGCCAGTCTTAAATAGGCTTTTGCATTATGACAAGAGTAATGCTCACATTGGATGAGAGGGGCACCCTCAGTGCGATGCATGACATGTGTTCGCATATGGAGGGATAAGGCTGGTGTAGGAGTCAAACAAAGTCTGTCGTTGGCAATGTAGGCGCACTATATATAAGCTATACAGCAAATTGTTAATTTCAGAGTTAGAGAGAGAGAGAGACCTAGAAGCTGTTAAATTGCCCATTTCATTATTGATAAGCATCACAGGCAGGAGTCAGTCTTCCCAAATGATTGACAGCTGAGACTCAGCCACTGATTTTCCACATGAGAGAGGGAGGTGAGTCAAGCAATGAGGGATGTGATGGTCCAATTTCACTTCAAAAATGGAGCCCTAGGTGCAGGACGACATGCAAAGTGAATACATATCAGTGTACCTTTCATAATGCAAGTAATTCAAAGTAATGAAAGCTAAATAACAGATTCTGCTTTGCATAATGGTAAGCCATTTTTGGCGGTGATATTTATATTGGAGGCAGTGGAACGAAAAAACTCATCCAATGCAATCTTAATAGAACTATTCTATTAAGAAGCAATCAGATGTAAACCAAAGCATAAATAAATAATAAAGATAAATAATTACGCCTCTGTGATTTCACTGAGCACTTTTTCTCACACATCCAATTATGAACAGTGGCAGTCTGTAAGTGGTTTTCTTCAAATGAAAAAGACCTGTTTTCCAACCCATATGGCATGAGAATGAATATGAAGTCATTCAAACTTGCACACACAGATGAATACTTATTAGTTGGTGAGTATAAACTTAATTTCGTTCAGATTTTTAACTGAAATTTAGTTTCAGGCTCTTGGATTCAGTGTTGTCCTGAATCATGCTGTAATCTTATAATGATGTTCTTTAGGCTTTTTGGGCTTGACCATTCACCTAGACCTTCAATGACCTGGGAATGTGCATGCGATTTCTCAAATAAAAGCCTGCATTTGGAGATGGAAAGACTTGAGCACCCCCATATGAACAAACAGAAGCCAGTCTTAGATAAAAGCCTGCTAAACAAGACTAAGGCTACGTTCAGACTCCAGGTCTTAATGCTCAATTCCGATTTTTTTTGTCTGACAGTTCACACTGTTGTTTAAATGCGGCCCATATTAGACTCCAGTGTGAACTGGACGGCCTGAAAGTGACCCCAAGCGCAGAAGAATAACACAACATCACACGCAGCACGCTGTTGTAGGCTACAGAAGTAAACAAGGAGCCACCGAGGTTAGCTCTTGTAAGATCACGTTTTTCATTGTCCTCTCACGGATCACATTTCTCCCGAATTACGACAAGTGTTCACAACTTTCTGTTCTTTTCGTTATGGTTTCTGGTGCTGTACAACGCAACTGCCCCACAACTCACTCCCTCTCTCTCTCCCTCCCCATTGTTTCCGCTCGGACAAATAGCATGCATGTAACTCAGAAGAGAGCTCGCGGTCCGGTGGATTTCAGGTGCAAGAAAGGGAATTTGTGAGCAGATGATATTGAGGTAGAGGAGGAAGAGAGCCACATGTTTAATAATTTTCGTTCACTGCTGAGTGTCAAGACTCAGGTCGCATTTAAAAAGATCCGATTCCATGTGACTTGGTCTGTTCACACTGTCATGAAAAGATCAGATCTGGGTCACATATGGGCAAAAAAATCGGATTTGGTCACTTTGGCCTGCAGTCTAAACCTAGCCTTGGAGTCCACAGCCACACTACTGACTCATACTACGCATACTAAAATGGCAATGCCCACATGCTGATGTTTAGCTGGTATAATACCATGTCAGCCATCTTAGTTTAGCTTGTTAGTATGCTAATATTTGCCAATTAGAAAAAACACAACTGAGGTCGATGGGAAACGCATTAGTTTTGCATGGAATTTGGTTAGCTAAAGCATTGGACCAATAAAATCTGATAACGGTGCCAGATGAAAAATTAGGGGATTATCAAACATATTACCGATCATCCTGAGGAACAGGAATATATGTACAACACAGTTGCCAAGATATTTCAATGAAAAAAAAAAAATAATCCAAAAAAATGCACTGGAGGAAAAGTCGGGGGACCACCAGCGTGGTGAATGGGTTGGAATTTCCTGTACTGTAATGGCTCTCATGGTAAAGTCAATACAATGGGTTTTTTTCAACATCACTAATTGCATCAGTACCATATAATCATAATTATACTACTCATCAGTGTGCAACTCTGAGTTTCTCTTTTTAACTAAAAAGCAGTTCTCATTCTCATCACTTTTTTTCAATTGGTAATAGGCTACTGTCAATGAAACTCAACACTCAGCACTACAGATCTTTGACATTAAAACCATGAAATTGGAATTTAAACTGTAAAACAGTGCATGCTGCACTAGAAAATGTAACTAAAACTTCAGTAAATACATTTTTTTCCCCCCCAAGAACCCTGCCTTTCTGTCTATCGTATCAAATCAATCTGCCTTTCCCTCCATTATTAATAGCACATTGATCCCTCCCTGTCCTACTTCACATCACATTAAAGAACTAATGTTACCTTTTATAGGACCTGTAAAAGCTTGGGCCGGGAGGGATTATGCCCTCTGTGGCTCTGGAAGGCCTTTAATGTGAAAAAATCTGTGCAGTAAGTGTTGAGCTTTAGCAGCATAACACTGAAGAGAAGAAGTATTTCTGTTAAAAAGAGAAATTCTAACTTGAACTGATGGGTTTAGTGCTTATGAAAATGTGTTATCCTGATCAAGACAACAGGAAAACATTGAGGAAGTGCTAAATTTGCATTAACAGGAAACATGAGAATTTACAGTATATAGTGAGCCAGTCAGGATGAACCCAAGCCTAGCAACTGGCCCTGTAAGGCTCTTTTTCAACTACTCCTCATCCATTTTTCTTTAGCACCCACTACTACAAGTGCCAAGCAGTTGATTCTTTGGACTGCATCTTCTCTGCCTCTTTTGTCTGGGCATGTTCACAGTGGTGGCCGTGCACCAGGCAGGCTTTATCTGTCTCCATGTGGAGCACGCTGCCTCTGGCATAGAAGATCCGCCGGCATGTGTGGACTGCCAAGCTGTTCTTTCCATTTTGTGTAAACACCAGCGGGAGCTCTGTCAAGGCCATCCTTCAGTGGATGTGGATAATTGCAGATGTGACGAGCATGGCAGGTTTCTCTCTCAAACCCCGTCTACCTGACCCTGAACTTGACCCAAAGCTGCCTCTGAAAACGAAGAAAACATCCTGGACTTGGATGACAATGTTTCTGCTTCTGTGGTCCTGCTCTCATTGTCAGTGAGGCAGGATTGCCTGGTAGCAGAAAAATCAACTGCTGAAGAGATCGACATCTGGCTGCTGCCTCTCAGGCGTACCGTCCTAACTGCTTTTGATCTCACTGACTAGGTGAAGCATGTGATCAAGCAGGAAAAAAATCTCTCTTAAAAGCTAAGTAAAGTAAGATTCTGAATATTTTCAACAATAAATGTCAAATAATTGCCTCCATACTGTCTCTGCTAATACATTCAGCCAAGGCAAACAGTGTGTATAAGCCAGCAAGTCTGCTTATTCAGGCAGATGGGTCCATTGGAATTATGGTAATTTGCTTACATAGTTATTATTAACAAAAGGGGATGAATAAAGTGAGAAAATTGAGTACATAAATTTAGGCAAAAATGTTGACGCAGAGCTTAATAAAAGTTCACTGTGATATGTCTATTGGTTTGGTTTACAGTAAAAGTAATTTGCAGGAAAATGCATCAGTGAGGGAACCCACTGTAGACTACACAACAGGTTGAGATGACCCCACCAGATGTTTCTTGCTCGTTCTTCTTTTCCCCTAAAGGAAACAGTGAAACTCAACGCACTGAAACACAAACACAAAGGTAGGAAGAGAGAGACGAGATCAAAAAGAAGAGTGCAGAAGGTAAAGACATTCGCATTGTCAACCTGGAACCTGGGAAAATAAGCTTTGTGAGTTTACCATATGCCAAGTCACCTGGGTGCTCAAATGCAAAATGATTAACATCACAGAGAATCAGAAAATAAATCCTTGCTCTTAAACTGTTAAAATGTTACAAATGAAATGCAGGCAGATCACACTTTGTGCTCAAGTGCAACTCTTAAAAGTTAAATGACCCATTTATTTGTTTACAGACACTTTGAGAATACATTTCACATGCATGAATGTTAGATGCAATGTTTTATAATCTCACTTTATCAGATTCAAAATATAGTGCCCTGTTAGCTCAAGAGTGGTTGGAGAGACATTGTTTTAATGGAACTAAAGTACAGTGGTTCTCACTAATGCATGGAAATGGTTGTCAACAGGCTTTCAGCTGCTGCACCACAATTAGAGCGCTGTCACTAGTTGGCGGATGGCTAGCTTCCCATCACACAGAATTACAATGCTGTCAAGTGTCTCACTTATGAGGTTGGCAGCACATATCCGTTCCAAAAATATCAGGGCTGGTACTGACACCGAACAGTTAATGCACACTGCATATTCAAAAGTCTGTCATAACTGATTGGTAGTGAGCCGAGTGCATATCCATAAATTTGCCTCTGTGTGTAACTGAACCGACCGTAAGGATGTCCACAAAAAGACCGGCTAACAAGTGTTAGTTTTAATAAAGCCATAACCATAGCTCATTAACAGCAGCATGGAATCGCTGGCTCCTTCGAAACATGCTTTTTAATGACCCCCGTGGGACAGATCATCTGAATATGCATCAGTGATCTTTTTATGTAGAATAGCATTGTCTCTAGGGCTTGCTGTGAATTGGTAACAACCACGCATGCACCTTTAAAACCCTCTCAACACATACATGCATACACAGACAGACACACACACACACACACACACACACACACACACACAGTATTGCCATGGAACACTTGTTACAAAACTGGCTAACAACTCCATGGTAACAAATCTGGTCTGCAATGTCATTCCCTTTATCAATAGCTTGTACTTTTGACAATTTCCCACTTACATTTTTATTCTTATATATTTATCTACTTAGTCATGCACTCGCTACATATATATTAATTAATTATTTAAAAATAATAAATGGTTACATTGGGTCACATCTGTGCAAGCAAATTAAAGCATACAGTAACTAGTAACAGTAACAGTAGTAGAATTATGAATAAGGGGCTTTGTGTGTTTAATAATAGATACCAATAACAATTGTACAGTGGCAATTGCAGCAGTTGCAAGATTAGCTATATGTGGCAGTGGACGGGTCCAGTGCCACAGTGTAAATACTCACACACAAAATCTCTCCTCTTTATTCTACCACCAAGACAAACCTGTTAACTTGTTACAGGGGCCCGTTTGTGTGCAGTTTCTTACATGAAAGAGTGCTTAATACAACTGTGTGATGCCAGTTTGGCATGCTTGTTTGGCTTGGCTCCCTTTGCAAAAAACCTTTGGAGAAAGAAGGGAAATGGCACATATCTCCTGTGTACAGAGGTATATAGGGAGAGTACAGACAGCCAAAGTGTAGGTGTAGCGAGTGTTCAACTCAAAGCGTATCTCAAAATTCGCCACAAAGAACAACTTTAATCTTCCTACTTCTCATCACTCTTTCTTGTTGTGCCAAGGACCAAGAAAGAAAAAAAACAAGTGGAATTGCTCGACAGCAAAAGGAAGTTAGACATTCTCAGAAGAGAACAAAATATGTTGAGGCTGGATGAAGAGGAAACACTTCACCATTTTTTATACAGTTTGTTGTCCATTCAGCTCCCTATCTCAGCACTGTGTGTGCATTATATCAACTTTGATATAGTAAATGTGGAGGACCCATATGCCAGCACAGCTTGTTTTCAATTCCAACTTGTCAAATTCAGCCGTTTGGTCAGGGGCTGTACGCTTCCAATGACGCTGTGGGAACCCCTCTAGCATAATTTCTGGCGGCACCTGTCTAGTGTAATGTTTTCATGTGCCGTCAAAGTCAGGTGACCAAGTATAATGATCAAGAAAAGTCCACATAGTGAGGAGGTCGGGGTGGTTGGACTGGTGAAGCACAGGACTGTCACCCAGGAATGTCAATGTTGTCTTTACTCACGTACCTAACATACTTATTTTAAGTAAGTAATAAGTATAATTAATAAGTAATCTTTTACTAAATCTAAACATTAACTAAGGTTTATTATTGTTACCGTGACAACTGAGATCTCCTGACTATGACAAGATGTTCCTCAGCAAGATTTATTTTGAAAGTCTAACCAGATGTTGCATAATGTATTATTCATAGTTTTCAGTCATGTGACATCCGCTCTGACCAGAAGGGCAAAACAACAAACCAACACCGCGACTCCATCGTAGAGACGCTGCAAAAGCAGTCCAATTTTATTTGTATCACCTTTCAACTTAAGAAAAAGACAGATATGAACACAAACTGCAAGTGTTGGGCATATCCGATCCATATAACATTACAGCATCCGCTGCAGCATTTCTGCCGACTGCGGTAATGTTTACTTTTACCTTCTGGGGAATCCCTCACCTAACACAGCCCAGGCTTGTCTCCTCCTCAAGTAGTGAATCTGAAAGCACAACAACCATCCAGCGTTTTGGCAACGCAAAAAGTAACAAACTCAAAGTAACAATGTATTGGTTGGCAGGCAGTGGAAAATAACGTCTTTTTTGCCCTCCAAGGGAGCATTTTTCTTGGAATGTGATGTCACATGAAAACTATGAATTAACTTCACCATGAAACCTTGCGCAAACCTGACGCTAGGGGTACAAGGTACAAGGCACAATGTTGTTTATTAGTCATTATACAGCACAAGGCTGCGTAATTAAAACGAAATTTGTAGTTCCTTCATGCTAAACACACAACATTTAATTAATTGTAGGCCTATATTAAAATATGGTAACATGTCAAATAAAATAAAACACTACATACAGTTATTTATACGTTATTTATATATACATATATGCATACACGTATCTACCCCCAACATTCCACAGTGCATTTTTTGAATTCGCATCTGGGGTAAATGTAAACAACAGCAACTAGATGATAATATGAAAGTTTCTTCTTCACAATAAACACACTTGGGAAACAGAGTCCATCTTGACTGCGCTTGATCACCAAGCATCATCAATGCAAAACACAGAGTCCAATTCCTCTCATCTTGCCGGAATCGTGCGCTGACAGCTACCAACGGTGACATAGTTTGAAGCATACAGCCACTGACCAAGTATCTATCAAAGTTCATATAATACATACATATATACACACATTTTCACATAAATGGTAAGTATTAATGGTAGTTTGTCAGTGATAATGTGTTTTCTGCACCATATGTGTCTGTAAACAGTGGATTTGTTTTTGTTTTTTTGGCTGTTTCATGTGAGCCACCCATGACAAAAAGACCCCCTCTCAGCTATCCACTGGTCTGACCATGTATCCATCCGTCTCACTGTATGTGTAAGAATAAGTTTTTAAGATGATTTGGTGAAATAGTAGTTCTATTTGGCTGCTACTTTTTCTTTTCCCATTTTATAACAACATTTGAATATGACATAGGCTTTTTGATGTCTGGAAATTATAAACCATGAAGAACAAAATCTAAAAGCCAACTTGTAAATCAGCATGTGTAACACAATATCTTTTATATAATGCATAATATATTTTATGAAGTGCATCTAACAAGTTTTAAAATTGTTTCAAAAAGTTCTTTATGGGCTTTATATTTTATACATCAATGTTTCAGATGTGCACGCCCTCTACAGTGTAAAGCACTAAAACATTTATCACATTACTTTTTACTTGTTGTTGTTATCAAAAATTTGAGGAATAATCTAGAATAGCCTCAGCTGCACTGCATGTTTAGTGGTAATTGGAAATTAGCATGTTAACACACTAAATGAAGATGAGATTGGTAAATACTGAACTTTCCAAACATCAGCACCTTAGCTTTATCATTATTACAATGTTATCATGCTGACCACAGTACCGTTGTGCCCAAGTACGGCCTCACAAGCCGTGATCATGAAGTATAAATAAAGAAAACTGAAGTATTTCATTCTCTCAGAAGTGTATTCTTGTGATTATTTATGCAGCACATGCTGGAATTCCTGACTATTATACATTTCTTTACAAATTTACTCTTAATCAACTCAATAAATAAATAATCATCTTTTACTTTTTGTTTAACTTTTAAAAGGCATTGTCTTTAAATGCTGTGTTCCTGCTGTCCCTGTTAACTTTCAGTTTCCCTTTATGTTTAATTTCATTATCTTTTACTAGCACTGCCTATTATTGTTGTGATTTGTTTTCAGCCTTATTCATGTAACAAGCACTTTGCATACCAGAAGCCAATTATTTATATCAAGAAGTGATAAGAATGATAACTGAGACATGGAACAATGCATCTAATATTGGAATATTAATTTAGAAAGGAAGGAAATACTTGACAAAGATGTTCTGATCAGGTGTGTATATAAAAATTATGTATGTGTACTGGCACAAACTTGACATTGTTAAACCAGCATGAGAAGTGACAGTTTAGATGAAGAGTAAGGCTCGTTTGTCATTTATCAATATGCACATTCAAGCTAAATCCCTTTAATGTACTGTAAATGAAAAAAAAGCATGCCTAAGTCTCTGCAATGGTCATTAATTTGGTCTTTTCTGAGCAAATTTACTAAGCCTTTAATGCCACTTCTATCAGGGCAAAGCTACACATTTGATATTAATGTATGAGTTGAATGAGGGAACAATTTAATCCAGAACCAAAGCGTTTAACACTCACTAATGTCAAAGCTAATCCAGATATCCAAAATTCATCCCAAAACCCACATGTAAGCAATCCTGGTGGTACATCCCCATTCCACACTTGCACACCAGGGGAGACCCATATGCGATTAAAAGTCAGAGGGGAATTGTGTGATATAGATATTTAACTGTAATTCATCTGAAATCACTTTGACTACATTTAAGCGATCTAATATTTTAATACCAGGCCGTCATTGTATGCATCTAAACAGCGTGTAAATTATAATCTAGAGTCTGTCATGTGCATCCGTTTCCGCTTTGCAGTGGATATGTATTTTGATTTTCCCGAGGCTTGATAACACCATAAAAGCAAATATTACATTCCAAGAGTGATGAAACTCTAATATCCGGCGCAGTAAAATGTATGTATAGTTCTTTGTGCCATAGTGAAAGGGTTACAGGCCATGAAGAAATGGAACATTTCAACAAAAATGCCAACTTAACCTTCTGACTGTCAAGTCTGGAGAAAAAACAAACCTAGAGAAGTCAGAGTCAGGGCAGTCTGAGAAACAGAAAGTCAATATCCTAATGTAAAAGAGATTGTTGCTTGCTCTTCGCCTCTTCCCCTGCTAAACTTGAAGAGGAAAATGTCTGGAGTGGAATTGAAATAACACATCATTAAATGAGGGTGGGCAACTGCTACTGTTCAGTGAATAGTAGGACTGCTGCCTGAAGAAGATAAGCAAATGGGAGACTCTGTCTTGATGTCGACTGATGGTCCAGACTGAGCAGGCAGTACGGCCACTGGGGAAACTCACACACTCACTCACACAGTCTTCACTCACTTTGAGCCCAATTGTTTCCCAGTCCCCCCATTAAATGCCAGAAATGGTTGACATAAACCCACCATTCATAAGCTGATAATGGATACCCATTATACAGTGCATAGAGGTTTTCATTTAAAAACACACACAATGAGTTCAACTTTAGGCCACACCCTCGCCATTTACATGCAAACAGCCCCAGGTTTGACACCAATTTGGTGAGATAAAGTGGTGAAGTGAAAAACTTTTCAATTAATTTTAGGTTAAATGTACGTTTTACAAGACTCAAACAATAGTTCAGTAGAAATTGTATGTACCATAAATAATTACAGCATGCACATTACGGTGTAAATTACGGTGTACTGAGTACCTATCAGTAAGTACAAGGGAAGAACAACAAAAATAAGGTAAGGTTTAGTAACAAAGTTGCATTCAGAAGGGACCTAGATATAAACTATATTTTAAGTACTTTTGAAATTACCTAGTACTTTTACAACAATTACACAGTACATATAAGGCACCAACAGGCTGAGCTTCTATGTTCTTTAACAACAGGTATATCATGAAAATGTGCCAAAAACGACTTCACTCATTTATACAAGTTACTTCACCATGTTGTAGGTTGTGGACAGATGTACATTTAGCCAGAGCCAGGATGACAGTGCCGTTGTGTCAATATGTGCTTCTTCTAGTGTCCTCCCAAGCGCAATATGTTCACCTTATTCTATTTTACTTCAATTTTATAAAAGTCCTTGTTATATATAATGTTTAGTAATATTCAGTCATTGTTCCAATGTTTTTAACGCCCATGACTACTGTCTGGATACTAGTGTCTTCCACTTCCATAGTCCTCCACTGGTTTTGACATAATTATACACAAGGAGTAGGAGCGTGCACACATGCACAGTATACATATGTACTGTGTGTAATAAACTGATGATTAAAAAAAAACTCTGTTTCTGGAACATTTTTCACTGTGTGCTCCTTAATGAAAACATTTCAACATCACATGTACTCCTTGGGAAAAAGTTAGTGTAGAACCCTGTTACTTGGGCTTAACCTACTATTTTGTTCCCATACAACAATGATGCATACATTAGTACAAAACTACTCATTGGAAAACTTAATAATGCAACTTCTATATTTCATTAATTTGAAATTAATGATACAAATTGCCCTGCGATGGACTGGCGACCTGTCCAGGATGTACCCCGCCTTTCGCCCGATGTCAGCTGGGATTAGCTCCAGCCCCCCGCAACCCTGTACGTAGGATAAGCGGTTGACGATGGATGGATGATACAAATTGCATTGCAGTATTTGCACTGGTACCTTGCTTCTTGTTACCGCGGTAACATTATTCTTGTACCCAGTAAATATTAAAAGAAAGTGTTAACCAGTAAAATAGCCAGTGAACCTGGAGACATTAAGCTGTTTGTGTGTGGTGGTTGTCAGCTGGTCTGTCAATCGGCTCTGAAACGTATGGTGTTTTACCATAAGTGACTATGACTATTATTATGATGCTACTTTTACTTCTGCTTCTCTACATTTCAGAGGGAAACATTTCACTCCAGTACATTTAAATTATAATAAATTGTTTAAGACTAAACCAGTTAGCAATGACCCCTTATAAGAGAGCTGTGTGCTCTAAATCTCTCAGATCATTCAAAGAACTGTTTATGGCCCAAAATTAATAGAAATTTGATTCTTACCAAATGAATCATTTCATGGCCCTCAGATTTATCTCGTGAGACTTTGGAGGGTACCTGACCCTTTGGTCGGGAACCACTGGACTAAACCAGCCTTGCATATAAAGTAATTAAAACTTACTCCAAATCGACAATGCACCATGTGCACAGGGCAGTATAATAAAACACCCTGTACTCACATAGGCGGCGTGTGCGCCGAGTTACGGCTGCACCTAACCGTACCTAATCGCTGCCATTAGTCAATGCTTCACACCAGAAGCGCCGCAGCGCGTCCCAGAAGCGGCTCTCCGCTCCGCTTTGTGGACAATAGGAGGCCGGTCTATTTTGAAGGAAGACGCGTCAAGCGCCACAGAGCAGATGAGCTGGGCAGGAAGTCAGACACAGAAATGGCAAACAGAATCCGGTCGATTTTCAAAATAAAATACCTTGTGCATCTCCCGATCGTTTATCAATAATGAACACAGTGTAAACACACCAAAAAAGAAAATACTTAACTACATAACCTTCTTAACCACAGTAGAAGCACAATAATCAAGGACAACTTACCAAATCAACTAAATCTAAACAATTCAGCAAAATCAGACAGGCAAAACGCTCTTATTATATGTGGGAAATTCAGCCCTGCAGGGAACGGGGGAGACTGTTCACAGAGAGGTGTGATCGGTAGCAGACGCTCACAAAATGACAAATTAACAAGTCAACAACATGGGGCATCCTAAACGGTCGGCTGCTGAAACGCCAAAACGTCAAAACCCTGGCGCAGCCGTAACGCAGAGCACACGCCACCTGTGTGAGTCCGGGGTCACATGGGCTGTTTTTCAGAATTTCAATGCTTTTACTTGTAATGGAGTATTTTTACGTAATTGTTTTAGTAATAGTAACTTTAACTTATGTAGAGGATCTGAGTACTACTTCCACTACTGGAGCAGGAGCTGCAGGTGACAGGTGCAGTCTGTGTGAACCTCCTGAACATGTCAATCCTTTAACACGTTATCAATCAACTCCTATGACTGTAGTGTCATTTTCATGGCAAACCACTCACGCCATGCTGACGTCATGAGCTCTGATCACTGTTGCTCAAGTACTGCAACTTTCCTCCAATGTTTATCTTCATGCAGAAAGCTGTTTGAAAGGCCACAGTTTGCATTGGCTGATTCTGCAGTACACAATTTCCAATGCCAATGATCTCTGCCAATGTAGGAAGGAGTGTGACACTCACATATGTGGATGTCAGGGTGGTGCATGGGAGTTAAAACATGTTCAGCTTGGATAGTGGAAGCCGAGGGTCACATCCTGTCTCATTCCAGGGATGAGTAATAGCTTTTTTATATTATACAACTATGATAGGATTCTGTGCCTGACATGCTGTGTTAGCTTTCTAACCTTAATCAACCAGTAATAAATAATAAATGCGACCATATTATAATCAGAATACAATAACAGTGACTTTTCAAAAGCATTAATGATGAATGGTATTTATGTATATGTGTGTGGATGTCTGAATATCTCTTAACAAGCAAATAATAAAAAAAGCAGTACAACACCAAAAGGCACGATGCACTGATATTCTGTTGTACATGATATATTGTGAAATGCATTCCTGACACTAACCTTTCAAACTGTAATACAGCCACATACATTTGACAACTTCCTCTGCACTTTGAAGTGTGGAGGGAAAAAATGTGGGAAATGTGACAATAAGACCATCTGCGTTTGTGATAAGAGAGAGGTGATGCTGTCACACGTTATACACACCTCATAAAATAACATCTTTTCAGTTGTCTCACATTTTATGATTATTTTTGTCGCATGCCAGCAACCTGTAAGTACGTAGTTCTGTATGGATGCCAACTAAACAAATCAACAAATGATATTTAGTTTTCATGACTTGTGATAAGAAGACAGATATAATTACCTTGTGTGTTTTTGCACTTAGTGACAAACACCTGTCTTCTCTCTAAAGACAATACCTCTGAACAGTATTCTACAATTTTTAATTTAAAGAGTGATGACATTTATTATTAATGGATTTGTAAAATCTGTCAACATGTATGTCACTGAGACAGTTACAATGTTTCATCTAAGTTTCATCAGCTGAAAGTGTTTCTCAGTTTTGACAACAGCCATCCTTAACCAAAGCCTGATATGATATACAACCCTATTCCATTTATTATATTTTTATTATAATAATTATAATACTTATTTACAATTATTTTCATCATCAATTAATATGTTGATTTTGTTTTGACTTTAAAGTATCAAAGACAAATATTTTAATTGCTAGTTTTGTCTGACCACATATTCAAAAGCAAAACACATATAAACAGTATATTGTGTGACTAATGTTACAAAGTTCTTCACTGTAACAAAAAAAAAACAATAAATATATGTGAATAGAAAAATAACTAACACAAGCAAAACATCATAGCAAAACATCATATTGTCATATGCAAGCATTAGCAGGTACCCTGTGGAGTTTGACAACTAGTAGCAGTATGGATCAGTGTTTCTATTTTTATTTTTATTTATTTATTTGATCAATGTTTTTATGAGTGAGTCCCTGCTTTGTTTGTTTCAAGTCCATGAGGATGCATGAGGACGCATGCAAGAACCCCTTCCACGCTGACCAACAGCTGTGAACAGGGAGGAAAAAACTGTGCGGAAAAAGACTGGATATAAGCAGTGCACAATGTAAAATACAATGAGGAAATGCATTTAACACATTTAGACCTCAAGGATGCTCACAATGTATTTTGGTGAGAAACACTGCTGAATGTACACAACCTTTTAACTTGTTAAGAAAACTCCGCAGGGCACCTTACCGAACTCATTGCCTTGAGTTTTGCAAGGGAAACTATTTTCTAACAAAGGTAAACAAAAAAATTGCACAAAGCAAATAATAAGTAACCAAGACTTTGTTTGCTATAGATAGTTTTAATATCATTTTCAATAATTTGTGTGAATTGACTATTTAAATAAGCAATAAACCTTACTGCCTCTACTGAGGCACAATAACCCCAACCAACTACAACTCATTATTTAGACTTGTGTGGTACTGTAGTATAGATATAAAAAAAAATTATATATGGTTTGACATTAGCTTTAGGCCTGATACAGCAATACACGTGACACTACACAAATGATACTTACGCTGTGCACAGCTTGCCTTTATTAATAATTACCATGTTGAAAGTGAGAAAGGATTGAATAAAAAACATGTTTCTCCTGGCATGCTGTCATCATGAGCAGGAGGTAAGGAATGACGAGGAGAAGGACTTGAGATAAGCCAAACGGTACACTTCTCATTCATGTCAGTGAATGCTGCATATGTGGTCTAAATTATCATTTAGCTATTACACCAGTCTGTGCACACGCACACACAAACACACACACAGTATTTGACAGCCAAGAAATGACATGTTAATTGCAGCTGCTGGTTAAAAGGCCTAACAGCCATTCAGAGTAAAAGGGAGAACTCAACAATGGATGATAGGAATTTGTCTTACTGCCAGAGCTGTCGAGCTAGACAAGGAGGCTCAGCAGCTGCACAATGTTTCAATGGATATTTACATTGGTGGAGCTAATGTTTTTAAGGTTGGCTTGCAGTGGAAAATAAACTCTGTCAAACCTTATAAAGCTGTGGAATTGACAGTTTCGTAATAACGTGCTTCCTTTATTTTTGTAAAAGTAAGTAAGTTCATGCTAGTTTACGATTTGTTTTCATTTTGGAAAAATTAATTGAATCATTACCTTTATTTGGGGAGAAAATGGAAGATGTAATTGAAAGTCTACTTATTCTCTAGTCTACTAATGCCAATTATGTGAAAATGGATAAAGTTATTGAAGTCAAACTGCCACATTACACATATCCCTTATTATTGTTTTATATTTTAATATTTTGTAAATTTTATATTTATATATTTCTACAAATCCTATCCCCCTGTAATATGTTTGAACAACACAAAATCCGAAGTAATGCTCAGGTAAATAACTGCCACATTGTTTTATTCTTTACAAATAGTTTGATAAATATTTCATAACTTACATCTGTTTTATACATATTTATATATTTGTTGCATGTCTACATTGATGTAATAAATTTATGAGAATTAATACCAAATTATGAATTTTAATATTCAGAAATTATTAATTCAGAAAAGCTCTAGTTTCGCGGGGCACCACCGGAGTTGTTTTAACCCAGAGTCTCCGGACCTCTGGGTAGCTTTTAATAATTATACAATTATTTACTAGTGATCAGTTAATTAATAATCACTCAATTATCTTAGATAAATCAGTCAGTCAATCTCATATGGAAGGGGTAAATTCTCTTGGCAGGGACTTAGAGATAGGCAATACACACAATTCCTTGATTACAGTGGAGATTATTAACTAACTAAGGTGATATATATGCGGTTAAATACACCAAAGAAATAAACCATGGCTAAACAATGAGAATGTGGGTTTCGATTGTGGGAGAATTTGACTCGTAAGGCAACTAATGAATGCAATTAGATGATAACTCTAAATTTGTCTAGGAGTTTCAAGGATTACATATGTTGGACTAACCAACTATTGGACATCACTGACCACAGAATGCCTTGTTTTGCCTTACGGTGGGTCAGCAGCCTGCTTGGCCGGTTGCACGGGTCCCACGCTAGCTGCCTAATTCCTGGCTTCTTGCTAGGGAATTCTCCGGGGTTCTCCGTGTCTGGAATGAAGAAAAACCTTCAAGGGTTAGCCGTCCTCCGTCTGGCAATTAGGCTGTTCTTCAGGTGTCCTTTGTTGCCGCTGGCTTGGTCCGTCGGTGAAGTTAGCTCGACGAATAAAGCTTAAAAAGGGAACTTGGTCGTTCTTGACTTAGACTAGTGTAACTTAATGGTCTACTAACTTTTAACAAAAAAAATAAAAATACATAAAAAGCAAGTAAATTGCTGGAAACGAGGGAAAGCTGATGTCGCGGCGCTTCGCATGTGTAGCTTGAAGCGAACAAAGGCCATTCATTGCGCTGGGCAGAACTCTTAGGGTGTTGCCGGGAGAGGGGCACGCCGGGCGCGTGCCGAAGCGCCGTTGAAGAGTCAGGAACAAGCCAGCAGACAAGAGGGAAGCGTCAAGAGCACAAGAGAGGGAACGACAGCGAGTGTCACTGTTTTGTCTGTTGGGGCGTGGCTCCCAGAGGGCAGTCCTTCGTTTCCTGAAGGGCGGGCTTTTTCCGGTTTCCCAAGGGACTGTCTTTCTAAACTTTTAATATGTCTATAAAAAAGGAAAAGAAAATCTATTTGCGTGTATTATAATCAAATATCTTCCCACAATCAAACCTCAATTGTCAAACGGTTGTACCGTTCTAAGTTTAAGCATTTGTCAGACCTTACAAGGTTAACACTTCATAGGAATCACAGATGAGAGGAACTTAACTTGCTTACTAAATATAGGCTATTGGCTGTTACACGTTCTTAGAGAATATAAGCAAGATACACGAATGGCATTAGATTATTGACAAGATAAATACGGAGTGACACTTATTTTGTCCACTTGGGGGAGCTCCGGTTACATGACGATAGCTCTGATTAATCCTAAAACAATCTTCTCAGGAGCTGGGAAATTTAGTCAATTTTAACCTTAATTAAAATTAAAAGTTAAAAGTCAACTTATTTAGATTCTTTTCAACAACAATTAACAACAACAACATGGTAACATAACTACTCAAATGTAGTGGAGAGACCTAGGCTAGTAACTTTAAAGATTTAATTAACAAGGGAATGCTTTGAGTCTTGGGGGAGACAGTGCTCTTGTTTACACAAAGGAGTTCAGGGCTGTCCCTGGTGTCCTGGATTTTCTCACACCTGGGCGTGAAAAGGAGTATCTCTTTGATGTGAGGTGATTAAACAAAGAGGAAGGTCAGTTGCCATGGTTACGTGTGGGGGGGGGGGGCAGTTTAGGGTTTCCTGCCCTCTCTTACTACAGAGTTTTGATAGGCTGTTCAGGAAAATGCTAATCGCTGGTCAATGTTCCAGTGTCAGTTTAACAGTCAAGCACCGCGTTATCTGGCTGTGGCATCAAAAAGGTGGCCAGTTTTACGATCAGGCTGCTCAGAGACAGCACTTAGGGAAAGCAACCTTTCAACCTCTTCCTTTGGGGTCGCTTCGGCTGTCTGTAGAGGGTTGATAATCAAACCCCCTCCTCCTTCTCTCTTGGAGAGAAAAAAGGAATTTGAGTCTCCAAATTATTTAATATAAAATGCACCAATCCACACTGTTGGTACACAACATATTTTTAAATGTATTTTTGTCAACTATTGTTTTTACCATAGCAAATTCCTTGTACATGTTAAAAAAAAAAAAAAAAAACTACTTGGCAATAAAGCTCTTTCTGATTCTGATATTCTTTTCTATGTAAGACATTTGGTTTTGCTATTGTGGTGCAAACAAGCACACAAGAGTTTTGTTTTGGGTGGTGGTCAGTACAGTCTTCATGGCCTGAACTGTCAGTTTGTCATGGCATGTGTACTGCTCTAAACCAATAGGAGCTTATTTGATTGGCCATTGTTTAAGCAAACTGTAAATGCACCTACACACAATGTACTCTTCCCACAAACAGCCACTCTGTTTCAGGTGGTTTTCCAGTTTGTGCGTCAGGAGCTGTGCTAAGTCTCTGGTCAGCAAAAAATGCAAACATGAGTTTGCCACAATCACATGCCCTCACAAACCCAACTTTGCTCTTGAACTGACATTCAGGCTCATTGACTCAGGTATACATTTTATACAATAGGAAAACAGCTTAGATTTACTGATCATAAATCAGTGTAATGATACATTTAAATTAGTGCTGGCCAACGATAAAATTATTTGATTGCAATTAATCATATGCTTTTCTGCAATTAATTGCAATCAATCGCATAGTTATGCGCAAAATTGAACAATGATTTCTAAAGTAGTGTGTTGCACACTTTTAATTTAAATGTACTGCTATATACACCAAAGTGCAATAACATGTGGTTTGCAAACACTTTAAACAAATAAGGTGCTTTTTACCAGCAGTATTCCCTTTACACAGTAGCAATAAAATTTTTCTTGTAAATATCAACTTAAACATTAATGTAATAAAATCAAATATAAAACCAAAGCTGCACAGCCAGGGCATTACCTTTTCTCTAGCTTGTTAAAACAAGTTAAAGTCCAGAGTCAAGATGATAACAGGCAACTTCTAAACAACAGGTTAACATATATAAATTTGTTTTCTTGTTTTTTATCTGAACAGGAATTAGCAGAAACATTTTTCTTTTTTCAGGGAGCAGCATAAACAGTCTATGTTTAGTAGCAAGTGTCCCTGTTCAGTGGCGTAAGGTAGTAACAATGGGCCCCAGTGCAGGCTGTTATGGTGGGCCCTTGGGCTACACCGTTACGAAGCACACACACACTGCTTCGTGTCTAGAAGGGAACCCTATATTGGCAAAGTTATGCGCCTTGTTTCCTCATTTTGCTGCAGTTTAACAACTGATAAGATTAGATGCAGTAAATACCTAATTTAAAGCTCCTTAAATTGATTTCTTTCCATTTTAAATTCAACAGTTCTCATTGTGTGCATCTCTCCAACACACAGACACGCTGCTGCTGCTGCGGTTGTGTTGCATGAGCCCGGATGCAGCAGTCTAAAGCACCATCGTGTGATGGTCTGACGGTGTCACCTAGACTTTTGTATTTGCAAAGTACAGAAGTCAAAGAGAAAGTTATAATGGCCAGTGCTGTCATTGTCAAAACCCTGAAACGTCACCACAAACAGCTGAGTGCAGGGGAGGAGTCCACTGTGCTGAAATGACGCAGACTTTTTCGGGCAATTTCAGTACAATAACCTCCCGAATCACAACAACCACATTCCTCTTCGATGAAGAGGCAAGACATTATGGTGAATACTCATAAACAACACCATGTCCTGAAAACAGGCCAACTAAGTCGCACACACAGTTTAACACCCACAAACATCCACACAATTAAACAGGTAGGCCTACTCAGCAGCGAGCTGACAGCAAAATGATAACAGCCTTTAAAGCAAGGCAGCCACACCAAATCCACTGAAAAAGCACTTTTTAATGTAACCGGGCCTAATGAAGGACTCGGCCCAAATTAATAATTAAATGCAGATCGACAATACCACCTTGGGACTTTCACCCAAAGAGTTAAAATTGAATTTGATAACAGTTATCAATAACACTGGGATTCCCACTAGCACAGGTAGGACTACATAAATGCTCAGAGACATGGTTTTTCTTTTGAGCAACTTAAAATAATTTATTACAGAGACCACAAAACAACTGCCAACTATAAAAATAAGCTAAAAACAGAATTAATGCGAATAAAAGGGATAAATGACCAATAATACTTAAAACATTGGTACAGAGTGGCGGCGGTCTAAAGTTCGACAGTGTGGATCATATAAAAGGGGCTACGAATAAGCACTTGTAACATGCCAATATAACAAAATGAAACCACTTACAAACACAAATCACACTTACAAGTACATGCAATCTTATAAAAATTTGCCACCTATTATACGTCACCACATCTGGACCAAAATACCCGGAACCACTATCAGGAGGTCTCTATAGTTAAAAATGTTAAGTCAATAGTTTTCCCTAAAATCAAAGCAAAATAAAATCTCCTCACACACTATAAAACAGGTCGTAACAATTGAGAACAAAAACAGACAAAACTTTTATTAAAAAAATAAGTTTAAAATAATAAAACAGGTAGGTTACGTTAATCAATCAGACTAGGCAAAGCAGCAGAGGCAATCTGTGCTCCGAATCTTTGTAAACACTTCCGTGCTTCACGGGCCATCACACAGAGCGTCAATCTAGGATAACCATACATGCACACACCACCTGAGCGCACTGCATAACAGAACAACATTTGTACGTTTGCAGGCGTTAAATACGATAGGACAGAGCAGCGAGACACAACCACACCACGCAGCAGCAACAGCGGAAAGAGGAAGCTCGGAGCTGACCTGACGGGCCTTTATTTCCGGATTGTGACTCATGTGACAGGTGACCCTCAACCTGCCGGTTACATTAAATTACTCACCTATTTGAAAGGCATCCGACGAGCCTGCATTGAGTGAAATCTTTGACAATGTCCTCAGTAATACAAAACAATCTTATTTGGGAGCTTTGGGACCCTCTCCTCCTGTTCTTTTCTCTCCTGTCTCTTCTTGAAACAACTTTTATGCGTGAATAGCATGACTGCTAGCTTGCAGGTGTGCTCTGCTAGTCAGATTTTGCATTTCACCCAATTTCTGCAGTCTTGGCGTCTTGTCACATGATCAAATAGAAACTTAAGATTGGGCATTCATTTACAGTTCTTTCCCTCTGGACACAGTCTCAGTGCCGGTCTTGATTAACCGAAATAAACCCCTCATATCGTGCTTACCAGAGAACGTCTTCCCAAAGAGTTAACCTCACGGTGCGGTATGCGGTATACAGCCCAAAGCTGTCCCGGAAACAACCACCCTGTCGGTGGGCAGCGTCGGTTAAACACCACGCAGTCTTGGAAGTCTCAAACCTACTGACCAACCACTGCCCTTCACACAAGGATTTTATAGATCAAATTCTTAGTTTAGACCTGTTGTGCTCACTCGATTACTTATTTTAGTTTTATTTAAATTTGAACATTCATTATATGACACAGCCCTGCTCGCCGAGAGATCAGCCAGGAAACTGTCCCCAGACTTGGATGTTTAGATTCCAATGCTTCGTCATATTGGAATCTCTCACTATCCAAGAGTTGTACTCTAATCTGTGGAGCCAGTGAGTTCTTGTAAATATTCTTGTATGGCTCAACCTTGTAAGATTCCCAGAGAACATTGATATCAGCCTGACGTCTGAGCTACTGTCTCTAGCTAATCAGTCTATTGTTGTCTTCTTGACGAGGACAAGTACGTGTGAGAAATACCTAAAGCTATAATGTCAAACACTTACGGGGTCAGCTACATTACTCTAAGCTAGACCTATCTTACCTTTCCCTGTTACATCAATTAAGACACCTAAGAAATATTCTCAACATACTGCATTTGTCGGCTATGTGACATGAATAAAAAAAAAAAAGACATTCATTCTGTTGAATCTGTGGAATAAATTTTTTATCTTTCACAATATACCTTATAGCCTACTGCTTGCTACAGACTTTCGTCTGCATGAAAGTCAGACAAAAGTCAGACTTTTGTCTGTCTTACCACGGTAAAGGGGGAAATGCACATAGGCGCTTAAATATAGCACTTGATCGCCATTGAAAATATAATTTGAGGTGAAATGTGTCTTTACTATTGATTGCATTTTTACCATGCAACTGACAAAGAATCCCGTGGGTCCATTCCCGTCAAGGGTCCTCAGCACAGTGCGGGCCCTAGTGCTGCACTGTCTGCACTGTCTATACGTACACCCCTGTCCCTGTTAGAGTTAGGTGAAGTGCTTGCTTTTTGTACGCGACGCCCAGCACAAATCATTGGAAGAGAGACTGATCCTTGCTGTTTGTGAGTTTCCAGAATCTATTACTGTTTACTAAATAGGACATCAAGAGGAGGGAATTTGCATGGCAGAGCATCCCCCCAAAACTGGATGCAGGCCTATCAGGTAAAGTTATGTATAATTTTAACTTAAGTTAAATAGGCAACACTTGTGTAGTGCACAGAAGCCGTTACCATGGTTACTATCCATAGAGCGCCTGCTGTTTACTCGCAGAGCCCTGTCTCCCTGTCTGATCACCGGAGCAAAGAGCAATCCCGCGGGGCCAAGCAACTGCATTGTGATTTTAAGAACGTTCCTAAGACCGACTTCTTCCCCAATACTAATCAGCATGCAGTGTGTAGCTATCCACTTCACTATGGCATTTGTTTGCTTGTCTTACTTTTGTTTATCTACTTCTCTCACGCTTCATCCACCGTAGTCTGCCGAAGCCTCCCTCCACTGCTCGTTTGGATGGATGATTTGCAGGGTGAGCAACATCCCACCCCTCCCGTGACCCATGGTTTGACTGTATGTGTATTCAGAGCGAGCGAGCAAAGGACTTTCAAAATAATAATAATAAAAATAAAAACTGTGGGAATTCTAAAATAATTGTTGACATTAATTAAGTAATGCGTTAATGCGATAATAACGAGTTAACTTGCACAGCCCTAATTTAAATATAATACATTTAAATCAAATAATTTAATTTGACCTGGCAATGTCACTGGGTGAAAAGTTAAGAGATCACCAAGGTAACTACAATTCATCCTGAGGGGAACATAAATATGTTTACCAAATGTCATGATAATCAATCATTTCACTCATAAATATACATTTCATCAAGTCATTAGGATTACATCTGTGCAAAAATTCATGACAATCTCTGTGGTTGTTCAGGCCAACCATAGCTAGCTAATAATGCTAACACATACTCTATTTAGTTACTGTGTATGTGTTTATTTACAGCAGCAGCCTCTAGATGATTGCTTCATATGGGTGGTGATGGAGTAGTGGATAAGACACATGCCTTTGGTGTAAGAGACCCAGGTTCAATTCCCCACCAGTGTGTCCCTGAGCAAAATACCCCTCGTTGCTTCAGAGGCGTGCAACCTCTGACATATACAGCAATTGTAAGTTGCTTTGGATAAAAGCGTCAGCTAAATGTAAATTCAAAATAACAGAAAAGGCAGGGTACAACCTGGACAGGTCGCCAGTCCATCGCAGGGCCAACTTTTAAGGGTGTGATATTTTGGTTATTTTGGTTTATTTTGACAATTGGTTTCACATTTATCCACGTGTGATCATTGTCACGCTGAAATTGGTGAGGTCACACGTGAATTTTGTCATTAGAGGATTGAGGACTGACCACCTGACATTGCCGTCCACTGAGCCATGCCGCTAGCATAGCTAAAATTACATGTGAAATACAAAATGTTACAAAAATGTGATTAGACTTACAACTACAAATAGTAAATTCAAATGAAGAATTATACAACATAACTATATACTGTACATAGTGTAAACCAATATATTGTTAAAAAATATTAACCTAATTAGTTTTAAAGATACATGTGGTATGTCAAGTCAAGTCAAGTCAAGTTTTATTTATAAAGAACATTTAAAAACCACCAGAGTTGACCAAAGTGCTGACCAAAGTTATACAGTAGAAAAGTTCAAAATTAAAGCCAGATAAAATAAAACAGGCCAAACAATTAATGACATACAACAAAAAGAAAGAAAAACAAGACCGTTACGCACAAGTGCCGCTAAAGAGGCTCAAACGCCAAAGAATAAAAATGCGTTTTAAGATGAGACGTATTGTAAGGGCTAGACAATAAAACAAAAAATAATAATTATTGCAATTTTTTTTTTTCAATAACACTATAACAAATGTTCAATAAATATTCAATAAATGTTTGATTTTATTCACTTGAATCATACACAAATTAGGACTTTTTTTTATTTATTAAGATGTGTATTTTGTTGAGGAAAAAGGACTGAAAAAAGCTTATCTAATTTTACTCATGCATATATAAGTAAAATTATGCAAATTATGCTCTCCCTATCTCTTGCCCTCTCTCTCTCTCTCTCTCTCCCTCTCTCTCCCTCTATCTCCTTCACCCCAGCCAGTCGAGGCAGATGGCCGCCCACCCTGAGCCATGGTTCTGCTCGAGGTTTCTGCCTCTTAAAAGGAAGTTTTTCCTTGCCTCTGTCGCCTAGTGCTTGCTCTTGGTGGGAATTGTTGGGCTTCTGTAAATAACATCAAAGAGTACGGTCTAGACCTTTTATGAAAAGCGCTGTGAGATAACTGTTGTTGTGATTTGGCGCTATATAAATTGAATTGAATTGAATATACAGATTTTATCATAATTGTTTTGAATGTTCTACCTCAGATTTGTGAAGTGATCCACTATTTGTCATCAAGTGTTGACCATAAAGAAGAGTTTAAACCACAATAAACCATCAGGTTTCTTCAACTTTCTCTCAGGAGCAAAAATCAGCCTTTAAAATCAAAAGAAATAATGATTTGATACTTATCATGGTAATTATCGATATCGAAAGATCTGAAAATTTTTTATTGTGATAACATTTTTGGCCATATTGTCCAGACCTGTGTATGGTTCTTATGTACTCTCTCTCACTTCAAGCTTGACCCTCTCACAAGTAATTTATTACTAACTGTGCTCTGGTCTCCCAATGATGACATCATCCAACAACAGGAGACAATCTGTTCAGAAGCAGGTCACCCTGGTAACCAGGGGCGACAGAAGCGTTGATTAAGGTTGGCCATTTTAGATTAATTGCAGACTGGAGCACTAGTGGCAGTGGATGTCTCCAGGCACTGTGATGGGGTCTTCTCGACTTAACCAGTCAATTTATGCAGTGGGTGAACTGCTAGTATTTGTCTCTTATATTAGAGTTAGATGGGCATGAGGTGAGTGGGGAGGATGCTGTTATTAGAAATTGATTCCCAGGGGTCTAAAAGTCCCCCTGGGCTGACAAAGTTTAGGGCAGGGGTCATCTGAGCTATGAGAAAAAAGAGGGGTGGATATGATGAGGATCAAGTGAATGAGCAGCACAAGAGAGAAGCAGATAACTCAATAATGCATGATCAACAAAAGGAACACAAAGTGACACAGATTAAAGGTTAGGTAACTGTTGAAGTAAATTAAAGGCACAGCTATCTCAGTGTCTTAATATTTTATACTAAGTCATATTAGTACTCAAAAACAAGCATGCCTTCATATAGAGAAAGGAGGAAGTCTAACAGATGTGACACAAAGTATTTTGAATTGTTGATATATTGCACTTGGAAGAATTTATTAAAAGTTGGTACAAATGCCTCCCCTAAAGCTGACAGCTCAGTGGAGCAGTACAGCAAGTGCAATATTCAAACAGCTCTCTTTACTTTGTTACAGATTTGTTTAAAGTAAAAGAAAACAAACTGGGCTCTGTGAGTATGCTTGCATGGCGCATGAAAAAAAGGGGGGGAGAAGAGGACAAAAGGAGGATTAGAAGAAAGACCTGCCTATCACTCCATAGTAAAATAATCTGATAGACTAACACACACCCATTCTAATACATTTAGGCAGGAAATGTACAAATCATAATATGTAGGATACTTAGCATGATTAGCAGATTGTTACAATCACAGAGTCTGATTTGCTTCAGTACGATCAGCGTACAGTTGCTAATTTGCACACAGAAAATAACCTCACATGCTCCTTTACACACTACAGATGGGGGTCTACCTACACAGACCACACACATGCAGACTAAAAAACAAGATGACAACCTCACAATAGCAAGAAGATGAGCGTCTTTGTCTGTGTTTGCCTCAACAACAATAAAAACTCATAAAATGAAAATGGTGTGTGTGACTGCTTAACAAGAATAGGATCAAAGCTAAAGTACACAGTACGCACAGTACATGAAACAAGCATTTTGGGAGGCACATGGACGTCCACACTGGCGTTGGCAGGTGACACAATATATGTCACACAGAACTCCCGCAAGCACACTAGCAACAACCATGAACTGGCCTCAGTAGCCATGCCATCAGCTCTGTGATGACATTAAGCTTAATGCTAATGTCAACATGGACTCACAATGACAATGCCAACCTGCTGATGTTTAGAAGGTATGTTTGTCACGTTCACCACTTAAAGCAACATTATGTAGTAATTTTATCTTAAAATAACAGCTTCAAAATCATTTTGAAGGTACACTGACTTGTTATAGGGAGAATGGCATGTAGCACTGGAATGTCAGGCCGGAAACCTTGCGCGAGATCGGCATAATGCTTTGTGGGTCTACATCATAGCCATAAGAAGAAGCTAGCTCGGTATTCTGGCTGTGAAGAGACCGAAGAAGATGTTCTTTGAGGAAGCGAGGAAGATAAAAAGAGAGAATGACCAAGCAAGAGACAAGACAACAGTAAATATTGCAATGGCTTTTACTTGTTGGCGTCAGCTAAAAGTGCTGAAAGGATGCAAGATAGATGCCACATCATGGCCATATCTGCTTTCCATCTTCTCCAGGATGACATGCTGCATAAAAATGTTGGCTTTTAAGGGTGGCCGCTACTCCTGTATAATCTTATCATCCATCACGATTTTTCACTTTAGACATTGCCCATCTCTAAAGCAGACTATTGTGGCTATCCATCCAATAAATTTATCCAATAATAAATTTTACTGTGAACCACAAACGTCAGAAAAAGTCAGTGATCATTGTCTGGAAACAGTAGATGTCTTTACAAATAACATTTTACAATACATGTTGAGACACATCTGCTTACTTTGCCAGGTCTTCCTTGTCACGAGGTCGCTGATCTCAATGACCTTAAATATGGGTTAAATTAAAATAATTATTATTCACTCAAAACCACAGATTTCAACCTCATGGTGGTGCTACAAGAAAAGGCAGATGATCACCAAATTCAGTAGGCTTCGTCCTCTGTACAAATGCTCATGGCAGTCCATCCAATAGTTGCTAGGATATTTCAGTTGGCACCATAGGTGTGAACCGACAGACCAGAATTGTCATCCCTAGAGTGTTGCTACTAACGGCTGAAAAACCTCAAAAGGAAATAAATTATCCTGGAAGGAACCTGGCTGACAACAGTTAGCATTGGCTTGGATTTCAGATCAAAAGGAGACAGAGCTATTGAGTTGCACAGAGGATGGCAAGAAATGACTAATTATGCCAAAAAAATAGTGCAATTGTGTCTGCATGGCCTTGATCATTTAATAATCATTTGCAGAGTCAAACTGCATACCAAACATCTCCCCTGTGTACTCCAGATTACATGTGATCTTTCCATCCTGGCCACATGTGCTTCATTAGATTAGCTGTCCGGAGATTTTGCTGGAAATGTCTTCTGTCTCCTATTGCTTTGTGCAGTTCTCAACATCGTGCTTTTGCAGTCACATAGGTATTTTCTGCATTGGTGGCCTCGCTGTCAACTCCTTGAAATGTCCTCAGCAACTTCCATGCTGTTCCTTTGATTTATTAAGATTGTATTTGTTCCTAGAGCTGAAGAGTGATCGTAAGCAGTCAATTCTATGTCACAATGTAGGAGGGTGTCCACATATGTAATTCTGCTACTCTCTGGGCATAGCCTTTAATGCATGATTGACATGTTCATTCATTAGCTAGCTCGATTTGACAGAATGGCGGCTTGCCGAGAGGGCTGAAGTGTTGATGGGAGAAGTATTTTGTTCAGTGCCAGACAGGAAGCATGTCTGTTGGCAATGACTGGAAGTGGAGCAGAGATACTCCCAAACTATATTTTCGCGATCAAATGATCATCCCTGTAGCATTGAAAGGGGCTTGAAAAAGTTTGTACTTTCCTTCATTACAATCTAACTGTGGGCAGCTTGAAGTCATGTTGGTTACAACTGATTCAAAGAGTGGCAGAATAAAATGTGTCAAAACAATAGAAACTCTTCAAACCACTACTGCAGCATATCCCACTTCTCTGCTACCCATCTGTATGCTCAGTATGTTCCAAAGAGTCAAATAAGCTGCTTTCATATCACTCTCCTAAACCTCCAAAGCTTTGATGGAAGCAGTGTACTAAGCCATATTTTGGGAAAATGGACCTCCATACTCACACTGTACTTACAGTGGATATAGTGGTTTGACGTGTTCTATTGATTTAAAAAATTGTGACGATTTAAGTCTCTTCAAACTGACCACATGTACTTTCACAATTAAGAAGGAAATTGTCAGTTACCCAGGCTTGCATGGTAACGGGACAATATGTTTATACAGATTATTCGAGACTTCTTTATAACCCTCCACTTCTGTCTCGAAACTGTCCAAAAACCATGCCTCTTTTGTGGCGCAGTTTACACTCTTTAAGGCCCAGTGGCGGTTCTAGACCAATTTTATTGAGGGGGCCAGTCTGGGGCCAGTGGGGTTTTGTCAGAGGGGCACATTCAATCCAGGACAAAAGAGACAAAGTTAATGTTCAAGCTTTCAAAATGTCTTGTTTAGTATATAATGTAATGTTTAGTATGTTTCAGTAACTTACAGTTATTTGTTTCAGTAACAGGGTCTTAATTATAATTTTATTAAATTACATTATACAAAAAAACAAATCCTGTTAACTTTAGCTCAAGTTACAGTACATTCTTTGATGCAGCACTTCTTTGTAAGGCTTAATGAACAGTGACAGTTAATGAAAAGTGCTGTTTAAATGCAATGCATTATTAAATTGTTATGATAACAATTTACCCTTTACGGAGGGGGACAATTTCCAGCAAGATAATAATAATAATCTTTATTTGTAGAGCACTTTTCAAAAACAAGTTACAAAGTGCTTCAACAAGTGCAAAGACAACAATACAAGAAAACATTGAAAAGACCAAAATACACGTTTAAGATAAATATAAAATAAGTAAAATAGAATAAAATAAAAGAGATAAAATAAAGTCACATAAGCTCGGGAAAGGCTCTCCTATAAAAGTATGTTTTAAGAAGGGACTTTAAAGAGTTCACTGACTCAGCCAACCTGATTTCCTAGGGCAGGCTGTTCCAGAGCCTCCAATTTCCAAAGGCTATCCATGCAATGGAAAATTGGATTACAAGGACAAAATATTGTCTACAATGCTGCATTCAGTTTAATATAAATTTCGAGTCAAGTAGATGTAACATTGAGCTGAGCAATGTGTAAAATGATTACAGTGATCTTGATTTTACAGTATCGATGGCGTATATATTTGTAGGACCAGCTTACTAGAAAAAGGTGACAGACTGTCTAGATCTAGCTTTCAAACAGAAACTTGGATGACTAAGTGATCAACTCCGTGGTCAGTTATAACATCGTCAGACTGTCGCGAAGTTTACGAGGGAAACTGAAACTGCTTGTTTTGCTTAGACATTCTCAATTCAGTGCAATGAATAATGCAAAGTTCAATGACACTAAAAGTATTCTTATAATCCGTGTGCAAGCTTGCTCTTGCATTGATAAAACAATACTAAAACGATAGATTAAACAATCAACATGTTAAATTTTTCATTTACTAAGGTGAATTCTAACGTCAGTCTTCACCGCTGAATGCACGCACGCTCCCGTGGCATGGAGAACACTTTCTATTACAAAGTCCTTATAAATACTCTGGGGATAACTTTCTTGGCACGACACCTGTCAGTGGCGGTGTAACGTCCTAAAGGATCCGACTAAAGAAATGTGGATGTTGCGTGCGTTCTGAGAGGTAAAGCGCAGACTGTTTGCTCATCACTTCCAACGGAAGACTCTTGATTTTGACAAAGTAAAAGTGGCTGTGCTTAGTTTGGCCATCGGACATATGTTGAATTTGCTCGGGAGAAGGAGACTCGCAGGCCGTCAGGTCCTTGCGGCAGCTTTCGGTATGTGCGCACAGCAACTATGTTAGCTTCATACTCATATGATACACTGTCTGAAAGCTAAAATCCTTGTGATTCGACCCATGTAAACCATGTTAAGATTCGATCACCACAGCGGGTACAATCAGCGTCTCTGTCAGACCAGCCAGTACAATCAAAAGTGACGCGACTCACCTATGAAGCCTCATAGTAATCCACCGATTGATTATAATCCAACAAAAATGGTTTTATTACATTGTCAAAGGTCCAGACGATCCAATCCAGTAAAAACATTTAGTCCAAAACACATTATTCCATCAGTAAATCCCCAGGGACGGCTGCGGTATCGTTTCATATCTGCCAGCAGACGTGGCTCATATGTCATTATAACTGTAATAACTCCGATTTGAATGTAAACAATTACGATATTTTGTATTAAAATTAGCCTCTGAACTCTAACCTTTCGACTGACAGCTAATTTGCCCCAATAGGAGCTCACATGTCCCTTTCACAGCCTTCAATAGCCAATGAGAGCCTGCGCTGTAAAAAAGGGCCAGTCCCTATTATTTCGTGGGTAGGCCGAGCCAATTGCAAGCAATTGTGCCTATGACTGGCACTTCGTCTTTGTGCAAATAACGATATACAGCTTTAAGTACAGTAGGAAGTTCATGATCTACTAGCAAAAAATCTCATCTGCGTCGAGCTACCGGCTAATACGGAGCGATGCAGCATCTGCCGCCATGGGTTGGTGCTGTTTTAGAAAAAATACGCTGAGACATACGCATACAAAACCTGTGTAAAATAGTAATTTTTCATGGTATTGGTATGGTATTGGTATAATTTAAACTAGGATTAGGTAAGGCTTTATGCTGTGATCCTACAGTGTTTTCCAGCTAATAAGTCCCAGCTATAGTTGTCTGCATGCATTTGTTAGTAAGCATTTTCAAGCGGAAATGAAAAATATTAGTTTTAGTATGTTTAAAATTATATTAATCAATTCCAGTAGCATTTACAATCAATGACCGGGAGAGTGGCGTGGGCCACGGGGCGAGCCGTTAGCTTAGCGTTGGTGAGTGCAGCGGCGCGTTCGACACGGCTAGCTCAATGGGATGGGGTTGGTGGTCGGGAATTAGCACTTTTAAGAATGCAATGTGTTTCTAATAAATAGTTTAACATTCACAAGCATCACATTTTCAAAAGCCTTGCCGTAGTGTACACAAGCAGCACATGAAAACAATGGCGTCTTGAACACCAGACGGGGGATTGTGGCAGCGTCAGCAGGCCTCTCTCCCTCCATAAATGTTCTTACACACAAGAGTGTTTTTATGGATTGTCCTTTTTGTAATGTGGCTAAGCCTTTTGTCTGTGTGGAGTCTGACCTTGTGTCAGAAGTGTCTGTGGGGGTGCGTCCTGGTTTCTCGATAAAAGGGATTGCCTTTTTGATGGGGAATGATTGGTCCATTCCTGCAAGGCAGGTTCCTGAGGAGCTTGCTCAGAAGTTTCCCAGGGTTTTTACTGCGTGTACTGTTACTCGATCAAAGATTTGTTGTTTTGTATGAATATATTTCTGAACTTATTTTCTGTTTACTTCAATAAACTTACGTGTTTTTTGCATAACTCCTGGACTCTTTAATTAACTTCAACCTCCATTGTAACAAGCTTTTGTGGGGGTCATAACATCAAGTCTTTATAGCCAGCAGCCCAGTAAAAAAAAAAATATATATAACTTTATTACATTCTTAATAAAAAACTAGTTTTATTTACTACTGCTATTACTTTTTTCATAGTTTGTCAGTGTGCTTATCCTATAGATTATGTGTGAAAAGTTATTGCCCAAAGCCAGGACTTCAGTCTACAGAACTATTTAATGTCAATGTAGACTTTTTAAACGCCTTTAGAATATCAAAAAAAATCAATCTGTTACCCTTTCATGTGCAATATACTACCCCTAGACTACCCCATATACTCACCCACGCAATCTCACTCTATCCTTATGATCAAGCAAAGTGTTTTTTGCCAAGAACACTCTATATGATCGAAGGATCAAACAGAAACAACACTGGCCAGTTGATCTGTGCTACAAAGCAGAGCCACGTGGTTTGATGTGTCAGTGTGAGTAGATAGATACAGTGTTGGTGATATGAGGGCTCAAATGGAAAACAGAATACCAAGACTAGTGGGCTTAAGGGAAAGAAATGAAAGCGACAGAGGTTTGTGGGGGGGGGGGCTATTTAATCAGAGCATGCGGTTGTACCAATTTTCTACGGAGAACTTAAATTTTGGGTCTCAATTACAATGTTCACTGTCATGTTAAGTTTCACCAATGTGAAAATAAAAATAAAGGCTCATGTTGTGTAGGTTGTGTGTTGCATGTTTTCTCTCACTGTTACTGAATACAAAGCTATTTTCAACCAAATGGTTCTCTACCGAAATACTGAAAGTTTTTGAGCTCAAATTAAGTATGCAAAAAAAAAAGCTTCTACAATCTGATACAAATTCCAGAGTTTTAAAACTGGACAGGACTCATAAATGTTTCTATCAATTTTTTTTCTTTCTTGTGAATTAACAACTACACTGACTTTGAAAATGGCTATGAATACAGCCAAAGCCACATTTCTGCCACTTGAGAGTTGATAATGCATCATCAAGTGCAGTGCTAGTGTACTTCACTCAGTGTTACTTGATGCTAAAAGCAAGTCGTAATGGGTTTGAGTTATGCATGTTTCCACACATAACTCTCCCTCCCTGAAAACAACTTTGGCGGACAGCAATGAAAAACTCTAACTGGAAACTGAATTACTCAAATGCAGATTCATGGCTGGTTCCCCCCTCCCTACTGTAGCTTCTATTTGCAAAATAACAGTGCCACCCCAGTACCGCTGAGCACCAACTGAATGCAGCGCGCAAGCTTCAATCAAAAGCACTGCTGACAAATCACTGAACTTCACAGCCGAGGGAATTTACATGTTGAAAGGCCATAATTTAGCTGCAGTTTCTTGGAAATGTCGCTGAACTTGAGCTTGAGGTTGCCTCTTTTCTCTCTCCGCTCTTCGTGTGCAATCATTAACCTACCAACAGAACATGAATAAATTACCACCCGTCGACACTTAAATCATTTTGGAATTCCCATACTGGATGCATTAGGAGAGAGTAGGGGAGTGAGCCAGAAAAAAAAGAGTGGAATATACAGTAAGTAATATGGCAAATGAGAGACATCCAAAGAAGTTGAGACATTCCCTTGAGAAATCTAGTCCACTTAAGAAAAACTGACATCTGAAATCTTGCTCCTGAGAATCCTACATTAAAAGTCGACTGCAATGTAAAAACTGTGCAAATGTGGGTCAGGGTTCTCTGTGCTGTCAATTAAGAGTCATGTAAACTGTGAGCATTTTCCCCAAACTCATATATTCTGTCAGGCTACAGGCGCCCCTTGCTTTTAATTGCTTCAAAGTTGCCAGGCAACGGCTAAAGAGGCTATGCCTGAGTGAGTAATAGTATGTGCAATCATATTTAGGAGTGACACATAAGGGGAAAACAGACCCTGTGCATACAGTTTGAACAGTATTTATTATTGTATTGATATTAGGTGACCTTACAAAGTGTAATTATGTTCTCCATCTGCCTGCTCAGTTGGCCTTAATACCCCTCATTATCATGAGTGCAGCCATCATACCACATCGCTCCCTTTTCTTATCATTCTTCTCCCTTAACTGTCTTTACTGTCTCTTACTTTTCTAAGCTCTTCTCCCAGCGCATTCTCACTTTCCCTCCATTTGAGCTACTCTTTTTTCCCCCTCCATCTCATCTTGCTGTTAGCTTTTCTCTCACTCCACTTCCCGCCTCCACTTTCACCCACTCATCCTCTAAATCAGTCTTTCATCCCCTTCTCATTTTCCTCGCCCTGCCTTCATGTCTCCAATTTTACTTTTCCCATCCACTGTTCTTTCCTACTTTTTGCCTCTCTTGACCTGAGTCTGCCCTCTGTTCCTCCTGTGTTTTAGCCACTTTCCCTTCGCCTTTATTGCTCTACTTTTCCATCCGACTGGCTCTGTTTTTATCTTTTCCTCTATCCCCTGTCTTTATCACCTTTTCCCTCTTTTAGACTCCCTTCCCTGCCTCTTTTTTTCCCGCTCCTCTGTTTATTCCCTGCTCTCTTGCTTTGTCCTCACCTCTGTGTTTCACGCTCACTGTTTGTTCTCAGTTCTCTCAGAAACCTTAACGGAGGTTGTCCGAGGCTCTTACCAACCACAGTAGAAGGCTGCATTAATATTGCATGCCACTGTCTTATCGACCACAGCAATGCCAGGAATATAGAGCCGGCTACAAGACAAGTTAGCGGCTAGAGTGGCTGCTCGCACACACAGATGCAAGCGGATACATGCGCACACATACAGATATAGAGCTATGGTAACAGCTACAAAGCTAGATTTGTGGCTTGGGTGGCATTGGATTAGGGTTGTGTGGGGCACTGAGCCTAAACCCGGGTGTAAAGATAAGGTTTCCTCACAATACAAAGAACGTGAACCATGAAACAAAGTCAGGAGATACTTTAGAGAAGATATGGAATCAAGCTGCAAATGCTAAATACGAAACTGTGAGGACAGAAAATTTAAACAAATGCTTTTAACCCTAAAAATAAAAAAAGTTCCTCTTTTTTTCCTCATTGATAGAAATACCAGCGCATAAGCAAACACACACACACACACACAAACACCCAGCATGTGTCTGCGCATGACGGCAGCTGGACCTATCACAGCTTATTATCAGCTCCTTTGAACCGTGGGCTCAGAGCATGATTGCACTCTCAATTAATGCCTGTATGATCTACTTTGACGGAGCGAGTAATGACAAGTGCCTTGCCTGTGTGTTTGTGTGTGTGTTTGTGTGCATGTGTGCAGGAATGTGCTTCTTTGCACATATCTTTCTGTGTGTGTGTATATTTCAGAAGATGCATGACCATGCCCTTGTGTGTCTTTCCATTACCATAGGGGCATGTATGTGCATGATGGCAGTGTGTGTGCAGGGTCTCATCAGGGGGTAGTGAACCAGTTTAGTGGCTCTGCATTGAATATCTTTTCAAAGGCATCCTTTTATCTTTGGCCTCCTTCATAACCAATGGAATCTTCCTGCAGAGCAGCTGTACAAGTTTTTGATTATTTCACCGCACTGTCATCTCTGATGGGCCGAAAGATTAAGCCTAGCACCTCTCAAGTTGCTCTATTTATACGAGTCAGAGGGAGATAGCATTTGAAAAGTTTCAGGGCTTGAATATTAGGTTAGGTGTGCTTGCTGTGTATTTGTGTGCATGCATGTCCACCCAAAAAGATTAAAAAAAAGATAGGCCAAAGTTGATTGACACATAGGAAGATGAAAGTACTACAGTGCCTGAAAAAACAGCTCATCACTGTGCGTGTCTGTGTGTTCATGTTCCTCTAAAAACACAAATAAAGATGAAAGGTGGTATGCCATGTTAGACTGAACTCACTGGCTAATACAGACACATGATGAGAGCCTTTTTACATTCCTTTATCCTGCAAGAAATTCACATTTCGCTCTAATGACCAGCTAGGTTGGCCTCAAAGAACAGCTAGTGAGAAAAAGCCCTAATAAAATACTATGTGTGTGTTCACACACACATAGTATTATACTAGGGTTTATTCCACACACATTATTTGTCTTTATGTATCTATGTATTGCTGAAAGGATAAGATCAGAAAACAAAACCCATGTGTTGTATATGTATGTATATGAATATGTATATATTTAATTAAAAAAGTTATTAGTCACTGTAGTTCTTCAGTTAATTCTTCAACTTCCTTATTTGTGCAAAACTGTATACTAAAATTGAGTCAAAGTTAATATGAGGCAGTAAGAGTTAGTCAAATTTGTGGTATCTTTAAAAGTAACCTACTTATTTTTTATGTTTTATCACATGACAACAAATGTCCCTACCCAGACCTAAAGCACCATACACAAAACTGAGGGAATTTAGTACTAAAAAGTAAATAAATAAATATAAAATACCCACTTGATTTTACTAACTCAGAATTCTGAGGTCTCACATAAGCATGAGGTGAATATTTAAAAGCATTTTTTCTGAGAACAAGAACTACAGATTTTATCCCTCCTCATCACTCTAGGAAGAGCTCTCATTGCAGCCAGTATGGAGAGGAGAAACAATTACAGCAACCGATAACTCATACAACGTACATATACATGTGAGAGAAAATGACCTGTTGTTTAATGTTCAGTGATGCCACTATGTAGTAGCGTTGGTCAATAAATCAAATATATTTGAATATTAATTAATGTGGGATTTACAAATTACTTAATTTAAGTCACATTCAAGTTTTTTAGTGTTTTGTTGTGGTTGCTGCTGAGGGGTGGTTACATTACTTTAGTCAGCCATAAAGTGCTCAGGTTGCAGTATAAAAGTTAGTGAAAGGTGTGTGTTGTGTTTGCCTGCACATAAAAAAATGAAAGGTCCCTGTGTAGGTATCGTTACTAGGCGTCTTCTACTCTTCACAGCAGAGTTGGTCTACACAGTGAAACACAAGCTAGTTAGAAGCTACGAGTCGCTGTGATTGTTTTTGCTGTGCCGGAAAAAAATCCCAAGAGAAGACGCGATAAATCATCTGATCAATCTAATTACTCTACTACAGCTTCCAGCTCTGAAACGTATGTTGGATACTTCCAGTTTTTAACTGACTTTAGTCTTACTTGTAGCTTCTAACTAGTTAGCTTTTCTAGCCTGGACCAACTCTGCTGTGAGTAGAAGATGACGTAGTAATGTAACTAAAACACAAGGTTTTTACTTATTTATATCAAGATATATATCAAAAAATATGATTCTTCATAGCCTAAATATATTATTTACTATACTACTACACTACTACTACTATACTACTATAGTTACATATCATCAAGCCCTTTTTTATAATATAATCTACAATTGTTTATCTGTCAATAAGTTTTTGCCAAACAACTTGTGTGTGTGTGTGTGTGTGTGTGTGTGTGTGTGTGTGTGTGTGTGTGTGTGTATTCATTAAATTAATTGTCAGTATAACATAAAAAAATGAAATTGTTTAATATATAACAATTATGGTTTTTGTAAAAAAAAAAATTGGTTCAATAATTTTGTACATATTAGGTTGTAAGAAGGCCACAAGAAAATCCTTTTAAAGAAGTCCTTCAAAAAATTCTTCAGTTAAATCCCATAGATGGACACTGTTTTTGTAGTTGTTGTTGTTGCTTTTACTGTGGTCATTTATTGTCCCAAATGATGTCTCACCAGTGACATGGACTGACAAAGTGAAGAAATCGTATATGTCTACAGTCATCTCTTACCCTGGTTGGTCACTTGAGAGTCAAACACAAACTGAATCCTGGTGTAACCATAGTGGTGTCTGCTGGGTTGTTGTCAGGCCTCCTGCCACCCTGCGGTTGCCTTCGGTATTACAGTTTATTATAGAATAATCCACTGTGGATTACCACTGGGTAATGCTCCCACGATTAAAAAGGATTTTCTCTCCGGGGTTTTAATGAGAATCTCAGCAGTGTTTGTAGCGTTGACTGCCCTGTGGTCTCTCTGTCAAACCTGGCGCTTTGCATGTGTGTCAAGTTCATCTGTATGTGTGTGTCTCCAAATGTCTCTATTTTCTCTTTTTGTGTCTGGTTGTTTTTGCACTTCTGTTGTTAATATTAAGGTTAAACTTCAATTAAGAGAGGGGGGATGTATAGGGATGAAAGTGAAAAATTCTATAAAAGTGAAAGTAGGTTTTGTGGAGGGTTTTGTGGAGAAGAAAATAAACTGACCTGAAAATGATCTGCATATAATTGTAAAATTTTGCAATTTAAAGCTACTAGCATGCAAGTTAATGAAATGTTTTTAGTTTGTGGTTCATTTTATGTACTTTGAACGAGTGGTCTGTTATTATTAAATCATTAATTCACCCAAAGCCCTTTGCTAAATTATCTAAATTCAAGTGATTTTAGAGTGCATTTCATTTGTGCTGGCTAGAAGGGGGGGAAGGGGGTTATAGTTTGATGAAAAACAAATAATGAGAGCACTTATTTATCATTTTCGTTGCCTCCTGAAATCAAGCATTATAAAAAATTATTCTAAAAAACTGCTCCGATATAAATAGTTTTCCCCCATTTACTGGGATTTACATTATGTAGTGCAATGAATCATGTTGCACTACATAATGTAAATCCCATATATTTATATATTTATAATGCTTTCTGCTAATGCTTTCTTCTTTTTTTTTTTTTTTTTTAAACCTGTCCTGCCCAGCAGCCTGGTATAGAGTATAATGACCTGGATACCATATTGTGCCAGACAGATTTTACTTTAACAAGAGAGTATTAAAATACTCCTTTGTCTGTTTTATTATTTATTTAATTATGTATTGATTTGTCACCTGGACGGATAGGGTGGCAGACACGGGGATGGGGGGCACAAACAGACAGCACAGAGAAAGGACAACACCTGTAAGAGACAGGGGATGGAAGGTGGGGACAACAGGGAAGCAGTGGGAAACACCAATTGCAGAAAGCAACAAAACCTGCAATAGAACAGAGAGGGGGGCTTGGGGAGGAGAAAAACAACAACAACAAACAAACACAAACAAAAAAACAATAAAAATAATAATAAAAGACAACCAGCCGAACAGCAGCAATAAACAGCTGACATATTAAGACAACTAAGAGAACAATGAAAACAAGAAACAGTCACACACACTAAATATGCAACACAACACAGCCACGAGAGCTGGAATAATAATTAATTTAAATAAGTAACTGAAAGAAAGGCATCAGGAATAGTTCTACCAGGGACAACCTAAATTTGTTTGTGTCTGTGTGTGTCTGTGTGCGTGTGGGTGAATGTGTCTGTATGTGTGTGTGTACATGTGTGTGCGCATAAGCCTGTTAAAGAATGTAGTTGTTAGTGAGAGTGGGACGCCACGACTGTAACAGGCAGGCAAGAACCCCAGTAGCCAATAGGGGTGGGAGAAAGAAAAAGAATAAATCAAATAAAAAAAACAAAAAAACAACCAAAAAAAAACCCAAAGACTCCCAGATGCACTGCGATGCAAACGCAGAAGACCCCGACCCAAATGCCAGTTGACAACGTAATGCCGACGGAACGCAAAAAGCGTAACCCGCGGAAGAGCAGCGCCCAGACCGACCGCAGCGCACACAACATGGACCAGTGCTCCCCCCATCCAGCACCCCACCGCCGCGCAGCAAACAACCAAAATGCCCAAATGCCACGCAATCATCAACACCAATGCACAAGTGACGAGCCCAACGCGCACACTGCGCAAGCACGGCGACACCCATGCCCAGCAGCCCCCGCGTATCCCGTGTGCGAGGTCGGGCAAACGAGAGAGAGCAAACGGAACAACACGACAGCGAAAGCCAGCGGAGAGAAACACCAGCAGCAAGTCCCAGCCCGGCAGCAAACGCGCCGCACAGGTCACCGTGCACCCGCCAATAAAAGTCCACCGTCCCCCAACCGCCGGAAAAAACTAAGGCCGCCGGCGCCAGCCGACATCCCCCATGCCCAGCGCGCCCCCCGGCCACCATGCAACACCAGCCAAACCAGCAACGAGGCAAAATCAACTAGCTCAGGTGCATGCCACCAACAACCCACCCACCCATCAAGGGCCAAGAACTCCAGGCACAAACCCAGAACAAACCGGAGCACAGCCCTGCCCCGCACCCACACTGCACATCCCGAAAACTAACTATATACCTCAGTATCCAGAGGGGTCCAACAACTGGCCGACAGAGAAATGCTAATGCTTTCTTCAAATTAGGGGTGACCCCGAATAGTCAAAGATTCGATAGGAGGAGCCTGATTCAACTACAAATCACACAGTCGAATCTTCTCAGATGCGTTATGAAACGAGGATCATGCCATTTTGGCTATATGGGGGTGCACAGTGTCTGATTTTACATAGAACTACTGGTGTTCTCCCAATAAGTTAATATACAGCCTATTATGATAAATATAATATAATAAATATCAACATATAATGCTGTAAATAAACATGTGAAAATGAAGAAACTTTTAATAAGTCTTTTTAAAATGTGTGAATGAACCCAAAATTGTAACCCTAACCTTTAAGGGGTGGTCAGTGGGCATAGCACGTGTGTGTGTGTGTTGGGCTGAGTTGTGTGTGTACCTCGCAGAGTGTTAAAATCATTTATCATATCATAACATTTATATCCATCCATCCATCCATCGTCAACCGCTTACAAGGTCTTGGGGAACTGGAGCCTATCCCAGCTGGCATCAGGCGAAAGGCGGGGTACACCCTGGACAGGTCGCCAGTATAACATTTATATATTGTTTTTAAACAAATATAATACAGGTGCATGCAATTGTTGGTGGGCATGCACAACTCGGCACAAGACTAGTGAATGGCAGGTGAGCAGAGCAGAGAGAAAAGGGACAACTATAAGGTTGGAGTTTTTCTACCTTTTGCGAACAAGTTGGTGTAGAGTATTTTGTCAACCGTCCCACTGAATCGGAATAACCAAAGACATCAGGGCACTGATCATCCTGTCAGGCAGACTCTTGGAGAGAGAGTTCAATCAAGCCAGCTATTGCTAGTACATAAGGTAACTGTTATTACTGATGCTGTACGGTGACACTTGTAAGCTACTTGCACAATAGGATATGTGATAGAATAAGCTTTTGATTATAAAATAGATCCTGTAACTAAAGGTTGCTATAAAATTTGGAGGTCTGGCAGATTGTTCATTTGATGATGTTTAAATGTCAGAGAAAGAGAGAGAGTACATGTGGATGAGTGAGAGAGTGTGAATATTAGTAGAGAAGAGAAGTGAAATAAACTCTCTTTGATCATGTAGCCTAATGCAACTATAATTCTCTGGTGAAGGAGTGACGTATATGAGCTACACTGCACACTGGAGTCTCCAGCCAACAGTGACAGCTCATTTGAGTGGGTCCGGCGTGGGCTGAATGCGCATCATTACATCTGTGTTAAAACACTCATCTCCTGTACAGAATGGCTGTATCCTCACTGCATTTTTATCTTATTATGATAACTTGGTGCTTTGACATACAGTGTAGGCTGTTGGAGTTGAAGTTTGCTGTCTGTTGTAATGAAAATGGTTCCAACGTTGGTGTAAAGTGTTGTAAATGGCTCTTGGAATCCATGCAAAAAGCAGGAATGTTTTGCAGCATTTAGTAAGATGTCATTATATAGAGTTTATATGGGCATTCTCTCAGTACCCACAACTGTGATTGCCTTCAAGTGTCCCTGTTATGATGCAAGATACATACAAAATACATGAAACTACATTATTATTACTACTAAAAAGACAACCCCAACAAAACCAGACCAGATGGATGGAGGGATGGAGGGATGGACAACAACTATCTAAAATGAACACAGGCTGCACAGTTTGATGACAGGACTGTTCTGCTCGAATGACTTTCAAATTCATTATTTTGTGACTGGTGTGGAACACAACGCTTATGATAGTTTTATTATTTTGTACCACCCAGATCATGATTGTGCTATTCTCGTTGCTACTTTAAAAATACACTAGCTTTCTTTTCTTTCACTTTTCCCCCTTCACCGTGTGAGTGAGTGCTGTGTGTTGGTCCCCTGCCTGCCTTTCCTGTGGCTTGAGATTTTGTGGCATTCAAACTTTCACATTGTTCTGCCCTTGACATGTTCTCTCTCTGTATGTCAGTGTGCAAAGACAGGCCGGAAGACCAGGAATTTGCCTATTACTATGTGTCCGCATGTGTGTGTGTGGGCATGTGTTTTTGTGTGTGTGTCTGTGTGTATGCATGACTTGGTGGTGGTGGCGGGTGTGGGGGTGTGGGCATTTGTGTTTGCATGTGTGTGTGTGTGCCAGACTGGCCCCAGGGTCCTGAGCCATCACGCTTTATGAGGTATGGCAAGGTGAGAGCAAAACATCTGCTAGCCCAAAGAAAAGGCCTGGTCTGGGACTCCATTCTGGGTATGGGCAGTGAAGGCGCGCGCACACACACACACACACACACGCATACATGCAAACACATTCATTGAACTGCTCTCAGAAAAATGTCAGAACCTTTAAAACAGAACACACATACGCATTCAACTCATAAACCTATGTATGTATAAAAGCACACACTTACATTTAAGCACACATGCTGCACACATACATAAATCTAAAGAAAAAAAAAATGAAGCAAATGCTCTTTCATGCAGGCAGACACACATACAAACACACACACACACACACTCCTCAGATTCTCCTTTCTCTGATCTGTCCGTATAGGTTGGCTGTTGTTCTCTCTTATTCCGGCATTTCCCTCATGTCAAGGGCATTGGAACAATCCCCTAGTACCTGCCATCACCCCCCCCCCCCCCCCCCCCCCCCCCGCCACCCCTCCTCTCATCCCCCCCCCCCTCCTGTCTTCTCAGAACACCCCGGAGAGGGGAACTGCCATGTAAGGTCTAGTGGAGAGAGGATAGACACAGAGAGCGTTCAGACCGCCTCTGACATCGGAATCACTGAACCTGCCCACATCTATTCTCTCCAACCTTGTCTGTCAGACTGCCTGTCTGTATGTTATATATGTGTGTGTGTGTGCGCAGAGCAGCTCTGCCTTTTTTTAACCCCTTTTGTATGCAGGCGAAGTTAGCTGACAAAGTAACTTTCCTTTTCTGTCTCTGGGAAGCTGTGGGGAATGTATGTGCTTTCTTTCTGGCCAGGCATTTTTGGCCCCTGAGTAAATTTACTTGTGCAGGTTGAGGGTGTCAGGGTTCATGGCACATCAGTGGTGCTTATGGGCTGCAAGATCTGCAACTAACGCTACTTCCCATAGTGGGAATCCCAGATTTTTATCCTTACGCAAAATTGATTCTGAGATATGCCTGCCTCTGACCTCAAAACTTGTGCCTGGTGTCCCTTTGATAAGCCCCGTAAGCAAAAATAAAAGATAAAAACAAACACTGAATAGACTTAATTCTCAATCTCTGAAATTCTGCCCTGACTGAAATGAAGCCACCTCTTCTGAAGTAATGCGGGTGAAAGGATGTTGTCATTGTTTTGCTTTACGAAAAGCAGTTACCCTGTTTAATATGCCTTGTCAAGTACCCCTGAAGAGGTTTGGTTAAATTACAGTCATCGGTTGAATACTGCTTGATATTTTCCATTTTAGCTGCAGCGAGTACAATTCCTTTCTGTCTTCCACTTGGCCTGACTTCTCGTCAACATCATTTGTCTGCTCTGCCCGGCCTGTAATTGTAAAACACTTCAAACTGTCTGAAAGGGTACAAACAAATGGAAACAATGTCCGTTTTATCTGACTTAAATAAATAAATAGATGTAATTCCAATCCATACATGCAGAATTTCAGTCAAATGACAAATTTCAAATGACAACAGGCATTACATCAAACCTGTAGGTTTAATCATTGTGTCCCTGTAGGGAATAACATGGGATCCAATTATAGAGGTATGGTCTTAGATGAATTTAAAGGATACTTCCAGTTTTACTACAGCTTGGGTTGAAGTTTTGTAGTTCTGGACGTATTTTCTTGCAGTTACAATAACAATGTAGGCTACTCACTAAATTAATTGCTGACATGCTGAGGTGATCAGACCAGTTTTAAATAAGTCAATAGTTTAAAGACATCCAAACCACTTCATTTGCAAGTAAAACCATAAGTGAGCCCTAGGTCAAACATGAAATGGACATTTGGGTAGCAAATTTACTCTTCACCATCCTTTTCTCTTCCAAATTAGTTTGGCTAAGTTGGTGATTTCATTATAGGTGCCCTGTGGAGTTTTCTTATTTCGACATTCCATGTCACCAAAAGACAATGTGTGTATCTTTGAAGCCAGCCAGACATGTTGAATGCATTTACTGCCTTATAAAACATTTGCAAAGCTGATTAATTTTTTTTTTTTAAACTTAAATGCTTTCCTTACATGTTTGCTAACTTGCAGTCTTCTTCTTTCTTGCCTTCGTTGGCCCATTGTGATGTCTATTTGCGCATTACTGCCACCAACAATTAGTCAGTGGAATGGCATAAAACCAGCTAAAAGAAATGTGTATCACATCACCTGCGTGTCTGTACATGTCAGGGACCCTATCCTAAAAACATTAATTGTGAACAAAAACTCCTTGTGTTCTTTCCTTGACCTCAGCAGTTTCCCTAGTGAGTATACAGTTATTGTTACTGATAGGAAACATGGAAAAATTATATGTATTGTAACTGTAATACAATTAAGCAGACATCATGTTCTTGAACTTTGACTCACATTCAAATAATCCTGTGGAAGCCTTCCATGTTATATGACCAATACTTGTCCTTTCAAGCAGTCTACTCAAGAGGTGAAATTTCACTACTGTGCACCCAGAAGTTATTCTTTTGAACATCTGAATAACTCTTTATTCTGGAAGCAAATTATTATTCCTCTGTAGTGAGTAAAAGAAAATTGACCTGGACTTCACCTGTGTGGACATGGTATGTGGATATACAGTATCATCTTCAAATAGCATGAAAGACCATCAGTATGCTTGAATAACTCTGCAGAATGACTTGGTTTCTGCTGTTACACATTGTGTGTTGTCTTGAATCAGGATGGTTTACAAGTAGCACTTTGTGAAGCCAATCAGCAACCTAATAATTCAATTGAGCTCAAATAAATAACGATTAAACGTATAAAACTGAAAATGAGTGCTCTATGGTACCTTTATTTTGTGTTTCTGCTAGTAAATGTTTACATTCTTTAATGTTGAAGAAACATTTAATTTTCTTTTACTGTCCATTGCGCTTCAGCACCTCTTTTCACCCTCTGTCTGAACACTGCGTTTCAGCTCCTTACTCTTTAAGGCCCCCCTCCCTAACAGCCCACCTATTCTGATTAGCCAACTTCCTGAAAGCCTCCAAGGGACAGGACCTAGCTGGCACAGCGCTGAATTAATGTCGAGATATGGCTGGCTATGCTAGACTAGGCCTCACTTATTACTGAAAAAAAACACAACTTTATTCACTTATTTTGGTAAAACTGGATCATATTTTCTGGAGAAAATATTTTCTGGTTTTCCCTCATATGACCTCCCGCTGCTGTGTCTCAACTTTCAGTGATTTACTGAGTACTGTTACTTTAGCCGCTAACTACTGCAAACAGTAGCTGCCACTAGCTAGTCAGCTCAGTCAGTCGTGCAGCTAGCTATCACATTTACTGATTCTGCACAGACTGGATGTTTTGTGTTTACAACTGTAATATTAGTACAGAAGCAACCCAATCCTCTGGATTGGGTAGAGTCAGCAGATACTGTAGTGTTGGAAACAAGCTATCTGTCCATCAGGAAACAACCGCAAATTACAGAGAGTTGAGGCAGAGCAACCATAGGACACCAGAGGGAAAACCAGAAAATATTTACCTTTCCTTCATAACTCTAAAAGCACTTTCCTGGAAGTCCTGGATTTTGGTCCTGACACAGTTTAGTTAATGACTCTGCAAGGAGGGAAAACAAAAATCCCAATTACTGTGGTGCGTTTTTGGACTTTGGTCTTGATTAGGGCTTCACGCCAACTGTCAGGAACCAAACAAGTTATGGTCCAACAGATGGATACTTATATCAACAATGAAACACAAACATACAGCAATAAAGTTATATTCCACAGAAAATCACCACAATGAAGCTTCAAATTACAAATTACACAGATATAAACCTATCTCTGCCCAGACACAAGCCTCTAACTTGAAATCTCGATAATCTTGGTAGCAATATAATACATCAGTCTGTTTAGATAATCCTGTCCTTTTTAGTTCAGATTCTGACAATTGCGGTTGCACGCTGTCGCAGTTTCAACGGCACACTGATCCTCGGAACAGCTGAGAAATCAGTAGTTGACTTTGTGTGGAGATTGGAGTGTCAGAGGTGTGCTTCCGTGAGAAATCCAGGGCACGCACTTAAGTGTGTATTAACAGACAGAGAGATTATAGCACTGTTTCTGCATTCAGGCTTTCTGTCTAACATGCAGGCCACTTTATCAGGACTTGACCTTAAGTGTACCATAAGTTCACCCATGAACAGTCACTGGATCACGCAACAATCCCACATTACTAACAACAAAGTGCAGCTCCCGAAAGGAGTTTGAAGTTGACCTTTCTGCAATTAACTGACCAACGAAAACTTATAGCTAGTTATCGCACATCATTGCATTTAGCCAGGCGGGTTCAAGGTCCAGTCTTTCCATACATTACTGATAAAAGAAAATAAAAGACACACCTGAAAATGTATTTTCTGGCTACATACATTAACATATTTAATAGTGCTCTCTGTGAAGCGCAGTTTGTCACTGAATAAGGTCCAAGACTGTATGAACGACATCTGATCCAGTTTAGGAATTAATTAGTGACTGCCAGTGCTCACTCACTCAAATAAAGAACATAGAGAAGGAGAGCAATTGGGGGTTTGACATAATGAGAAAGAGAGTGCTGCAATTCAGTAAAAGGAGAGGAGAAAAGGAGAGGGTAGCTTGAGGAACCCTTAGATGAATGTGCACCATGATAGTGTGACTGTGGAGGGCCGCCAGAGCGAGTGAGCTAAATGGCAAATGCAGATTTGTTGTAAATAAGTGGCTACTTCTTGCAGAAATTATGTAGATGTGTGGGTGTGTTTGAGTGTGTGTGTGTGCTGCATAAGTAGTAGCCATAATGGAACATTTAACACTCTATTGTAGTTTCTTTTTGTGCAACTCTCTCTTCAAATTTTGTTTTTGTGCTACTCTCGTGCCACTCTAAATCAAGTGTCTGCCATCAGCACAGTCTAAACCAACCTGAATAGACATTGGGTTTGACATAACAAATTAGAGACAATAATCATTTTGGATTTTCTGGACAGCGCATTAGGCAGCACGTGTGCTGCGACGAGGCATGAAGTGGAGGCTGGGGAGGGAAGGCACAGGTGTTGGGGTGACTTCCAGACAGAGAAAGGATGGGGAAAGTGTGTAAATGAGATGTGTGAAGAGTGGTGGAATAGAGGTAAAACAACAGAGATATGGCAGAGAGGAAGACAGAGTGGGAGAGGAAGTGAAAAGAAGCCAGACAAGAAGAATAACTTCACCTGAAAGGTAATCGCAAACAAGCCAATTGACAAAGTTTTTAGCCAGCATCTTGGCAGGCAAGACCACACCAACACACACACACACAAATAAAACCCACACACACACGCTGGCTGGCAGAACATCACATTATGGCACCTAGATTATCCAGCAGGCATCTGGTGAGGCAGCTAACACGCTGTAGCAGAGCATGCAGGCTAGGCCATATGCGTGCAAATGTGCACGCGTGCTCCCATGCGTGTTGTTGTGTGTACTTGGCTGTGTTCATGTATGTGTGTTTATGTGTGTGTCAGGTGTCTGTGGGGACAGATGCTCACTAAATAGTATTATTGTGTCTAATTGGGGATTACCAAGTCAGTGTGTAGTGGTGGAAAGTATTTTGTCTCGGCTGTTGACAGGGCACACAGATGCGTGCAGATGTACAGGAGCCAGGCAACAGGGGGATCCAGATGCACTTTTGAAGTCATGTGTGGTAAAACTCTCCTTAAGACTTACAATAACAATAAAAGGTACAATGGAAGCCAGAGTCTATGGGCCTGTCTTTGAATCAGTATTGATACCACTGGTCAATCAGCAGAAAATTAACAGCAATTTTGGTGATGCATTCCTTGATGAGTCTTTATACAAATACACAACCCCCCCCCCCCCCCCCTTAAAACCCATTAAATAATATAATGATATATACTTAGAATAATTGTGTAAGCAGTAAAACAATACAAACACAAACTGGGCAACAAAAGTGCATTTTAAGTTTAGAAACATTTTGAGTCCCCCTCTCTTGACTCACAGTGGTTTGGTCCGCTGCCTGCTTTCCCTCTTCACCTTACAGGAGTCCGAAAACAAGTTTGAATCCTTCAGTGGTTGTGGAACTTCATTAACATTACATAGGCTGGCAGGGTTGTTTTATTCACTTGAAACATCGGATGAACTGATTCTTTTGTCTTTAATTCAGGTGATGCTGAGTCATTAATAAATAAACCCTGACAAACGGTTATGATAACCAATTATCTTTCCATGAGACAACTATTTTATTATAACATTACCTAGCTTGTTTGTTAGTTTGTTTAATAGCTTGTAGGATAATAAGTCACCTTCTACACCTAAAAATGTGTGGATTGATCAGCTGGTGACTGAAATAGGTCAGTTATCAGCTTAATCAGCAATGACCAGTGACCGGGGCCAAGCAGTGTCAAATATCCAATTATCTGCCAGTCACTTCATTACCATTGGTAATTAACAACAAGCCTCCTTCACACATGGCTCATCTGCTGCTGTGAAAAGGGAATGGCGGGTGAAGAAATACAAAACGCGAGCTGTCTTTCATAAAACTGTTGACAAATTAAGTCAGAGTAGATAGATACAGGGAGGAGCGAGAGAGGGAGACAGACAGAGAGACAGGTGTAGGTGTGTGTGTGTGTGCATGTGCGTAAAAAGCAAGATGAGCAGATTACTGTAGTTTGTGATTAAACACAAAAATAAGGTGGAGAACTAAGTAGAATTAAAATGGTGAGATTAGAAATAGGAAAATGTATTCTTTCAAATTCTTTTAATTAAAATATACTGTAGCCTATATATATAATATATAATAATATATTAATATTTCACCTACCCAAAGCATACTAGTTCAAAACACTGTGCTGAAGTATATGGTTGAAGCTTGAATCAAATTGCTATTTCCACATGACTGATGACATCCAAAGCTTCGTACGTAACTGAAACAGAGGTCTGTGTGTGTGTGTCGTCTGAGGGGACAACACTGATTCTAACGTGCCAAGTTAAGGGACTTGACGCCATTGGTCATCGATTGTAGCTTTGACAAACCTTTTGCTTTCATGGCAGATAATTATAACTTAAGGAAACTTTTTTTTAAACATAATTTACACACATTGGTAAGAAGCAACATGTAGGCCTCATTTCATGCAGCACTTGAGTGAGCAAAGATCAAAATTAACACACGTTCATAGGCTTGTAACGTACTTATCGTATTGAAACTGAAATAAACGAGGGGTTGTATGCACTGTTTCTCCGCAGCATTTAGCCTGCCCGAAGATATTGACTTGTTGTTAATTTATCATTTTTTTGCATCTACTACCTTCTACCCGGCTCTCTCTTGTTTTGTTCCATCATCAGGATGGTGATTTGGTGTGAGAGAGGGTTCAATTCCCCACTGTGACACATCCACTAATGTGTGCCTGAGAAAGACACTTAACCCCTAGTTGCTTCAAAGGCGTGCGACCTTTGACATACTTAGTAATTCTAAATCGCTTTGGATAAAAGCGTCAGCTAAATGAATAAATGTAAATGTAATCGTCTGCACGGCTGACTATCCCTCAGGGAGTATTTAGAATAATTTTGTCTGATTTCGCTGACATGTTTAGATTTTGGTAATCAGTGCTTCCTTTTTGTGCTTCTACTATGACTAATTAGGTGACATAGTTAAATTGTTTCTTTTTTTGTTTGTTATAACCGTGTTTATTGTTGTTTCATGATCAGGTCTCTGCACAGTTTTATTTTGAAAATTGACCGGATTCTCTATGCAGTTCTGTCTGACTTCCTGTAGGTTAAATCTGCTCTGTGCTGCAGGTGCAAACAATCAATCCTGGGAAAATGCAAAGACAGGAAGTAAACATTCAGATGAGACAGAAGAAACAGAAAAGTTCAAAACAAAACAGGAAGGAAAGCACACAATCACACACGAGGATGAATTTAACAAAGTAAACTTGGAACAAATGCATTACTGACAAAACCGACCTAATCAAGAACAGAGAATGAAACCAAAACCATAGCAGTTGTAATAAGCTATGAAAGCCCTAAGAGTCCATCGGGCCTTTGTTAAAGTGTGTATGCAATAGCAAATAGGCCTAGAGCTTGTTGGGTGGAAGAAATTGCCTCAGATATCTGTTTGATTTGGAGTCCCATATATCGATCCTCAGAACACGCCCCAAGGTACTTTGCCAGGAATCCGGGGAGTAACCACCAGGTCACTGAGTGCCTTAGGATATTGGTTATTTTGTATTTTGAGTTTTAATCGTTAATTCATATGACAAAGGGAACTGTTTTCTTTCACCTGTCAAAGTCAAATATCCTTTTCATATCGTGATAAAGACTTTGGCCTTATCACTCAACATAATAATCAATACATTAACAAATACTGAATAGGTAGGGTTTTATGACTTGAAAAATACCTAAAGAAAACAGTGTTTGTGCAAAAAAAGTGTGTGTGTTTACACTTTGCCCTTTTGTTAAGTAAAGTTGACTTGATTCTGATGATTTTGTAAAATTATCCATTTTTTCTCTTTTGTTATTTGCCTTTTTGGATATTTATGCAAATACACTATTTGGCATATGCTACTTTTTTGGCAAATGTAGTTGAGGATCTCGACACATCTGTTGATTAGTTCACTGTGCGTCTCACCATATGTTACCACGGTATTCCAGTTCCTTTGAAGACAAGTATATTCTCCGTTGCTACTCCTAAAAATATATACCTCTGCATTTCAATTCACGTTCCTTTCGCCTTACTGTCAGTGTTGCTCTACATCTGCCTTTGCTCTTGGAGTAGACTTCTTTAATAATATCACAGGATGAAAACCTTTCCTGAACATACATCCCTGTGCTCAGATACACGCCCGCACCTGTGCATGTAGTGACACCTGCAAAAAGCGTGAACATGAGCATATAAAAATCAGACATGGAAATGCATAAACGCCCCCACACACTTTTTGGTCTTCACACCCACTGTCCCCATAGTCACTTTCCCAACAATCGCTGCAACAAATCGCTGTGAGACCTGCCTCCTGTCTCCAAACAGCCAGTCATACAGTACCTATCCGTCTAAGCCTTGACACACAGCGATGTAAAAATAACACGGCAGCACTTAAAAAGGCACCAGGGGAAAGGAGACATGGCAGCCAAAAGCACTTCTGTTTACTTCTAATGGGACACCCACATAAGCTGGGAAGGGGGTATTTGTCACAAATCCACGGGGAGAAAACATTTCAATAGACTGCCATGATTGACTCATTGGCTGCCAAGAACAACCAAATAATATATATTGTTGGAGCTAAATTTTCCTTCAAAATAAAATTAAAACAACAGGCAAGATTGCATACGGTGGAAGTCAATGATTCGATAAGGAATAGTGAGAAAACAGATACCACACTGATGTATCTACATGCAATTTGAAGTTCCAGCATTCAGTTGGCTTAGCATACAGACTGGAAACAGGGAGACAGCTAGACTGGCTCTGTCTGATAACAAAATCAGACCGCAAGCATCTCTAAAACTCAACAACAAACATGTTATATCTCATTTGTTTAATCAGCACAAAGTCTTTCTTATGACTTCAGGTAGTCACGTCCAAGAAATGGTCCGGCAAAACGACCCACATTTTCGCTTTTGTATCAATTATAAAGAAGAAATAAAAGAATTTTAGAGGTGCTGGTAGGAATGAATATTAAGATATTTTACTTAAGTAAAAGTAGTAATACCACAGTGTAAAAATACTTAATTACAAGTAGTGTTCTGCATTCAAAATAGTACATAAAAAGTTGTAGTGAAAGTACAGTATCATCAGCACAATGTGCTTCAATGATGAAAAGTAAAGCTACTCATTATATGAAAAGAACACTTAAATAGCTGGTTTTTACTTCCATGTCATGAAAAACATTTGGCACATGGTTTTACAGACTTGGTAGACACCGCCTTACCAAACATTAAAACATATGATATGCATCTGCCGGTGCCACACACACACACACACACATATAAGTACATACAAATGACAAACATTATTTTAACATTAAATGCAATTCTATACAGGCTATTTTGAACTTTGAACATGCAGAAAAGAAAAATGAGAGTACTCAAAAGTTCAAAAATGTGTAATGAAGGTGCTCTATGGTAGAAAGTTCAAAACAGAAAGAAAGGTCCAAGGCTGGTTGAGGTGAGGAGAGTTTCAAATACATTACATACTGCTGCAAAGTTTAATCCATAATAATGCATCGTATTTCATAGAGTGATCATATGTTTTTAATTGTAAAATGTTAAGTATCCAGTAACCAGCCTGGAACGCATTGTGTGCATGTTCACCTGCATGTCTGTCTTCAGCATGTGTTTGTGTGTGCAGAGCTCTGCGGAAGTGAGGCCATATGGAAACACGGTAGAGGCTTTTTGCACCTCTTCGCACCTTCTGGTCTTTCCACTGCTTATATTGCCGTAGGGAGGGAGGGGTAGGGAAGAGGGTGGAGAGGAGGTATAGAAAACAAGCAAAGAACTCGAAATGGCTTTCTGAGGCATGCTGTGTGTAAGGACGCTGCAAGGACGTGAGATTTGGTTCAACGGGGGTCAAGGAATTCCTGAGCAGGGAAATAAACAAAGGCTCATACAGTTTGTACATACCGCCACATAATGACCGTAAATATATAATAAATCACAAATATATTGTTATATAATGTTTATAAAGTTGCTCCAATGCAATCTCAGCCTTTGTGAATGTTTTCGAAAACCTCAGTAACACATAGGCTACTGTACGTGGTGCGCTGCATGAACAGCTTTTGTTTCTCACAGTGGATCCGGCATGCTAAACAGCCCTCCGCTAGTGTCTGACAACTTTCTAAATGAAGCTCATTATGTCCTCATTGATTTTTCATATTCCTTCTCACCAGTAAATGCCCCCAAGGTGCTCCTCTTACACTCTGCCCTTGCACTTGCCGCTCCACCCCATCTCCCTCTCCGCGGTACCTGCGCTATCTATCCATCGTTCCGCTGGTTTTTATCAGCAGTACCCCGAGCAGCGGCAAACAGCAGAACACTTAAGGGAGCTGAATGGTTTCCAATTAGCAAAACAAATACCTCCGCTCACTCTCACCCTGTCACATAGTGCCTCAGAGAGCCTGGGCGGCCATTACGGACAATTAGAATTTAATAAGCCCAATATGCTCACTGTACTAATGGAGAGGGAGGAAGGGTGGGGAGGAGGGAGGAAGGGTGGGGAGGAGGGAGAGCGAGAAATGTGCCCTCACCACCCTCTCTCTCTCTCTCCCTCGGTTGCTATATATTTCTTATTGCTCTAAATCCTCGTAGTTGTCCTGGCAGCTTGTTCTTATTTGAATAGTGCCAGTGCTTTCCGGGATAATCTCAGTCACTAAACTGCCCTCTCTCTTTTTTCCTCTCACTCACTGTCTATCGCTCTCTCACCAATATCATTTTCTCACCCTTTTTTCACCTCCTCCCTTTCTTCTCTTGGCCTTTCTTCCTACTCACACCTATTTCTCTCCATTCCACCCATTTTGCTGTTCCTGTTCATGCATTTATCCCTTCCTCTCATTCTCTGCCAGTTCTCTCCTCACCCTCCCTCCATTTTTTTTCATCCTCATTTCTCACCTGTCTTGTCTTGCCCCCTCAGTCTGGCTCTGTCGCCCTTGCACGTGTTTTTCTTTGGCTATTTCATCCGATTTTATTTATTTTCTCCCCATCTCAGCTCTCATTTTACTTTGACTCTACATTCTATCTAATTCACTTTCTTACTCGTTGGCCTCTTCTTTCCTCTGTGTTACACTACCACCCCTTTTTCATTCTCTCTTTCACCCTCCCTCCACGCTCAACCTACCATATCTCTGCTCGGTCTCTGTGTCTCCTCACAGTCTCCCTCTATGTTTCGCCTGTGTAGTAAGGCCCTATGAAATGAGGTGATACAAATGGCATTTTATGAGGCTGTGCAGCACAACCAGGCCGAACACGGCAGGCAATCATAAAAGCCATTGTCTGCTGCGCGTGCCACTTTTAATGTGTTCCATTTGATTTAATGCAGGCGATAGGTGAGGCAGGAAAGGAGGGGGGGCCTCAGAGGTGAGCATGAGAGGAAGGGGAGACGTAAGAAGAGCGATAAAGAGGAAAAAGAGACAGGGTTAGAGAGGGGAGAGAGAGAATAAGAGAAAGACGGAGGAGAGAGTGGTATAGGTCGTAACTGGAGTCCTCACTTCTGGGTTGAAATAATAAGGGACAGCCGGGCTGATATCTAATTTCTAGGGAAGAAATGCCATTTAGAGTGAGAATGAAAATGGAATGCATGCAGGGCAGCAAGCCGACGCAGAAAGAGAGATGAACAGACGGGGGAGAGTGAAATATTAAAAAATAAATGCAATATCCAATGCACAAAAAGTGATTACATTGCCAGAGGGTGGCAGAGGTGTGAGGATTCTGATGGCATTTTTGTGCTTATAAAGCCATTCATTTAAAAGAACAGGCATATTTACATCCAGATGGGGACCTTGTAAGTATTACCTATATCCCCTCTCCACCTTCAACCCAATCTGGGAGAGATATGTGATGGGGGTAATTTCATAAAACCGTCTTTAGTATACAAGATTGGATGCATGATTCAAATTCCAGCCACTTTTATTTTTCTAAGTCCATTTTTGTCAGTGTGCTTGGGAGGGGTGGGAGTGGGGGGTGTGGAGGAGCTGCTTTAGCAGTAGATTGCAGTACCTCGGCAGTTCAATTACAGTCACTTGAATGAAAAGTCCAAGACTGATGAGCTCGTCTCCACATGCTGTGTATGGCCCTTGCACAAAGATAAAAATGAGCCTCATCAAACCTCTGCACTTAATATAGAGTCCTGAACAATGCATCAGACTCATTTGACTGGCCTAAATAAATATGTTTTGCAAGCCAGGCACACACAAATGCACATGCACACTATGTCATTTCTAGAGCTTTTCTTTCTTGGTTATTGTTTCCTCCTCTTTTTCTATTACATAATTTCTTTATTGTCTCCATCTTTTGCCATTGTGGTTGGAGTTGACACCGATGTAATTGTGCTCCAAACTCTTGTAATTTGCCATAGGCATTATTTACACCTGACATTCCAGGTGCTTTGTGTTGAGATTGTATTCAGATATAATTCATCCATATCATATTTGTATTTGTTATTGCAAATCTCAATCAGTTTACACACAAAAACCTTCTCTCCTGATACTGATTTTGATACCTAAACTCTGCTAATATGTACTGATACAATTCATGGCATATAGTAGTAAATAAGGCAAAACTATTTACCAAGGATAAATATGGCACATAAAAATGTAGTTATGACCCACTGTAACTGACTGAAGTCATTGAATTTTATGATAAGAGTGACAAGGAAACTGTTTAATAGTCACATCTGGCAGATACTTAGTTGATTTAATAAGGTCAGTATTGGCGCTATATTGATCTAGTGGAACATAGTTGTAGATCTCTAGGTCTTACTTCAAGTCTCACGCACTAGGAGCAGTTATCTTCACTGCCCTGTATGCTATAGCACCAAGAGTCTTAAAACATAAGTGATCTATACGGATCATTTTTAGCTTTTGAATCACAGAATCCTATGGTTGCTGTGGTCAATTTGTGGTGTTAAAGCAAACTGTAAAGAGACTGCTTGGAAGTGGACCGGGTGGACCATCTTTTCAAGCGGTCTTGGTTCGGTTGTTGAGTCTGCACCAGAGTCTGATTGACCTTTCACACCAGCCTAAACGAACTGTAAAAACCGGGCAAACGCAGCATGAGAATGTATGCTTCTGGCTCTGTCAGTAAACTACAAAGTACTGAAAACTCACCAAATGTTTCAAAATAACTTTTCTACTCCAGTTTCTGTGCTATGTCTATGAATCTCTATGAAGGTCTTTACCATAATAGTTTGATCATGTATGTGGATAATATTTAACATCAAAATTAAATTAAATGTGAGTGGAATGGGTATAAGGATGCCTCTCACACATTTAATTTCACTTCATATGACACGTTATCACTTTATCATAAACAGCAGTGCAGCAGTGTTATTTGTTCTTGCGCTAGTGAGCCATAACTATTCCATATCGGACCTTTCAGTTGCAAAAGATATAAGCCAACTCCAATCTCACATCAGAGTCTGCTAAATATTTCACCATTTCATCATTCAGTAATATCTTTTATACACTGTGCATATATCACCATTTAGTTTTCAGTTTATTTTGTGTGGAAAATCACTGCAGTGCACGACAGGGCTGTCAGTGAGACAGTGAAACAGATCTACCTTCTCACTTCAATTAACCCAGGACATCTTTACCACCTCCATCGATATGGATTGTATGAATTAACAAAGTCTCAAAGTCTGGAAATAAAGCCAGTGACAGCTCTCACACAATCACTACACTCCATCCTCATCATCAGTCCTGATCATAATGAAGGCTAGACATAACAAAACCGACAATACGGAATGTGTTCACCTGTTAAACCTCCCTCTTCACATGGTATCCCAGGGTGGGGGATACCACTGACTAAAGTGATAATCTTTGGCAAGGTGTAAAGTACTCAGTATGATTGCTGTAAACATATAAATACTGTGTGACACTCATGCGTAATGCTGCATGATGGCTGAGCTGTGGCACTACTGAGGACAACGCAAATGGAAGGATTAGAGACTTCCTGGCCCCTGATGATGACTGGCTAATACGTCGATTTATTTCCCTAGAGCCTTGCTGTTGGATCTGTGAGCTGAACTGGTTCCAGCATTAGAAAGACCAACCCGATGGAACAGCGCCATCCCGGTACAAATACAGGTAGGCTATAATCAGTCTAGAGTTTCTGGCAAGCAGCTGTTAGCAGCGGGAATTAGCCGACAGGTGTGTGTTTGAATTGATCAACATAGTAGTGTTTCACTTTTTGCCTAAAGGCCCATTTGGGAATAATATAATTCTGTCAAACTCGCTGCATTTTCTTTTGTTTGTGAACAAGCTGCATCAAACAATATATGCTTTCTAATTTCCACCTCACAAGCACTTTGATTTTTGTGTCTTAGAAACTCTTCCTCTCGGTTGTTGATGCTGTGATCCACCATACGCAGGCTCATGCATATGCATCAATATTCATGAGTGCTTTGCATCAACCATTTATAGTTGAATGTGGGCGTGTAGAGGGTGGGGTATGAGGCTGATCCACATGCGCATATTTTCGAGTGGACTGTGATTGATAAAGGGAAAGTTACCTGAAGGTAACAGATTCAATCAATACGATTTTGGGGGCGGGGGGGAGGGTGTACGTCATTTTCGTTTTTTGTGAACACATACAATTTTAGTATGGATCCTACACACTGTTTCATACATGAGGCCTGAGGAGTATGAACACCAGATGGGCAGTATCATTCTGGATTAGCTGATCAGGTGGCAAGCCAGTTGCAGTAGGCTACTGAAAGATGACAAGCACCACATGGGTCACCTCCCCAGTGAGGAAGGGGTGAATATAAGGTTTTTGGAAGGGCATTCGGACTTTGTCTGTGGCTTGGACAAACTTCAAGCAATTATCTCTTGACGACCATTTACTGGGTTTCTTTAAAGGGACCATGTGTAGTTTTCAATGGCCTCCAGCAGTGAGGTTTCAGATTGCAACCACTACCTTTCCAAGCGCTTGCCTGTGCATGTGCTCGAACTAATGAGTGAGCCAAAACAGAGACCAACACACCGTAGACAGCAGGTAACTCTAGTAAACTCCTATTATAACACTACAATAATATTTTCATCAGCTTTACATTGAATGAAAGGTAAGGTACAAGGTACATTTATTTGTGACAGTACAACAGGTTGTAAAGAGAAATTGAGTTTGTAACTCTTCTGCTACATAGCAGACAATATACAGAAATACAAAAGCAATTATAACATTGGTAAACAGAAATAAACTGTATTCCGATATCACTGATGCTTGAAAGATGGGTACCAATGATCTGAGCAGTTTTAATCACCCGCTGCGGGCTGTGCACATCCAATGACAGTTGGTGATGTTTCCAGTCAGGAAGATTTCTATTGTGCCTCTGTAAAAGAACTTGGCACTGGAATTTGGGCTTTGTAAGCTTCCTTAAGAAATACAGTCGTTTCTGAGCTTTCTTCACCAGAGTGGAGATATGTGATGACCATGTCAGGTTCTTTGTGATACTGATTCCCTTGAACCTGAAACTGTTCACCTGCTCCACCTCAGCACCACTGATGTAGACAGGAGTGTGTGTCTTTATCTCCTTTTTCATAAAATCAACGATTAGCTTCTTTGTTTTGCTGATGTTGAGGATTAGGTTGTTCATTATACACCACTCTGCAAGATTATCAATTTCCTCCCGATACGAAGTCTCATTATTCTGTCCACTGCTTGTGTGGCTCTACACAAGGTGACAGATAATTAAACAGATGTCTTTAAGACTGAAAGGGTTAAATGATGATTGAGACATGGAAGTAAAGTTGAGGGCTGTTTACTTGTTTGTCTTCATCAACTTGCTTTCTTACAGAGTTATGCAACAAATCTGTGAAACTAAGAGCAAACACACAAAACATGCTATTAATGGAACTAAAAACATTGTAGAAATGCACACGCTAAAATTATACAAACAATTTAACTACGTAGCCTACCTAATCATGATAGAAGCACAGAAATCAAGGACAGCTGAACAAATTAACAATATCTGAACAAGTCAGCAAAATCGGTCAGGCAAAACGCACTTATTCTGAAATGCTCCATGTGTGACATGTTGCCTGCAGAAAGCGGAACGGAACGGGCTCACAGAGAGCAGTTATCCGTAGTTGAAGCACATAAAATGACAAATTAACAGCACATCAACAACGTAGGGCAGGCGTAACGCTCTGCTGCTGAAACACTTCAGTGTGAGTTGACGCGGCACAGCCGCTGCATGTGTCTTTTCGCCTGACGCCAATTTTCCCACGTTTTCCTCCAGTTTCGTTTGTTGTTGTAAAATGTACACGCCCTGTGCCTGCTCTGATTGGTGAGTAGGACTGTAACAGGAGGCACATGGCGCTTGTGATTGGCAAGCAGGTCTGTCACACAAGACTGACTGAAGACAAGACTGTATAAAACGAGTCAGATGCGCTGGAAAATTAACCAACATTTTAATTGCCGTCTTCATGATTAGTTCTTTCAAATCGCAATTCTGATTTCAAAACAATTAATCGTTCAGTCCTAGTAGTTATCTATAAATCTCACCAAATATGAAATAACACAACATATGCATCAATATTTATCTATAAATATGAAACATGCAATGTAACTCACAATTAAAGCTTCTTCAGGGTTCAATACAGTTGGATGCCAAATATACACATATTCTGAAGCAGCTTATTGTCCCATTCTCCTTGCAAAATGGCTGGCCTCAACCATGACCCGACCCATGTGATCACAAATAACCAATGCAGCAACAACATTCAGCTAACAGTATCCTTAAAATAACCACTAGGAGGTGCTGAACTGAGTGGGGTCTGTTTGTAAGGAAGTCCAATATCCAGTTGCAGAGTGTTGTATTCAAACCCAGAGTGCTGAGTTTGCTGATCAGTTTCATGGGGGAGATTGTGCTGAGCTTAAATCCACAAACAGCATTCTGATGTAGGTGTTCTTTTTCTCAAGGTGTGTGAGGGCTGAGTGGAGGGCAGTGGAGATGGCACGGCCAGGGATGTTATCAGGCTGATTTATTCAAATTCACTCTCAGCTGGACTTCTCATATCTGCTATAGATACTGACAGTGGCCTTTGTAGCTTACTGTTTGTTGAGGTAATCAAAGCGAACATAAAAGTTGTTTAGCTCATCTGGTAATGTGGGATCACACATGATGGGGGAGCTCGTGCTTTTGTAGCCTGTGATGTTTTTGATGGCCTGCCACATATATTTGGTGTTGTTGGTGTTGAGGTCTCTCTCCAGTCTGCATTTAGCCAATACACGACAACATTAGCAAGCCTGCCAACTTTTCAATAACTATTTGTGTATCTTTCACCAGAGAGGCTCAGCAAAGTCAGCATTTATTTATTTATTGGATGATAATGAAAATGGTTAGTGAGCTAGGCTGAATATTGTGAATTAGATTGTTGCCAAACTGTAGTATGACAGTTAGACCATAGTATGTGTTACTGTACTAAATGTGTTAAGACATGATAATCCCAATCTAATATGAATTATAAACAATATGATAGTAGTGGGATGAGTAACATTAGACAGGAGATAAAGCACATAAAAATAAAATAAAATAATGTTCTAAAGAACAACTTTTTGCAATTATCCTGAAGATAATGTTTTGTATTCATCATTCCATGCATCATTGTAGTTTACCTTGCTATAACATTACAGTTTACCACTGTAAATTTCAGCATGGCTAAAAACGTTACATCAGTTCTTGCAGGTTAAAATCAACATTGACATAATACCGGTAACCTACATAGAAGTCATATGTAATGCATTAGCTGGTTAAGAAATGTGGCAAGCCATAAAACTATTGTATTTTGCAACAGATAACGTCAGCAAACGGTCAGAATTAGCCAGCAAGCTAACATGTGCATTGACGTCATAGTCTACCTCCATCAATGGATTTTGTGGAAAATCCAACTCGATTTCTTCATATAGGAAGCAGTATACAGGGTGTCATAGGTAAGGCAGTAAGGTTAATTTTTATACAACCCGTTCACAAATAGGCAATAAAAAGTGATTAATTTCATTAAAAAAATTTATTTATATACTGATCTAATTACAATCTAAATTAACGCCAGGTGTTTAGGGCATAATAGACTTTCAGAGAATAGTAGTTTGTATGAATATACACTGAACAAAATTATAAATGCAACACTTTTGTTTTTGCCCCCATTAATCATGAGCTGAACTCAAAGAGACTTTCTCTATGTACACAAAAGGCCTGTTTCTCTCAAATATTGTTCACAAATCTGTGTTAGTGAGCACTTCTCCTTTGCCAAGATAATCCATCCACCTCACAGGTGTGGCATATCAAGATGCTGATCAGACAGCAAGGGTATTGCACAGGTGTGCCTTAGGCTGGCCACAACAAAAGGCAACATTTTCGGTTAACGGCTTGGTAGTGCCGTGCTTCGCCATGACACAGGAAGTTCTTGTAACTTTACTGTACATCTGTATGAAATTTTACACATTTAATAAGACTCCCACCCTGAACACATGTACATGCCAACATTCACCCGTGGTCATAGCGCCACCTGCTGGCAACAGGAAATGACTTTTAACAAAGCAGCCCCCGTGCCACGTTTCCCTAGATGTATGAAATTTCTGTGGCACATGTATTTATTTATTTGTTTATTTGAAAAGGGACAATGTACACTGATCAACATTCAAAGCAAATGTAAGCGTACCCAAGTTAGCCACAGGCTAATTTTCATCGGCAGTCCCCTTGCCAGATGTTATTAGGCATCCTAAAATAGTAAACTGTTATAATACAATAAAATACATTATACAATTGGCAAAAGGTAAAAAATTACACTGT